>NC_136058.1:174502746-175102746 GCF_964261635.1 Lissotriton helveticus | reverse complement strand
TCCAAAGCCTTAGTGGCACAATCCACAAAATCAGACCAGTCCTGAGACTGAGTTTTCTGGGTGTCTCTGAACAGCAACCTGTACTGCTCAGTGGTTAAACCAAACCCATCAACCAGTGTATTCTTCAGGACCTGGTAATTGTTAGCATCCTCCACTCTTGTAGTGAGGAGCTTATCTCTACCTTTACCATCAAAGGAGAGCCACAGTATAGCTGCCCACTGACTCTGGGGAATGCCCTGCACAGTGCAGGCCCTCTCCAGAGCAGCCATCCATTTCTGGATATCATCCCCTTGCTTAAAGGGGGGCACTATTTTAGTCAGGTGTTTAGTATCTAAACCCTTCTCTCTATCTCTTGGGAGATTGCTGCCACCAGTGGGTGCTAACCCACTTATCTGCTGCTCTCTAGCAAAGGCAAGCTTCTCTTTGGCCAGGGCAAGTTCTTCCCTTTCAATCCTCAGTTCAGCTTGTCTCATCCTAGCTTCATGCTCCCTTCTCTGAGGGGAAGTGAATCTCCTCTGTGGAGGATTCCTTCTCCCCTGAGAAGAGGCATTAGAGTGCAGAGATCTATTGGAGTCCCTAGAAAGAGATCTATCTCTCCTAACTCCAAGGTTAGGCCCACTTCGGGTTAGTACTGGGGGTCCCCCAGATCCTAGCCCAAGTAAGTCTAAGTTGGTCCTAGTTAGCCTTCTGACTACCTCAAGACCTTTGTCTACCTCATCCCCAGAGAGTTCCTCCTGATCCCCCTCCTCAACTGCTGAATCAGTGTTGGGGAGGTCTGGATCCCCAGAGGTTCCCTCTAAGGCTGGCATGTTCTCATGTAACTGAGAAAGCTTTCTGGCATCATATGTCTCTAAGAGACCTATCAGAAAGGGAATGGTGGGGTTAGACCCCTGCTTCAGTTTTCTGGAGACACAGATTTGTCTCATCTCCTGGAAACTGAGAGCTGCATATCTTGAAGTGACCTGTGGAGGGTCAACACTGACCAGGGGAGTCTCAGTAGAGTCCCCCTGAGTCGACATGCTTTTCTAGTGAGGTGTAAGTGGTGCACTTACCTACACTATATGTTTGCCTACTGATCCCTTGCTAGAGTTGTAGTTTAGGGTGTGCTAGGCCCTAGGAGCTACAACAGCTGGTTCAGTAGAACTCAGAGTATTCTAAGCTAAGTTATATGTACCTTTAGTACTTATGTGATCTTTCACAAGATATTCTTAGGGCATGTGTGGTAAAACAACAGCAAGCTCAAATCCCAACCGCTGCTCACCAATGTGAGAAGTTGGCCTGATGTGCAGTGGTCACTATTCTAGTGATCACTATATATCAGTCCAAACAACCCTTATTGATGATTGGTTGTAAGTCAACCTTATAGACCAGCTATCCTAGTAGCATGGATACGAGCAGTCTAAGGCTAAGACTCTAGAGGGCGTGTTAAGCCAGCTGTTTTACCATCACATTACCCCTTGAACACCCAGTGAAAGGACACCACACAAGTTGTTATGAAAATAAACAGTGTATTTATTTATAACAAGACTACCCTGGCTCTTTATGAGACAGGGAGCTAAGCACACAACAAAACTCTTACGAAAATACTTAAGTTAGCACGTTATACACAAATGCCCGAGGGGCACGTAAAACCATATACTCTAAAGGTGGAATGTGAATTACTAGCAGGTAAGTAACAGTTCTAATAGGCTTTGGAATCGCTAGGACTGGACTAGGGAATCGTTAGATTACTACTAGGAGGCCCAGGGGACTCGGGTGCAGAGTGTGCACTCTCACGCGGGATGCGGGACAAAGTCTATGGAAGCTAGAATTCACAAAGTTAGTGTTCACGGGCGAACCCGACCTGGTAGGGAGAAAACGACAGTGGATCCTGACCCTTGGATAGTGAGGCTATGCTGGGACACCGAAGTGCCGAAGTTACCTAGCCCAGGGGCTGCAGCTGCATAGGTCTGAAAAGACGTCGGGAATCTCGTTGCCGGACCAGGAGCCTGGAAGGAAGAAGTTGCTGGCAGGCGACCAGTGAAGAAAAGTTCGATGGATCCAAGCCTGGATCAAGGAAGAAGAAAACCTGAAAGCAGAGGGGACCAAGTTCTTGAATCACTAGCCAGTGATTAAGTGGGCACCAGGATGGCACCGGGCGAAGTCACCGCAGTCAGGTGAGTGGGCGCTGCTGGGCTCTGCAGTCTCTCGGACCAGGAGGCGTTGTCGGCGACCAGGATGGAGGTGCGAGCTGTCCTACGAAGGTTCTTGCTGTCGACGTCGCTGGACCCAGGATTGGGCAACAAGTCTTGGCAAAGGCAAGGCCCACGCGGTGGACCTAAAATGGCGTCTTGGGTGGACCAGGAGGGTCCAGGGTACTTCTCCGATGGAGGGAAGCAAGGGCCAGTCTGGAGCAACCAGACCAGCAGCAGAAATGTCGTCGGGCGTCGTCAGGAAGGCCACAAGCCAGCGGGCTAGTAGCCAAACAACGCGGTGAGCAGTAAAAAGCAGAAGGGCCCCACGCAGATCGTGGAGATGCTGGGGGGCTGCTCTTCGGTGCTGGAGCTGCTCAGGGTGGGGGCTTCTCGGACCCCAAAGCACTCACCAGGAATTCACTCGGCGGGCTTGCTGGAAAGAAGTCGTGCAGTCTTGCAGATGGCCGGTCCCTTGAGGTCTCGTCGCACCCACGGTTCTCAGCTGGGCTGTAGAGGTGGGTAGAGGTCAGAGGTGCCAGGGAAGCCGGTTCTCGTCGAGCTGGGCAGTCGGATTCCGGAGGAAGGACTTGCAGCAGACCGCAGTGTTCTTAGATGGTGCCTGCGGATGCAGGGTGACTACTCCTTAGTCACAAGGGAGAAATCTTAGGAAGAAGTCTTGAGTTCCTTTCGCAGAAAGTAGTTTCAGGATTCAAAGATGATCTGATTTGGAAGGGGGCCAGTCTCTACCTTTATCCTGAAAAAAGGGGCTGGCACGCGACTAAGTCCTGCCCTATGGGTGGGACTAGGAGGGGGGTGGTTACACCCACTTCCTTGGCGGGCTTTTCCCCAGCACAGGGTCTGGAGTGGCCCTGGAACTGGTTCCAGCCAGCCTATGCACAGTGAGCACCGGGGTGCCACGTGCAGTCACTTTCCTCTAAAGCCCTGCCTACCTACAATACACAAAACCCTGTCTGGGACGGTGCTGGCACCGCCCCTGGCAGGAAACCCTTTGTCCTTATCTCCTGCTCTGGGAGGACTCCCAGCAGCAGGAGGGCAGACTTGTGTCTCGGTGGCAGCATCCATTTTGTGGATGCTAAGGCTCTGTCTGACTTTTAACCGGGTTATAGGTTACATGCATGTCGTGTCCCTCTAGAAGGGTGGAATGCTAACCCCGTCGCCAGAATTGGCGAGGGGTTAGTATTCCAATTCGTATGACACCTTACTCGACATGTTTTGATAAAGCGATACCAGAGTTGGCATTTAACCGCGAGGATTATAATGCACTTAAGAGTATATGGTATGCGATATCATGGAAACGGCTAAGGGATGGATCCCGAAAGCCGCAGACAGGCTCAGCTCATGCCAGAGCACCATCTCACACGATTCCAAGCACTCTGCCTTCAGGATTGTTAAGGCCTGCCATAGGAGTGACTGATAGGAGATCTGTGTGTCCATTTTAGGGTTAGATATAGGTATACTATATCTAAAGCAAAGGGTGAGTACACCACCTTGCCCCAGCTGTCGTGCAGCCAGTTGTGTCAGTTTTAGTTAGTCAATCCAGGGGTGGCACAATACATGCTTCAGCCCCTGGGAGACTTCTGGGTGCACCTCAGCCCTGGGTACAGGGACTTGGAGAGGGCCCAGTGCCAATTCAGTACCTGAGTACAATTTGGATAGAGAGAACAGCTAGGCTGTGGGTCTGATTAGCAGGCCCACAGCCAGGGAAAGTCGTAAACCAGTGCAGCAAAAAGCAAAAAATCTGGGTGATCATAGGATTGCAGACCCTACTCTCCTACACATATCCTGCACACTACCACGCTTAGAGGCTGCAGTGGAGGGTCCAGATTGAAAATTCTCAGCATCAGACAGAGCTGAATCCTTGTCTTTAAGACGTTGGAGCCAAAGGAGGAGACGGCCTTCTCTGTCCTTTAGAGTATTGTTAGAAAAGGTTCTACAAAACTTGCAGCTGCCAACTTCATGCTCAGGGTAGAGACAATAAATAAATTTCTTGTGGGGGTCCTCATTAAAAAGACGCAACTTCCCACAAGAAGAGCAAGGTCGGAATAAAGAATTCCTACTTGACATGATGAAAGTTCAGGAAACAAGAAGCAGTTGAGGAAAAAACTGAGCAGAGCTCAGGGAGACTCCCTTCACACGACGTGCAGTAGAAAATCGGAGGGCTTGAGCTTCTGAGGAGAAGGTTCTAGAGGGTGCTGGCGCCTGATTGGCTGTAGTTTCGACTAACATAACGACAGTGATATGTTACAAGTGTTTTCTCTCTCTATCATGCATTCCTATGGAGGAATTGTTTTAGAGGTTTTCAGTTATGTATTTACTTCTATTTCTTCTTATGTTATGTTCTCACATACATATATTTTTTAGCATTTATTGCTATTTTATGTACCGTGGGACTCCCACTTCGACGACGGGGAATATTCAAGCATGTGAATCTATGAAAGACACCCCTAATACTGGAGAAGTCTGTGCTATCGTTCTAGCATGCTCAGTAGTATGCCTCAATATCTGGGACGCTGTCCCCCTGGCAGTGCTTGCTCTCCTGCCCCCTGACTGTGCTTGCTCTCCTGCCCCCTGGCTGTGCTTGCTCCCCGGCCCCCTGGCTGTGCTTGCTCTCTGCCCCCTGGCTGTGCTTGCTCCCCTGCCCCCTGGCTGTGCTTGCTACCCTGCCCCCTGCTTGTGCTTGTTACCCTGCCCCCTGGCTGTGCTTGCTCCCCTGGCTGTGCTTGCTCCCTTGCTCCCCTGTCTGTGCTTGCTCCCCTGCCCCCTGGCTGTGCTTGCTCCCCTGCCCCCTGGCTGTGCTTGCTTCCCTGCCCCCTGGCTGTGCTTGCCTTGCTGGCTGTGCTTGCTCCCCTGCCCCCTCGTTGTGCTTGCTCCCCTGCCCCCTCGCTGTGCTTGCTTCCCTGCCCCCTCGCTGTGCTTGCTTCCCTGCCCCCTCGCTGTGCTTGCTTCCCTGCCCCCTCCCTGTGCTTGCTCCCCTGCCCCCTGGCTGTGCTTGCTCCCCTGCCCCCTGCCTGTGCTTGCTTCCCTGCCCCCTGCCTGTGCTTGCTTCCCTGCCCCCTGGCTGTGCTTGCTTCCCTGCCCCCTGGCTGTGCTTGCTCCCCTGCCCCCTGGCTGTGCTTGCTTCCCTGTACCCTCGCTGTGCTTGGTCCCCAGCCCCCTGGCTGTGCTTGGTCCCCTGCCCCCTGGTTCCCCTGCCCCCTCGCTGTGCTTGCTTCCCTTCCTCTGGGTGTGTGTGGGGGGGGACTCTGGGTGTGTGTGGGGGGGAGACTCTGGGTGTGTGTGGGGGGGGGACTCTGGGTGTGTGTGGGGGGGGGGACTCTGGGTGTGTGTGGGGGGGAGACTCTGGGTGTGTGTGGGGGGGAGACTCTGGGTGTGTGTGGGGGGGAGACTCTGGGTGTGTGTGGGGGGGAGACTCTGGGTGTGTGTGGGGGGGAGACTCTGGGTGTGTGTGGGGGGGAGACTCTGGGTGTGTGTGGGGGGGAGACTCTGGGTGTGTGTGGGGGGGAGACTCTGGGTGTGTGTGGGGGGGAGACTCTGGGTGTGTGTGGGGGGGAGACTCTGGGTGTGTGTGGGGGGGGAGACTCTGGGTGTGTGTGGGGGGGAGACTCTGGGTGTGTGTGGGGGTGAGACTCTGGGTGTGTGGGGGGTGAGACTCTGGGTGTGTGGGGGGTGAGACTCTGGGTGTGTGGGGGGGACTCTGTGTGTGTGGGGGGGACTCTGTGTGTGTGGGGGGGACTCTGTGTGTGTGGGGGGGACTCTGTGTGTGTGGGGGGGACTCTGTGTGTGTGGGGGGGACTCTGTGTGTGTGGGGGGACTCTGTGTGTGTGGGGGGGACTCTGTGTGTGTGGGGGGGACTCTGTGTGTGTGGGGGGACTCTGTGTGTGGGGGGGGACTCTGTGTGTGTGGGGGGACTCTGTGTGTGTGGGGGGACTCTGTGTGTGTGGGGGGACTCTGTGTGTGTGGGGGGACTCTGTGTGTGGGGGGACTCTGTGTGTGTGGGGGGACTCTGTGTGTGTGGGGGGACTCTGTGTGTGTGGGGGGACTCTGTGTGTGTGGGGGGACTCTGTGTGTGTGGGGGGACTCTGTGTGTGTGGGGGGACTCTGTGTGTGTGGGGGGACTCTGTGTGTGTGGGGGGACTCTGTGTGTGTGGGGGGACTCTGTGTGTGTGGGGGACTCTGTGTGTGTGGGGGGACTGTGTGTGTGGGGGGACTCTGTGTGTGTGGGGACTCTGTGTGTGTGGGGACTCTGTGTGTGTGGGGACTCTGTGTGTGTGGTGACTCTGTGTGTGTGGTGACTCTGTGTGTGGGGGGACTGTGTGTGTGGGGACTGTGGGTGTGGGGGATCTGTGGGTGTGGGGGATCTGTGGGTGTGGGGGATCTGTGGGTGTGGGGGCTCTGTGGGTGTGGGGGCTCTGTGGGTGTGGGGGCACTGTGGGTGTGGTGGCACTGTGGGTGTGGGGCTCTGTGGGTGTGTGGGTGGGGAGGGCTGTGTGTGTGTGGTGGGGCTGTGTGTGTGGGGGGGTTGTGTGTGTGGGGGGGTGTGGGGGGGCTGTGTGTGTCGGGAGGTTGTGTGTGTGGGGGGGCTCTGTGTGTGTGTGTGGGGCTGTGTGTGTGTGTGTGTGGGGCTCTGTGTGTGTGTGGGGCTCTGTGTGTGGGGGGCTCTGTGTGTGTGGGGGGCTGTGTGTGTGTGGGGGGGCTCTGTGTGTGTGGGGGGCTCTGTGTGTGTGGGGGGCTCTGTGTGTGTGGGGGGCTCTGTGTGTGTGGGGGGCTCTGTGTGTGGGGGGGCTCTGTGTGTGGGGGGGGCTCTGTGTGTGGGGGGGGCTCTGTGTGTGGGGGGGCTCTGTGTGTGGGGGGGCTCTGTGTGTGGGGGGCTCTGTGTGTGTGGGGGGCTCTGTGTGTGTGGGGGCTATGTGTGTGTGTGGGGGGCTTTGTGTGTGTGGGGGGCTATGTGTGTGTGGGGCTCTGTGTGTGTGGGGCTCTGTGTGTGTGGGGCTCTGTGTGTGTGGGGCTCTGTGTGTGGGGGGCTCTGTGTGTGTGTGTGTGTGTGTGTGGGGCTGTGTGTGGGGCTGGTGTGTGGGGGGGCTGTGTGTGTGGGGGGTGTGGGGGGGCTGTGTGTGTGGGGGGTGTGGGGGGGCTGTGTGTGTGGGGCGGTTCTGTATGTGGGGCTGTGTGTGTGTGTGTGGGGGGCTCTGTGTGTGTGGGGGGCTCTGTGTGTGTGGGGGGCTCTGTGTGTGTGGGGGGCTGTGTGTGTGGCTCTGTGTGTGTGGGGAGCTCTGTGTGTGTGGGGAGCTCTGTGTGTGTGGGGGAGCTCTGTGTGTGTGGCTCTGTGTGTGTGGGGAGCTCTGTGTGTGTGGGGGAGCTCTGTGTGTGTGGGGGGGGGGCTCTGTGTGTGGGGGGCTCTGTGTGTGTGTGGGGGGCTCTGTGTGTGGGGGGCTGTGTGTGTGGGGGGGCTGTGTGTGTGGGGGGCTCTGTGTGTGGGGGGGCTCTGTGTGTGTGGGGGGCTCTGTGTGTGTGGGGGGGCTCTGTGTGTGTGGGGGGGCTGTGTGTGTGTGGGGGGGCTCTGTGTGTGTGGGGGGCTCTGTGTGTGTGGGGGGGCTCTGTGTGTGTGGGGGGCTCTGTGTGTGTGGGGGGGCTCTGTGTGTGTGGGGGGGCTGTGTGTGTGTGGGGGGATCTGTGTGTGTGGGGGGATCTGTGTGTGTGGGGGGATCTGTGTGTGTGGGGGGATGTGTGTGTGTGGGGGGATCTGTGTGTGGGGGGGGCACTGTGTGTGTGGGGGGCTCTGTGTGTGTGGGGGGCTCGGTGTGTGTGGGGGGCTCGGTGTGTGTGGGGGGCTCTGTGTGTGGGGGGGCTCTGTGTGTGGGGGGCTCTGTGTGTGGGGGGGCTCTGTGTGTGGGGGGGCTCTGTGTGTGGGGGGGCTCTGTGTGTGGGGGGCTCTGTGTGTGGGGGGCTCTGTGTGTGGGGGGCTCTGTGTGTGGGGGGGCTCTGTGTGTGGGGGGCTCTGTGTGTGGGGGGCTCTGTGTGTGGGGGGGGCTCTGTGTGTGGGGGGCTCTGTGTTTGTGGGGGGCTCTGTGTTTGTGGGGGGCTCTGTGTTTGTGGGGGGCTCTGTGTGTGTGGGGGGCTCTGTGTGTGTGGGGGGCTCTGTGTGTGTGGGGGGCTCTGTGTGTGTGGGGAGCTCTGTGTGTGTGGGGGGCTCTGTGTGTGTGGGGGGCTCTGTGTGTGTGGGGGGCTCTGTGTGTGTGTGGGGGGCTCTGTGTGTGTGTGGGGTTGTGTGTGTGTGGCTCTGTGTGTGGCTCTGTGTGTGTGTGTGTCTGTGTGTGTGGCTGCGTGTGTGTGGCTGCATGTGTGTGGCTGCGTGTGTGTGTCTGTGGCTCTGTGTGGTTGGCTCTGTATGTATGTGTGGGGGGCTCTGTGTGTGTGGGGCTCTATGTGTGTGGGGGGCTGTGTGTGTGTGGGGGGGCTCTGTGTGTGCGGGGGGGCTCTGTGTGTGCGGGGGGGCTCTGTGTGTGCGGGGGGCTCTGTGTGTACGGGGGGCTCTGTGTGTGCGGGGGGCTCTGTGTGTACGGGGGGCTCTGTGTGTGCGGGGGGCTCTGTGTGTGGCTCTGTGTGTGTGTGTGTCTGTGTGTGTGGCTGCGTGTGTGTGGCTGCATGTGTGTGGCTGCGTGTGTGTGTCTGTGGCTCTGTGTGGTTGGCTCTGTATGTATGTGTGGGGGGCTCTGTGTGTGTGGGGCTCTGTGTGTGTGGGGGGCTGTGTGTGTGTGGGGGGACTGGGTGTGGGGGATCTGTGGGTGTGGGGGATCTGTGGGTGTGGGGGATCTGTGGGTGTGGGGGCTCTGTGGGTGTGGGGGCTCTGTGGGTGTGGGGGCTCTGTGGGTGTGGGGGCGGTGTGGGGCTCTGTGGGTGTGTGGGTGGGGAGGGCTGTGTGTGTGTGGTGGGGCTGTGTGTGTGGGGGGGGTTGTGTGTGTGGGGGGGTGTGGGGGGGCTGTGTGTGTCGGGAGGTTGTGTGTGTGGGGGGGCTCTGTGTGTGTGTGTGTGGGGCTGTGTGTGTGTGTGTATGGGGCTCTGTGTGTGTGGGGGGCTCTGTGTGTGTGGGGGGCTCTGTGTGTGGGGGGCTCTGTGTGTGGGGGGGCTCTGTGTGTGGGGGGCTCTGTGTGTGGGGGGCTCTGTGTGTGTGGGGGGCTCTGTGTGTGTGGGGGGCTCTGTGTGTGTGTGGGGGGCTTTGTGTGTGTGGGGCTCTGTGTGTGTGGGGCTCTGTGTGTGTGGGGCTCTGTGTGTGTGGGGCTCTGTGTGTGTGGGGCTCTGTGTGTGTGGGGCTCTGTGTGTGGGGGGCTCTGTGTGTGTGGGGGGCTCTGTGTGTGTGTGTGTGTGGGGCTGTGTGTGGGGCTGGTGTGTGGGGGGCTGTGTGTGTGGGGGGTGTGGGGGGGCTGTGTGTGTGGGGGGTGTGGGGGGGCTGTGTGTGTGGGGCGGTTCTGTATGTGGGCCTGTGTGTGTGTGTGGGGGGGGGCTCTGTGTGTGTGTGGGGCTCTGTGTGTGTGGGGGGCTGTGTGTGTGGCTCTGTGTGTGTGGGGAGCTCTGTGTGTGTGGGGGAGCTCTGTGTGTGTGGGGGGGCTCTGTGTGTGGGGGGCTCTGTGTGTGGGGGGCTCTGTGTATGTGGGGGGGCTCTGTGTGTGTGGGGGGGGCTCTGTGTGTGTGGGGGGGGCTCTGTGTGTGGGGGGCTCTGTGTGTGTGGGGGGGCTCTGTGTGTGTGGGGGGGCTCTGTGTGTGTGGGGGGGCTCTGTGTGTGTGGGGGGCTCTGTGTGTGTGGGGGGATCTGTGTGTGTGGGGGGATCTGTGTGTGTGGGGGGATCTGTGTTTGTGGGGGGATCTGTGTGTGTGGGGGGCACTGTGTGTGTGGGGGGCTCGGTGTGTGGGGGGGGCTCGGTGTGTGGGGGGGGCTCGGTGTGTGGGGGGGGCTCTGTGTGTGGGGGGGGCTGTGTGTGTGGGGGGGGCTCTGTGTGTGGGGGGGCTCTGTGTGTGGGGCTCTGTGTGTGGGGGGGGCTCTGTGTTTGTGGGGGGCTCTGTGTGTGTGGGGGGCTCTGTGTGTGTGGGGGGCTCTGTGTATGTGGGGGGCTCTGTGTGTGTGTGGGGGGCTCTGTGTGTGTGTGGGGGGCTCTGTGTGTGTGTGGGGGGCTCTGTGTGTGTGTGGGGCTCTGTGTGTGTGGGGGGCTCTGTGTGTGTGTGGGGGGCTCTGTGTGTGTGTGGGGTTGTGTGTGTGTGTCTCTGTGTGTGTGTCTGTGTGTGTGGCTGCATGTGTGTGGCTGCGTGTGTGTGTCTGTGGCTCTGTGTGGTTGGCTCTGTATGTATGTGTGGGGGGATTTGTGTGTGTGGGGCTCTGTGTGTGTGGGGGGCTGTGTGTGGGGGGGCTCTGTGTGTGGGGGGGGCTCTGTGTGTACGGGGGCTCTGTGTGTGCGGGGGGCTAGGTGTGTGCGGGGGGCTAGGTGTGTGTGTGGGACTCTGTGTGTGTGCGTGGCTCTGTGTGTGTGTGTGGCTCTGTGTGTGTGGGGCTCTGTGTGTGTGGGGCTCTGTGTGTGTGGGGCTCTGTGTGTGTGGGGCTCTGTGTGTGTGGGGGGCACTGTGTGTGTGGGGGGCTCGGTGTGTGTGGGGGGCTCGGTGTGTGTGGGGGGCTCGGTGTGTGTGGGGGGCTCGGTGTGTGTGGGGGGCTCGGTGTGTGTGGGGGGCTCTGTGTGTGGGGGGGGCTCTGTGTGTGGGGGGGGGCTCTGTGTGTGGGGGGGCTCTGTGTGTGGGGGGGCTCTGTGTGTGGGGGGCTCTGTGTGTGTGGGGGGCTCTGTGTGTGTGGGGGGCTCTGTGTGTGTGGGGGGCTCTGTGTGTGTGGGGGGCTCTGTGTTTGTGGGGGGCTCTGTGTGTGGGGGGCTCTGTGTGTGTGGGGGGCTCTGTGTGTGTGGGGGGCTCTGTGTGTGTGTGGGGGGCTCTGTGTGTGTGTGGGGGGCTCTGTGTGTGTGGGGGGCTCTGTGTGTGTGGGGGGCTCTGTGTGTGTGGGGGGCTCTGTGTGTGTGTGGGGGGCTCTGTGTGTGTGTGGGGTTGTGTGTGTGTGGCTCTGTGTGTGTGTGTGTCTGTGTGTGTGGCTGCGTGTGTGTGGCTGCATGTGTGTGGCTGCATGTGTGTGGCTGCGTGTGTGTGTCTGTGGCTCTGTGTGGTTGGCTCTGTATGTATGTGTGGGGGGATCTGTGTGTGTGGGGCTCTGTGTGTGTGGGGGGCTGTGTGTGTGTGGGGGGGCTCTGTGTGTACGGGGGGCTCTGTGTGTACGGGGGGCTCTGTGTGTACGGGGGGCTCTGTGTGTGCGGGGGGCTCTGTGTGTGCGGGGGGCTAGGTGTGTGTGTGGGACTCTGTGTGTGTGCGTGGCTCTGTGTGTGTGTGTGGCTCTGTGTGTGTGGGGCTCTGTGTGTGTGGGGCTCTGTGTGTGTGGGGCTCTGTGTGTGTGGGGCTCTGTGTGTGTGGGGCTCTGTGTGTGTGGGGGGCTCTGTGTGTGTGTGGGGCTCTGTGTGTGTGGGGGGCTCTGTGTGTGTGTGGGGCTCTGTGTGTGTGTGCGGCTCGGTGTGTGTGTGCGGCTCGGTGTGTGTGTGCGGCTCTGTGTGTGTGTGTGTGTGTGGGGCTCTGTGTGTGTGTGTGGGGCTCTGTGTGTGTGGGGCTCTGTGTGTGTGGGGCTCTGTGTGTGTGGGGCTCTGTGTGTGGCTCCGTGTGTGTGTGGGGGGCTCTGTGTGTGTGGGGGGCTCTGTGTGTGTGTGGGGGGCTCTGTGTGTGTGTGGGGGGGAGGGGGCTCTGTGTGTGTGGGGGGCTCTGTGTGTGTGGGGGGGCTCTGTGTGTGTGGGGGGCTCTGTGTGTGTGTGTGTGTGAGGCTCTTTGTGTGTGTGGGGCTGTGTGTGTGTGGCTCTGTGTGTGGCTGTGTGTGTGTCTCAGGTGTGTGCGTGGCTCTGTGTGTGTGTCTGTGGCTCTGTGTAGGTGGCACTGTATGTGTGTGTGGGTGGCTTTGTGTGGGTGGCTCTGTGTGGGTGTAAATGCAATAGGTCACGCATTTGCGAGCAATTAAGCTATTGGCATTGTTAATGACAATGCCATTTATTTAACGATTAAGCTATTGGCAAAGTAAATGACAATGCCATTTATTTATGATTTTTAAAAAAAACAAAATGTCATGAGCAATGCCAATAGCTCTACCTTTAATAATGCCGAGACCATTGCATTGTAAATGCTTGTTTAATTGTGCTGTCAGCTCCATGATTTTTTGCCTGCGCTCTTCCGAGGGGTACGCTTCAGCTTCTTGAGTTTGTAATTTGGCTCCTAGGAACTGAAGCGACTGCGCTGGAACGAGGGAAGACTTTTCCATGTTGATCAGCAGTCCTAAACTTTGGAACAAAAACATGCAGCATTCTAGGGATTGCCGTGCGTCCTGAAACGATGCACCTTTAATGAGCCAGTCGTCCAGATACAGATATATCTGGAGGCCTTGCTGTCTTAAGTGCGCCGCAACCGGCGCCATGCATTTTGTGAATACCCTTGGTGCGGATCTGAGACCGAAGGGTAACACCTTGAATTGGTAGTGGTACCCCGCCACCGCGAATCATAGATACTGTCTGTGTTTGATGTGAATCGGAATATGGAAATAGGCATCTAAAAGATCTAACGATGCCATGTAATCTCCTCTGCGCAACATTAGGAGAATCTCTTGTAGCGACAGCATGAGAAACAAAATGTTCTTGATATATTTGTTCAGGCCTCTGCGATCCAATGCCTCCCTCCATTTGGTGGACTGCTTTTATCTTATGAGGAAAAGTGTGAATAGAATCCTTTCCCTCGCTGTTGAGTTGGAGCCTCCTCCATTGCTCCTTTCACAATGAGGGTCAAGACTTCTGCCTTGAGTGCAGAGAGATGGTTTTGATTCCTGTGAATCGGAGGTCGAGCTGGAGGTTTTTGTATAAACTCCAGGGTGTGGCCTTGATGTATAATATCCAACACCCATCTGTCCGATGGTATTAACAGCCACTGATGATAATAGCGAGAGGTAATGGAACGGATTGGGGTGTGAGAAGGTGGACGGTGCCTGGATATAGTCACTGTCTCCTATTGGAGTCCAGTGCCTTTCCCCTCGCGGCAGGCTTTCTTCTAGACTGCTGCTGGTAAGAGGTGTTAGAGGAGCGAAATTGCTGGTTGTTGGAGTATTGACGGTACACCTGATGATAAGGATGATATCTGTTAGATTGAAAGGAGGATCTTTGATTGAACTGGCCTCTTGATCCTCTTCCACGACAAGAATGAAATGTTCCTTGTTGTAGGAAACCTAAGGCTTTTGTGGTGTCTACTTTTATTTCTTGCAACGCATCATCTATGTGCTTTCCGAAAAGGTTCTCCCCATCAAAGGGCATGTCCACGATCTTTGCCTGGACTTCGGGCCTGAAAGATGTAACCTTCAGCCACCCTGGTCTTCGAAGCGCTACAGCTCCCGCCATCTGTCTGAATCAGATTGATGAGATGTCCATGGCTATGTCGATGGACTCAGAAGCAGCTCTAGCTCCATCTTGTAGAATTATAGCCGCCTCTTCTTTCTTGTCTTCAGGAAGATGAGACAAAAGTGGAGCGATGTCCGACCACATATATCGGTTATATCAGCTGACAAGTGCCAATGCATTCGTTGCTTTGATAGAAGCCGCTGCCAACACTGCAAAGTGCTTCCCTGCGCCATCCATCTTTTTTCACTTGTCAGGAGGAGCTGACAAAGTAGAGGCCGGGTTCTTGGAGCGTCTCTGCGCCACCTGCATAACTACCGATTCAGGTCGGGGATGACCAATCAGGCACGCTAGTGATGTTTCAGGGGCAAAATACTTTTTCTCGATCCTAGGAACTGAGGCTGCAACGAGGCCAAATTTTTCATAATCTTCTGCCCTTCATCCCAGATATGGTTGATAATTGGTATTGTCCTTATAGATTTTCTCAAAATTTCCTTAAAGTCATATAGGAAACTCTCATTTTCCTTTACCCTGCAAAGGAAGTTCGAACCTTTTGGAAGCTTTCTCCATTAAGTTATGAAAGCCACCAATGTCTTCCGTTGGCGAATTTGCCGGAGATGGCGATGGTACTGGTGAAGGAATAACATATTGATCCCATTCATCAAACCCAGGATCGTCTAGCAGTAATTCTCCTTCCTCTGGCTGCTACTCATGCTCGCTTTCCACAAAGTCATCTCGAATTGTAATTATTTTAGGGGTACGCACTGTCTGCATCTGAGGTGGAGGTTGAACCACCGGAGTCTGAACCACCTGCTGTGGTACACTTGTACTGTTGGAGGCAGGGTTATTGTCATCTTGGAAACGACAATAGTAGTCGTTAATCATATGTCTTAAGTCGGAGACTTGGGAGGTCGGCATGGATATTGCGTCTTCTCTGACATTATCCTCCTCTTCTTCGTCGTAATCGTAGGCTTGCTGGAACGATTCATACCTTTTGGAGCCTTGAACTGGGCGATCTTTAAACAGTTCTTCCTGAACTTCCTGGACTTCCTCCTCATCTGTCTTCTGGCTTTTAATTTGGAGTTGCGAGGGACTATAAGCCACTCCATCTTCTGACTCCTGCAAATCCAGTAGTTTAGAAGGGGGAAGTGGCGAACTCTTGGTCCATGTAGTGAATTCTGTTGTTTTCTTGTCCGTCCACGAGCCTGTTGCCGGTGGAAATCTCTTTATTGTGATGGTGGATCTTGTCATTGGCGATTTGAAACTCACCGTGGACGGAACGCCCATCGACGAGAGAGACGACGGTGTTATTAGGACCACAGTCAACAAGGTTTGTGCACTCATCGTTGACAGTGTCGTCGACGGACCAGTCGTCGATGCTATCTTCATCGTAGATGCTGTAGACGACGTGGTCGAGGTCGTCGACGTCTTCGTCGGCGTCGTGACAGAAGATACTCTGGTCTTCGTCAACGGGAACGACAACGGAGCCTTCGTCTCTAAAGGCTTTTTGAGGGGTGTATGAGGCAAAGAAGAGGACGATGAGTATTTGGCTTTAGATTTTTCTGTTTTCTGTTTCTTCACCTCAACTTTTTCCTCAGACAACTCCCTCTTATGTTTAGAACAGGAGTGCCCTTTAGATTCTTCATCAGACTCAGAGTTTGAGGCAGTCTTCTTTTTCTGAAGCCATATTAACAAGCAAGCTTCTCTGTCTTTCAGGGTTTTAGCTGAGAAAGTGCGACAGTGTTTGCACTCCTTGGGGACGTGCTTAGGGTAAAGGCAGTATAAGCATTCTTTGTGAGGGTCCTCAGAATATAACCTGGCCTTCCCACACGATTTGCAAGGTCTGAAAAGCCTCCTCTTAGAGCTATCAGACATGGTGAAGAAATAGAGGAAAAACAGTACCTCAATCCAAAACTGTAGATAGGTCAAAAGTTCACCAAGTAACCAAAAACTGAGCAGTGCTCAGGGAGACTTCTTCTCGCATGACGGCAGTTAGAAATCTGAGGTATGGTGGCTCTGCTGGAGATTGTGATCTCAGGGCTGGCAGCTGACTGGTTGTTGTTTGGACTAATCATGATAAGCTACCAAACTATATACTTCCCAATGGGTTTTCTTTGCAGTTTTTTCTTTTACTCCTATGGTTATTCTTTTACTGTCAGACTCCCACCATGACGACGGGGAAGATACAAGCATGTGAATCTATGAAAGATTCAATACTGGAGAAGGAGATGTCCAGCTGGTCGGGGTTGTTTGTGCTGGTATGCTGTGGGTGGAATGTGTTGTAGATCTTGGCGATCTACTGTTCGAAGAAGTTTGAGAGGTCGTTGAAGAGTGCTCGGGATGGGATGATGTCTTAGTTGGCAGCTGTGGGATTGGAGAACTCCTTGTCGATGGTGAAGAGTGCTTTGCCACTGTTGAAGCTTCCTTTAAGTCAGAGAGTTAGGTCCTTTTTCTTTGCATCTCGTAGTAGTTGGTGGTAGAGGTTGAGGGCTGTTATGTATGTGGATCTTGTGGTGGTGTTTTTGTCAAGTCTTCGTTTTCTCTTAAGTTCTTTGCAGTGGCATGACATTCGTGTACCAGCTGGGTCATTTGTTGCTTTTGTAGGTCTAGTTTCTGGTGGGTGCAGTGCAGTTAGCGCAGTCGGTCAGCCATTTATTGAAAAGCTTGGTTTCGACATCGAGGTTCTCGGGTATGGTTGGGTGGACATTACTGTAGAGTCTTGATCCAGTTGTTTAACAGTACTATCCTTAACTTCATTAATATCCAAAGGTGCAAATGTATCAAAACTCCATTATTTACTTATATTATGAAAATGATTCACCTGGTTTATTTAAATTACTTCAAAGGATTAGATTTCAAAAGTGTGCATTAAGTATACATCTTACCTGATTCTTTAGGGCCTGAAGAGGTGGTTGTTACAGAAGGATGTGCATGTTCCTCAGAAGGAACCTCTGTCTTTGCAGAGGAACTCTGTGCCTTATCAACAGTTTCAGGCTCTGAAAGTGAAAGACACAGAAAAATTATGTGCCACACCCACTGTCATACAGCAGATTCCCACAAAATCTCAGTGCATGCTATCAAAGTGAACCCAAAGGAAGTAACTCTCACTGCAGAAAACCATGGGGTGGTCTGCACATGTTCTATAAGCTTCAACATAGCTACTGAGTACTCTCTGGACGTCGTTCTGTTCAGCTTCACCTTACATTGCTTGGCATTAGAGCACAAGATACTACACAAGTTATCGGCTGGATTCACACCATGATTTAGGGATTAGCTAATCTGCCACATCGCTGACTCAAGTTGTTCAATACTTTCTGGCCTCAGAACTCTATCTGGTTGCTGTGTTTTTTAAATCCAAGTTGCCTACTCAGCAGGTCTCCTGAGGGGGAAAAAAATGATATTATACACTGGATTCTTCTTAACTTCACTGTGTCTGTATTTGTGGCCAGTAAGTCTCCCACAGTTTCCTCCTTGAAAATTAGTTTCCCTCTTACCTACAGAATAGCTGATAAGTCCACTGAAGTTGACAAGATGGCTCATGAGTTTGGTGTTCACTGCGGCCATCTACCGACCACAAATCTAACCTTAGGCAGAGAAGATTTAGTCTTCATCTTTTCAAGGTTGATAAATGGCACCATGCACACTGTTACTTTACAGTGCTAGAAAACAAGGGGCATGGCTATGGTGGCAGATTGGGAGGACAAGCTTCCCTTGGGTGTCAGGCTATGCAGTTGTGAATCCACTAAATCCGCTAAATCCTATCACAATTTCAGCCACAGAGGCTGCCTACAAGTACTGAAATAAGGAGAGTCACTTAGACTCGTTATGAACCCCAATGTACCCCAATTTAGGCCAGGTAGCTACATGACAAAACACAACCTCTTACCTACATCTGTCCTACCTTGCTCTGCATAACGGTTCTAGCACTGACCTTTTACCCAGTTATGTGCTGAATAAATGTCGATAAGTTTCTTGGAAACTAGCCTAATTTATTATGCATGAGGTTTCTTAGAAAAGTATCCCTGGACATGACGTACATCACAGCATTAACATACTCTGCGTAAAAGTCATGGTCATCTTCATCATTGGGCAAAAGAACAACTTTGCATAATTTCAGGTATTGTTCTAGGCCCATTTGCCTAATCTTATTCACAACATATCGATTGTGTATGGAACCCCAAGGATGTCTTTTTGGTAGAAAAGAACCATACAGAACACTGACATAAGACACGGGTCCCGGCCTGTAGAAGCTACAACATGCAGTGGTCTGACATCCCTTGAGAGGTGTCCAACTCGAGAGCAAGACAGGGTCCTTCGTTCCTGCTCGAAAGAATTTGCTCATTTAAGCAAGAGTTATGGGAGGAACCTAAAGCACACACTGAAAAGAGCCTGAACGACCTACGTGCAGACCTCAACAGTAAACTCTGTGATTTGCACTGAGAGGTTGATTCAATTGTGTCAGAGTGGTGGAGTTCGAAGGTAGGATGGATCCGTTGGAAGTGTTCAAAGCATGTACAGATTAAACCCAGCAGTCTCCTGAGAAGAAATTAGCAATTACACTTAGCAAAAAAGACTAACTTCAAACTAGATTCTAGAAACATGAAGAATAAGGGGCCTAACAGAGGACATGGAGAGCACAGACCTTGATGAATTTATGGTGGGCATGATCTCGAATGCCCAGGTAAACAAATACCTAAGTGTGCATATCGACAGCGTACACAGAGTGGGAACCAGGTGTATACAGCAGACTCTCAGTCCACGGGACATCATAGTGAAATTCCATTATTATGCTAAGGCAGTGTTAAATGTAGCAATAGACTGTGGCAAATTAACTTTTCAAGATTGCTCATGCTCGGTCTTCCAGGGCATCTCCAAATCTACCCTTCGGAAATGTCTAATCATCAAACCGATCACTGAAAAAGAGAGGCAAAATGGAGTTAGCTATAGGCGGGCATACCTGTTTGGCATTGCCTTCTGGGTGGGGGACACACAGTACAATTTCATGGACAAACTAGAGACAGCAAAATATCTGAAGTTGGAATTGGGGGGATGCAGACTCAAGCCAAAAGCCCACCTAGAGAGGACAAAACAACCCAGACAAGCGAGACTCAGAATTGGCAGACACCTAGACCGCTGCTTCATAATAATGGAAAGACAATTGATTCCGGGAATAAATTATCAACCAGATCAGGATACCTCATAGACACATGACTGCCATTTGGGCACTTTCAAACTAGCACACCAAATGATATTTTAATTTTATTTTTAAGTAGGGCCAGGCATTTAGTGAGAGAAATTTGGGGGTGCCCGTTAAGGTGGCATAAACTTTGTAAGGTTGAAACGATTTGATCAGTGGCCATGAAGATACAAGTTTTATATACTGTTTAAGCTGGATGAATAGGCTTTTGATACAGCCTTAAGGGGGTACCCTTCCTCCAGTGGATTCAGAATCTATAGCGGTCGAGGATGAAGCGGGATTTCATGGGTGCCATTCTCCATCTTCCAGTAACAGCGAAAACAGGTATGGGTAGGATACATCAGGAGTATTCACTAGTTTAGTTAAAAGTAAGTTGAGTGTTAATCAGTTTCAGTTGTGGGGTTGGAGAGTGAGAAAAATGGATGATCACAATCATATTGTAATTACTGGAGCAGAAAAGGCTGGGGCAGATCAGTGGCGACTACTGCAATAGGTCACATAGTGTGATATTTCGGTTCTATGGTGAAATCTTAAGGGGCTAAACAGCACTGTTCAGAGGATGGCAATATGAAAATATCTTAGATAAGCCCGACCTGATATCATATGCCTCCAAAAAACACATCTATTGAATAAAGACCAGCACAGAATGAGGAATAAGGCATTTCCTGCGGTATTCTTTTCTACCGCTAAAGATAAGCCCAACGGAGTAGCGATATTCAGGAAGAAAGACTTGATCCTTAATCTAGAGGGAATAATAGTAGACAAGGACGGTCACTACATTCTGTGGTAGGCACCATATACAATAACCCCATAACACTCTCCTCTATCTATGCCCCAAATAAATTATAAGATTTTATTTTTTAGACACATTGAGGGGAGTGGCAAGAGGGGATAACTGTGGCAGGAGATTTTAATTTAGTATGAGGATCCCAAAAGGATAGAACCACGAAGGGGCGTGGACAATTTTAAGGCCGTAGAAACTTATAGAGAGAACTACGCACATGAGACCAGGAGTACACCTTTCACTCACATGTTCATTGCACACAATTAAGAATAAACTATGTTTTGGTGAGTAATTTCCTTATGTCCCAAGTCATAAAGGTAGACAACATGGAGAGTGCATTGTGGCTTCTAACAAAAGATGCTATATTTTAACAATTTTGTGAATTGTATTCTAAATTATATTCAACAGAAACCTGCCCACAGACAGAGCAAAAGGGCTATTTGACCCAGGCAAACCTACCGCCTCACAAGAGAACAAAAAGCCAAACTGAAACCTCCCATCTATAGTACTATAATAAAGGAGAAACTTTCAGGCTTTGAGGCAGGTAAACTCCGGAACCACTGCGCCAATCTGCACACCCGATACACCGTAGAAATCGTCAGGGTGTGTTGATGGTTATAGGCTATATAAAGTTTAAAAATAAACCTTATTTAAAAAATGTATATTAAAAAAAAGTAGTCTCCCCAAAGTAGCGCCGGCCGCGACGTGCGTGCTCACGTCAAGGAGCGGCGTCAGAGCGGCGTCAGAGGAGCGGCGGACATGGCGTGGGGGAGGAGCGGTCACGTGAGGAGCAGCGGACAGGCCAGCGGCAGTGCGACCAGCGGAGAGGCGGACATGGTGCGGGGGAGGAGCGGCGGCGGACAAGCGGTGAGGAGCAGAGCGGCGAGGAGCTGTCAACTCAGGAGCGGTGGCTGAGGTAAGCAGGCGGGTGTCGGGCCAGGCGGGGGACGGGGAGTTACAAAAGGCAATGTTGGGGCAGGCGGGGGTCGGGGAAGGCGGGGGACGGGGACTAACACAGCCATTGACTCAGTCCACGCGATGGTCGGGCCAGGCGGCAGGCGGGGGACAGGGCGGGCGGGGGCACGGGCTGCTGGGCAATGTCGGGGCAGAGGGGGGTAGGGGTAAGCCTGAAAGTTCCCGGACAAGGTCGGGACGGGCTGCTAGTTAGAGTAATAAAATCTATTAAAAGCAATAAGGCATCCGACCCAGACGGATTTATCAGAATATTTTACAAAACATACGCCAGCAAGTTGATTCCTAAATTGACTAACGTTTTTAATAACTATTTGGAAATTCAAGCCATTCCTAGACGTATGGGAGAGGAAATTATTACAATAATTGCAAAGCCTGGAAAAGATATAAAACTCAGTGCCTTGTACAGAGCGGCTGCCCTCGTTAATCTGAATGCAAAGTTTTATACACATTTTTTGGCTACCCGTTGCAGCGATATTCTACAAAACTGGTTGATTCAGGTCAATGTGGCTTCATAAAAAAATAGACAGGCTTCATGATAATATTAGAAGAGTGATCTACCTGGTCAAAAAGGTTGAGAAGAAACATCTTCCAGCTATACTGCTGACCCTACACGTGGAAAAGGTATTTGACTGAGTGGATTGGTCATTTTTAGACCTGGTCATGGAGGCGATGGGGTCTAGGTGCAGATACAGAAATAGGTTTGATAATTATAGTGGCCCCACAGCTAGATTAGCGCTGGTAATGGATCCCCAAGGCTTCCAAGGTTCAGAACTCCATTGATATTAAAGGAATTACATTTGTAAGTACGGAACATAACATTACACTATTTGTGGAGGATATCCTGCTCTCCTTGACAGAGGTGGCGATGTCTCTTCAAGTGATTACTCCACAATTTTAACATTTTGAGGAAGTTTCAGACTATAAAATACATTTTGACAAATCAGAAATTTTGCATTTGTCACCCCGCTCTGAGCTGACACAGCAATTGTAAAAATTACATTCCCTTTGATGGGCCAAAAGCCATGTCAGATACATGAGTGTTAAGACTGGAGCAAAAAATACAGACATGTTTTGTTTAAACTAACTGCCTCTGGTTGATGAATTTAAAAAGGGTTTTGCGAAAGGTCTAGGATGTTTTTGTCTTGGGCTGGGAAAAGGAATGTATTAAAAATGACTATCGTACTGCATCTACTTTCTATGATCCAGGCATGGACAGTTGTCAGTGACAGGCCTTATATGAAACAGTTGGAGAAATACTAGATTTCATATGGGGATGAAATAACCCTAGGACAGGTGTCTCCAACAAGAACATCAGGAACTACCAGAAGCTCCTAGACATCTTCACAGTAGCTAACAGCCTTAAGTTGATTTTTAAATAAGCACAAGGTCACATTTTCCTTTAAAAGTTAAGTGAAAGCTGGGTTTATTTTACATTATTTTCTTCAGGCAGCAGATAGCATGGCCAGATATTGAGCAGTGCTCAGTCAGATTTATGACCCATGCTGGGGCTGGGTCACAGAGGTGAACAGCTGAAGCACTGAGGTATTTAACAGAGGTATTTAACTCTTAAATAAAGGCCCTTGTCAACTAAATACTGGAACTATAAACAACATTATGTCTCTGAATGTTTTTAAATGGGAGAAAATGATTTAGTTAACTCTTAATTTTAATGTTCTCCCATTTCAAAGTATTGCATTTACAAACAGCAGGCCTCTTGCTCCCAGTGGCCAGTAGACACTATGCCATATTTATAATTTAAAAATATATTCATTTCTTTTTCAATTAGATACATTTAAAGTGCAGAAAAATGTTCCACATTGTGAACATTTTTGCAAAATATTTTTCTGCTATTTATATTTCTCCCATTTAATTTTTTTTTTATGTTTGTGTAATACATGCAACGGTGCCACACATGGCGAAATGTAAGTCATGTGCTGTAAGTACATATAACACAGGCTCTCAGAACCTCCGGTCTAGGCCAGCACTCTCCCCAGCAGCTCCGCATCACCGCCGCATAGCCGCAGTGCAGAATCCTCCATTGAGAAGGGTTCGCGTCGGCAGCCCATTCCAGTAAGCCTGTTCCAGCCTCAGAGGTGATCCAGTCCTAGCCTGGTGTCCCCCTCGCCCTCTGCTTACTTGCTTTTCCTTGTTGCCCAGTAACTAATTATTACTGATTATTTCTTATTATTCCTCTTGATTTTTTATTAATTGAATTTAGCTTGAATTAGTTTAACACCACTGTTGCCCCTGCGGCCCCTCCCACCGACAGAGCCCCCGCTCCTGCTTCCCTACCTCTAGTCCGGCCCTCTACCCTACTTAATGGCGGCTGCTGCGGGGGAGGGGGTGTGAGACCTTGACCTCTGGTCTAGTCCAGCATTCTCCCCAGTAGTTCCGCATCTCTGCCGCATCGCCATAGTGCAGAGACCTCCCATGAGAAGGGTTTGTGCGGTACCCTGTTCCAGTAAGCTGGTTCCAGCCACAGAGGTGATCCAGTCCTAGCCTGCCTGGTGGCCCCCTCGCCATTTGCTTACTTGCTTTTCCTTGTTGCCCGCTAACTAATTATTACTGATTAATTTTCTTCTCCTTATTCCTCCTGATTTTTTATTAATTTAATTTAGATTCATTTCCTGCCGCCGCTGCCCCTGCGGCCCCTCCTCCCAACACAGCCCCCGCCTCCCTACCTCTAGTTTCGCCCCCTGCCCATCTTCATGGGTGCCACTGCGGGGGGAGCGCGTGTGAGACCTTGAACTTCGGTCTAGGCCAACACTCTTCCCAGCAGTTCCGCATCGCCGCAGTGCAGAGTCCTTCCCTGAGGAGGGTTCGCGCAAGCAGCCCAGACAAGTAAGTCCATTCCAGCCTCAGCGGTGATCCAGTCCTAGCCTGCCTGGTGTCTCCCTCGCCCTCTGCTTAATTGCTTTTCCTTGTTGCCCGCTAACTAATTATTACGGATTACTTTATTACTCCTTATTCCTCATGATTTTTTATTAATTTAATTTAGCTTAAATTAGTTTACCACCGCTGCTGCTGCCCCTGCGGCCCCTCCCCCGACACAGACCCCGCTTATTCCCACCCCCCTCCCCGACTTAATGACAGCCGATATGCGGTCGTACAGTGGGCGCTCTGCTGGCACGCCGAAAGCACACCTAAGGCAAGCCCGTCTGCGCCCGTCCGCAACCAGCTACAGGTACCCTGGAACCACGACCTCCCACCGCTACGTCTCCGCCGCCCTCCTCGCACTTAGCCCCGGAAGACTCGGAGACTGCCAACAGGCCTCGCCGAACTCGGCCCGCGGCCAGTTCTCCTGCCTCCACTGCCGTCAGACCCTCACCACCACCCCGACCTCAAGCACCGCTGACACCTGCACCGAATACACCCTAAGATGCATCCTCCTCAACATGCGCTCCGTACACAAACATGCCATAGAAATCTGGAACCTACTCGACTCTCTATCGCCCGACATCGCCATCTTCACGGAGACATGGACCAACGCCACCTCCACCCCGACATCAACACCGCCATCCAGGAGGGATAGAAGATCTAGAGCAAGGACCGCCTTAACCACCCAGGAAGGGGCCTCGCCATCGCACACAAGAGCACCCTCCGCCTCATCACCTACAGCGAAACCTTCCTCTCCATCTTACACCTGCACTTCCAGATGCAGACCAGCCCTAACACCACACTCCGAGGAATCCTCGTCTACAGAATCCCCAGCCCTCGGACACCCTTCGCCACCACCATCACAGTCTTCATTGCATCCCATGGCATCGCAGCAATGAACTACATACTCATTGGAGACCTCAACTTCCACCTCGACAACCCCAGCGACCCCAACTCCACCATCCTCCGGGACAACCACCCCAACATCGGACTCAACCAACTCGTCACCAAACCTACACACAGAGCGGGACACACTCTCGACCCCAACTTTGCTGCAGGCAACATCGTTCACTTCAGCCACACAACACAACCACCATGGACCAACCACCACCACGTTCATTTCACCGTTGACAAACCCAAAGCACCAAAATCACCCCCCGCCCACCAAGAAGGAACTGGAGCAAGGTTACCAACGAGCAACTGAACTCCACCTTCCCCCGAGACAACCCCACCTGGGCATCAGACGCAAACATCGCAGCCACAGGACTCCACACTTGGATCGGCAACTACGTGGATGAGCTCGCCCCGCTACGCAACCCCGGCAAGCAGCGCCCCAGGAAAGCCGCCTGGTTCACCACGATCTGCAAAAAGCCAGGCGCACCTGCAGACATCTGGAGAAGAACTGGAGGGACACCAAGACAACTGATAACTACTCCACCTACAAGGATGCCATGACAGACTGCCATAACTAAATCAGAACAACCAAAAGGAACTTGATCCACAACAAAATCCTCGCGAACTCCGCCAACTCCAAGGTACTCTTCAGTGTCATTCAGGATTTCACCAAACCACGCAGCGAAGCTACAGACATCAACCCGTCCCAAGACATGTGCAACAAGCTTGGAACCTACTTCCACCTCAAGATCAGTTCACTCTATGACAACTTTTTCGACCACCCACAAGACGCCACAGCTGGCCCTCCCGCCCGCCAGAGACACCAGCCAGCCCACCATCTCCAACTGGACACCAATCACGACCGAGGACACCGCCACAATCATGAAAGGCATCCACTAGGGCGCCACCATCGACCCCTGCCCCCCGCACATCTACCACAGGGCCGCGGACACCATCGCACCCGAACTACAACGGACCATCAACAGCACCTTCACAAAAGGCACTTTTCCAGATGACTGGAAGTGCGCGGAATTCAGGCCCCTACTCAAGAAGCCCAAGGCCGACTCCTCTGACCTCAAGAACTACCGGCCCATCTCGCTCCTCCCCTTTGCTCCCCGAAAGCTTGTTTCCTTTCCAGTAAAGAATTGGCTTGGTAGTTTGGTCTGCCCTGTTCCCATGATGCACTGGGCCAGGGTCAGACTAATTTGCATGTAGCCAGGTTCTGAACTGGGATGGTGCAGTGAGCTAAAAAACGGTGATGGATCAAGCCCTGATCTCTTGACTGGGTAGGAGTGTTCTGCTTAATTCAGATACTCTGTCCATCACCACCCCCTTTTGAATCGTTTTGGCCACCACAAGTGTGGAAGGGTATGCTCAGATGTGATTCCCTTGCTCACTGCACCATCAGGATTCAAGCAAGCCGGGCCGAAGACGGCTGTAATGCCAGAAACCGGTCCCCGGAAGCTTGTTTCCTTTCCAGTAAAGAATTGGCTTGGTAGTTTGGTCTGCCCTGTTCCATTGATGCACTGGGCCAGGGTCAGACTAATTTGCATGTAGCCAGGTTCTGAACTGGGATGGTGCAGTGAGCTAAAAAACGGTGATGGATCAAGCCCTGATCTCTTGACTGGGTAGGAGTGTTCTGCTTAATTCAGATACTCTGTCCATCACCACCCCCTTTTGAATCGTTTTGGCCACCACAAGTGTGGAAGGGTATGCTCAGATGTGAGTCCCTTGCTCACTGCACCATCAGGATTCAAGCAAGCCGGGCCGAAGACGGCTGTAATGCCAGAAACCGGTCCCCGGAAGCTTGTTTCCTTTCCAGTAAAGAATTGGCTTGGTAGTTTGGTCTGCCCTGTTCCCATGATGCACTGGGCCAGGGTCAGACTAATTTGCATGAAGCCAGGTTCTGAACTGGGATGGTGCAGTGAGCTAAAAAACGGTGATGGATCAAGCCCTGATCTCTTCACTGGGTAGGAGTGTTCTGCTTAATTCAGATACTCTGTCCATCACCACCCCCTTTTGAATCGTTTTGGCCACCACAAGTGTGGAAGGGTATGCTCAGATGTGAGTCCCTTGCTCACTGCACCATCAGGATTCAAGCAAGCCGGGCCGAAGACGGCTGTAATGCCAGAAACCGGTCCCCGGAAGCTTGTTTCCTTTCCAGTAAAGAATTGGCTTGGTAGTTTGGTCTGCCCTGTTCCCATGATGCACTGGGCCAGGGTCAGACTAATTTGCATGTAGCCAGGTTCTGAACTGGGATGGTGCAGTGAGCTAAAAAACGGTGATGGATCAAGCCCTGATCTCTTGACTGGGTAGGAGTGTTCTGCTTAATTCAGATACTCTGTCCATCACCACCCCCTTTTGAATCGTTTTGGCCACCACAAGTGTGGAAGGGTATGCTCAGATGCGAGTCCCTTGCTCACTGCACCATCAGGATTCAAGCAAGCCGGGCCGAAGACGGCTGTAATGCCAGAAACCGGTCCCCGGAAGCTCGTTTCCTTTCCAGTAAAGAATTGGCTTGGTAGTTTGGTCTGCCCTGTTCCCATGATGCACTGGGCCAGGGTCAGACTAATTTGCATGTAGCCAGGTTCTGAACTGGGATGGTGCAGTGAGCTAAAAAACGGTGATGGATCAAGCCCTGATCTCTTGACTGGGTAGGAGTGTTCTGCTTAATTCAGATACTCTGTCCATCACCACCCCCTTTTGAATCGTTTTGGCCACCACAAGTGTGGAAGGGTATGCTCAGATGTGAGTCCCTTGCTCACTGCACCATCAGGATTCAAGCAAGCCGGGCCGAAGACGGCTGTAATGCCAGAAACCGGTCCCCGGAAGCTTGTTTCCTTTCCAGTAAAGAATTGGCTTGGTAGTTTGGTCTGCCCTGTTCCCATGATGCACTGGGCCAGGGTCAGACTAATTTGCATGTAGCCAGGTTCTGAACTGGGATGGTGCAGTGAGCTAAAAAACGGTGATGGATCAAGCCCTGATCTCTTGACTGGGTAGGAGTGTTCTGCTTAATTCAGATACTCTGTCCATCACCACCCCCTTTTGAATCGTTTTGGCCACCACAAGTGTGGAAGGGTATGCTCAGATGCGAGTCCCTTGCTCACTGCACCATCAGGATTCAAGCAAGCCGGGCCGAAGACGGCTGTAATGCCAGAAACCGGTCCCCGGAAGCTCGTTTCCTTTCCAGTAAAGAATTGGCTTGGTAGTTTGGTCTGCCCTGTTCCCATGATGCACTGGGCCAGGGTCAGACTAATTTGCATGTAGCCAGGTTCTGAACTGGGATGGTGCAGTGAGCTAAAAAACGGTGATGGATCAACCCCAGATCTCTTGACTGGGTAGGAGTGTTCTGCTTAATTCAGATACTCTGTCCATCACCACCCCCTTTTGAATCGTTTTGGCCACCACAAGTGTGGAAGGGTATGCTCAGATGTGAGTCCCTTGCTCACTACACCATCAGGATTCAAGCAAGCCGGGCCGAAGACGGCTGTAAGGCCAGAAACCGGTCCCCGGAAGCTTGTTTCCTTTCCAGTAAAGAATTGGCTTGGTAGTTTGGTCTGCCCTGTTCCCATGATGCACTGGGCCAGGGTCAGACTAATTTGCATGTAGCCAGGTTCTGAACTGGGATGGTGCAGTGAGCTAAAAAACGGTGATGGATCAAGCCCTGATCTCTTGACTGGGTAGGAGTGTTCTGCTTAATTCAGATACTCTGTCCATCACCACCCCCTTTTGAATCGTTTTGGCCACCACAAGTGTGGAAGGGTATGCTCAGATGTGAGTCCCTTGCTCACTGCACCATCAGGATTCAAGCAAGCCGGGCCGAAGACGGCTGTAATGCCAGAAACCGGTCCCCGGAAGCTTGTTTCCTTTCCAGTAAAGAATTGGCTTGGTAGTTTGGTCTGCCCTGTTCCCATGATGCACTGGGCCAGGGTCAGACTAATTTGCATGTAGCCAGGTTCTGAACTGGGATGGTGCAGTGAGCTAAAAAACGGTGATGGATCAAGCCCTGATCTCTTGACTGGGTAGGAGTGTTCTGCTTAATTCAGATACTGTGTCCATCACCACCCCCTTTTGAATCAAGGTGGCAGAGAAGGCAATCAATAGAGCCCTGACACTATTCATCAAGGAGAACGCCGTCCTCGACCCGTCCCAATCCGGATTCCAAAGCAACCACAGCATCGACCCCGCCCTACTCGACGACATCCGCACCCTCCTGGACCAAGGCCACTCCGCAGTTCTCATCCTACTCGACCTGTCCGCAGCCTTCGACACCATCTCCCACCACACACTAGTCGACAGACTACACGACGCGGGCATACAAGGAACTGCCCTGGACTGGATCCGATCATTCCTCACCAGAAGAAGCCAAAGGATCAGACTACCACCCTTCTTCTCCGCCTCCACGGAAATCACCTGCGGAGTCCCACAGGAGTCATCACTGAGCCCGACACTCTTCAACATCAACATGGCCCCCCTCGCAGCCATCGTCCGACAACACGGCCTCAACATCGTATCCTATGCGGACGACACCCAGCTCATCCTCTCCCTCACCAGAGACCCCACCACCGCAAAACTCAACTTCCAAAGAGGAATGCAAGACGTCGCAGTCTGGATGACCACAAGCAGACTAAAACTCAATGCTGAAAAGACAGAAGTCCTTGTCCTTGGAAGCACCGTTTCAGCATGGGACAACACCTGGTGGCCAACCACCCTCGGAAGCCCACCTACCCCCTCAGACCACGCCAAAAACCTCGGCATCGTACCAGATTCATCACTCGCCATGAACCAACAGGTCAACGCCGTCACCTCCAGCTGCTTTAACACCCTCCGCATTCTTCCAAAGACCTTCAAATGGATCCCCGGAGTCAAGAAAAACAGTCACCCACACCCTCATCACCAGCAAGCTGGACTATGGAAATGCGCTCTACGCCGGCATCAACAAGTCCCTACTCCGCAAACTCCAGACAATACAGGACACCACGGCCAGACTCGTCCTGGGCATCACCTGGCACGAACAGATCAGCCAACACCTGCGGAGACTCCACTGGCTCCCCATGGAGAAGAGAGTCACTTTCAAAATCCTCACTCATGCCTAAAAATGCCTACACAACAACAGACCCAAATACCTCAACCATAGAATAAACTTCCACGTACCTAAGAGAAACCTCCAATCTGCCAACCTCGCACTAGCTGAAACCCCGTGCATCCCCAGAACCAGAGTAGGCAGCCAAAACCTGGAACGAGCTACGGGCAGACATGAGACGCGCCCCCTCCCTAAACACCTCCAGGAAGACCTTCAAACCTGGCTCTTCGGCTGAACAGATCTGCTTCCCCCCCAGCGCCTTGAGACCCTCACGGGTGAATAGTACGCTTACAATGCCTTGATTGATTGATTGATTGACGAATGCATCCCACTAATACGTTAATACGTATACGTTCATACATCTCCAAAGTCCACACTTACTGACACACATAGCACTTCTGTCATAGTGCCCCTAGCTAAAGTATTTTGTTCAAACCATAGCATAGTACCTGGCTCTATGGGCATCAGGTTTAAAGTCAATGAAGCTGGGGTTGGGGTGTCTGGTAACAATGATCGAGTTGCCTGGCCTTCAATAGCTCATGATTTCCACTGATCAGAAGTAGCTCTCACTTCAGAAAAAGCTGGAGACCCCTGACCTGGGATCTTACTGAAACTTCTACATCAGTCTAGAGAGCAGGGAAGTGTGGATGTTTCCGATATATGCCTGTAGTATGCAGTGGCCAAACTGCAAAAAGCATCAAAATGGTCCAGAGGGGACCCTGATAAACCGTGGGTTAAGATGGACCTGGATATTATTTGGCTGAAAAAGAAGCAAAGACCTTTAAATGCAAAATTTAGCAAACCAATTAATCCCACATTGTGCATTTGGGATGAGATTGCCATGAAAATAGGGCTAACCACTTACCCCTCCCCCTTCACCCCAATTCACTTCAACTCATATTTTTCACCGCAGAGCAAGAACAAGCTTTTTATAAATGGAGGACAGAAGAATGCAGAATGATATGGGATATGTTCCAATCAACACATGTCAAGTCAAGTTCAAGTTCAAAGACTTTATTCGAATTGAGTTCACAATTCATAAAAGTATGCAAGTAAAATCACAATTAAAATTCCATCTTTTCCAATCAGAATTAAACATTACTAAAGATAGATTTTTAAAATTAATAAGAAGTTAAAAGAGATAAAACAGTGCACTCAATTAAAATACATAGTAGTTAAAAATGCTTAATTATCACTTGCTATCCCATGACCATGGTCCTTCTCACTCTTAAAATTGTGTTCAAGTAGAGGCTCACTGTGCTGATGGGAACACAATCGTCTAAAGACCTGAGTTTATTATAGGCGTCTCTTGCTTTCCTTAGGCCCCAGGTTAACAGGAGGGGTTTTAAAATTTGTCGTCTAGAATGGCTATATAAAGTGCAAAAAAGAGTGCAGTGTATATTTGATTGGAATTATTTGTCATCACAAGGACACCGCCTTTTTACTCTCACATGTCAAGTCATTTCTTCTATGTAATTAGGAATTCAATTTGGATAGGGGACAGATTATGATATGCCTAGACCAGGCAATGGGTCCTACAACATACGGTGAAACAAGCAGCTATCAGAGACCGCATACCATTTGAGGCACAACTGCCTTACATAATAGGTTTGAGAGGCGTGGTCTCTTAATTTTACTCTGTGCTTACTCATAAATATAGCAACCATGGCAATATATGCTAGAGTGGGAGAGAGCCCTTCAGAAACGCGTAGTTAAGAAACAATGGAAATTACTTCACAGAGAAACACATGCTCCGAAAGCCTTGCCTAGATGTAGTGAAATCCTTTTTGAAGTCAAGTATGCACAGTATTTGATGCCTCCTCCATCAAACGTATCATAATCTTAGCCAAAACAGTTGGTGGGAGTGTGGGAATGTCGAGTACCACATTATATATTTGGCAGGAATACCCCAAACTCAGACATTTTGGGAGGAGATGGCAAAGTTTTTCAAAGGGGTCTTAGGTTTCCCATTACCAACTGAATGGGGAATGTTGGTCCTATGAGTTAGACTGGAGGACTATAAGGTTCTATCCAAAAAAAGAGGCATATGGTGCTGCAAAACCGAGAATCAGAAAAAAAACTACCATTGCTTTTTTGGTTTTTTTTAAACAAATTTTATTTGTCAAGTTACACATATTTTGCAGGGCTCCGCACTCCAGAGACAGCTGCACAAATCGACCATGCAGTAATAATGACTTTGACTTTTGCATAAGATAACCAAACACATAGTAAATCCCCCAACACCCCCCCTCCCCAGATTGCGCTTGATCCACATAAACCTATCCACCACTGAATATTACAACAGGAGATACTAACCCCTCCAATCCTACCCAGCCCCTCCCCCAGGAGTCCAAGAGGGTGTGTGGGAATTATTCCGGCAAGCGTGCCTCTACCTCCGGTGGTGGATCCAACTGCAAGCCCCGATAATCTGTCCACTGCTTCCATATCTTGTAGTGTTTGTGCGGGCACCCCCTGGCAACGAAAATGGGTTGTTCTAGCCCCATACAGAAGTCTCGCCCATTCTTCCATGAGGCCAACGATGGGGCCCTAGGTGCCTTCCCAGCCCTGGCAATATCCCTTTTCACCAGGGTAAAGCCCAGATGTAAAAGGTGTCGTTTATAGATATTGCCCCCCACCCCTTCCATGACATGTAATAAGGCCAAATGCGGCGTGTGAGAGAGCTCCCAACACAGGATCTCCGTGAGGCAGGAATTTAACCCCCTCCAAAAGCGACCCAGAGACATACAGCTCCAGACCGTATGAAGTAAAGTGCTCTCCTCTCGGTCACAGCAAAGGCACATGGGGGAGGCAATAAACCCAGCCTTCCACAGGCGCACTCTGGTAAAGTAGACCTTATGTAAGTACTTAAACTGCACCAACCAAAAGCGATACACTATTGCCACCCCCGCGGGCTGCTAAGGCCTCGGCCCAATCCTCCTCCTCCAAGGCGCCCACATCCTCCTCCCAAGCACTCCGAAGCCTCTGTAACGTGGGGGAGCAGTGAATGACTAGGGTCTGGTAAATGCAAGAGATTTTCCGATCTGTGAGATCCCCCTTGAAAACCTTCGCCTCTATGGGGCTAAATTCTGGTAACGACTCCAGTCCCTCTAAACTAGGGGAGAGGACGAGCCTAAATTGCAGGTAGCGGTAAAACTGGGATTGGGCATCACAAATTCATTCAACAGGTCCTGTAAGGATTAAAGCGTCCGACCCCTCATCACCTCTCCAAGAACAGAGATGCCTATTGCGTCCCATCCCCGGAAACCCTGTAGGGCCGCTAACTGAGGCAGGCGCCCGTTATCCCAATGGGGGGTCTCACACGTCAAAGTGTTCCACCATGCCATGCGGCACAAAGCTTGCCTCCAAATAAGAAATACCACCTGTGTGACCATTGGCAGCGACCCCCGCAGTGGTGTCGAATATAGTATCGTATGCGGTGAATGACGTCCCATAAGCTGTCGCTCAACAGCATATGCCGGGTCTCCCCTATCGCCGTACCACCATTCATTAAGTACCAGCAGATGTGATGCTTGATAGTACGAGAGGACATCTGAGGACGCCAGCCCCCCACAGTAGGTGAATAGGAAACATGTGAGCAGGGCTACCCGCACCTTTCCCCCCCTCCCACAAGAACTGTCCCAGCGCTGTATTCACTTGCCTAAACCATCGGGGTGGGATTTGGTATGGATGATTCTGCAATTGGTGGAGGAGCCGTGGAAGCGCCACCATCTTGAAGATTGCGATCTGCCATATAAGGACAGAGGCATGCGGGACCATACCTTAAGATCTTCCCGGGTGCGTTCCCACACAGGGACCAGATTACGTTCCCACAACACTGCCGGTATGTCCGATAAGAACACGCCCAGATATTTCAGCCCCCCCCACCGCTAGCTGGACCGAGGTCGCCCACGCTCCCACTCCTGTTTGACACCTAGAGCCCATAACATTGATTTACGCGGGTTCATATAGAGTCCTGAGGTTTCCCCAAAGATTTGCAGAATGTGTAACAGCCGCGGCCCTGTCCTATCTATAGCTGTGAGAAAGAAGAGGACATCGTCTGCATATAATCGGATAGGCCCGGTGCCCATTCAAATCCCCGGATCTGAGCATCAATGCGCACCCAGTCCGCAAGCGGTTCCATAGCAAGCGCGAATAAATATGGGGACAGAGGGCAGCCCTGCTGTGTACCCCGCTGGATAGAGAAGGTCCATGAGAGCGACCCCGCCACTCGCACCGACGCCGTCAGGTCTGTGTATAGTAGCATTAAGTAGGAAAGGAAGCGCGGGCCCAAGTTGAGCCTCCGAAGCAAGGCAAAAAAGTACGCCCAACTCAGGGAGTCGAATGCCCTGTCCATATCGGCCAAAAGTAGAGCAGCTGGTTCCGCCCGGTGCCCGCTGGCCTCACCCGCCACATGTGCCCACATGATATTGTGCCTGGTCCCCCTCTGAGGCATAAACCCAGCCTGGTCGGGGTGTACCAGCGTGGAAATGTGAGGCAGAAGACGGTTGGCCAATGCCTTGGTCAGAACCTTCATCTCCACATTCAAGAGGGAGAGAGGCCGGTAGGACGCATGCTGCTCCGGGAGCCTACCCTGTTTATGGAATACCACCACCTCCGCGTGTCTCCTGTCCGTGGGGAGCGAGCAATGCTCCCGTGTTTCCTCTATCACTGGTTTAAAATGCAGGGCCAGCTGTATAAAGAATTTTTTTTTAAATTCACTGGGCAAGCCATTGGATCCCAGAGCCTTTCCGGGGTTCATTTCCCCCAGAGCAGTGCCCAACTCTTCATCTGTCAGCGCTGCTCCAATCGGTCTCGTACCTCATCCGACACGACCTTAGGCGGGAAATCATCAATGAATTTCTCAATGACAGCAGCCGAGAGGCATTCCTTAGGGGCGGAGAGTTCCGCATAATACGCAGCAAAGCTTTCTGCAATAGCTGGGGGTTCCGTAAGCGGCTCCCCGGCCAGGCCAGGACTCCCGGCAGGGCCTGGGAGAGAAAGGCACCCTGGCACAGTCGATGCAGCATTTTGCTGGACTTGTCCCCCAATTGGTACACTCTACTATGCGTCGCCAGCCAGGCTTGGCGGGCTTCATCCATTAAAAGGGCCCTATAGTTTTGTTGTGCCAGTATTAGTTGCCGCAGGACCGGGCCCCCCTCAACCTCCCAGCTCCTACGTTCCAGCTCCTCTATTCCTGCCTCCGCTTGCAATAGCTCCTCCCTACGCTACCAACGTGTCGCTGCACACCAGGCAATATCCACCCCTCTCAATGTGGGTTTCAGTGCCTCGCACAGTGTTGCAAAACAAGAGACTGACCCCACGTTAACTGTCAGATAATGATCGATTGCTTCACTCATACGCTCCCTATAGTCATCTTTCTGCAGGTGCCATACTGACATACGCCACCTAAACGGCTGACACCCTCCACCCATCTGAAGCGTGAGGGCCACTGGTGAATGGTCCGACAGGTCCCTGGGCAGGATGTCGGCCGACACCACCCTGCTCACCATCCCCCTGGGAACAAAAAGGTAATCAATTCTGGAGAACGAGTCGTGTACTGCGGACAGGTAGGGGAACTCCCGCTTATCCCCTTGGAGGCGCCTCCAGACATCCACTCAATCAAGCCCCGTCACTAGGGTGTGCAATTTCGTGGGTCAAACACTCTCCATACCCCCCCATCTATCCTGACCCAGCTCCATGACATCATTCTAGTCCCCACGACCACCGTAAGCGCCTCTGGCATATCCACCCAGATTTTCATGAGCCGCTCCACCAGATTCCATTGCAGAGGGGGGGAGAGTAGACGCTGCCCAATGTCAGAAGATCATCCCCAACCTTGCCCCGAAGGAAGACATATCGACCCTGTGTATCTGACCAGTGTTTTTTATGTGTATAGGGGACCCTGCGGTGTATCAATATCGCCACCTCCCGTGAACCTTTCGTAAAGCCAGCGTGGAAAACATGTTGGAACCCGTATCTCTGCAGACAGAGAGCCTTAGTGCCCAGTAGGGGGGTCTCCTGCAATAGGAGCATGTCAGCCCCAGCCCGTTTGGCATGCTGAAGTATGGCCCCACGTTTAACTTTGTCAAGAGGCCCGCGAACATTCCAACTAATAATGCTGAGGGTACCAGGGGTCACCCGCATCCCATGCGCTGTATTGGCCATCTGGGCAACCAGTACTCACCAAGACGGGAAGGGGACGCGCAATCTAGAGACAGAAACAGAAATAACCTCCCCCCCAACAACAAACTCCCCACCCCATACTTCAAAAACGCTGAAGTACCTGTCGCGGCCGCTTAGGAACCCAATCCCAACAGGGGGACAGGAACTGTACCGGCCAATGGATCCACAACTCACAGCCCATGCCCTCGGGCCCCACCCTAGCCAGCAACGGCCTGGCTTAAGGGCCAGCCCAAATTCAAGCCCATCCAACACATACCCCACCAAACGTCAATCCGCTGGCGCCTGTTGCTCCGCGGCGGAGCCTCCCCTAGAGGGTGTTGTGCACGATTGGGAGTGACGCCTGGACTGCGACCTCCTGTTGCCCTTCAGCTGGCCCCGGGGACCTCTCCGGGCCACCTCGCTCGACGACGAGTCAGATTTTCTACCAGGTGGCGTGTGGACCCGCACTGTCTCATCACTCCATTTGAAAACGTCCTCCAGGGTATCAAAGAAGTGCGTGCGGAAGCGGTATACCAACTGCAGGCTTGCGAGAAACAACAAGTCGTAGGGGAGCTTAAGGTCTCTGAGGCGGGTCCTCGCCGCAAGTAATGATGGTCGCTGCTGCTGCACCGGTCTTGTGTAATCCGGGAATATAAGGATGCGTGCATTGTTGCAGGTTAAGAGGTTCCTTGGCTCGGGCTTGCTTTAAGATTGCGTTGCGGTCCAGGTAGTTTAAGAGTTTCTCTATAACTGGCCGCCGGTAAGCCCCCGGCAGAGGCTTCTGCATGAGCGCCCTGTGGGCCTGTTCTACAACGAAGCAGCGGGAGACAACACCCGGGGGAAGCCAGCACTCCAGCCACTGTGTGAGAAAGCTTTCCATGTTATCCCCCTCACATCCCTCAGGAAATCCAACAAAGCGGAGGTTCTTACGCCTGGCACACCCTTCAGCGTCCTCCACCCGCATCGCCAGTCCCTTCTGAACCGTCCCCATGGCAGCAACCTTTTTTTTCAAGATAGTGACATCATCTTCTACCCCAGAGATGCGGGTTTCGGCCTTCGTGATGAGCGACACTGCATTACGCAATTTCTGCGTCAAGAGCATAACGTCCGATCCAACTCCGCCGATTTTGGCGTCAAGCATATCTCTGGACTGGGTAATGGCCGCCAGTAGAGTCGCATTATCTGGCGTCGACCCCTGCTCTCCCGATGTTCCAGCCACCACTCCAGCGCCAGCGAATGCATCAATTGGGCCCTGCTTTGTCTGCCCCCCGCCGCCCTATTCACGCGTCATGGCTGCTTACCGGGCTCTCCGCGCTGGGATCAGGGGGCGGCAGATAGTGCACCTACCCACAGGCAACTGCAGTCCGATCCCACCGCCATGTGGCTCTCCCCCGCGAAGGCCTCCCTCTCCCCTGTGGTCCGACACGACCGCAGAACCCCCAGCCAGCACCAGTCCCGGAAACAGAAAAGAAGGGGGAGGAGAAAAGGAAGGTGGTCCGGCACCCCCCACCTGTGTGCCGACAGACACTTGCCCCTCCTCCGCTCCAAGATACGGCAGGGCCTCACGCACGTCGAGGATCCAGTGGGTATACCTCCACGTCGCAGCGGTGTCCCAAAATGGCAGCTAGCACTCCCAGAAATGCCTTTATCCAGGACCTGCCGTCGTTTACCGGACGATGTTGCACATGGGGGAAAGCGTCAGGCACAACCCCAGTACCTGGGCAGGTCCCTGATTCAGCGGTGTCCCCGTCAACCAGCTCGAGAGATCCCTTCTCTGCAAATGCTGCACTACCACATCACAGCGACCAGACACGCCCTTGGTGTGCGACCTAAACTCCAGCCCCTGAAAAGAGCATCAGACCACACTCCTGCTTGCTCTGCCCTGAACACTGGATCAGGTGGGGTAGTGTCAAACTGCTAAACGCAGATTACAGTGCAATGCCTACTCATCACATTGGCCGGTCGAAACAAAATGGTAGCCTTTCTAGCCTGGTTGAGTGCAGTTGTCATCCCTGTGATCAGGGAGGCACTGTGTTGCCCCCTCCACAACACTTCTATTAATAAACTCTGCACAGAACACTATCCTTAAGCAGCCTACAATATACCACAAAAAAAGCTAGACACCCAGGCTCTTGATCCAAGGTCATCAGTGGGAGAACAGGCTGTACCCACCTGTTCATGGGCCCACAAACCAAGCACTACACGCAAAAACACACGTTTTTAAACGCGAGGACGTATGTAGTTTCCACCAGTGCATATTTGGCGATTGTCATTTGAATAGCCTCATCCAGGGCATAGGGGAAGCAGAGAAGCACATAAGGAGACAACGAGAAAACATGCACTCTTAGACTGCACAAAAAGAACAAGTTTGAGCTATTGGCATTGTAAATGTCATTGCCTTTTATTTACATAGATAAAAGGCAATGTCATTTACAATGCTAATAGCTTAAACTCTTGCAAATGTGAGACCTATTGCTTGCCAGGTGAACGGAATGGAACAATGGGGATTGTCAATGGCAGTCTGTGTACTGAAAACTGGAGGTTTCAAACTTAGTACCAGAGTTAAAGTGGGACAATTCCCTGCTGGGGCTGTAGTAGGGGAGATAATACCAGAGGGAATCAGAGGAGGGAATGACAGAACGCAGGGAGAGGGTACAGACCATATATATATATAAATAGAAGGAGATATTGGAGGGCAGGGAAATAATGAGGTGATCAGATTGAGGGAAGAGGGAGTGGAAAAGTAGAAAGAGCATAAGATATGATGGTCGTAGGGTCGTGGGAAGCAGTGGACTATCAGAGAAAGAAATGGAGTATGAAAGACGAATCAAACTTGAGGTCCTAAGACGACATCAATGGGACAGTTGCAGGGAGTATGGGCAGATGACATGAATGGGAGCCTGAACGGATCTGGCATCACTGCAAACACCCCACCAGGGGGTCACAAACACTCCAAATGAACATTGTGGAGGCTGCCAGCACAGTACCCCTACAGCAGCACTGCGGCGGGGCTTCCAATGTGTCTAGCCCAGAGACTCACCTGGCGGTGCTGTTCCCTCCTGTAGGTGCTGCAGCTCAGACTTACTTCACTGGCTTTACATGGACTTGGGACCCTGCTGTGGGCAGAAGCTCCTGTAGCGCCTCCTGCTGAGGTCCCTTCTTTGCCTTTTTCCTTCCTCCTGCGGGTCGAGGTGTGAAGAAGGGTACCTGCCTGCTACTAGTGCCTCTGTGCGCGCACCACCCCCGCCGCGAAACACCGAGCGAGAGAGCAGCGGCGCACGCACCCGGAGGCAGCCCCAAGCGTGGACAGAAGCAGCAGCAGCGGCAACCACAGCAAAGCGCCCACAGAAAGGAACCTGACGCCAGGAGGAGCCAAGTGCGCCACACACGTGGTGCCCAGCGCCGAGGTAGGACATACGAATAAATGGGGGAACGGATGAGGCGTGCGTGCCAGTGTGTAAGGGGGTGGGCTGGCAGTTAGAGGACTCTCATTTCCTCGGAGCTGCACGGGTTGCATTCTGCAAGCAGCCTCTGAGGTGTGGAAGAGGCGGGCACGTGCTGACGGGTGAAGCAGAGCAGGAGAAAGCGCTGTGTGAAATGCTGGATGGCGTATCACACTCGCTCCTCACGTTGTGCGGCATAAGGTAAACGCCGCAAACTGCTTGTCGCATCTCTCCCCCTTGCACAGCTAACGCAATTCACAGTGCTTGCCAGGTTTCACATCGTGAAAACCGTTCTCTACATTGTGACGTTCTTTAATATTTATAAGGGTGAAGGTGCGTTGAGCGAGTTGAGCGCGCGTGCGCAATGGAAAACAAAAGTGAAATTGAATCAGGCTTGCGATGCGCTGTTACTGCATGCAGCTGGCTTGCTTAGACGGAAGGGGGACAGGAGAGGAGCACACCGCGTGGCTGTACGTGCGTGGGCACAAGCTCCAATCGTCCCACTTCCAAGGCAAGTCAGCAACAATAGATCTCGCTGACGACAGCGCTTTCGCGCTGCATTCGCCAGGCTCGACCTAATGAGCAGAGGATCGGGGAAGCAACGGTCACAATGGGGCACACTCCGAAAAATGTCCAGAGCCTGGGTGTCACACTGGGCTCCCCTCTCGTTCGAGAGCCAACGCGGCCTCCTCCCAGGCACTGAAGATGGCCGCCGGCCCGTCGAGCCGCCCATTCCAGCCGTCTCCTACCTCCGTGGCCCGACCTGGACACCCCAGCGCTCCGCAGTCCCTCCGGTCCTCTTCTAGGCAAGGGACCCCAGGCCTCCACCGGCAAACCCCACTCCGCCGATCATCAGCAACAGGTGCCAGGGGGCCGCAATCTGCTCTCTGTCCACTCTGCCGCCTGTGCCCCGTCACAGCCTGGCCAGAGCAGGAAACTCCCCGGCTTCCCTCAGAGCACACCTTCTTCAGGCCGCCGCTCCTCTTGGGGACCGTACCTCCGACACCGAGCCCCCCACAGCGTTGAAACCAGCCATGGGGAGTGTCGCCGTCCTCCGACTGCGTTAGTACCTCACAGCAGCCGATATCAGGTCGGATGGGCAGGATAACTGATCAGGATATTACGGGGCTGGACGGAGCGTGAGCAAAACACGACCGCCATCATGGCCGATCAAGCCACACCTCCACTACCATTGCTTTTAATTGGAGGATGGTGGCCAAAACTCTGATCTACCAGTGGTATCAACGATCTTATTACCAATGGCGAAAGTATCTAGCAAGGTCAACAGCGCATATGAAAAAGAAGCATTTGTGGAAGCCCCTCTTGGAGGCCTTAGAACCATGGGGGCCCCAGTGCAATGTGACATTCACATAGGAGAGCAATGGGCTTATTTAGGTAGAATCTCATTAAACAGAGCACCCCCGGGGGCGTGGCCAAGACGGCTGACATGGCGGACGCAGCTTAGGGTAGCTCCGTCCCGCCGATCAATTCTTCCGGCATTTATCCTACCTCCCCCCTCGCCTGTGCCTGTCCCGCGGCAGTGAGGAGTAGCGGAAGGTGTCCGGCGGGTGTGGCGTGACCCTTGGCCGCACCGGCGACACAGATCGGGCGCAATCGGCCCCGGAGGCGGAGCGGCCTGCTCTGGGGATTGGCGCCGGGACCTCGATTTTGAGGACACCCCGGGAGAAAGACGGCGGACGGCGGACAGCGGAGCGGAGCTGCGCGGCGGCCAGGCCCTCACCGGGACACAGACACTGGCGAGCAGCCACGGGCTGGATATTTCCTTGGGCCCGACACTGCACCGGGGGGACCGAACGGCTGCTATGGGGCTGCGGCCGGCGCGACATCAACCAACTGGCCGGAGGTGGTAGCTGAGACCCCGAGAGAGGCCTGGACCCAGCGCCCCGGTGGTGAGTGTGCACTGGGGCGCACGGCGGCAGTCTAGTGGGGCAGAGGACGTGGACGACCCGGCGGTCCGGTCGGATCGCGGCTGACCAGGTCCCTGGGAAGCGTGTGGGCCGCACTTGAGGCGGATTGTGCAAGTTGGCGCCCATTTTGAATTGCGGTGGCCTACAACTCGGCGGCCACACCTGGACGCGCCGTGGCCCCCCCCTGGGGAACCCCTTGGCAGCAACACAGCGATCCTGGGCACTGGTATGCAGGGCGGTGCGCTATTCACGACGTGGAGGTCCCCAACTGGGCCGTTTCATAGGCCATAGACTGACTACGCTGAGCGGCCAGGAGCGGAGCGGGGCCTGGTGGTTGCGCAGACGTGTCCCGGGCACGAGTTGGTGGAGCTGCGGGGAGGCTTTGGGTGCTCTGTAGAGACATCAGGGGCCCATGATTTAGCGGCGGGGGAGGACTGCTTGATCCCCCAGGGCCGAGAGACAGGGGACACGAGAGACACAGAAAGTGACCCGGCGGCGGCTCTCTCCTACCTGTACCATGACCAGAGGAGGGAGCGGCGGTGGAGCCTCGAAGCAGGGGACAATAGATAAATTCACTGGCCCGTGTGGTCAACCTGGTGCCTCGGGTGGCGGTCAAACTCCGGGGCCGGACAATGCAGCTATCCTGGCGGCTATCAACCAATCTAGAGACATGTTGGATGCGAAAATAGGTGCGGTTGGAGCTGATGTCACCTAGCTGCGCCAAGACTTACGGAATCCGGTGACCCGCATTACTGAGGCAGAAGCCCGGATTTCGGGAGTGGAGGACGATGTGGCGACTTTAAAGAAGAAGGTGGCCAGCATGGAATACAGAAGGGCCTGGCACTCAGGGCGGAGGATGCCGAGGGACGGGCTCAGCGCAACAATCTATGCTTTGTCGGCCTTCCGGAGGATTGCGAAAAGGGCAATATGGAGGCTTTCCTCACTGAATGGCTGGAGAGCTGGCTCCCGCCGGAGTCTCTCTCCCGTTGCTTTGTCATTGAACGGGCTCACAGAGCGCTAACTCAGAAGCCACCGGTTGGTGAGCGCCCACGACCGGTCATAGCCAAGCTGCTCAATTATCACGACAGGGACGCGATCCTGAAACAAGCCCGTTTGAAAGAGCCTCTTCTGTGGGACAATCAGCGGATCTTGATATTCCCGGACTATACTAGACTGGTGCAGCGGCAGCGACAATCCTTTACGGCAGCTAATGCCCGCCTGCGCAGCCTCAAGATCCAATATGCACTACTCTACCCTGCTCGTCTACGAGTGGTCTATCAGTCCCGCACTCTCCTTTTCAACTCTCTGGAGGAGGTGTTCGCCTGGACAGATGAGACTGTACGACTTAAACCGCATACTCCGCCGGCTCGGGACTCGGATTCATCCTCATCAACAGGGCCGCGACAAACGCCCCGACGCTCAAGAAGCAGAAGCAACTGGAGATCCCGCTCGTCGAGACGCTCCCCAGCAAAAAAGGGTCACACGAAGGAGGCTGACCCTCCAGACTCTCAGGCAGAGGACCCGTGAAAAGCGAAGGGGCACACGCTCTCTGCCCGAATTGTGTACCACACCACAAGCTCAGTAGCAGATATTGCCGACCTGGCTGGCAATCATACATGCACAGAGTAGCACTGACACTGGCGGACAATTGTGGACCTGCTGACGCGGGATATGGGTTGGGTGGGGAGGGACGGACTACAAGGCGGACACGTGCCTTGGATAGGGGGGTAGTTGCTCTTCCAGGAGAGCAGCTGGTAAGTTCTGGGGCGGTTGGTGGGGATCCATTGGCATAGACAGTCTCAAGTCTCCCGTTGGGGACTGGGGATGTTTAATGCCGCGACAGGTACTTCAACGTTACTGAGGTATGGGGAGGGGGGAGTTGGGGATGATTTTGGGGGCTGTTGGCTAACGTTGGGGATGGGGAGGGTGGGGGGATGAAGGGGGGGTTGGGGGCTCCGGAAGGGGGGGGGGAGGTTGTTTTGCACATGGTTGTCTCGAAAGATGCTGCTGAGGTATTCAAACTTACTGTGCCCATTGCGACCTACACATTTACACTTACGCTTAGATGGGGGCTGAAGACGCTGAGCAGAAACCTGTTGGAGCCTTGATGAAAGTGATGAGCTGAAATGTACGAGGTATGCTTGACAAGGTTAAACGAGGTGCTGTAATACGACTGGGGAAAAGGGAGAAAGTGGATGTCCTACTGTTGCAGGAAACACACTTACTGGGCAACAAAGCGCTGAGCCTGCAGAGATACGGCTATGACCAGGTCTTTCACGCTGGTTTTGTGAGAGGGTCCCGAGGGGTGGCGATCTTGATACACCGCAGATTGTCTTACACACACACGAGACAGTGGATAGACCCGCAGGGCCGATATGCTTTTATACAGGGAACGGTGGGTAAGGAGTCAATCATAATCGGGAGTGTATACGCCCCACCCCCGTTACAGTGGGCCCTGATTGAAAAACTATTTGCACTGTGGGCTGAGATTCCGGAGGGGCTGGCTATAATTGGCGGGGACTGGAATGAAGTCATGCACTGCCGTCTTGATCGTCTAAGGCTCAGGGGCGACCCTATAGCAGATACCCCCACTAAATTGAATGATATGGTGCGTGGCATGGACTGGGTAGATACATGGCGATACCTCCACACTAATGAACGAGAATATTCCTATGTTTCGGCAGTCCATCACTCGTTTTCGAGACTTGATTATATTTTTGTCCCTACCACCGCTGCGCACAGAGTTGTCTCAGCGTCTATCCTGCCTCGTGGCCTGTCTGATCATTCCCCGGTGGCGATAGAAGTTACCCTAGACAAGGGGAGACAGCCATTTCGATGGCGCCTCTCCGCCTGGAATCTGCAACAGGAAGCCTATCAACATCATATGGAAGTAGCCATAGCTCGGTACTGGGAGGAGAATCTGGGCACTGTATCCGACATCCGGACGGTCTGGGAAGCCATGAAGCCCACGCTTCGTGGGGTAGATGTAGCCTGGTGTGCAGCAGTGCGTCGCAGGCGGAAAGAAGACCTGGTGGCGGCTGCAGCGACCGTGGAACGGCTGGAGTCTCAATGTAAGGTAGCAAGCCATCAGGAGGGAGTAGGCCAGCTGTTAGCACAGCAATCATATGCGTCCCTACTGTTAGACGAAGCCCGGCAAGTCTGGCTGGCGACGAGAAGCAGGATATATCAATGGGGTGACAAGTCCAGCACGATGCTCCATAGGCTCTGTCAGAAAGCGTTTCAGGCGCAGGTGCTACCGGGTCTCAGAGATGCCTCTGGCGCCTCCATTTCGGTCCCGAGGGAGCTGGCGAATAGCTTCGCGCGCTACCTTGAGGCCCAGTATGCCCCACGTGATCTCCTCTCGGAACTAGATGTGGAGAAATTTATACTGGATCTCCCGCCCCGCGCGCTCCCAGACGACGTGCGAGAGCGCCTCGAGGCTCCGCTGTCGGCTGAGGAACTGGGTACGGCTCTGGGGGAACTTAATACCGGTAAGGCCCCGGGGTCCAACGGGTTCCCGAGTGAGTTTTTCAAACGATATCACCTCCAGCTGGGGCTTCAATACAAAGCTGCCCTGGAAGCAGCGAGACAGGATGGCCTTCTGCCAGCAGACTGGAGACATGCAGAGATAGTGGTGTTCTGCAAACCCGGTCGGCCTCCTGACCGTCACGAGTCCTACAGACCGATCTCTCTTTTGAACATTGAAGCAAAGATACTGGCTAAGGCGCTTGCGAACCGGTTACTCCCCTATATAACTGATCTGGTCCACCCGGACCAGGCAGGATTTATGCCCCACAGGGCAACTCAACACAACATTAGACTGGCGCACGTGGCGGTAGCGGCGATGAGTAAGACTGGGGATCGGGCAGCGCTACTCCTCGCGGACATTGACAGGGCCTTCGACTCTCTCAGCTGGACCTATTTATTCGCACTCCTTCCGCGTCTCAATCTAGGGCCGCATTTTATGTCCTATATTCGATTATTGTATACTGACCTGACGGCCTCGGTGAGAGTAGCGGGGGAGGATGTCGACGGCCTTCCCCATAAGGTGAGGCACCAGACAGGGGTGCCCCCTTTCGCCCTACCTCTTTGCGCTGGCCTTAGAACCGCTAGCGGCATGGGTCAGGATAGACGCGCAGCTGAAGGGATTCGAATGGGAGGCGGGACCCTCGGATAGAATCGCATTATATGCGGACGACGTCCTGTTCTTTCTTACAGATGTGAATCGATCCGGGCCACGGGTCCTAGATATAATGAACATCTTTGGTGAGGTCTCGTGACTGCATCTCAATCCACGGAAGTCTACACTTTGGATGCTGGGTGACCACATTGTGCTCGAGCCGTGGGCCTCGACATTACAAAGGGCGGCCGGAGGTCTTAAATACCTGGGGGTGTTCTTGACGACCTCACCAGCGATTGCTTGGGAGCGCAATGTAATCCCGGTATGGGATAAAGTGCAACAAGAAATTAAATGCTGGTCCTGTATGCCCCTCAATTTATATGGCAGGTCCGCTATATTTAAGATGGTTGCCCTCCCCCACCTGCTCTACCAACTACAGAATCACCCGTACCCCATCCCGCCGCATTGGTTTCGGCAAGTCTATTCTGCCCTAGGTCAGTTTTTATGGGCGGGGGGTGCGTCGCGGGTGGCCCTGCGGACTTGTTTCCTGTCTACATACTGTGGGGGATTGGTAACGTCTGATATATTGTCCTATTACCAAGCATCACATCTCATTGTCCTGAATGAATGGTGGTATAGTGATAAGGGGGACCCGGCATATGCCCTCGAAAGGTACCTGATGGATCCAGACACTCTACACACTATTCTCTACTCGGCGCGGCTGCGAAAGAGACTGCCTCCGGCAACACAAGTGGTCTTCCAGATTTGGCGTCAATCGCTTCGTCGTATGGGATGGTGGGGGAAATTAACGAGGGAGACCCCACTCTGGCATAATGGACAGCTACCGGCATTGATGCCACTGCAAGGCTTCGGACACTGGGACTCGATTGGAATCTCTGCACTAGGCCACGTCTTAAGAGGGGCCACGCTTAAATCTTTTCAGGAACTCAGCAAAGAATTTGATATGCCCCACACGCAGTTCTTTAGATATCTACAGTTAAGACACGCCCTTACAGCCACACTCGCGGGTTTAGACACTGTGCCCGAATTTAGCCCGATAGAGGCGAAGGTGTTTATGGGCGACTTAGAAGACAAGAAAATATCTCGCATCTATCAGACACTAGTCACACATTGCTCTTCAGATTTGCAGCCACTCAGGGATCGTTGGGTGAGGGATGTGGGAGAGCTAGAGGAGGAGGATTGGAGGGAGGCTCTTGAATCCCCTAGGGGAGCGGCTATAGCTGTACGTCCACGCCTAATACAATTTAAATATTTACATCGTGCCTATTTTACAAGAGAGCGATTGTGGAAGGCAGGCCTGATTGCATCCCCGGAATGCTTACGTTGTGGCCACGAAATGGGTGATCTCCTACACACGGTGTGGGACTGTGGTGGTCTGGTGAGATTTTGGTCTGGTGTGTGGGAATGTTTGTCGGAAGTGCTGGGATGGGATCTTCCCCAGACCCCAAAATTGGGCTTACTTCATGTTTTGGAAGGGGTGGGCGGTAACACCTACAAAAGACACCTGCTCCTACTAGGCCTCACGCTAGCAAAAAGAGATGTCGCACAAGCCTGGAAAGACCCCAGGGCCCCCAAGGTGACTAGATGGAAAAAAGGGATGGACTTTTGCATGGGACTGGAACGGCCGGTGTTCGAGGCCAGAGGCTGCCCCAAAAAACATTACAAGATATGGAAAAGGTGGGCAGATTACAGGGGCCTGTGGCTAGAGCCCCCAACATCAACGGGAGGCGCGGAGGAGCAGGTGTGATGGGCATGAAATGATAGTGCTATGGACACAAATACTCATATAGTTAACATCCACAGTATCGAAGAGACGTTGTGCACAGGGAGGGAGGGGGAGGGAAGGGATGAGGGGGTTGGGGAGTGGGGTTGGGGGTTGTAGAGGCCATTTTCTTTAAGTCAATTGAATCGCTGATTTTGATGTACTGTAATTTGCCTCAGCTCCTCCGGGGCACGGAGTGCTGTGTCTTCTGTGCGATTTCTCGAATACAATAAAAAGAGTTTTGGAAAAAAAAAACAGAGCACCCCCATGCATGATTCCCCTTTTTAAGAGACCCATAGAGCTCCTGTTTTCAGTCTGGCATACGTTAAAAAATGTCAAAGAGTAAGACGATAAGGAAGTGTTGCAGGAAAATTAGTTTATGTGTCTGTTATGTCCTGTCCTTTTCACACTTTGATGATTTTGTATTCTGTGCCTCACTGGTGTATTGGATATATTTAAGAGCATTGATATGATTCATGGAAATAATGTACTAGTGTTATGAATTGCCTTTTCATTTTACAATCGTTTTGGTCTCATAAAACAATAAACAGATATCTGTGAAAACATTAAAACTTTTGCAGAACACTATTATTATTAATTTCAGCTTGCCTAATTTCCAGTCCGGCACTGAAACCTCTTGCTCATAAGAATGAGTTCTTCGGCATCAGAGACCTGCATGGCATACTAATAATGAGCCCCAGAGCGGACTGAGGAACACTGAACTAGTAGATTTTGATAATGCCAACACAAGGTGCAAACTCTTGTGGTGCTAGAAAAGATGGAGCTTGTGAAACACAGCTTTAATACTGCTCTCAAATATGTGTTGCCTTAAAAATAACATAAGTAATATATTAACACACATCCAATTGAAACATGGTCATTAAACGGAATGATTTGAGTAACTAACGGAAAGGTAAAGGGTTTTCATTTCAATCTTGATGGTGAAGCTGAGGAGTAGATTTTTGAAAACGGCAAAAGAAGCTGCAGGAAATGGGTGTTATAGCAGTACCCTGATTGCTTTGGCTGTCTCTGTATTCTTTTAAATTTTTATCTAAAGCTTAAACCACTTGTGGACCAAGGAGGTGCTCACTCTCAAAAGGCATGTACAGCAAGTTCTGCTGAACTTCCGGCTTAAAGTCAGAGAAAAAGAGCCATGCGTGTCTGCGCATCAGAATGCTAGATTTTACGTCTCTGGTAGCAGTATGGGCTGCGTCTAAGGCACAGCGAATAGAAGTGGTGGAAATCAGCTTGACCTCAGAAACTATCTATTGACACTGTTTTCTATGCTCTTGAGAGAGGTATTGGAGGAGCTCCTCCATTTCGACCCAGTGGACATGATCATGCCTTGCAAGAAAGCAGACAGTATTAGCAATGCGCCAGTGGTTGGCAGATTGTGTGGCGATCTGTTTCCCTGCTGCAACCATGCATTTGCTTTCCTTGTCTAGTGGCGGGCATCTCTCTTGGTCTGGGAGTTGGCTTGCTTACAGGCAGTGGTGACTACTGGAGAGTCGGGTGGAAGCTGACCGCGAATACAGATGGAGTCAGAAGGAGAGGCTTTATATTTTACATCCACTCTAGGCAGGGCTCGAAAAATCCAAATGTTTGGTACTAGTCCTGCAGGACTAGTACCGTAAAAAATGTCCTCGACCTAACTGCAACCTACTTGACCTACGTCTTTGAAAGCGGAGCAAATGTGACAAGATAACAATATTTAAAGGCATCTTTATTGCTCATTAACTTTGTGAGCAATAAAAATGCCTTTAAATCTTGTTAGCTTGTCACATTTGTTCCGTTTTCACAGACAGAGGACAAACGTTGGTTTGTTTTCCTACTCACCAGAAAGGGCGAGTAGGACCTAAAAACAGCTCGACCTTGTTAAATTTAGCTCGACTATGCGAGCGGTCGAGTGGAATTTTCGAGCCCTGCTAGGTGTTTTAACCCTAACCCGGACAGTCTCTTTAAAAAATTTCAGGGGTGGGACGTAACATGCCCTTAAGCATGGGAGGCACTGAGTGGAGCAGAGAGTGAAGGAGAGGGTTTCGAAGAGGAAGTCCTCATCTATAGGCTCAGTGTGGTGTTCCACGTTATGAAAGGAGGCAGCCCTACCAATAAGTTCTTGAAAAGTTGTAAAATAATGCAGAGGGGAGGGATGGGTCTGTGTTCCCTAGTGAGTCTACATTGTAGGAGTCCCATGGGTCACCCTGTGGGGAAATGCCAAGTGTTTTATCCCCCCGCCACACGCCCACCCGTGTCAGAGTCTGGAGAACCCTGGGATGTGATGTCAAGGGGGTCCCCTGGAGAAGCAGGTGTGGAGGGCGTAGGCTGACATTTAGGAGCAGGAAGAGGTGATGGTGGTGCATGGGATAAGGATTTGGTACACGTTCTTGTGTTGTTTTGCTGGAACCGGAATATCCAAGGGCTCCTAGAAGGATAGCTGACTTTTCGAGGGTGGAGCAGCAGGGCCTAAATGTTGAGCAAGGATGGGGCCTGTATGGGGGTGGATGACACGGTATTTCTGTCTTGAGTCAAGCTGCTCCTGCATCTTATGGAAAATTAGCTCAACTGCGCTGGTGTTGGTCTGGCTGGTTGACACCAAAGTCTTCCACTTCAAGGGTGTCTTCGGTTTCAGCAAGGTTCCATTTGGTGCTGAGGCAGATGTGGTTGGTGCAGAGGGTCGGCTTGCTGTCAGGGTGGCCAGCACCAAAGCAGTCAGTCTAGAAGGCTTCTTCGGCGCCGAGCTGGGCAGGGTACGGAAGCGGTTTGTCACCGGCCATGGCCCAAAGGCAGATGTGGTCCGAAAACATGTCTGATGTTCCAGAGTGGCTGAGTGCCCTTTGGCTGAAGGCTACGTGGGATGAGTGCCGTGTCAAGGTGGAGATATGATGTACTCACAGAATGCTAAGCTCATGGAATGTCCTTGATCTCCAGGTCGGAGGCAGGACTCTCTCCAGCGGCGATAGCCTCTTCACCTGCAACCGACGGTTGTGGGTGCTGTTCACCCTCGGGACCGCAGAGGACTAGGGTGTCATCTCCACCCCTACCCGATATCTCAAGTCAACAAGCGTGACAGTCGCTAAGAGTCTTTTGGAGTAGAAGGTATGGCAAGATTCGCAGGCAAACCTCGTTTGGTTCCGGTGACAAGAACAGATTGCAGACCTGATGGCGTTCGGTCAGACAATATTTCGCGTGGAAGCGAGGACCATATCAAAATGGCGTCTGTTCCATGACCATTGAGGCATGGTGGAGAGACGAAATGGTGGTAGGCCCTTACGGTAGACACCACAGAGGGGCTGAGGTCGACCTAGACCCCGCTCGAGCGAACTTATCAGACGTCAACCCGAGATGGAAGTTCAATACGGATAGAGAGAAGGAACCATGTGGACAGAAAAGAGCACTGTGACAATGTCGACCCATTGCACAGGAGCACACTTCTGAACTGGACAGCAGAAAGAAAATCTAAAAATGGAGTCAGAGACCATGCACATTATTGCCAAAAGGAGGAGTCACAGTACCTTGTGACTCGAAAGACTTCTTCAAAGAAAAGCAACTTGCACACATCCAGACCCAACGCTAAATGGCAGGAATATGCACAGCATGTGTATCTACACCACACATGCCTCGAACATACGTATTTTAAACTTTCAGGAACAAGAATGAATCAATGTTATTTTAAACAAGTCTTCAGTCACTTCTTAAGCACTTTTACGCAATTATTAATTCATTCATTGTTTGTGGAAGGCTTAAAAAGCAACTGAAGACTGCATGAAGGTAGTAAACAATACACACAGAGTGAATGTTGTGAACTTCATGATTCAAGGCACAAATAAACAAGAGATATTTTTAGCATAGTCATCACCAACCATTAGAAATACTGAGACAACAGAGACAAACACAATTATTTTCTTAATGTTTTACTGTATAGGGGGGTCATTAATATATAATAATAGCCTAAGCCAGGTATTTCATGTCCTACTTAAATGCAAAACTTCACCAAAAAAATAAGTTAAGACTGGTGAGAAAAATGAGTAATTTTACAAATAAAAGGTGCACGAGGAGTGAGTTCATTCTACAAATAAAACTAAAAGAGAAAAGATGAAAACAGGTATACAGATTAGCATCTAGTGAGAGTATGAGTAGGATTAAGAATGAGACAGAGCGATAACGAGTGAGGGAGAGACAATATGAGAATAGGACAGAAATGAAGTAGACAAACGTTCACTAAGAAAGACCAACATACCTTCTGGAGATGGAGGCATGTTGCGGAGATCTACAGGTTGGCCATTGTCTAAAGCTTCAATGATAACATCAAATTTCTGAAGTATAAAAGAGAAAAGGTTTCTGACTTTCAGGAGGTTGTATTAGCCCTGTATAAAGATCACGCTGTATATAACAGATTTGTTTGTAAGTCAAAGTGTTTATCACTTGTACTCTATCCTTTAATCATCGCCAATACTTTATCAATTAAGGCTCTCTAATGAAAAAGAGGATATCAGAAAAACCTACTGAGATCAAGTGCTGAACTGCTGTAGTGACATGGTGAGTACATTTGGCTTGGGCAGTTCCTTAACTCAGTTCCACCAAATGTCAACAAGATAATTTTTAGTTTAACTCTTTTTATTTATTAAACAAAATCAACGGTTTAAAGAGCATCATTTTACAATCCATTGGACAACATCATGCTATACCTCTGCACAGAGACAATCAGTTTTGTTTATGTGTTTCGAGAGAGAGAGATACTCCTTTTTTCCAGAGCCCTTTGGTTAAACTTGCCCTGAACTTATTCAAACCATGGGACGTGCTAGAAGGGGCGATCTCAGAGGGCCAGGTTATGCTCACCCAACCACCCGGGGACCCACCTCTCCCACAGATATTGCCGCGTCTTATCGTGAGGTCCCCACCGGGGGGGGACTTCGAGTCTAGGATCGTACCTACTGAGCTCACACCACACTTACGAACGGACACCACACCGTTGGTTTTCAGTAACAAGTTCTTTATCAAACAGTAAGAAGTAATTAGCACTCTTATGTACAAGCGATCGAGGGATCGTAAAGTCTTTGGGGATTCGGGAAGAGGGAAGCGGGACAGTCTCAGTCTTTAGGCCAGTACGAAGCGTACCCTGCGCACAGCTCTCAATCCTCGAGCCGGGGATACGGAAGATGATGGTCGTACTGGCCGCTTCACTCACTTCGAATCGACTCAGGTCGTCTTGGTAGCGTCGATGGTCCAGCCGGACCTTGAGCCGCGACGAGGTCAGCAGGGCTCGATCCGGAGATGTTCTTGAGGAGCCGCGACAGCGTCAGCAGGGCTCGGAGGTCTCAGTTCGGTCTTTGCAAGGATGAACCGCGACAGCGTCAGCAGGGCTCGGAGGTCTTAGTTCGGTCGTTGCAAGGATGAGCCGCGACAGCGTCAGCAGGGCTCGGAGGTCTTAGTTCGGCCGTTGCAAGGATGAGCCGCGACAGCATCAGCAGGGCTCGGAGGTCTTAGTTCGGTTGTTGCAAGGATGAGCCGCGACAGCGTCAGTAGGGCTCAGAGATTCACAGGTTCAGTTCTCCCAAGGGTCAGCCGCGATCAGATCAGCAGGGCTTTCTTGTCCAGGATACAACTCCCCGCTAGTTGTTGGGCGGGCCTGGATATAGTCCAGTGGCCCTTTGATGTCTGGACCCTCGCAGGCGGAGATCTCAGGTCTTGGGGGATGGCCGTTGGAGAGGTCCGGCGGTTGGCTCTTTGATCCTTTTGAAGATGCGTCCGGGAATTCCCAGACGCCCAGCAGGGTCTGGAGCCAGCACTCGGGGAGGCCAGAGGTGCAATCAAAACTGGCCCACAGGGGAGGCCCAAAGGTGTGACAGAAACCAGTCTCTCAGGGGAGGCCGGAGGTGCCATCGAAACTCCCTGGCTTATCTCACTCGGGGGGCCCTTTACCCCCCAGCCGGGACTGGCGCGCCTTGGAGTCTATGTTTCGCTGGGGCCAGGGTCTCGGGAAAGGAAAAAAACTGCCGGGCCTTGGGGGGCATGCAGGATCTGGGCGCTCGGAGCCGGGAGCGGGACGGGACATGCGGGGCTGGTCGTTGATTACGGGGTTTGGGCGTACAGGGAGCAGGGCGACCAGGGGACTCTGGGTGCAGGGCGACGGTAATGGGGTGCTGAGAAACGGGGGGGAACCAAGCCACGAGGCCAGGTCCAACACGCGTCCCCCCCCAGCTGAAAGGCGGAGAGAACTACCCATCCTCTTGGGGGTTCTCTTCACTGAGGCGGAAGAATCGGAACAGGCAGTCTGCGTTGGCGTGGTCAGCACCAGGCTGGTGCTCAACAGTGAAATCCATCCCCTGGAGGGAGATGGACCAGCGCAACAGTTTGGGGTTCTCCCCTCTCATTCGCATTAGCCACCGGAGGGGTCGGTGGTCGGTCTGGACACGGAAGTGAGTACCGAACAGGTAGGGCCTCAGCTTCTTCAGGGCCCAAACCACCGCGAAGGCCTCCCGCTCGATGGTGCTCCACCTTTGTTCTCAAGGGAGTAACCTCCGGCTAATGAATGCCACTGGCTGGTCTAGGCCTTTGTCGTTCATCTGGGACAGGACTGCTCCGATGCCATGTTCGGACGCGTCCGTTTGGACCACGAACTCTCGGGAGTAGTCGGGGGCCTGTAGTACTGGGGCAGTGCACATGGCTTCTTTCAATGCTTCGAACGCCTCTTGGTAGGCGGTGGTCCAGCTGACTTTCTTCGGCTGGTTTTTGGAGGTTAACTCCGTGAGGGGAACTGCGATGCTGCCGTATCCTTTTATGAATCTTCGGTAGAACCCTGTGAGCCCTAGGAACGCCCGCACTTTCGTCTGGGTCGTGAGGGCCTCCCAGGCCACGATTGCATCGATCTTGGGCTGGAGGGGGGGCTACGAGGCCGCTTCCGACCTGGTGCCCCAGGTAGACTACGGACCCTTGTCCGATCTGGCACTTGCTTGCCTTAATGGTGAGCCCGGCCCTCTGCAGGGCTGTCAGTACCTCCCAGAGGTGTTGGAGGTGCTCGGACCAGGGGGAGCTGAACACCCCGATATCGTCTAGATACGCGGCGCTGAATTCCTCCAACCCAGCCATTACCTGGTTAACCAGCCTCTGGAAGGTGGCGGGGGCGTTTTTCATCCCGAAGGGCATCATACGGAAATGGTAGTGACCATCCGGGGTGGAGAAGGCGGATCTCTCTCTGGCCCCCTCTGTGAGGGCGATCTGCCAGTATCCGCTGGTCAGGTCGAACGTGCTGAGATAGCGAGCAGCTCCTAGGCGGTCGATAAGCTCGTCTGCTCGGGGAATGGGGTGAGCATCGGTACGGGTGACTGCGTTGAGCCCGCGGTAGTCTACGCAGAACTTCAGCTCGGGAACAGCACCGGGGGCGGCCGCCTTCGGAACCAGGACCACGGGGCTGTCAGAGGCTTCGACCACTCTTAGAATCTTAGAGACTTCGGCCTTGATGCAGGCCCGGACGGTATGTAACCTTTACAACGAAACTTTTACAACGACCTACCATTACAACGCAACTTTTACAACGCAAACTATTACAACGCATTGCTCTGGGGAGCGCTCTAGGATAGGGAATAAGTTAATTTACTATTCAATAACCTTCCCTACTATCCACGGGGACTGGAGTTGGAATAGTAAATTAAACTATTCACTATCCAGCACCCCAAAGCGCTATGCGTTGTAATGGTATGCGTGGTAAAAACCGCGTTGTAAAGGTAGGCGTTCTAAAAGTATGCGTTGTAACGTCATACATCCGGCCCGGACTCTGTCAGGGACGCGGTAGGCTCTGTGCCGTACGGGAGGGCTGTCCCCGGTGTCCACGTCATGGACGCACCAGCTGGTGACGCCGGGGTGAGAGAGAAAAGGTCCGAGAATTGTCCCAGTAACTGGCGACAGTCCTCATGCTGCTCAGGGGTGAGGGAGGAGGAGAGACTCACTCCCTCTACAGAGCCATCATTTTCCTTCGCACACAGGAGATCGGGGAGAGGCTCAGTTTCCTCTTCCTCTCCGTCGTCAGTGGCGAGGAGCAAACTCAGCTCGGACCGCACGAAATGGGGTTTGAGGCGATTCACATGAAGGACCCTCAAGGGGTTCCTGGGGGACTGCACATCGATGAGATAGGTCACCTGGCTCTTGCGTTCCACCACCTTGAAAGGCCCGGTCCATTTGTCTTGCAGGGCACAGGGTTCCACTGGGGCCATCACTCAGACCTGCTGCCCAGGTTGAAACTCGACCAGAGTGGCATTCTGGTCATACCAACGTTTCATCTCTTCCTGACTGGCCTCGAGGTTTGCCTCGGCCAGCTCTCGGAACTTCCGAGTCTGGTTTCGGAGGGCCAGGATGTATCTAAACACATCCGGAGGGGGCTCTGGGGTCGCCGTTTCCCAACCTTCCTTGACCAGGCTGAGGGGCCCCCTGACGGGGTGCCCATAGAGCAGCTCGAAGGGGCTAAACCCCAAGGATTTCTGGGGGACTTCGCGGTCCGCGAACAGGAGACAGGGAAGGAGGACGTCCCACTTGCGCCTCAGGGGCTCTTCGAGACCCATGATCATTCCCTTGAGGGTCCGGTTGAATCGCTCAACCAGGCCGTTACCTTGGGGGTGGTATGGGGTGGTGAACTTGTACGTCACCCCACATTGTTGCCAGAGGGACTTCATTTACTTCGAGATGAAGTTTGTTCCTCGGTCGCTCACTACTTCTCGGGGGAATCCCACCCGGGAGAAGATCCCCATGAGGGCCCGCCCCACTACGGGGGCCGTCACCGTTCGGAGGGGATGGGTTCGGGGTATCGGGTGGCATGGTCCACCAAGACTAGGATAAATCGGTGGCCTAAGGAGGTCCGGGGGTCAAAAGGCCCCACAATATCAATGCCCACTCGCTCAAAGGGGGTACTGACGACAGGGAAGGGTTGGAGGGGAGCCTTGCGCCTCCCGCCACTCTTCCCGCTGGACTGACACGTGGGGCAGGACTTGCAGTGGGCCTCCACATCGGAGCGCATGCTGGGCCAGTAAAAGTGCGTGACCAGGCGGTGATACGTTTTGTCTTGTCCCAGGTGTCCCGCCAGGGGTACATCATGGGCCAGGTTCAGGAGGAAGCCGCGGAAGCGTAGGGGTACCACCAGCACCCGGGCTGACCCTAGCTCGGCAGACTTCTGTTCGCTATATAACAGGCCATTTTCCCAATAGACAAGGTGGGAGCCGGACTGGTCACCGGCGGCCTGGGCGGCGGCCTGCTGCCGTGGCCCAACCAAAGACGGACAGGAGGTCTGTTCTAGGCAGAATTCTTCTCGGGACGGTCCTCCCTCCTGGTGCCACTGGGCCAATTCAGGAAGGTCGTCCGAGCTTGGGGTCTGTTCGACGTCAGGGCCGAGGGGACCTGCGTCGGGGACAAGGCTCTCACTGGGAGACAGCTCGGGGATTTCAGATGATCCGAGGACCTCGGGATCCTCGGGGACTGGCTGGGCGTGCTCGGGGCTTACCCCCTCTGGGGAGGACACTCGGGCTGTCATGGAACAGGTGCTCACACAGGCCCATTCGGGCAGGCCCACCATCTCCAGGTGGGTCCTTCGTTCTACCTGCTTCCACGGGGAGCTCTCCAGGTCGTTACCGAGTAGGCAGTCCACGGGCATGTCGGTGCAGACCGCTACTCGTAACTCTCCAGAGACGCCCCCCCATTCGAACGGGACCGGAGCTATTCGGCAGGTGCGGATGGAATTGTCAGCTGCGATCACCCTGCAGGAGACGTGGGGTACAATTTGGTCTTCTGTGACTAGGTGACACCTTACTGCAGTGATGCTGGCCCCTGTGTCTCGGAGCGCCCCTATGGGTTAGCCATTGACGGTCACCTGCTGTCGGTACTTCTCAGTGTTGTCTGGCAGGGGGGGCTCCGGGGACCATCTCCCTATCACCCAGGGAGACTAAAATCATGGCGGCTGGGTCACCCCCCTCGAAATCCTCCCCCCCTTCTTCCTCTAGGGCTACAGAGGCTAGCTGGCGCGCTGGGGGACCTGCAGCAGCGGGTTTCTTGAACAGAGGGCAGCGGGGGTCATTGGCATAATGCCCTGGTTGCTGGCAATGGAAGCAGGCTTGGCTGACTCGGGGTCCTGGTCTGGCTGGAGGAAACCCTGCTCTAGCTGTGGGAGGAGAGGTTCCTGACTGGTTTCTGGGGGGGCTTCGTGGGGACCCTACCTGTGACCCCCTCTGTCTACTCTGACCCTCCCCTCCCCTCTGGCAGGAAGATCCTTGCTCGTTTCGGCCATAGTCTCCCCGGGGGACTCTGGTGCTCACCCAGCGATCTGCTTCGACAGCCAGCTTCCGGGGGTCAGTCAACTTGCTGTCCAGAAGGTGCTGTCTCAGTTCCACAAAGCAATTTGTGGACAAATGTTCATAGGCGATGAGATCAATGAGTCCCTCAAAGGTGGACACCTTGCTGCCCTAGATCCACCCTTCCAAGGCCCGGCTGTAGAAATTCACATATTCCACCCATGTGGTGCCGGGGATCTTCTTGCAGTCTCTAAACCGTTGTCGATACATCTCTGGGGTGAGCCCATATCTCTTGAGGAGGGCCTCTTTCATGTGGCTGTAGGAAGTTTGCTCGGAGAATGGTAGATCGAGCAGGGTGTCTCTCCCCTTGCTCAGGAATTGACCCCACAGCCCGGCTCCCCAATCCTTCTGAGGAACTCGGTGGGAGGTCATGGCGACTTCGTAGGCCTTGAACCATTGCTGGATATCATCGTTCTTGTAATACTCTTTTACCACATCCTTGGGGATGTGGACTTTGGGTTCCGTCGGGGGAACGGCTTCTCGGGTCCCCGAGGTTTGGTTGCCGTCGCTCCGGGCCTTCAGTTCGATCTCCTTCAGGCCGCGCTCGTGTTCTAGCTGGAGTCGTTTGCCTTCGTGTTCTCTCTGGAGTTTCTTATCCTCCAGTTCTCCTTGCAGCCGCAACTGCTCGATGGCCAGTTTCTTCTCGGCCAACTTGAGTTCTCCTTCTATCTTCAGGCGCGCTAGTTCTAGCTCGTGGTTTCGGTTGCGCTCTCGGTCGGTCATCTCCTCCGGTGACAGACCTCTCTCCGTGCTGGGACTCCGCGTCGGGGACTCTGCTCTCTCACCCTCTTGGCTGCGGGTTTCGGTCGGGGATCCTCCCTCTCCACAGTCTTCTGCTGGCGGGGGAAGATGGGCTCCGGCCTCTACCCATGCTGTCAGGGCTTTTTGAAAGTCCTCCTTGGTGCTTAACCCAGTTGTATGATATGAAGGTCTTTGCAAAACTGCTTTAGCTCTCGGTGTGTGTATAATCTTCCAGAAGGTCCATCTGGAAGGTAGTCTTGTCACTCGTTAGGATGAGACTGATGGTTGTTCTTTGTTCGGGTAGTGTGTCAGTTACTGTACGATCCCTAGACGTAGGTTCTTATCCCGCCGCTGCCACCAATGTTAGAAGGGGCGATCTCAGAGGGCCAGGTTATGCTCACCGGACCGCCCGGGGCCCCACCTCTCCCACAGATATTGCCGAGTCTTATTGTGAGGTCCCCACCGGGTGGGACTTTGAGTCTAGGATTGTACCTACTGAGCTCACACCACACTTACGAACGGACACCACACCGTTGGTTTTCAGTAACAAGTTCTTTATCAAACAGTAAGAAGTAATTAGCACTCTTATGTACAAGCGAACGAGGGATCGTAAAGTCTTTAGGGATTAGGAAGAGAGAGGCGGGACAGTCTCAGTCTTTAGGCCAGTACGAAGCGTACCCTGCGCACAGCTCTCAATCCTCGAGCCAGGGGATACGGAAGATGATGGTCGTACTGGCCGTTTCACTCACTTCGAATCGACTCAGGTCGTCTTGGTAGCGTCGATGGTCCAGCCGGACCAGAGTACTCCTCGAGCCGCGACGAGGTCAGCAGGGCTCGATCCGGAGATGTTCTTGAGGAGCCGCGACAGCGTCAGCAGGGCTCGGAGGTCTCAGTTCGGTCTTTGCAAGGATGAGCCGCGACAGCGTCAGCAGGGCTCGGAGATTCACAGGTTCAGTTCTCCCAAGGGTCAGCCGCGATCAGATCAGCAGGGCTTTCTTGTCCAGGATACAACTCCCCGCAAGTTGTTGGGCGGGCCTTGATATAGTCCAGTGGCCCTTTGATATCCGGACCCTCGCAGGCGGAGATCTCAGGTCTTGGGGGCTGGCCGTTGGAGAGGTCCGGCGGTTGGCTCTTTGATCCTTTTGAAGATGCGTCCAGGAATTCCCAGACGCCCAGCAGGGTCTGGAGCCAGCACTCGGGGAGGCCAGAGGTGCAATCAAAACTGGCCCACAGGGGAGGCCCAAAGGTGTGACAGAAACCAGTCTCTCAGGGGAGGCCGGAGGTGCCATTGAAACTCCCTGGCTTATCTCACTCGGGGGGCCCTTTACCCCCCAGCTGGGACTGGAGCGCCTTGGAGTCTAAGATTCGCTGGGGCCGGGGTCTCGGGAAAGGAAAATGGCTGCCGGGCCTTGGGGGGCATGCAGGATCTGGGCGCTCGGAGCCGGGAGCGGGACGGGACATGCGGGGCTGGTCGTTGATTACGGGGTTTGGGCGTACAGGGCGACCAGGGGACTCTGGGTGCAGGGCGACGCTAATGGGGTGCTGAGGAACGGGGGGGGGGGAACCACGCCACGAGGCCAGGTCCAACATGACGGCATCCGGCAAGGTAACAATTTCCGCATTACTGTCTTATAAACCTGTGCCACATTGCAAAAATCCCACTTTATTAGGGTGTACATAGATATACAAGTCAAATGGTGATAAGTATATTTCTATTTGTTGGTTGGCATCTATATATTATCACATAAGCCTCTGAACAATTACCCATGAAGGTATTTCAATCACTACCAAAAAGTAATGCATTTGTCCTAAATGAGCAAGGGAATCATTGAACAGGGCAAAAACAACAGTGAGACCACAGCAAATTATATGACTTTTTCCTGGACCATACTATTGGAATAGCAAGCACATTTTTCTTCCTTTAACCTATCAAAAGATAAGTTATTAGGTTCTATCGCAGTGTAGGAGGTGTACAGTTCAAGTAGGAAGGCACTGGCAGTAGCGTGAAAAGTGATAGGATGCTCTGAGCCTGTCAGGCAAAGTGGGCTTGAACAGATCAACCAGTACACTGGGCCGCCAATCTATGTAATTCGATGCTTTCTCCGCGTGATACAATTACAAATCGAGGCACAGGGGGGGCTTACAGGCAGAGACAGCCTCACAGCAGAAGGAGGCAACGTAGTTGACAGCACCAATAGGTAATGTTGAGTCAGATAATAGGCTCAGTACCGAATTCCCTTATCTACATATTACAAAGTCATATTCAGTACTTGCATCAACATCAGCGTGCTCACAACAATAACACCTAATACATTTTCTTGCAGAAAATGCAAGACCCTTTTGAATGCTGATTCCACGGACAACAGATGGAAAACGTATGAGAGTCAGCTCCAGCGAATTGTTTGTTGTTTGTAGTGCACTGCTTTATGCTCATTACAAAGTACATTCATGGTAGAGGGAGGTAGTTTATCGTGAAAAAACAATCAGGCCACTAAATACAATAAAGAAACTTCTTGGAAATGGTTAGGACAGTAAAAGTGGAAGTGTTTCTGCCAAAGAAAAAAGATAACAATGGAGAAACCAATTCCTTTGTTTTGCCTGATAGGTGAAAAACAGGAGCTTGGTTTGGCGACTGGTGAAGTAGAGATATAGGAGTGGAAATCACTTGCGGAGGAAGCACTCATGCATGGATAAATCCAAATTCTGACAAAGTTATGTACAGAGATGTTTTTTCTTGAACTAACTGCCATTGCGAGCAATAACCAAACTACGACGACAGTTAGGGATTTACATTTTTGATTAGAGGCACATCTGATCGACCAAATGTATGTATGTATTGCGACTTATATAGCGCACGTATCACCGAAGGCATCAAGGCGCTTGCCTTGGGAACCCATCCTGGCTTTTCCCTGTGAGATAACCCCTACTGGGTATCCCCAGGGTGAAAGCCAGGCATCCCGGAGCGGGTGGGCCGCCGTAGTGGAGATTAAGCAACTATTGCCCAGAGTTGCAGCGTGGGACCCCATCATTAGAATAGGCACCGAGGCGAGAATTATCGAGTCCGTGGACATTTTGGGCTCAGGACCCTGCCGCGTCGGGAATTGAACCCTGGTCCCGGGCCAGACCTCTGCATCAGGGTCTGCCGCTCTAATCAGTGACCCACACTCCTCCACCAAGACCAAGAAAATAATGTTTTTCCTGCCTTAGATGTAGTTAGAGAAATGTAAAGAGGTACACTTCAGCTACTAAAGGCATCTGAATAGCACTGCTGTATATGTTGAGGTTTGTGCATTCAAGTATGACACTGACAAAGCTGAGGAAGAGCATTCACAGAAAGTTTCTACTTCCGAGTATGGGCTCCCCCAGTACCTTGATTGTTTCCTAAAAATCAATATATGTGGTGTTTGGATGATGATTAATCCCTAATCATAAGCCATTCCGGCAGCAGAGTTTTAAGTAAATGTCTTCCTCTAATAATCCACTGCAAAACGCAGCAAGCACACTTGACACAGTTGGAGAAAGAGAGTAAAACAAAGGCTATGGACAATTGGGAATCTATCACTATTAGTACCAATTCTTTTACATTTAACACTTTCTTCTTATGCACTACTGTTTGCATTGGTTTATAATTTATTAAAATGGAAAAGAAGATGCATTTTTCTGTAACAATATTTGCATTTTTTGTTTGAACAGCAGACACCTCAGTCTAACCGCTTCAAAGTGCTCTTGCAAGAGGCTACACATTTTCATCTGTGCAAAGAGGCAGGGCAATCTAGATGAGACTGAACATATATTTCAACAGTCAATAATTAGACAGGCAGAGTCAACATTTTTTGGTAGGTACATCTGCAAAAAACGTTAGACATAAGTATATGAAGCTGGGAATTCTGCTTTTGTACAAGGATAAGATATATAAGAGGTGGAAGTAGCAGCTTTCTAGTGGTCAGCAAGGGAAGCTAATTGGTTTCAATACCATACTCAACCCTAAAAAGGAGAAAGATGTAAAAGCATGTCTTGGTTTTAATATTGCAGAGGCCGACAGACACAATACTTGACCTGACTAGATTTGTTGTCAGGTAATAGACTGGGAGATGCCTTGTGCCAACAGTGAGGCAATTCTGAAACATTCCCTCAGATGCCAAATTAACCTACAAACATAATAAAAAAGCAATGGGACTAGACGTCGCCCTCTGAACCCAATGGAGAATTTTTAAAACGTTGCAATTCATTCAGACAGCAAACTTTAACTAGGACTGCAAACTTTTAAGGAGCTTAACTGTTGGGCCTCCAACCCCATTTCTATTATGATCAAACACTTTGGGTCTGTTGACATAGTTCAAAGCTGATCAGAACAGTGAGGTAGATGGCACTATTTCTTGTAACTGGGCATTTTATACTTAAGACTATTGATGCAGTGCTGTTTTTTTCTTCTGCAACGGTTTAGAGGCTTAGCCTCCAGCTCATCTCACAGAGCTTTTCTCCCAGATAAATTTGATGTTAAAAAAGGGAGCGATCAAAGTGGTTCCAAAGCTACAAAGAGGCACCGGTTTCTACTTCCGATTTTTTCAAATAAAAAAGAAGAATGGCACCCGATCTTGGATCTTCGTTCCCTAAACAAATATCTCAAAAAACAATCCTTCGGTCGTGGTTTCGCTGACAATGCAGTAAGATGCACGCAGATGGAGCCCCGGTCAGCCGCTGCTAACTAAAGCAATTACAGCGGAGCTTGGGGTCCTTTGACACCGACCCAGGGGGTGCTACGCTAGTGGACGGTGAGGGGCACCTTTTGCGAGACGGAGGGGAGCTCGGAGGCGGCGGCAGCGGCGAAGAAGCCCCAACACATCGGCCCTCAGACCGGAGCGCCCGCCATTTTAAGGCGCCCAGTTCGGGAGTCCCCTGACGTGCGGCGGGAGCTGTACCAGTGCACTCTGGGAACCCTTGGACTTATCCGGCTTTGGTGTGGACGGAGGAGCAGCAGGGGCACCTGTGCCGGAGTGGAAGGAGCCTGGGATCGACCTGGACCGGGCGAGCGGACCCTTGCCTGGCCCTGAGGCGCCATCTTACATACCGCAGTGGAGAAGTACCCCGGCGCGGGACACTGCAGGCTGCCTCTCCCAGGCCCGGAAGGACTTCTGGCGGAACTGACAGGCGACAACGACGCCCACCCCTTGGCGGAGAACGACGGAGGCAGCCCCAACAGTAAGGATGGATCCATTGCTTTTAGGAGCCTGCTGCGGTGGTGACCGCCATCTTGCATGAGCCATCTGTGAGGAGCTTTTGTTGTGAGTTGCCGAGGGAAACGTGGGCTCAGTTGGGGACCCCAGGAAGGAACACTACATCTGCCCTGGGAAGCGCCTGGACTGCCTGAGCGACCATGAACATCGCCCTGGGCCCCATCCGCCCCCTGGTGCCGGAGTAGGACGGATGGGGGAACTGGAGGCCCACTGAAGATAGAGTGCTCTGGTAATGGCGCCATCCTTGGATGACCTCCCGCGGAGCCCCAGTAACGTGGACACACATCGCAGGTACGGAGTAAGGGGTGGAGGCGCCTCCTGTTGCCTCACCCCTCCACGTCCCCCCCCCCCTTATCCCCTGTGCCATGCTGCCCCACCCGGTCCGCACGCCCTGCACCTTCCTTGGGCCTGGTATGATATATTGAGGACCTGATTGAGCAGACGACGGGGGGCCCTGATAATCGACCTCTCTGCCGTGGATACTCCCCCTGAGGGTGCTGGTGGTGCTGACCTCGCTGGGACACCTGCACGGCCTGTGGCCTTCACTCGTCCGCTTGTTTGCCGTACGGGGCAGTTCCGTCACCCGCCCCACACCATCCCCTGGATCCTTCCCGGGTGGATTACCTTCCTCGAAACGCGGACACTGGACCTGCAGCCCTTGGGGCCCCCTCTGAATAGTACACAGTGAAACCTGCCCTGATACCACCTCGACAGTGTGCTGCATGCCCCTTACCATGGGAGAGTGTGGCGGGCTAGTGGAGACAACCGCGACCTGTCTGCCTTGAGTGGAGACAAATTGATCTGTATGGCCCCCAGCCTCTAAGACGGTCATCCCCCGGCTGGGCGCCTGAGTGGCTGAATGTGATCTCACATTGATCTCGGCCCGAACACCTTGATCCTCACTGGCCTTCCGGATAGCGCGCCATTTGAATGGACAGGGAGCCATGGCGAGCCATACCTGTGAGGGGTAACCTGGCACACCTCATTTGGCACGCCGCCTATGTTGCTGCTGAGCCTGAAGCAACCCACCCCAATCTCAATCAGCGGCCGCGAAGCTAGTGCGCTTGATGCCCGGATCCACTCTCATGCAACCCTTCGACCACCCGTTGATTCCTACGGTTGGCACTGTTGAAGGCCGCACATCTACAAGGGATGACTCGCACTAAAGCAGGAAAAGACTCAGCAGGAGCCCTCAAAGACAATCCTGTCGCAGCCTGGAGGGGGCTCGCCGCCTGTCACGCAAGCTTTTATGGCTACCTTCATTTCAGAACTTAAGAATGAAATCGGCACTTTGCGCATTGAGGTCCATTCCTGTGTCCGGGAGCTTAAGAAGGAGGTCACAGACCTTGGAGAAAGAGTGGACGGGTTGGAAAAGACCGTAGATGCCCGAACTGAAGACCAGGAACAACTCTGGCAGTGCCTGGCCACCTTGGAGAACAACACATCGAGCTGCAACTGAAGCAGGAGGACCTGGAAAATCGGAGCCACCGGAACAACCTCTGCATCCGGGGAGTTCCTATCGGGGCAGAGGGGAACGACATCATGACCTACTTGGCGCAGCTCCTACACGAGGTCTGGGGGGATGACGATGCCTATCCGCCGGCCCTGGACTGGGCTCATCGAGTCTCTGGCCCCACTGGCAGGCCGGACGTTCTCCCAGACATCCTAACCCGGGTCCATTTCTTCACCGAAAAGGAGGCTATACTCAGGGCTGCGTGTGCCAACAGGACCTTGCACCTAACACCCAGCGAAGATGCAGAGATTTTAAACCCAAGACAGATAAATTGTGAAGCATGGGCATCTCATACCAGTGGGACCAACCGCTCGCCCTCATCTTCCAATGGGAATCCAAGCGCCGGATGATAAGGTCCTATAAAGAGGCAACGCAGCTTCTTCGCCTCTCCTCAAACGCCACCTGCCAGTCCTGCACGTCTCCCGCCTCTCACACAGGCACCCGCTAGGCCATCATGGTCCATTGTGCGCCGCCATAGACGCTCACCGCCTTCCGATGAACACTCCACCTCGCAAGCCAAGAACGACATCATCCAGCATATCAGGTCCCTGGAGGGAGAAAAGTCTGCAGCAAACTCCCGATCCCCAACTCATTGATTGATTGAAACCCCACATTTGCAACTGACTGCACGTGCTGCCTTTGGAAGATGTCCCTGACCCCATTGGGACTGGTGTTCGCTCTACGGACTCGTCTGTACCCCAGCTCCCTACCTGCAGTCTCGATGGAGCTGGAACCCCCCACTTAGAAGATCCCGTGAGCGGCTGACGGCTTGCCCCCCATCTGTTCTTGAGAGAGTGACATCCCGGGGATCACCCGAACCATGTGTCTAGGCTGACCCGTGACTAGAACAGAACATTGTGGCCTGGTTGGCTAACGTTGGCTACCTATTTTTTGTCGCTTTATATTTTTGCTCATCTCTTTTTCTTTTCTCACTTTCTTTCTTCCCCAGGTCGTGGAAGGCGGGAAACCCCTTTTTGATGGTGCCCTTCCTTAGCCAGGAGTGACGAGCCCCTACACCTTCCCCACCTACCCCAGCTTGCTCTCTATAGTGGCATGACGGACTAATTTGGGTCTGGACACAACTATGGCTGTCCCTTGCCCTCTGAAGATTGTATCCCTTAATGTTAAGGGACTTAACTCTCCCAACAAACGGCAACAAACATGGCGCTACCTCTTACAACACAATCCAGACATTATCCTTCTTCAAGAAACCCACCTTTTAAAAGCAGATACTCCTCGCATGCCTCACCCTAAATACCCTCTCCAATTCTGGGCTACGGCACCCACCAAAACGGCTGGAATGGCAATCCTTTGTAGAGCTGGCATCAGGCAGGGGTAATCCAGGGTCTTCTGTAGCTTGGATGGCCGCTTCATCAGGGCTGGGGTATGGATTGGACAACGCCTCTTTACACTGTGTAATGAGTATGCGCCCAACCAGATGCAGGACTCCTATCTTTGAACGACCTTACGGGAACATGTGCCACAGGACGCTCCCTCGCTGATCTTAGCGTGGGGTGGGGGTCTTTAATATGGCGTGGGATCCTAAGATAGACCGAAGTGAAGCCTCCTCGCACGGAACAGGGGCCCTCAGAAGGCAAATAGTGGACCTTGGTTTGCTGGACTCCTGGCGCTACCACTCTCCTGAGACGCGTGATTTTTCGTAGTATTCGCAAGTCCATCGCTCGTACTCGCGCATTGACTATATTTTTATCTCCCACGCTTTGATTAGAGACATGCTTTCAGCCTCCATGCCCGCCATCTCGCTCTCTGATCATGCTCATGTTGAACTTCTCCTGCAGGATACGGCCGATTGTCCCTCCCATACTCCGCAATGGCGTCTGCCGCCGCACATCTTGCGGGACCCTGTAGATGTGGAAAGCATACGGACTGCTATTGACTCTCATTTCGTGATTAACACTATTCTTGAAACGCCCTTTCCAGTAGTGTGGGATGCCTTTAAGGCTACGATCCGCGGTCATATTACATCCTTGACAATTGCGCGGGCACGAGAGGCCCGTCTCTTGGAAGATAACCTCTCCAAGGATGTTAAAGACCTAGAGATAGGACCAGGAACACCCCACACTCGCGTGTAAACACCACCTTTCAAATCTTAGGGGACAACTCCGCTCCCTCCGCACCAATAAGGCTGAGAGAGCCCTACTAGTGTTAAAACAACGTCATTTTTCACAGGGGGCCCAAATACACTAGGCTGGTCCGAGCCGAGACGCGAGAGGCAGCGGATGGGGGACCTTGTTGCTGATAATACTGATGTGGCGGCGGACAGACCGGAGAATCGTTGAAAGCAGCTAGCGTGAAATTGTGGCGAGGTGTCTCTGGGAGGGGGGTGGAGGGACAGAAGGAGGGGTGGGGGGCCAGGGTGAGGGGGTCCCATTGCTCACCGGACTTCTGCTGGGGAGCCGAGACTCTAATAGGACTGTCCGGAAAATGGGAACCGGGCAAGTATTGACGACCCAGGCCGAGAAGGCCGGGAAGATAGATCAGCAAGATGGCAAGGCATAACACTACAGATAGGGTTGGGAGGGGTCGGAGGGGAGGTTGTGTGCCCCACTTTTCTACTTTTACTACCACATAGGGCGACAGGCACTCTGCAAGATACAGTATGGGCAGTTCAAAGCCCAGCGAGCAGGGAATCAAGGAGGGGGTTGGGAGGGGCATGTAATATTTTTTAGATTTGAATTGTTCACAGAATTGAGTTTTTCGACACCATCAAAGAGAGAAGCAGAGCTAGAGCGACTTCCAAAGACAAGAGTCAGGGGTTAGAGTCCTCAGTTGGAATGTAAATGGACTGGGGGATAAGATCAAACGCGGCATGGTCAGCCAGTTTATTAGAAGACACACCCCAGATGTAATCCTTCTATAGGAAACACACCTAGTCGGAAACAAATGTATGGCCTTGCAATACATTGTATTATATTGTCCTTGGGGAGGGTATAAACTGGTAGCACAAGCAAGATTTACCTCTGGGTCACAAGGGGTTGGCATACTAATCAAGAATTAATTCCCCTTCACAATACAGGCCACTTGGTCAGACACACGAGGTAGATATATTGGGGTCTCGGGCCAATTGGAAGGGAAGACAGCCACGTTTGTCTCAATTTACGTTCCGCCCGTCCTCCAGACAGACACATTCAAACACATGGGTAAAATGTTCTTATCATTTCCAATGGGCCTCCTGATAATGGGAGGAGACTTCAATGCAGTAATGTACGGTGAACTAGACCGATATCCACCACGTGGCATCAGACCCGCTCAGAGATGGCTGCCAGACTTTTTAGAATCAGTGGGGCTGGTGGCGGATGGCGGACACATAACCCAGAAAGGGCACAATACACCCACGTATCGGGCGCACATCGTAGTATTTCACGCATTGACTACATCCTTTTCCCGGCGGCACAGGCACACGCTATCAGAGAGATTCATCGCCTGGGGCGGGGCATCTCAGATCACTCTCCTGTCTGGATGAAAGTGGAGCTAGATCACACGAGCGTCGGAAGAGTGGCCCCCATTAACCCATGGTATTTGAAAGACCCGACCACCCGGAAGAACATTGCCAAGGCCACTGATAATTATTTTCAGGAAAATGAGGACACGGTCGATTCTGCCCAGACCCTATGGGAGGCATACAAAACAGTCATCCGGAGAGAAACGCTCTACCCGATTGCTGGGAAAAAGAAGGAAAGGCAGGCAGATCTAGAGAAGGCAGAGAAGGAAGTATTGAAGTCGGATGAAGAATTAGATCAAGCAGTAACCCCAAAAAACTTCACCTCCTGAAGTTGAGGCAGGATGAGTTTAATAGCATCGCCTGGGATAGAGCTAGGGCACAGAGTAGAGAGGTCCAGAGCAAGATATATGAACATGGCGATAAGGCAGGAAGGCTGACAGCATGGCTAGACAGAAGAGATTGGGCGTCGCGACTAGTACCCGAAACACAGGGAGGTGACTCCAGTCCCATAACGGACCCGCAGGCCATAGCAGATACGTTTGCAGACTATTAACGTACGGTGTATAGCACGGCCGGCGGGTTCTCTGAAGATGAGAAAAGCGAGCTGCTTAAAAACATTAGGCTACCCACACTCTCAGACGAAAATAGGAAGTATCTGGAATACCCACTAACGGATGATGAAGTGGCACAGGCAATCAGGGGAGTAAACTCAGGGAAGGCAACAGGGCCCAATGGCATCCCTATTGAACTACATAAGTTGAGGCCTAACAGGCGTGCCCCCTATATCCGCTCTATGTTGTCGGAGAGTAGAGATAAGGGAATGCTCCCGTATGATCAACGAGTGGCCAACATAGTTGTCATATATAAAGAAGGCAAACCCAGGACCAGATACGCATCCTACAGGCCAATATTGCTACTAAACGTGGAGCCTCAAGTCCTTGCGAAATTGTTGGCAACACGTCTGATTAAAGTCATCAACACTCTGGTTCACCCTGACCAATCGGGCTTCATGCCACATCGTAATATTGTTCGTGTATAAGGAGGGAGAGAGAGGACCAGCTAGCTAGTCCGTATCCCCAATTTATATAGACTTTAATCAAAAGGAGACTAGCTAAAGTTTGTGGGAGGTTAAACAAGATTTAGTATTAAAATCTAAGTGACTCAGTCTTGTTTTGTCAAGGGATAGTGACACCTAGTAGGTGTGCTCATGAAGCCCTCACCCACCAACCTAGTTGGTGGCATGCTTCATCATCGGGCCCACCCAGTGACACCAAGCGTGTCCCGGGTGTGCTACGACGCCTGATTACAGCGGAGCAGGTATGTCGCTGTGTGTGCGGTGAGGGGTGCTTTGTATGTGAATTTAAAACGGCTTGGCGTAGGTCCCAGTACCCGAAGGTGAATAAACTTTAATACCTGGGCCACCGTCAGCGGTTAAAAATAAGGCTGTGGGACGTTAGAGGCGAGTTACGACCTCCCACGTCCTTGATGGGTCAACATGTTTCAGCCAGTGCCTTATGAATATGCTGGCTTTCTTCAGGACAGATAAAAGGTGTGGATCCCCTCCCATGCTTATGACCCCTCTTTAAGGATAACCTCACAATGGCACACTGTCCAATTTATTTCGTTTTTTCTTATTTTCCCCACTGTTTTATCAAAACTGTATCAGGGCACAGATATTCCGATGCCTTTCTACAAGGTATAATGCCCCTCTGCATTACAAAACTGCAGAGATCGGTCTGCACAGGCGCGCTAGTACTTCGCGCATACACACTCTAATGCGCACGTGCGAAGACACTACCGTTCGCACATGCGCTCTGAGAGCGAGATCCACCGCGCAGGCGCACACGCTGGCCACAACCCTGCCGACATGCGCGCATAGTCGCGAGCACTCCTCACGCACCTGGGCATTATTACGACTCGGTAGCTCGAGTCTGTTTACCATTTCCCTAACCATACAGGTGCGCACAATTAGCCAATCGACTACAGTATAAAACCCAGCAGCACCGGCCATTACTTACCGGTTCTGCGAAGGAGGCACTACAGGTCCAAGGCAGGCTCTGGCCAGTAATCCTGTGAGTATGACGAACTACCATCTCTACTACGGGTAAGCGCTACTACTTTTCTCTCCCTACAGGTCTCCTAACCCCAGTGGCAAAACCTTTTCTTTCCTCATAGGACCAACCCCTTTGCCACTTCAAAAACCTTGAAGCAAAACTCCTTAAAACTAGCGTAAGAAAGTATTCCTGCGCCTTCTTCTTTTTTCATTACCACTGCTTTCACTAATTGCTGTGAACACCGTCTTTTTAGTCACCCCACCAACGAAATTCAAGTGCGATCCTCACAATAATGGTACCACCAGTATCATTACACCCTAGCCGCTTATAGCCTGCACCCTCAACGCTATAAAGTGGGCAGTTATGAGTATGTATGCAATACTTTCTAGTGACTCTTTTTCCCATGTCTGTTTTGTCCTTGTCCTTACATGTTACATGTACAGGTGTTCTTGAGAAGGGAATCCCCCTCTCACACATAGATACACTTTAGGGTGTGTAGACACATAGTCTGTATCACACATCCACTAGTTTTAATTGCACACACCTTTTATCTGTCCTGAAGAAAGCCAGCATATTCATAAGGCACTGGCTGAAACATGTTGACCCATCAAGGACGTGGGAGGTCGTAACTCGCCTCTAACGTCCCACAGCCTTATTTTTAACCGCTGACGGTGGCCCAGGTATTAAAGTTTATTCACCTTCGGGTACTGGGACCTCCGCCAAGCCGTTTTAAATTCACATACAAAGCACCCCTCACCGCACACACAGCGACATACCTGCTCCGCTGTAATCAGGCGCCGTAGCACACCCGGGACACGCTAGGTGTCACTGGGTGGGCCCGATGATGAAGCATGCCACCAACTAGGTTGGTGGGTGAGGGCTTCATGAGCACACCTACTAGGTGTCACTATCCCTTGACAAAACAAGACTGAGTCACTTAGATTTTAATACTAAATCTTGTTTAACCTCCCTCAAACTTTAGCTAGTCTCCTTTTGATTAAAGTCTACATCGTAATATTGCCCTTAACCTGCGCCGACTACATGGAGTACTCGGCAGAGCACCCACCATACTGGAACCGGCTGCTCTAGTATCGTTAGATGCCACCATGGCATTTGATATGGTTGAGCGGCCCTATTTATTTGCGGTTTTGAATAAACTAGGGTTTGGCCCGGAATTCACGAGCTGGATTGGTCTCCTGTACTCCAGCCCGATGGCCCGAGCGGTAGTGAACAACCACAAATCCCCAGACTTCCAGCTGAGCAGGGGTACACGCCAGAGCTGCCCCCTGTATCCGCTTCTCTTTGCGCTGGCACTGGAACCACTAGAGGCCTGGAACAGGCAAGACCGAGTAATCCATGGAATGCGGTGGTCCTTGGACTGGGAGGACAAGATATCCTTATATGAGGATGACATTCTCCTCTACATAACTTCTCCGAGAACATCATTGATTGGTCTCATCGACATACTGGCAATATTCGGGAAACATTCTGGATTCAAAGTAAACTGGTCCAAGTCAGTAGTTTACGTCCTTCAAGGTGTCCCGCCCATCGTACCGCAAAGCTGCCCGGTCCAGATTAAGCCTGAAGGCTTCCGATACCTCGGCATCTATGTGACGCGGCATCTATGTGACGCTGGATTCAAAGTTCCGCTTTTCCCATAATCTAGATCCGCCCAAACAGAGGCTTAAGAGCGATGTCGCACACTGGAGGTCCCTTCCCCTTTCTAGGTTAGGCAGGGCGGTCTTTTTCAAAATGATGGCCCTGCCTCGTTTTTTGTATGCTCTTCCAAACACGATGGATCCTGTCCCGGCATCCTACTTTAAAGAAATAGAGTCTCCAAAAGTCACTTCTCTGGGACGTCAAGCCCCGCATTGTGTTTTTCAAGGTAACTCTTAACTGGTACAATGGGGGCATTAGTCTTCCCGACCTAAAGAAATATTATTGGGCATCGCAACTCGCGGCTATCAACCACTGGACCTATGGCTGCCCAGATGATCCCAGATACACCATGGATAGATGGTTGCTCCCAGGGGGAGATTACAGCAGAGCATTATATGCCCAACCCCGTAGATTCCCACTAACTGGACCTACAGCACACTCCATCCAAATGTAGCATGCGGCCAACAAACACATGAAATGGGACAATAAGCTCACTCTGGCTACTCCACTGTGCTGTTCTGAGAAATTGGGGAGCCTCTGGAAATCCAAGGGCTTTGATAAATGGGACCTCATTGGGATCTCACGAATCAAAGATGTCTGGTGGGAGGGGACAGTTCTTCCTTTCACTTCACTTAAAGAACAGTACAGCTTGGCAGACACGGAGTATTAACGATACCTCCAAATCCGACATGCATTGCTCACTCAGATACCAAGTAACACAACACTCCCAGAAGCCTCCCCCTGGAGAATAGAGTGCTAGATGGGCACCTCCCGGAAAAGACCATTTCTCTCATCTATAGGAAACTAATCAATAACATGGCAGATCCACTACAGGCCCTCAGGGAGAAATAGAACAGTGATGGCTTAGAACTTGATGATGAGGACTGGCAAGAGACGATCTCTTCCCCGCGGGAAGTTGCAAGCCAGGCCAGGCTGAGATTAGTGCAACTCAAAATATTACACAGGACTTATGTCACAGGGCCTTGCCTGGTCCAGATGGGAAAGGCAGAGAGTGTAGAAGAGGGTGTGGGGAAATAGGAATGTTCATTCACATCTTATGGAACTGCATGCAGATACAATCATATTGGAAGGATATCCACCACACACTGCGGGAAGTACTGGGGGTAGACATGCAGCCAGAGGCTCATAGGTGTATACTGAATGTCTGGGAGCCTACTGATCTGAACCCGTACACTACACAATGGGCAACGTTAGAAAACATGATAGCAACAAAAAGGAGTATTGAACAGCAGTGGGGAGCAAGCCAGCCGCCCCAATTGAGGAGGTGGGAAGAGGACCTAGACTCGTGCATGTATAGAGAATAGTCAGTCTACATGGCCAGAGGGTGCCCTGGGAAATAGAGAAGGGTGTGGGGAGCGTGCAATCGCTACAGAGGTGACATCTGTCTCCCACCTTGTGGACAGATCAACACAAACTCTTGAAACCCCATGATTTAACCAGTATGATAGCTGTGACCTATATTGAAATGTTAATGATGGTAATAAGAAACAATGAAGTTGCTTGCTTGTAATCAATGAATGTGATTTTTGTCTAAACTGTTTAATAAAAAGAAATATTTAAAAAACGCCATTTTGAGGGGGGGGGGACAATGTGGGCAGATTGTTGGCGAAACGTCGGTGAGCGCGCGCCGTGAAGGCCCACATAGCTAACATCCAGCTCCCTGATGGAGAGCGGGTCACCATGGAAAGGGCCAAGCACGAGGCCTTCCGGACCTATTGCTCAGCCCTATACATGGCAGACGAGCGGGCCCAAGACCAGATCAACGTTATCCTAGACCAATGCCCCCGGATCCCTCTTCACCCCCATCACGCCAAACAGCGGGAGGAACTCCTCATGGCGGAGAAACTGGTAGCAGCACTAAAAGACCTCCCTCTCGCAAAGTCACCGGGCCCGGATGGCCTTCTGTTGGCCTTCGATCGCCAGTTCCTAACACAAGTCCAGCCCTATCTCCTGCGGCTATTCAACTCTTTCTCCAACACGGAGGGGCCAACGCCCTCCAATGGCATGGCAGATATAGCCCTTATTCCTAATCCGGGGAAGCATCCCACGTTATGCGCATCCTTCCGTCCCATAGCCCTCCTGAACACGGATCTTATATTATATACCAAAATGCTGGCCAAGCACCTGGATCCCCACATGCCTGACCTTGCAGAACCGGACCAGGTTGGCTTCTTTCGAAATTGACACAGAGCGGACAACGTACGTAGAATTGCACATCTTGTGGGGAAGGTACAGCACTAGAACATACCGGTGTGCCTCTTATCGTTAGACGCAGAGAAAGCGTTTGACGGGTTGACTGGTCCTTCCTCCGGGCAGTGCGCCAGAAAATCGGGTTGGGCCGGAACATGATAGCTAGGATCATGGCCCCTTATCTCTCCCCCCAGGCCCGGGTGTAGGTCAATGGGCAGCTCACGGACCCTATCTCCATTATCAGGGGCACGCAACAAGGCTGCTCCCTGTCCCCTATTTTGTATGCCCTCGTGGTAGAACCTCTGGCCGTGATGATTAGGCAAGCTGGGGACATACATGGCCTCTTCCTCGGGGGTCGGCAGAACAAAGTGGCGCTCTTTGCGGACGACCTCTTCCTTACACTGTCTCGCCCGCATATATCCTTCCCGGCGCTCCACTCCTTGCTGCAGTCCTATGAGCGGGCCTCTGGTCTTAAAATTAATCATGGGAAATCTTGGGCCCTGAATCTTACAATACCTGAAGAGGAGATACCGGCCTTGCGGGCACTAGCCCCCTATCAGTGGGCCACCGACTACATTCGATATTTAGGGCTTCAGCTGACTCCTTCTCTCGACACGTGGACCCAAACAAATTGGCTGGAGTGCAGGAAGGCTGTTCTGGAGGATCTTAGGGTTTGGAAATGCCTGACCCTTTCCTGGCTGGGCCACCTCAACGCTATTAAAATGTCAATACTCCCAAAAATACTGTATTTGTTTCAATGCCTCCCCACCCCCATTCCGCAACATCAGATCTTGAGCCTTCAGGGGGATCTCACAAGTTTCATATGGGGCGGGCGTAGACCACGATTCTCCCACAAAGTTTTCATGCTCCCGCGGGACAGAGGAGAAATTGTGTGTACAAACCTAGTAGTGGCTGGGTAAGTCTTGCGCAACAACAACTGCTGTAATATTCTCAAAATAAAGCGGCTCAAGGGAACAGGGGGAAACGGCCACCAGCGCCCCCAAAAGGGAGAACTCCTCTGAGACCAGGGAGTTCAATTAACAAAGATAAATTGTCCCCGAGCACATAGATACAAATTCTTAGATTGTCCCAAGAGAAAAGATAACCACAATCAAAAATTATTCTTTCAAAGTTCATCAAATCAAGTTCCTTTAATTTTCATTTCATTTTCTATAGAAAACAAACCCCTTCTGACGGCGTGAGGAGCACTCTCCTTGATCTTAATTATATTTTACTCTACATGAAGAACTCTGAGATAGAAAATGGATTGAGTTCTCAGTAATATTTGAGGAACTAATATCGTCTGGAATTTGTTTACCTGACTTCATATTTGGACTGTATCTTTTGCCCTGAAGAAGTCATTTGGGTAATTGTACCCTCTGACGAAACACGTGTTGGCATTGGTCCTTGATGCATTGGCTACATTTCTATGTCAATTTGAAGGAGATTATGAAGAATTTTGTTGATATATGAAGAGAAAAGAAATGAAAATTAAAGGAACTTGATTTGATGAACTTTGAAAGAATAATTTTTGATTGTGGTTATCTTTTCTCTTGGGACAATCTAAGAATTTGTATCTATGTGCTCGGGGACAATTTATCTTTGAGAAATTGTGTGCCCCAACCTTCTGGAATATTATTGGGCCTCCCACCATCGCGTAGTTTCGGAATGGACAACTGAGAGTGAAAAGATCTGGTTCCATATGGACAGGGCGGTAACCGGATGGACCATCTGGGACCTTTCCTGGCTCCATCAGTCCAAGCGCTCTCACAGAGCTTATATCGCCGTGCCCACAAAGACGGTGCTGGATATATGGGACAAAGTGGCCATAAGCAAGGGTCTCATGACCTTACCCTCCCCCCACACTCCCATGGCCCGTAAACCGCAGGCTTTTTCAAAATGGCTGACAGGTGGATGCAGAACGATCTGCGATATGTAAGATGGAGGCACGCTCAAAACGTTTGCTCAATGCAGAGAGGAGTTCCGCCTTCCCGCGGGGGCTGGGATCCAGTATGGACAGCTGCGCCATTGGTTATCCTCGCCCGAGATGCAGCAGGCGGCCACTCGTCCATTCACCCCCCCTTTGAGCGATTGGTCCGCTCCTTTGATGAATCAAAGGGCCTCATCTCCCGGACGTACCAGATTTTACAGCAGCCCCCGCTAGTAACCATTCACCCATATCAGCGCCAATGGCAATTGACATCCCCCACTGAAATCACGCCTGTGCAGTGGAGTCGCCTGTGGCGGGGCATACCAAAGGTCTATCGCAGTATATCACAACGAGAAACAGCATCTAAGGTCATGACACAGTGGTACTACACACCTTCTCGATTGCACAGGATGTTCCCCACATCCTCCCCAATGTGCTGGAGATGTTCGAATGCTTCTGCTTCATTCTCATTTGGTGGGCATGTCCTTTACTGACACTGTTCTGGAAGGAACTTCTCAGTCATATCAAGGAGGTACTGGGCTTTCCCCTGCCTGAGTCCACAGCCACTATCCTTTAGGCCTTAAGCCTGACAACTTAAAAGTAGTGACTGGTACATAGCTCTTCATATGCTTGGAGCCGCTAAGCAACTTATAGCGTTATAGTGGAAGAAAACTGAGACACCCCCAATTGTTGCCTGCTTTGTGCGCCTATGGCACGTAGTGACTATGGAACTTTTAACAGCACGATTGCAGTCCGGAGACACCGGTTTTACCACAATCTGGAATCCATTAGTTACACATCTCTGTAAAGTAAAGCATGCACGTCTCCTACCCCCGAAAACGCCGGGCCTTACTCCTATTTGAGGACGCTGTAATCCCGACTGACCTCAACAGACTGATCACACAGACATAATGGCTTTGCTAACAGTTCTGCATGACCCGTGTACCGACTCCTGGCCCGAATAGTACACGACACGGGCTCCCCTTGCTCTCCCCCCGCTCGCCCACACACTCCCCAACATCGTCGCTTCAACATAGCTCCCCTGATCCAGGGACCCTTCTCACTCTTAATCTTCTTACCCCTCTATAGCCACCTGTTTGTCTGCTCTTCACTACCTTCTTTCTGTAGGCCTCTTACCAACACTTTCTGTCCCTCTGTCTGTTATAGTATTGTACTTGTTCACTGAAGGTCTTGAATCTCACCCACGATTATATATTACTATTACGTTTTGAGTATCACGCGGCCGGCCCAACAAGGGTTGTAGGTGACATGCTGTGTTTAAAATGTTCAGTTAAGCCTCCCCGAAACCCCTCGAGGCTCTTTGAATTGCGCAGCCAGCCCTGCGTAGGGTTGTGGGCCTGGTGCTGTGTATACCTGGACCCTCTCTTTGTTCTTTATATGGAAAATAAAAACAGATTTACACAAAAAAAAACAATCCTTCCAGATGTTGACTCTACAAGAAGTCCTCCAACTCCTCTCTGCGGGGGATCACATTACCACCCTCGACCTCCAAGACTCTTACTTTCATGTCCCAATTTTACCCAGACACAGAAAGCTCTTGAGGTTCAGAGTAGCTGGTAGGGAATTCCTGTTCAAAGTCCTTCCCTTCGGACTACGTTCCGTGCCCAGTGTCTGCACCAAAGTTTTGGCACCGGTGGCTGCACACCTTCGACTAGAAGGAATCCAAATTTTTCCTTATTTAGACTGCCTTATCAAGGCGAATTCTTACACAGTCGCAAACATCCATACTCAAATGCCCGTCACTTTTCCAGTCTCAGGGTCTCTCCATCAATCTGGACAAGTCTCAACTCATCCCATCACAAACAAGAACGTTCTCAGGAGCCACCATAGACACTCATTCCTAGTGGAGGCTTCAAGTTTTCTCATCACCATGGACGCCTCCCTCGATGGGTGGGGAACACACCTTCAAGGACTAACAGGCAACAGCAAATGGGATGCTCAACAAAAGACTTGGCATATCAGTTCAGTTCATAAGCTTTTATTCGATTTGTCAAACAAATCATACAAGCAGCAAATTAAAAAAGAACAAACATTTCCTAAAAATTCAATAAGATCAAGATGCTCGATAAAAGCTAGATTCATTTAAAACATACAACTATATAAACAAATATACAAATATACAGACATGAGTCCAAAATTGAGACATGGCTCAATCAAATATATCATATAACTATGGACATCCTGGCAGCTGTACATTTTAACGGTAATACAAAACTATTTGTCGCTCGATGAAAACTGAATTCATTTAGGAATCATGCAGCTGTATGGACAAATATACAAATATACAGACAGGGATCCAAAATTAGATCATGGCTCGATTAGATGTATCAGATAATTATGGCCTTCCTGGCAGCTGTACATTTTAGTATATATGAAGCTACAAAAAAGCAAATGTCCAGATCCTTCAAAGAATGTAGTAGCTGTAGAGCAGTCTTCGTGGAGCGAACATTATTTTTTAAAAAGATGGGCTTTAAATATGTTACCCTAAGGGAATGATAAAATTTACAAAACAGTAAAAAGTGACAACTACTCTGACGTGAGATGTTATCACAGGGGCATACAGTAACGGATCTGACTTTCATGACGGGAAATGCAACAAGATGGTGTACGATACCCAACCTTAAGCGTGTTAAGACAAACCGGTGAGAATTGCGGGTAACACCAGAGAGGTAAGGTTGGAAACCCAAAGTTAGGTTGCAATCCCGATAAAGCGTCACAGATTGTGTCGTTCCCGACACCCTTTCACGGTACTCCTTTTTATAGTTTAGAAACCTTTGTTTTATGACATTTTTGGGGATAGAAACAACAGATTTAGGGTCAAGAAATATGTCGAGCTGAAAAAGAAGGTGGAACCAGCATTGTATATATTTAAGCCATGTAATACGCGAGGAATGGTCCAACCTAAGACAGTCGAGGATGATCTCCTGGGTAAATAAAGTTTCAGTCTTGGCCCAGATCGAACGCCATAACATCAGAGGGCGTAAAGCTGCTAAGTCCGATATGAGTTCGATACCAACTTCTTTGTGGATCAGTTCAACTGATGCTGAGGGTGGGACACATAGCAGTTTTCTAATAAACTTGTTTTCGTCTCTTTGTACAGATGGGCCAACACAGTGGCCCCACACCCCCGCACCATACAGCGCTGAAGTCACACATTTAACATTGTAAATATTCAACATATCTCTAATACTTCGCACCCCTAATTTAGATGCGAATCTGAAGATACTGTTGGTGCACCTCATCATTTTAAGACTGATATTATCAAACTCAGATTGCCATGTACCATTGTTTGCATAAGTAATTCCTAAATAGCAAAAGGTTTTGACCTGTGACACTTTAACCTTTTCCATAAAGAAACAAGGATTTACTTTCTTGGTTTTCATCCCATAAGACATAACAAAGGTTTTGGTTTTATTTACAAGTAGTTTCCTGCTTTGGATGAACAACATAAATCTATCAATAAGGCGCTGCAGACCAATCTGTGTGCGGGATAGTAACACCGCGTCGTCCGCATACAATAATATAGGGACCGACTTCCCTCCTACCAATGGTGCATCTGCAGGGGTCTGGCACAAAATAGAGTCAATTCGGTTAATAAAAAAATAAAATAAAAGGGGAGCCAGTACACATCCCTGACGGATGCCTCTTGAAACTTTAAAAGGGGGGGTACATTCGCCTAAGGGACCGTAGCGTACCTTACATGATAGTCTTTCGTAAACTCTGGCCAGGAAGTGAACAATCTCCTTGGGTGCTCCTGACTCTAACAGAACCTGCCATAATATAGAGTGGTCCACCAAGTCGAACGCACTACTCAGGTCCGCAAAACAAAGAAATGGGCTACCTTTTTTGACTACCGTGTATTTGTTTATTAGGAGGTCTAAATTGACACACTGTTCTAATGTCCCCATGCCTTTCCTAAAACCGTATTGTACTTTGGTTAAAATATCATTATCATTTGCCCAGGTTTCCAATCTTTCCAGCATAATGCGACTCATTACCTTGACTGAAGCATCCAGTAATGAGATGGGGCGATAATTACGCGCCTCAGATTTACTGCCTTTCTTAAATAAGGGTATAATAATCGACTGACCCTAAGAGGGTGGAAAACACCCCTCTGCTGCTTCATTGAAAGCCCTCGTTAGAATGGGTGCCCACAAATTCATTTCGAATCTAAGTAGATCTACAGGTACTCCATCAGGGTCTGGGGCCTTCCCTCCTTTACTATGTAACAGGCCTTCATAAACCTCATCCAGGCTTATTCCCAGTGGTAGTGGCTGCCAAGCGGATATTTCGTGGGTTGAAGCTTCTAAAGGCTTCTGTTCAGGATTGAAGATGTTTGAGTAGTGTTCTACCCACGCGTTACAAGTAACATAAGATGTTAATTCTGGGATGCCCTCTGTATTCAAAAAGGGACTGTTGATAGTCTCCCAGTAGAGTTTACTATTTTGTGTTTCTGCCGCTAGGTTTAGATTATGCCATGCTTCTTCTTGTAGGGCCTTTTTCCTGTTGCAAAGGGCCACCTTGTAATTAACACGCAGTGTTTTGATGTTAATTTTGTTGCGTGGTTTGTTACTTAGTGCCTTTTTGAGTGCGTGGAGGGACTGCGTGCAGTTGTTATCAAACCAGCCCAACCTAGTAGTTCTGGTCTTGGGTTGTTTCTTAGTGAATATTCCTTCTATGATAGTATTTATCTTGATAAAGCTTGAGAGCAGAGTTGCATGGTTCGGGGCTTCTCCAAGGCAGGAGGTGATCTCGTTTCTACATAGCTCTACTACCTCCTTGTGTTTTTTTGCTGGGTCGATTCCGGCCCATTTAATCCTTGGGCCGTTCGGTCTCGTAGAGGCTATGTCCATGGAACAAAATTCCTTGGTGGGTGTCTTTGCTCCCCAACCCAGCAGGGTCAGCGTGATGCTATTATGATCGCTAAGGACCCCTTCTCTGACCCACAGGTTGGTGTATTCACTAAGATTGGACAACAGAATGTGGTCGATATTGGTGTTGGCATTCCTACCTGTGAAAGTAGGACAAGTACAGTTGGACTTGTTTTTATTGCAGCTAAGCAGATCTAAGTCAAATTTAGCTAACAGGCCGTTTAGTAACGTGCCATAGTTACAGTGTGGAAAATGCAAACAGTCCGAGCTGTCTGCCAGATTACTATTGCCCATCTCTTTCCTAAAACGACAAGGATTACCCATTGCTAAAGGGCAGGGCTGGATATTGAAGTCGCCTACCCATAGGATTACTGCCATTCTACCTGAGGATCCGAGCGCTCTTTTGATTTCACTTTCCAGCGGGAATAGGATATTTCCCCTGGAAGCATCAAAGTTGTTATTATAAAAGTTAACTAGGATTAGGTCTTTGCCTTGATTAGATTCCAACCGCAGTACCTGACTGTGTGTTCCTACACTAGAGTATCTTTTAGTTTTAAAATTAGTAAGGTTGTTGGAAATTAATAACAATAGGCCACCCTTGGCTCTACCTGATGAAGAACTGGTAGCATCCAGACAGTACGATGTATAGCCTTCTACATAAATGGGTTCTTGACTCCATGTTTCCTGGAGACATATAAAATCGTGGCCCGCCCCAGTAAACTCCTCCCAAAAAGGGGTATTCAGTTTACCTGAGATGCCAGCTATGTTCCAGGTAATTATTGTATACCCCGCAGCCGTCACTACAGTCAGAGTAGCGCTATCTCGTTGTGAGACTGGCATAATATCTGGGACAGCCTTCCCAGCCCCTAAGGGCACTACAGATAACTCCAGTTTATCTACCAGTGAATCCTCTTCGATAACGAGAATCCTCCCTGGGGACGGGAAACCATCTGACTGTATGCTGTTGCTGGGATCATTAAGTAAAGATGGTACAGTGGAGACCGAGACATACTCTATCTTCTCATCTAGTCCTATAGCCCCCTGGGACTGGTCATTACTGTATGGGATGGCCGGCGGTCAATCGACCATTTCCAAACAGTCAAATCTGTTGCTAACAGGTACCCCTCTCCATCCCCCCATCAAGTGGTGATCTCTACTGGGCTGCCACGGCCGATGTACCCACTCTCTACTTCTATTCCTCTGTGAGAACATTCTGGAGGATGCTGTCGCCTGATTGGCTGGAGTTTGGACTATATATAATGACTTGGACAAGTCATGAAAGTGGAAGATTTTTTCCTATTAACTTCTAGCTATTTTAATTCCTGGTTCTAATTTACCTATGTTATGGCTATTTCATGCACATTTATTGCTATTTATTGCTATTTTTATGTACCGTGGGACTCCCACTCCGACGACGGGGAATGATTCAAGCATGTGAATCTATGAAAGATACCCCAATACTGGAGAATATGAGATCCTGATGTGATCAGTTGGCGTTTCATCTTCTAAACAATTACATTTACGTTGTGATTCCAGTAAACATTTATTTTTCCTCAGCACTCAAAAAGTTTAGTTCAACGAACAACATGCTCTTATCTGACCTACAGTGGGACTTGTTGTATTAACATTCTAAAAACAAATATGCAACGTAAGGCCACTCCTGCCACACAAGACCCTGTCACCTATAACACAACAAATAGTGAAATTAGGCATTGTACGCTCGTAAACTCTGTCAACTATCTGGCAAAGTAATGTGGCATTTTTCAAACCTCTTTGCCCAGAATGTTAATGTTGGAAACCCAAACTTGGAAAAGATGGGATTGTGTTGCTCAGTGAACACAGATTTTTTTTTTTAACTGCACATCTCAGGGCTGTCAAGCAAGGGAAGCAATTGCAGAAAAAAATGTGTCCCAAGGTTGTCTTTGAACAGCTTTTACAATTGAGAAGCGTGTATTAATAACATTTGTGTTCAGTCTTTTAGTGCCAAATTACAACTGTAAAACAAGTCACCCATGACCATTTCAAAACAAATATATACAGTTGCTATATATACTTGATTTATTTGTCCAAACAGTAACTTTCTCATTGGGCCACAAATCCACTCACAACACATATGCGATAAATGAAAGAATCTTTAGGCGCTTGCTTAAAAAAGGTTTTGAAAAAAAAGTCACTTTCTTCTCTTCCGTTAAAAATCTTTCCAAACAGATCATTATGAAGTGCCCATCAACACCAAGATCAAGCTCCATACCAACAAGGTGTGTTTCAGGCGAAACATCCTGAGGATTTCACTAAAGAAAAGTTAATAAAACATAGCACAGTATTTTGGCCAATATAAATAAACAAACACCTAACAAACAGATTAATTGAAACAACATTAATTTGTCATCTAAACTCATTAACCAATCACCTTTCAAAACAGTTGTCTCTGTAAGTGCCCAATCTGTGGTCGTAAATCTACAATTTCAAACTTTTACTCAAATAGTAATCAGATCAATAATTAATATATTAAGAATAAGGGAAACCGTTTGTTTACCTTGCAGTTGCAGTTCTCAGTCTATTTTAATCTCCATCTACTGGCCTTTTAAGCAAAGCAGTATCCAGATGATAGACACTTCATAATTAACTGATTGGAAAGATGGTTAACGGAAGAATGTAAAGTCAAGCTTTTCATGCGAGTGGATTTTTGAGCCAATGAGAAAGTTGGTGCCTGGATCACTACCCTCAACCGCTGGCATTATTAATAATTAATTTCCAACTGCAGAGTGAATGGGTGATACACAAACAAGAGGAGTGTGTTTATTTCCTTTATTCTTTCAGAATACTACATACCTTGCCAGTCTTCATATACTCTTTAGCCTTTTCAATGTTCCCTTGTTGCTTAGCTTTCAGTGCGGCCATCTTATATTCCTTCTGTCTAGCAACCAGAAGAGCTCTTGAATCTGTACTTCTGTCATCTACAAACAACAATAAAATCTGGTAACCTTTATACAAACGATCAACATGAAATAGACGCCTTGTGAAAGGTAGACCGGTCACATATGTTTCTAAATTCCACAAACACATCAAAGTGCCCACCAACTAAAAATTCTGACACAAAACAGAGGTCGTAAAATTGCTTTATTAGCTCAATCAAAATTGAATTTGGAAAAGGATGGAAAAGGATGGAAATTTGGAAAGTTTGTCTGTACATGAGTGCTCCCTATTTGGATACATGCAATAAACATCAGTCTTGATTGCAACTATGCAGATAATCAATGAAAAAGATACTGCTTTGGACATGCAGCTCTCGCTCTCTCTTTGTTGTGTCACTATGAATGCTGCTATCTGAGAAGAACTGGTATGATCTGTAGAGGATCACAAAGATAGTACCTTCAGTAGGAAAAAGTGCTCTTAAAGTTGCCATCATCTTCACCTTCTGACTTACTTCTCAGGTCTCTCCCTCTGGTCTCCGGTCGAGGGATAGGCCAATTCATCCTTGCTTTGCCTGCTGCCATTCACACACTAATCCATATTCTGAAAGACTGAGTGAGCACTCTATGTGCACTACTGACTGGCAACTAGCACTTAAGGGGTAAACGTGGGTCGTGACAGTCACAGGAAGGGATGCTCAGGGAGTCTTTGGTAAGGTTGAATTTGTAAGTGTCGGTCAGACTGCAAGTCCTAGGTCTGCAAAGGTTTTGTCACAAGACAGATATTTACCAACTACTTTAATTCTGTAGACATAACTCAAATCTAGAATTTGCAATATGAGGCCTTCTGTAATTCGGTCAAACTTTGAACTGACATGTAAAAGCACCGGGCACATTAATTGATGTAATCTACTGTCGCTAGTTGTTTCTGGAGCAGGTGTGAGACATGCAACGTTGCAATGATGTGTTATTTGCTGAACTATCACTTTACTGTAATGTAGAAAGCAGAGGTGACCACCAGTTTTATATTGCATACCCATAACAACATACATCTTACACAGACCAGGGTTAATAAATATTCAGGGAACATTATGTATGTTTTGTCCTTAAATATACTATCACTCACTCTACTGTGATGTGCAAAGCAGTGATGACGGTCACTTTTATATTGCATAACCTCAATGGCTTACATCTTAAACACACCAGGTTTAATAACTATTCTGGGAACATTATAGATGGTTTAGTCTATATTATTATTACATTTTTCATCCGGGTGGTGCCAGTTAAACAAACTGTGGTGTAGCAATCATTAAATCATTTTTGTTTTGTTCCCAAATTATGATAAACTGTTACAATTATTTCCAGATGCTTGGATCATTAACATTTGTGATCGGATACATTTCTCAGACTGGCTTGTAAACAGGATGTGCTGCACTATCCGGGGTTGAACATCTCAATCTACCCAGAGTTTACACGTACGTTGCAAGACTAGGCACAAGTTCTTAACCCTGAAACACACTATTTGCACTAAGTATGTTATACCCTACAAGAGACTATGTGTTGAGCCGGATGGGAAAGTACATATTTTTCTGTTCACATCTGAGGCCTTCAAGTCTTGTTGGAACATTTTTCAAAGTACACAAATCAAGTCAGCAAGACCGGAATGATCAAGAGGACGATAACCTTTCTCAGGCCCAGGGGGTTAGTGATGTGGAATAGATCACAACACAAAATTCCATCATCGTGCCCAATAAGATGACCCAGAAGTGTGCAAAATACATCACTATAACTAATATACAAGTACCCTCCAGATTGCAGAACAGTAGGAACATGATGGAACAATGCTTGAATCAAAAGCAGTTGCGTGCATAACACTTGTTGGCTTTTGGTTGATGGTCCCCTGATGCCTAAGGGTTTTATACACTTGTATGTTAGTGGGTTAGGCTGCTGTCAATCCATGCCCTGTGGCGTATATTGCAAACATGTTCTCCATTATTTTTAGGATTGGTATCGATTGGGAACCATGGCACAGGAAGTTGGGATAACCAGTTTAAGTAGTGGCGAGAGTCTGAGTAATCGGGATAATGCTGCAAACATATGAAGTGGCTAGGGGAATGCTCCCTCCCTTAACATTTATATTAGCTGTTGATGCAATTGCTAAACATCTTCAGGAGTGCCACATACATAGAGGCCCGACTTTCCCAGAGGGCATATACTCCTCTCCATGTACGCCATGCATAAACTTCTATTTGTCAGGGAGCCAGGTGTGAAACTGATGTAGCAGATGAGAGATATGAATGTTTGGGAGGTTACGCCACACATACAGAAACCTGTGTTAGATAACCTGGTTCGTTGGAATGACGATTCCATGAGTTATCTGGGGGTAATACCACAGTGAGACACTGGAGAACTCATCCTGCTAAACTATGTCCCAGCCGTTGAGAGACTAACACAACAGATTAACTCCTGGTTTCATCTACCAACGTCAATGGCGGGCCATAAAGCACTCATAAAGAAGATTGTCCTCTCCAGGTTTCTCTATCTTGTCATGAATGTCCCATTCCACTTAAAGTGTGGTCAGAAAAGCAACCTAGAATACAATGGTAAACTCTGGTTCCGACGTATGGGAGAGGCGGCATTGAAGTTCCTGATTTAGAAACCTTTTACCTCACAGCACAGGACCACTATTTTCACTACTGGCATCATTCTCATCAAGGAATCCCAAATCTGATCCTGGAGAGGACATAAAGTGAGGTAACAACATCAGTCTCTTTAGTTCCTTTGGGTCTACTCCAGATCAGTAGGGAGATTCGTAGAGTTGCCATGACCTGTTGGGTTGGGGGATGCATAGGAAAGAAAGTAGGATCTCCATTCCTGTACTCACCAGCAAATAACCCCACACAACCCCTAATGAGAGAGTGCACAATAATGGTTTCCCTTAGGAAGAATTTGAATTGAATTTGAAATTAAATTCGTAGAGCGCAACTAAACCCATAGGCATCAAGGCGCTTAAGGTGGTATAACTGTTTGACCAGATGAGGACTGGGAGCGGATTACAGGTAGGCTTCTTGAAAGAGCCAGGTCTTGAGTGCTTTGCGAAAAATGGCATGGGAAGCAAGGCCCTTAAGGTCCTCTGGGATGGTGTTCCAAAGTCTGGGGGCGAGAACTCGGAAAGCCCTTCCGCCCCATCTGACCTTGGATACTCGGGGGACAACAAGCAGATTTTTGTTGGAGGAGCGAAGAGCCCTACCGGGAACATAATGGGACACAAGTGACCGGATGCCTTCGGGCCCAATACCATTCAGGGCGCGGTGCGTAAGGCAGAGGGCCTTAAAATTTATCCTAGCCTGCATGGGGAGCCAGTGCAGGTTCTTCCTGATGGCCAAACCTGAAGAGTACTTCGGGGCATCCATGACAAACCGGGCCGCTGCATTTTGTACAATCTGAAGGCGTTGGACCAAGCCGTTGTTAATGCCTAGATATAGTGCATTGCAGTAGTCCAGCCTGAAGGCTATAAGAGCCACCGCGACCTGTTTGCGAGCTTCTAGGGAGAAGTAGTGGGTGATTTTTCTTAAAATCCTAAGGGCACCACAGCAGGTGGAAACTGTCCTGCTAACCTGTTTCTCAAGGGAACGAGTGGTGTCCAGGATAACACCCAGGTTACGGGCAGATGAGGATGGCGTGGGGCAAACGCCAAGGGCAGAGGGCCACTAGTCCATCGACCAGGTCTCATGTTTGGCTCCAAAAATGAGGACCTCGGTCCTCTCCCCATTCAACTTGAGGAAGTTTTTGACCATCCAACCAGCGACCGCCTCCATACAGTTTTTGAAGTTAAGAGCTGTAATATTCACAGATTGTGTTATGGAGACCATGATCTGTGTGTCGTCGGTGTAGGAAAGAACTTCTAGGCCAAAGGACCTTACAAGCCTGGCGAGTGGGGCCACGTAAATGTTAAAAAGCGTAGGGCTCAGGGAGGAGCCCTGGGGGACCCCACACTTCACAGGCTTGATTGGCGAGATGAAGTCGCCCAGCTTTACTCTTTGCTTCCGTTGGTCAAGGAAGGATGTAAGAAGGCTGAGTGCGGGACCGTCAACTCCCAGCTTACTGAGGCGGCTAGCTAGAATAGATGGAGAGAGGGTGTCAAAAGCCGCCGTTAGGTCTAACAGCACCAGAAGTGTTGTTTGGCCACGGTCGACCTTGGCGCAAATGCTGTCGACAACGACAGTAAGTGCCGACTCGGTGCTGTGTGCCCTCCGAAAGCCGTGCTGAGAGGGGTCCAGAGAGCTGGAACTGTCGAGGAAGGCGCTCAAGTGATGGTTAAGGTGTGCCTCCAGGAGCTTAGCGGGAGAAGGGAAATGGGATGAAAGTTTTTTAGGGTCCCAGGGTCCAGAGTGGGCTTTTTCAGAAGGGGCTTGACAATGGCCATTTTCCACGTCAGGGGATAAACCCCTTCAGAAATAGCCTGATTCATTACCTCTACGAGGGGGGGCAGAATTACCTGCCTGCATTCTTTCAGGATTTTCAAGGGGCAGGGATCAAGCGGGGATCCAGACTTAAGCTTGTCCAAAAGCAGGCTAAGGTGGTCGGGAGTGAGGGGGGGAAAATGGGTGAGCCGACTGAGGGGTTCGATCACCTGATTTTCCAGAGTCACGACAAGTGGAGCAGGGATCGCTGGATTAAGATTGAGGGTTTCCAAGTCTGTGTAAATGTTCATTATTTTAGTATGGAAAAAGGTGGAAATCTGATCACACATATCTTAGGAGGCTACTATGGGGTCGGGTGACTGAAGGAGGGATAAGGTGTTGACTATTTTGAACAGGTCTCTGGGGGAGGTAAGTGAAGCAGTTAATTTGGAAAAATGCGCCTTCTTTTCAGCCAGCACTGCCGCTTTATAGGCCTTAAGGAGGGTTTTGTGTTTGTACAGGAAAGCTGGTTTGCCGCAGATGGGACATTTATACACCGAAGGAGAGCTTAACTCGCTAGGACAGTTTAGGTCAGGTGGGGAGACCTCCACATTGGACATATTCTCCTATTATAGGTTAAGACACATGAGCCGCATGATGATGCCTGGATTCCCATCTGAGCTGCAGGAACAAAGTAAACCAATTACTCCTAACTATAGGCATAATCTACTGCACTATAATTATCTGTACCATGCTTATCATACACCCAAAACACAAGCGGTCAAATACCCAAGTAGATCACATAAATGTCCTTGATGTTGGCAGGACCATCCAGACCTCCTACATATGGTTTTTCTTCTTTGCTTCCTTACAGAGCCGAAGACCTCAATGGCATCCCTTTTCGAGGAACTGGAAGATTATTCACAAGTTTCAGACTACTAAGTTAACTATTCTAAGTCGTCTGCAATGGAGGTCTCAGATGCTCAAGACCTTAGTAAAGAAACAGTGAAGGCTGCAGGGTTCCAGTGGAGTATGAACTCTCAAATATTTGGGAATCTACTTACAAAAAGTGCAAAGAGCATGTCATTATACTATCCCCACTTACTAGACAATATATGGAAAGACTTATATAACTGTGCGAAGCTTGAGATATTATAGCTAAACCGAGTAACAAGCATCAAAATACATTTCCTGCCCCAGCTTCTCTACGTTTTGCCAGTGATCCCCTTAGAATCAATGTCCCTAGAATACCTGGATCCACACTGTACAGAAAGCCAAACAGAGGAGGACTACGCCATACAGAAAGTTGCAACTCAGCTGCATTCGGCTTTGGAGTGGCAATATTTCTCAAAACAAATCGCTGGGTAAATGCTGTCAGAAGCCTACCCCCAAACTCTTAAGCAATTTGGTGTGGCTATCGAGTAAGGACAGGCCTGGTAGAACTGACATGTCGCTCTCGGACGCCACAGTGCTCAATTATTAGGACACTGTAACAACAACAAAAACCTCACATTTCCCTCTCCTATGATCCTGATTACACATAACCCTAGCTTTCCGCCAAGGCTAGTGCATTCTGAATTTGGTAGAGGCAATGACGGTAAGCTGTTATGTCTGGGGTACTTATTCAAACAAGTGAATTATTGACCAGGGGATCGTGTATTGACCCCTTTCACCGGAGATCTAATGACTCCTTTAGACTAAACCAGCTGAGGCACTGGGCAAGTAACACCCAGAGACAAGCTAAGGTAAACAGAGAGAGATTCCCCATAGAATTCTTAATCTATGATGGGGTACTAAGAAGACGGCCATCACTCCTTTACACACATCATCGAATAGCACACAGGAAAACCACCATCATATACAAACTATTGGAACAGAGATCTGGAATGTCTCATTACTTATTAAACTTGGCAGAAGGTTTGGACTCGGGCTGCCAAGTACTCTATGTGTGTCCTCCTTAGAGAAAGCTCTTACAAAATAATGACACAATGGTACTTCACCCCTGTTAGGCTGGAAGTTATTTATGGGGGTCTGCCTTGTGCTGGAAGGGATGAGGATGCCAAGGTGCATCATATGTGGTTGTCTTGTCCGAAAGTTCAAGATATCTGGTTATCTAGAGTAAAATATATAAAAGATATTGCAGGGATTAGCCTTTGACTAGACCCCTTGATCTTGTTGTTGGGGGCTATGGAAGGGTGCGGGGGGGGACACTGTTTATTCTCCTGCGAAGCTGTTAACCTACTCCTAGCGGCAAGACTGTTGGCTCAATTCTGGAACTAAGACCTTCTTCCTCCTCTACATACATGGCAATCTACAATTAGGTCAACTTTTGCTAACGGGAAACTTACATTACTTATTCACGACACCATGGCTAAATTCTAAAATGTTTGGTTACCATTTCAAATATGCATGAAGAGAAAAATAAAATAAAAAAAGGGGGGCCCACAGGAAGGCATAATACACTGCAAGAATCTAGTGAAGATGGGATGTCTTCTTTCACTAGCTCTGATGTATCAGAGGAGCTATAAAACTACAGATACTGAATAAATATGTTTATATAGGCCTATAACGTAGCATCTATCAAAACAAAAGTGTAATCTTAATGAGCGATAATCTGTTTCTTGACGTAACTGTTGTACATTATCGAATATGCCGGAGGGTAAATTGTGGAATTGTCTTTTTTTACATCTTTGCTTTTTATTTTTAAACAATAAAAATTCTCTGTAAAACAAAAAACAGCAATATTATAAGCTGTTGCAATTCTCATGTGCTATAATTACAGTAATGGACAGTTATGATTACAATTGGCGGCATTCCCTTGTCAAAATAATTTGATGGATGCATATTTGAGAACTTGACTGGTGTCATTAAAACATTTTTAAAACTGCTAAAAAAGGAGGGCCTGCATGACACTAGCTTCAGTTGAAACACTATGTATGAAAGAGTCCAGAATATGTTTAAAATAAGCTTAATTGTGAAAAATCCTGTTAATTATTAGAATATGTAATATGTGGTGACATAAAACTAAACTGTCTGCATTGTGGGCATGTCTGTGGGGAAATTTGCTGACAAAGTGCCAGGGTATTAGCAGGGACTTTGAAAAATGGTAGTGTTTGTCAATAACACAGATAACTACTAACATTAAAAGCATGTTTAAATAAATTAAAGCTTTCCTATTTAAAACCTGCTCGCTTTGCTAATAGTTGTTCATTAATAAACACAAAGGATTCTCTTCTCTTTGACAGACTTACCTGTTTTGAGAGCATGCACATCCTCGTCATTGCTTTGACTGCAGGCTAGAATGAAATTGTGCATTGCTTCTCCAGAATTATTTGTGTCAATCTCTTGTTCTGAAGTTGCTTCAGGTTTACTCTCTTCACCTTCTGATTCAGATACAACAGGCTGTTGGAGGATAAGTGGTGCACTCTTCCCACTGGCCACAGGAGGCGGAATCTCCTCTTCGTTAATCTTCTTTCCTTTTCTGGCTGCACTCAACATGTTTTCTAGAGTCTGCCAGGAATAAAGAGCAGAACAAAGATCAGAAGCAGCATTTGTTTTTGTTTTTGGGGGGTGGGGTGGGGGGGGGGTTGAGGCTGAGGGGTGGAGACAAGCAGTTTCTCGCTTCTGCAAGAAAACAATTGTCTTTTAATTTTGCTATTCTGAATAATTAGCCCTTGTAAATGAGCAAAGTCTGTCCACTAAAAGAATTAAATGAAGCGGATATCATGCTCAATAAAAACCTTGCCAACCATGTTCAACATGAGAGTGACATCAGAGTAGACGAAGGTCAAAGAATAAATAGAGTCTTAAAGAGAAAAAAAGGGGGTGTAATGTATGCCCTTTGAAAATGGCTCTCAAGCTTGTGCACGAAAGTGAAAATATGAAATGTTGACATGGTGTGAGGGCAAAGGGAATTGTTAATGAAGGGCTAGTGAGGGACAATTATAAGTCATGCATAAAGAGGAAAAGGCACACTTGCTTCTGTTACTGGTGAAACTTTACGTAGACAAGATATATTGGAGCATAAACTAGGGCTCTCTATGACTCGTGTACGCCTGATATGTATGTGGCTCATCATTAAATTACTGATAAGATTTCTAAGTTGAGAAGGTGGACGGGTCTCACTAGTCATTCAGTCTAGGCAGGACGGGCTAGTGAGGCCAGCATGAGCCAGCTACTTCTCTAATCCCAGGGTGCCACAATCCCACCTCCAGTTTAAGACAATGTGCTGCTTAGGCCTGATTTGAGGAATCATCCAGCCCTACATTGCTTGGTGCAGGGATCATGCTGCTGTTGTGCTACAGAAATTGTTGATCTGCTTGAATATGTATCATACAGTCAATGTTCTGATTCTTTAACAATTATGATAATGGCAGTAGATTCTGAGAATGTCGGACATGACAAGCCCCACACACAGGGGTTACCTAACAGTCTACGATTTCAGAAGACATCTGGTGTGCTGCCACTTGCGGAGTTTTAACAGTACTGAGTGCTTGTTCATACCATTCGGATCTGTACATGAACTCTGTATATTCAAAGAAGAAATGCACCTGTATCACCTGTGCAGTTTAGAAGACAAAGCAAACTCCTCTAGAAAGTTTAGTCTGAGTTTGTGGATTTGGAGATCAATGTGAGTAGCATATCCATTACCATTTTGGTAATAATGTAAGTGTGGAATAATTATAGGGAAGGAGTTACAAAAAGGAGACCCCACTGTGGACTTAGCTTGGCTAAAAAGTTTGTGAGTATATGTAAATGTGAGGAAGAAAAAGGAAAGATGGTAGGGCAGAAATACAGGTTTGAAGAGAGAAAATGTGCAACCTAAAATGGTGAAGAAGGGAAAAAGACGTTAATGATAAGGTATGGTTAGGCGGCAATCTGTAACACTTAGTAAATGCTAAGAATAAAGCAACTGATCTTGAGTTGATGGTTGGAAGAGGGGGGATCGGGGTTGGTTAAACACCAGTTCACAGACATTAGAATAAATTGTACAGAGATAGAATTGTCAAAAAACTCAAGTCAATTCAATATAACTTTATTCAAATACGAAATGTACTCATAAAAGTGAGTGCAAAACAGTTGAGTACATACAATTTAATGTTTAAAGTGTTAGAAACGGATGCATAAGTAAAATGTCACAATTGTTAAAAGTTACACTCCCTCAACAAAAGAGCATAAAACACAAGGTCCAAGATTAAAACCAGGCAGCAGACCTAGAAAGTGTGCATTGTGATACAAGCTCTACCAGCTGCTTTCAAATAGGCACCCAAATTAATAGTTTCCGCCTCATCCACCAAATTAATAAGCACGTTCAGTGCACCTCTCAAGTTCATAATCTGACTTTTCCTTAAAAAAGAAATCAGAAAGGGTTTGGAATACATTAAGTAAAAGCTGCAGAAGAATACGAAATGCAACATTTTTTGTACTGAGTTTCCATCACAGGGACACGGCAAAGAATCCAAACCAATATTAAAGCCCATTGGGAAGCACAGCAAATATTTCACTATGCTAGCCCTATACTGGAAAAGAAGGCTCCATTCCCATCGACCCCTAGCTCGAGTCATATGTAAATGTAAATGTAAATGTATTTCGATTTATATAGCGCACTAATCACCCAGGGGTCTCAAGGCGCTTGCTTAGGGAACCCGTCCTGGTATTCCCCTGTGAGATACCCCGGCAGGGTATTCACAAGGTGAAAGCCAGGCATCCCGCCGCGAGGGGCCGTAGTGGAGATTAAGCAAGCTATTGCCCAGAGTCGCAGAGTGTGACCCCGTGAGTCGAGTAGGCACCAGAGCGAGAATTGTCGAGTCCGTGGAATTTTTGAGCCCGAGACCCGCCGAGGCGGGGAATCGAACCCTGGTCCACGGCTGATCTCAGCTTCCGGGTCTGCCGCCTCTAACCACTGAGCCACGCTTCTCCTATGTCCTGCAATAATATTTGTGGGAGCTGCTAGCATGTAGATTGCCGCACTCACCTTTTGGCTCTACAGACGTGTTCTTTTGGAAGCAGCCTGATCGTATAAAGTCGTCCGTAACTGTTTTTTAGCGATGCTAGCAATCCAGGAAATCTCAGAGCCCTTTTCACAGCTAAGGCAGTCAGGATAATATCCCTGGTTAAACAAGCATTTTCATTTTTCCAAATAGATAGCCATAATAGGAGGGTGGGGGTGGGGGGGGGGGGGGGGGGTCGGGCTTTAATATTGTCCTCGATTTAAGTGATATCAATCAATCAATTAGTACAATATGTAGAGTGCATAACTCACCGAGAGGGTCTCAAGGCTCTGGCGGGGGGGGTGAGGGGTGGGGTGCAGGGGTGCTGCTACTGCTCGAACAGCCAGGTCTCGAGAAGTCTCCTGAAGGTCAGCAGGTCCTGGGTCTGTCGCATGCGGATGGGGAGAGTGTTCCAGGTCTTGGCGGTGAGGTGGGAGAATGATCTGCCAGTCGGACGCGGAGGACGGTGGTGAGGGCGGCGGAGCGAAGCGGGTGGTTCGGGTGTAGAAGGTGAGTCGTTTGTTAAGGTACGCTGGTCCGGTGTTGTGGAGTGCTTTGTGAGCGTGGGTGAGGAGCTTGAAGGTGATCCTCTTGTTGACGGGGAGCCAGTGCAGGTCTTTCAGGTGGGCTGTGATGTGGCTGTGGTGGGGGATGTTGAGGATGAGGCGTGCAGAGGCGCTCTGTATGCGTTGTAGTCGTTTCTGTAGTTTGGCTGAGGTTCACACGTAGAGAGCGTTGCCGTAGTCCAGCCTGCTGCTTACGAGGGCGTGGGTGACCGTCCTTCTGGTTCCGGTGGGGATCCATCTGTAGATCTTGCGAATCATGCGGAGGGTGTTGAAGCAGGAGGAGGAGACGGTGTTTACTTGCTGGGTCATTGACAACACTGAGTCCCGGTTGCACGCGTGATATCCAGTTCTCTATGGCAAATAAAAGTGGGAGAAGAGATGGGTGCTATAAGAACCTGTCTGCAAAACCTATTTTCCTCTAGCTGAATGGGGCTGTGGTTCTGGAAGCTCCACACTTCTGCACCATAGGTCGCTGTGGGCAAACACTCGGTTTTATATATTTTCAGTAATGGCAAAAGCACACCACCCCTACGCTGTGGTAGGCTGAATAAAGTGCCAATAGATTTTGATCATTTAAGCATGCTTTGTGCAATTTGTGGGGCCCACGAACCAGTAGCAGCAAATGTTAGACCAGAGAAAGTGCTGATATTTTTGCCAACCAAGAGAGAGGAAAAGCGATGTTTCTTAGGTCCACAGGCCATAATAGAGGATTTTTTCAAACTAGTTTGCAAATCTAAGGTGGCCATAAAATTGAAAATACCATGCACTATCCGCCGTAAGGCTGTCGGTGTGAGTGCCATTAAAACAGAGTTGTCCGCATATAAAAGTGACAGTAAAGGAGAGCCGTTAATTTTTGGAACGTTGGGGGTCAGGTGCTTAAAAACGGGTGAAGATTATGAATATATAAAATGTACCAATGTTTCGCCCAACTCCTGTGCCAAAAGAATGGACCAAAGCTTTGAGCGATTTACACAGTCAAATGCTTGAGAAAGGTGGGGGCCCGTAAGCACACCTACTTTTACCTGCCGTCCCGGAGATCGCCACATCTGGTTCCTGCTTCCTTCCCCCCCGCCGCCGCATCCCACAGCCAGCAGCGGCCGCAGCGTGGAGGGGAGAATACTTCCGGACCACAAAGCCCAGACGCCCTAGCGGCAGCGGAAGCTGCAACACGCACTCTTCGCGCCAGGAGGCGCACAAAAAGGGACGCAACCTCTGTGGAGCGGGGCCCGTAAGCACACCTTGGGGGCAAGCTCTACTTTTACCTGCCGTCCCGGAGACCGCCACATCTGGTTCCTGCTTCCTTCCCTCCCGCCGCCGCATCCCACAGCCAGCAGCGGCCGCAGCGCGGAGGGGAGAATACTTCCGGACCACAAAGCCCAGATGCCCTAGCGGCAGCGGAAGCCGCAACACGCACTCTTCGCGCCAGGAGGCGCACAAAGAGGGACGCAACCCCCGCGTCGCGGGACCGCGCGCAGGCAATCGCCGGGCGAGGCCTGAGGAGGATGGGACGGGCCACCTCCCTTGGCACCCCGACTTTACCAGGTACAGAGATCTACACTATATAATGACTTTCCATGAACATTTTTCTCCCCGTTGAAAGACATTAACATTGATCTTATTCCATCTATAATGATGCGAAAGGAGGATAATAGAGATTCATTTCTACAGCGGGGCTCGGGCAAGGGGATGGGAAAGGAAATCCCGAGTAGGAAGATACTGCCCTCTCTTAGTGAAGTAGATATTGATGTATCTCGCCAACTTCTAGATATCACGCAATCTCCCCCATTAACCGTGGGTAGACCGCAAAACTTGTCCTACTGGGAGGAACTAAATGCTTTATGAGGTACTAAGTTCGCTCCAGTAGCTTCCCCCTCCCCTGTAAAAAACTCTAGTATCGACATTCCTGCTGGCAGACTGTGCGAACCATCCCTATCATCTAATGAGGTCAACACCCAAGCCGCTGTACTGCCACAGGGCCTAAGTGCTAAAAGGAAATATGACGGGGTTAATGACCATGGAATTCAACCCAAAATACTAAAACTTTGCGTTGGTCTCTCATCGCCCGCCACGAACTCCACCGTATCTAAGGGGGGTGTTGAAAGTGTTGAAAGTTTGGATGTTCAAGTATCATTGCCCCAGTCGCCACTACTATCTCAGCTCAAGCAAATGCTAAGATCTATAATAGCACCCTTGGTAGAAAAAATTAATATCCTGGGGGATAGGCTGACAAGTATAGAGACAACTATTAAAACCAACTCTTTACCTCTTATTAAGACGGTAATACCTAATCGTTCCAACCTACCTATTACACCCGAAGCCCCTATGCCAATTAACATCAGGAAAAATGTCCCAATTGAAAGTCAAACTACTAATATACCACCCCTAACTGCTACTAAAATTGCCCCCAAATCTGTGTCAACTAATTACCCCGTTGCTAGAGCAGAGCGAAACAGAGTAGCACGTATCCATTTACCTCCGGAAGCCGCCCCTTTTGTGCTTGTTCTTTCGGGAATACCGACACCCACTTACGGGAAACCCGAAAGACACAAGGACCTATTAAATAAGGTCATATTCTGGTTAAATAAAAACAGACCCCTCCTACCCAATCAAGACGGTGGAATCCTGAGTGTTAGAAGGGTGGGCTGGATAGGGTCATTACCTAAAGACATCCCTGGGGACCTAATTCTAGTTAAATTTAGGAATTGGAACATTGTCCCCCATCTACGATCCTCCCAGCCCCAAAAAGGAGACGGCCCCATTTCCATCTGGGACTTGTACGATTTCTACCCAAGTACCCCACATGTCCCTCTACTAAGATCAACGACAGTACACAAATATTTGATGGGAAGGGGACTTCGTGCTTTTACTGGTAGTGGCTTTCCTGCCCGCAATAGATTTGATTTATTGTACAAAAATTGTAATTTCTGAAGGGACAAGCCAACGTATTAACTCAGACTGTGAATGCTAATTTTATGTACACTGCGATATAATTAAGGAAATGTTCCAACAGGCTCGGCACACGTTATTTTTTAACTTGTAGATATATTATTGTTTGTATGTTTTTTCCTGTTTGTTTGTATGCTTTTATGATTTTTTAAATCAAAAATCGAATAAAGCTGGGGGTCGCGGCGGCGGCCTCCCCTACACGGCTGCGGGCGATGATGGATGGGTTGGGGTGGGCAGATGCCTGGAGACACCTGCACGCCAGGGCGCGTGAATATACCTATGTGTCAGCGGTGCACGGCTCCTTCTCACGCCTGGATTGTGTATTTGTGCCAGGGGCCTTCCTTGACAGGGTGAAATGGGCTACTATTCGGCCTCGGGGGCTGTCTGATCATTCCCCAGTAGCGGTACAGATTGACCTGCGCAAGACGCGCCAACCATTTCGGTGGCGGATGTCCTCATGGCATCTACAGCAAACGGCCTACACCCAGCATATGCGCAGTGCGATTGCCCACTATTGGCAGGAGAATCTGGCGGGAGGGGTGGACGCGGTGACGGTGTGGGAAGCCATGAAACCCACTATGAGAAGTATTGACATTGCCTGGTGCGCTGCTGCCCGTCGTACTCGACAGGAGACCATCGTTGCAGCTGTGGAGCGGGTGGGGGTGCTGGAGGGCCGATGCCGGGGAGAGGGTGATGACGTTGCGCTGCGACTGCTGCTCCAGGCACAACAATCCTACGCCTCGGTGTTGCTCGATGAGGCTTGTCAGGCGTGGCTGGCTACGCGGAGCAGGGTATACCAATGGGGGGACAAGTCCTGCACCATGCTACATAGGCTTTGTCAGCAGACGCTACAACCGATCACCCTACCGGGCCTCACTGACGGGGAAGGGACCACGATAACGGACCCGGCAACTCTTGCGACGAGCTTTGCGCGCTATTATACCGAGCAGTACGCGTCTCGGGAATGCCTCCCACCTGAAGCGATTGATGGGTTCCTCACGGATATTCCCCCCGGGCAGTATCGGAAGAGGTGAGAGGGGCCCTAGACCTCCCCTTGACGGCGGAGGAGCTGGGTGATGCACTGGGCCAGCTCAATGCAGGCAAGGCGCCGGGTCCGAGTGGGTTCCCCACCTGCAGCTTGGGCCGCATTATAGGCGGAATTGGAATTGGAATTGGCGCGGGAACGAGGTAGCCTGCCACCGGATTGGCGCCATGCCGAAATTGTGGTATTCCAGAAGCCGGGTAGGCCCCCCCGAAGGCCATGAGTCTTATCGCCCTATCTCCTTAATTAACTTTGAGGCCAAACTCCTGGCCAAGGCACTGGCGAACCGCCTACTCCCATATATTGCAGATCTGGTCCACCCGGACCAAGCAGGCTTTATGCCGCACCGGGCGACGAGACACAACATTCGGCATGCACAGGCGGCGGTAGATGCGGTGGGGACGACCGGGGATCGGGCAGCATTGTTGCTCGCAGACATTGACAGAGCGTTTGACTCGGTCAGCTGGACCTACCTCTTTGCCCTCCTGCCGCTTCTCAATCTGGGACCGGTGTTCATTTCCTATGTGAGACTGCTGTACAAAGACATCACCGCCTCGGTGCGTATCGCAGGGGCGATCTCTGAGAAGTTCCCAATTGCTAGGGGTACCCGTCAGGGATGCCCCCTCTCTCCCTACCTCTTCGCGCTGGCCATGGAGCCATTGGCCGCGCGAGTGCGTCTCGATACACAGTATCGAGGTTTTGTGTGGGGGGCGGAACTCTCGGACCGCATCGCATTGTATGCGGATGATGTCCTCTTCTTTATGACCGATCTTCCCCGCTCTGGCCCTCGCATGCTGGATATCATGCGAATGTTTGGGGAGGTCTCGGGACTCTTCCTCAACCCGCGTAAATCGACCCTGTGGGTGCTGGGTGACGAGCCGGAGACATATCCCTGGGCCTCGACTCTGCAGGTGGCGGTCGGTGGTCTAAAATACCTAGGTGTCTTCCTGTCGGACTCTGCTGCTGTAGCATGGGAACGCAACGTGCTGCCGGTATGGGACAGGGTCCAATCGGACATCAAGACCTGGTCACGCATGCCCCTTAATATCTATGGCAGATCTGCCATCTTTAAGATGGTTGCCCTGCCACGGCTCCTGTATCAACTGCAGAATCACCCATACAGGATCGACCCACAGTGGTTCCGTCGGGTGAATTCAGTACTTGGCCGATTTTTGTGGGCTGGAGGTGCCTCCAAGGTAGCGCTGCGGACTTGCTTTCTTTCCACATACTGTGGCGGCCTGGCTACCTCCGACCTTCTGTCCTACTACCAGGCTTCGCATCTACTGGTGCTTAATGAGTGGTGGTATGGTGACCACAGTGACCCGGCGTATGCGTTGGAACACTTTTTGATGGGAGATGCCACGCTACACACGCTGTTGTACTCGGCCAGACGGCGAAGGGCGCTGCCGCGGGTCACCCAGGTGGTCTTCATGATATGGAGACAGGCGCTGCGCCGTATGGGATGGTGGGGCAGGCTGACAGCCGAAACTCCGCTGTGGAAAAACGGACAGCTTCCAGCACTGGCCTCCCTATCGGGCTTTGGAGGCTGGGACGCCATAGGGATTTCCTCACTCGGCCATGTCCTCACAGGGACTACGCTCAAATCATTTCAAGACCTTAGCACCGAATTTAATATGCCTAAGACCCAATTTTTCAAGTACCTACAATTTCGACATGCCATCGCACCGAGCCTGGTGGGGATGGACCAGCTTCCCGAATTTAGCCCGGTTGAAGCCAAGCTTTTCATGGGGGACCTGGGGGATAAGAAGGTTTCCAAAATGTATCGAACGCTGGTTACTCACTGCTCTTCTTCTCTCCTGTCACTGAAGGCCTCCTGGGAGACGGACGTAGGCCCGTTGGATGAAGATGACTGGAGGGAGGCCCTTGAGTCCCCCCGCGGGGCTGCCATAGCTATACACCTCAGGTTTATACAATTTAAATACATACATAGGGCATACTATACTAGGGAGTGATTGTGGAGAGCGGGCCTCATTGCCGCTCCGGAATGTTTGCGCTGTGGTACTGAAAGAGGAACGCTACTGCACACGGTATGGTCCTGTGTGGGTCTGACCCGGTTTTGGAATGGGGTGTGGAATTGTCTGTCGGAAGTCCTGGGGTGGGACCTCCCTCATACACCCAGACTGGGCCTCCTTCATGTTCTGGAGAATGTGGGGGGAAACATCTACAAACGCCACCTCCTGTTCCTGGGGTTGGTTGTAGCTAAACGGGATCTGGCGAGAGCCTGGAAGAGCGACCGTGCCCCCCCACTTAGCGCCTGGAAGGCGGGATTAGATTTTCTTATGGGGCTGGAATTACCTGTGTTTGAGGCCAGGGGGTGCCCCCGGAAACATTATAAGATCTGGAAGCGGTGGGCAGACTATAGAGGGCTGATGCTGGAACCCCCAGTCGATATAGATGATGTGCCACCATTGGATGGGGACCTTGGGACCTAGGACGTTATCTGACACCTGTCTTGCCTTACTCACGTATTTGTTGAACTGTGAACACGTGCACGGGGTTAGGGTGGGATAAGGGGTGGGTAGCAGGACAAGGAAGTTGGGGTTGGTTTTTGGGGGGTTGGGGGACATGGGATGGCGAGGGGGGTGCTTCTAAATTTAGGCCTGTTAGTCATTCTACGATGTGTATACTGTGGACAGTATCCTCCTGTTTGTGGAGAACTGTACTTATGCTTTGCCTAATCTTTCAATAAAAGCAGTTTTGAAAAAAAAAATCGAATAAAGCTAAGAGAAAGGTCCATGAAGGCTAGATATAGGGGTAACTAACATGCAATTGTATACTTCCCAGTAATCAAAGACAAATTTAGGCATTGTTCAACAGTACCAACTCTGCTCTTAAAACCATATTGACAGGAATGTAAATCAGACTTCGCCTCTAGTCATTTATACCATGATGCTGAAGAACACAGTGGAAATCAAATGATAAGTACTTGGAAGTATCTGGAGGTGTCTGGAATTGCGCAGAGTGGGTGCAGGGCAGTCAGTAATGGCAATCGCAGGATTTAACAGAAGTCACGAGTTCAAAGTGTTCAAATGGCAACTGTGTTCATATTTAACAAGGAAAAGGAGAATCACTGTTTCGGTGGCCATGCCAGCATTCTGAGTCGTAAAAACAAAGTGTTGGGAGCACTTTGTAGTATTTAGAAGGCTTTACACCTTTTGTAAAGATGTATCAGGGTGCACAGATTATCATGTGTAAGCCATGGAATATCATAAATGTTAAGGAAACCTCAGAGGGTGTGTCTGGAAAGCACAGTGGTACCTAGAAAGGCAATGAGAGAGATTAGGCTGTGTGAGGTTCTTCGTAGATTTAATAATTGTATTATTTCTATTGCCTCCTAATAACAAACTTGTCACACTTATGGGAAAAGTGACAAAATTTTTAGTGTCAGACCGGTCATCTGCGTATCATCAGGTCAAACTGCAATCTTGTCTAACATCCAGACCACTGTTACAATAGCGAAAGGTGTATTCCAATTCAACAGCTAGACATTTAACCTAGATGTGACAGTGGAATATTTAAAGGAAAAATAGGTGCGTAGTTGAAATGATACCAATGTATATTGTTAACATGATGGCCTTATGAGATACGAGAACAAAGTTGCTGACAACGATGAAAGATTGAAACACATTAAATGGCACACTGAAGCAGAGATCTTACCATTAGCATTGGTAAATGCAAGCAATGATGTTAACTTACTAAGTATCTGGGTTCTGCAATTGATAGAAATCAATTTGATTGTCAGGGGTCTTGAACAAAACTAACTGAGGACAAGAATGACGAATTTTTGCATGTTTTTGTGATTTTTGTAAATATTACAGTGAGAATGACTTGCTCAAAAAGAGTGTCTCTGTTCAGTGGTCAGACAGATGCAGCAGTCAAGTTGAAGTGGCACAGTTTGCGATAGGGAGTATAAACCGGTTATAGTACTGATGCCAGTGCCCATATTTTTTGCATGCTGTAATAACATATGGCCAGGACAGTAAATAAGTGGTAATTGGTTTCAGTTCAAGGATATTCTTAAAGGATGAAATCTGTTACTCCGTCATTGTCTGCATCTGGGACATGACTATATTTAAGATGATTCTTTGGGAAGAAACTTTTTGGCAAGAATAGACCATAAACCACTGAAAACTCTCACCACTAACAGGGGTCTCGAGAGCCTTTTGTCCCAAGCTTGTAAATAGGACACCATGGCCCGACCAATTGAATCAGTGGAGTCCATTCTACACCTGATAAGCAACCTGACCGCCTGGCTGCCGTACAAAATCAACTGGTTCAGTTTGCCCCTATTAGCCTCTAGGAACAATGGCAATAGCTGCGCCGGGAATCCCACAAGACATGGGAAAAGAGTCTTAGGATGCAAATCGTGTTAGTGAAGCTGGAGCATAACGCTGCACTGGTGTAAGAGAAGCCACATTTCCACAAGAGTCTAGCTTTTGGGACTCTTTGTCAAGTGGGGAATGGGGAAGGTTACCCATATCATGGGAAGCTGAAGAGGCTTGGACTAGGAGACTGTGGTGAGTTGGCTGATGAATATGGCAAGCTGGGTCATTGGGGGCAGGGCAGTACTTGTGGGCAATAGTACGGCCCACAGGCAAACCTGACTCAGGTTTAGCCTAGGCCCCCAGTAATGCTTCAGGTAGTGCCTCACAAAAGGGGGGCACACGTTAAATCCCAGCTGGCCAGGATGAACAACCTCAAAAAGAGGGTCTGTAGAATTCTACGCCGTAGGCAGAGTCAAATGTAAGCGGGCCACTCTTTTTAAGACTCCGGCCAAAGAAGAACTGGCCTCCGAGGCAAGGCCAGTAGGAGATAAAAGAGTAGAAGCCGGGGATGAATCCAACCTGGTAATCCAGCTGTCCAACATAGGACGATTCAAAAGCACTGTTTGCTCTAAGAGAACAAACCTTCCACCAACCGTTCCTGTTAAGCAGTGACAGAGACCATTGAGACGCAGACACAGGGGCGAGGGGAAGCAGACTCCTCAAGACCCCCAACAGCGTTGTGCATTGACTCTGGCTTGGAGCTCTCTGGCGTCGTGAAAACAGTCACCAGTCTAACCACCGATGCCGTGCTAGAGTCAGCCAAGCTCAACAGGCCGAAGCCCCGAAGGGCCGTGCAACAGTGCCACTGTGTCCGAGACCCAGACTGCCACGAAGGGCGAACCTGCCGGCGATGTCGCAGTCGCCGCACCTATGACCTCCTTGGGGCCCGCAAGCGCTCCAGAGGATGGTTAGGGTCCAAAAACAAGATTAAGAGCAGTATAATACTCTTGCATCTGGTTCCACGTCGCCCCAGCCCCAGCAAAAGCAAGGAGGTGCGGAAGCCATGTCTGAGTGGTGGACTCATCACTGGGGTGTGAGGAGTCTCCGGAATCCAAGTCAAGAGTCGAAAGAGTCATAAAAGGCCGCAACTTCAATCTCTTGCGACGCGGCTTACCGGGAGATGTACCCGGGACTGGGACCGCTCCCGTCGACTCCGGGATGAAGAGCGACGCTCACAGGGACAACCTCTGGACCGGCTAACTGCAGACCAGGAAGACGACAGACACCTAGAGGAACTGGGATCCAGCTTTTGGAGAATTCACAAGTTAAGGAATTCACAAGTTAAGGAATCTGCAGCTAGATATCTCTATCAGATATATGCGAGTCCAGCATTTCTGCTATACAAAACAAAACGCTTTTGTTTGGTTAAATAGACTAAGCGTTTGCTCCATCTGTATTGAGAATCTAGCCGCAACACAGGGTACACATCCCTGACTTGCCTCTCAGTTTATTAATAGCATTGCCATCGGGTAGGAGTGTTTCTCAGTTCATGTTTTAACACTCACTTTTAATAAATTTACTACTAAAGAATGTTGTGGTAGCACGTAGTTATTTACAGACAGTACATTTTTAAGAAATTGAAAAAACCCTTCCCACTACCTTGCAGCTTTACTGATAAAACAATATAGTGTATTAACAATCTGTGACAATTGGGTTTCAGAAATTATATTTATCATTTGTACATCAACAGGTAAAGTGTTCTGATTTGCCTTTCATCCAATTAAAATATTTTTTCCTCAAACGTGTACAAATAATGGGCTTTCACAACTACTGAATTATATTTTGAGATGTTTGTAAAGTTTACTTTTTAGCTATTTAAATGTGTTTTTGGAAAAACCTGATTCCCTACAGCCTTTCATACTGCAGGTCAGACAGGTTTCTTTATAAAATCCTGAAACTCTGCAGTCAGAGAAGTAAAGTAATTGTAAAGTGACTTCTGGCCACTGTCCCTGAACACAGAGCAAATGTGAGAAGATAAAAATAAGATTTAAAGGAATTTTTATTGCTCCTTCCCTTTCTGACTGAACAGAACAACTGCTCTTTGTCAACCCACCAGAATGGGCGAGTAGATCCTAAATTTAGCTCGACCTGAAAAAATCTCACTCGCCATAGCGAGTGGGCGAGTAGCTTTCTTGAGGCCTGCTTTTGGGGTACAGGAGGGTGCACGAGTTTTATTACAATGGAGCAGTTTCCAAATGGTGTAGGCTGGTGAATCTGAATCCCAATCTTAATGTATCTCTCTTTTTGAGTTTTGTTTAAATTAAGCCTTTTTGTTCAGGATATGGAATGGGAGTTGGGACATTAGCAGACAATCTAGGGAAAACCTACTTCATTTCGAAAATAGAGGGCACAGGGAATTGGTAAAGACGGCTCCATGTAAAAAGAAGCAAGGTACTGATTACAAATCTGCTTCAGTTAATGGAATCTTTGAAGGGATGTAGATTAGATAGCTTCCAATGGAAGTTTTACATTCAAATAAGTTGCAAGACGGTACAAGCTGCCAATCTAAGAAGAATGGCCTTCTTCAGCAAATTGATGTGTTATTATACCCCTGCCAAAATTCAAAATGTGTATATGGGGGCGGAATCTAAATGATTTAGATGTAACCAGACTAATGGGAATTGGCTCCACATGATGTTTATGTGCATTCGTCTCAGAGAATTTTGGCAGGACATTTTTGCTGAAGTGAATCAAAGACGGAAGCTCAACATTGCTCCAGATGTCTATGGGGCATTGTTTGGCATTGGGGTTTCCTCTCCAGAAATGACGATAGGACAGCGGCAATTATTATTTATCTCTGCCTTATTGGCAAGATAATTTGCCTTGGCTAACTGGAAGTCTGACGATGTTTCCTCAGCTTCTCAATGGATTCTTAATTTGTATTAAGGGCATACTCATGAAGACATATATGCAAAATAGATTTGGGTCTAAAACCCGGTTGAATAAAATCTTGAGAAATTGGGGAAATGAATTTGATATGTAATAGATGAGAAAGCACATGTTTTCGTATAAATTATGTTTTAAGTACACTCATGCATTGTGTTTTTGATTGAATGAGCAAATGTTCAAAATGGTTTTATTTATAATCAATTTTTATGTAAACAATCTATGCTGCTACATAGCAGAAAAATAAAAAATAAAAACGTTTGCGCAGGCTGATGTTCATCCTGTTTGGAGTGTTTTTCTGAACACCCTTCAGTCCTATCCTTTAGGAGGAGGCTGCAGTGCTTTAGGTAGTAAGGCCAGCTTTGGAGCACTCTTGTTGAATCACTTTTCATTGAATCATTCCCAGTGGCGGGGACATGCCCCACGGAAAGGGAATTATTAATTTTCAACAGCAGGTATAGTGCCAACCTCCTTTCTCTATCCTTCGGTATTGAAAGTAAAGGTTTTACAGATTTTGAAGCGGGAAGCCGTGTGCACTGGACAGAGGCAATACACTGCTCATGTGGATCATTAGTACAGATCTATTGTCCACAAGTACAGTATTATTTGGAGAGACAGTTTTTCTCTTTGTCTGAGGACATTTGGTAACAGATAAAAGGTCACCTTAGCCCAACAAGTGGTGATTGTTTTACAGAATTAGCCCAAAAATAACTAGCAGTAGCCTGAAAGCTGAAAATGGGGCAGGTTCAAGTCGAGTGTAGACCAGGAAGGTTACATGTCAGAGAGAGAGATTAGAGGAGGCATATTCTTGTAAGTTCCCTCATACACAATGTGCAGTAGAAATCTGACCGACGGTGACCTCTAAGGGGAGTAGTGACCTCGTTGGGTGAAGTTTGGGTACTTTCAAATGAGGATGATATGCAACTTAACAGATGCAACTAAACAAAGAACATTATTGAGGCCGAAGACTATTTTAATACTATTTATCTCTATTTAAAGTCGCAGAGGGATCCCAGCCTTCTGGTGGGAAGAGTTTCAAGCAAATGAATAAAAGATTCAATGCTGGAGAAATTCAAAAAACACAATCAAATAAGACAGCTGAGATCATCATATCAATACCTGTTGGGTGTCTCATAATTTAAGAAGACCCTTCATAAGAAGGTAATTCATTCAGTTATAAGCATAAAATGAAGGCATAGGGGGCGGAGCTAGCCGAGCCAAGATGGTGAACGCACTCTAAGAGTGCTCCGGGACCCCTCCACCATCCGCCCGTAATCATAGCTCATAACGACCCATCAGGCAAAACATCATCCTCCTTACCCAATATGGTGATCTGGCAGAGGGACTGGAGGTGTAAATGTCCTCATCGGGACCCCTGAAGCTGCGGACCGGCCTGCCGTGTATCCTGGACGTAATGGTGGCCCCCAGTCTTTGATCTTTGATCTTGGTCTTCCCCGCTGAAGCGCCTGCCTCGGGAACTGAAGGGATCCTTGATGCTGTCCCCCTTCCCCCCCACCGGGTCCGCTGTGGCCGGCCTGTTGCAGGACTGGCTGTTCGGTTCCCCGCTGGCTCGCACACGGCCGCTGACGCCCGGCTCTCCGGCGGTGCGGCCGCTTCCCGCTGTGTCTGGCGGCCTGGGTGAGGGAGGCGCATCGCAGCGATCCTTGGAGATCCGGAGCCGCACTGTGCCAAACGGCTCCAGGAGTGACGCCCGAGGCTGTTGAGCCTGCCCACGCACTGGCCCCACTTGCGAGGGGCTCACAGGAGTGGCCGCCATATCGGGCGGCGGGAGCGGCTGGGGGTGGCTGCGAGCCCGCCGCTGGACTGTGAAATCCACCTTCCTGCTGGCTCGCACGCAGCTACCGTCGCCAGGCCGTCCGGAGGAGCGGCCGCGTTGCTGCATGCAGTGCTGGGCGGCCTGGGCCCCAACCACAGAGTGTTAAGAGAGCAGCCGCCATTTCGGGCGGCGGGGGGGTGACGAAAAACTATCGTCCCATAACATGTATTCCTCTCCCATCAAAAATCATAGAAAAAAATCATAAATACTCAATTAACCCAATACATCGACAATAATGATCTGCTTGATGAGACACAATTTGGGTTCAGGAAAGAACATGGGACTGAGACAGCTCTTATTAAGGCTTCAGATGACATTAGGATGATTTTGGATAAGGGAGGAGCTGCGGTCCTTATTCTGCTGGATTTATCCGCAGCGTTGGACACGGTCGATCATCCATCTTGATCGACCGTGTCGCTGCCATTGGCATTAATCAATCAGCCAGGGTCTTACTCACTTCTTTCCTTAAAAATCGGATACATTCTGTCAAGCTGGGTGACTTTCAATATCTGGTCTTCTCCCTCCCATGCGGTGTGCCTCAGGGATCTTCCCTAAGTCCGACCGTATTTAATATATATGTATCGGACCTGGCGAGAATCATTAAAACCCATGGGATGGGGGTGACCTCGTATGCCGACGACACCCAACTTGTACTCGCTATTCATAATGATGGAGCAGAAGTTGCAGCCAATTTGCAGAAAGGTATGCGTGACATCAGTCTTTGGATGTCTCGCAACTGCCTGAAACTGAACTCCGATAAAACGGAGATAATGACTTTTGGCAACTTAGTGCCTAGCTGGTCCCCAACCTGGTGGCCAACTGAAATGGGACCTCCTCCACTCCCTGTAGCAAAGGTTAGGAATCCGAGAGTGCTGTTCGATGATAAACTTTCCTTTAAACATCATGCCAATGCTCTTGTGTCCTCATCTTTCTTCACTCACTCATGATCAGAAAACTCCTTCCTTTTCTTCCAATGAGTGCAGGAAAAACTTTGATGTGCACTTTGATCTTATCGAAGATCCACTATTGTAATGGTCTTTTTTTTAATGCTCTGGAACAAGTATTGAATAAATTGCAGCTAATTCAAAATTCAGCAGTAAGAATTCTATCTGGCACACCGAAGTTTAATTCGATTTCTCCGGTAATAAGCCAGCTTCATTGGTTGCCAGTTAGGAATCAAATTAAATTCAAAGCCCTCTCTATAGCATACAGGGCGGTCAACAATTCAGGACCTAAGTTCCTAAGAAGGTCACTAGGGCGCTATATCCCCAGTAGACTTCTACGCTCCTCCTCTGCCTGTCTTCTAACTGTCCCTCGTATAAAGAAATCGTCTTGGGGAGACAAATGTTTCTCAATTGCCACAGCGAACACCCTTCCTTCCCACATCAGGGCTAGCCCCTCTCGCCTCACCTTTAGGAAGTCAGTAAAAACCTGGCTTTTTAATCACTAAACACCATCTCTAACTGCTCTGTATTATTGTTTTTCCAGCACCGAGACACCTCCTGGTATTTGTGCGCTATACAAATTGCATTAATAAATAAATAAATACTGGACTTTGCCTCCTGTTTCCCTTCGCTGGCGCCCGGCCCTCCGGAGACGCGGCCGCCTTGTCGCCTGTGGTGCTGGGCGACCCGGAGAGTGGGGGACAGACATCACTGCCTCTCATTGCGCCCCAGCAGGACCCTGGGGGGCCTGGGGCCGCGCTGTGGAGGCCGGCGCCGAGAGTGATGCTTGGGACCACCGAGTCTGCCCGTGCCTTGCCTCAACCGGTGGACTATTCACGGGAGCGGCCGCCATATCGGACAGCGGGAGCTAAGGGGAGTAGCTGAGGACCTGGGGCGTAAGTCCTGGCGGCGGTGGGGTCCAGGGACAGCTAAGTGGGGACCCCATGCGCGCACAGGCAGCCTCTGTGGGCGGGGGGGGGGCAGCCCAGAGTGGTCCCCCTTGCTCCCTGGCCTGACTGACTCTCCCTATCGGAGGGAACTCTCCATGGAATTCAAACTGACAAGGCCCCGATATCGCACCCCTGGCTGCGGGCTGGCCCAGGACTCCATATCAGCCGCAGAACCGAGCGGCGGAGAACATCCAGCGGTTCCTCTGCCACCTTGGTGGGCGAGGCTGGACTGTTCTAGCCCCTGAGACTGCGTTGGTGCGGGCGTGGGGGAGGGGTCCCTCCCGGCCCTACTGCTGCACCCTGATTTCCTCCCACCCCCACTCCCCCCCACACTGCCCGGGACGGTGGGGTCAGCCGCGTGCACTGAATGGCGAAGATCTGGTCCTGACTGTGCATCGGCGTTGATTGCTCAACCTGCTTGCTTCTGTGCCACCTATAGAGGCACACGGGCTGTCCGCTGTGAGACCCGCCTGCGGGGGACCCGGGCGCCAAGGCTCTCTGAAGTGCTACCAAGGGCAGGACGGACAGGTCATCGAAGGCTCCTGCCACGCAGACCAAAATGGACCGTTTCACTATCGTGGAGGCGGGCGCGTCTGGGGGACTGCGGAACAGGAGCGTCTGCCCTCAGCTGAGTTATCTGCCATCCTGCAAGCCATCCACGCCTCGCAAACCTCGGTGGAGGGTAAGATCGCAGAGGTGCGCATGGATATGACTCTTATCCTGCAGGATCTCCGAAACGCCAACGCCCGGATCAAGGAAACCGAATCTTGTATCTCCACCGTGGAAGACGACGTCCAGCAACTCAAGGGACAGGTGGCCCGCCTTCAATCTCACACTCACACAGGAGCTGCGCCGCCGGGCAGAAGATGCAGAGAATGGGTCCCGGCGCAATAATCTCCACCTGGTGGGGTTCCCGGAGGGGGCGGAGCAGGGCCGCACAGCGGACTTTCTGGAGAAATGGCTCAGATCATGGGTCCCTGTGGGCTCACTCTCTCTCTGGTTCGCGATTGAGCGGGCACACCGGTCCCTCGCTCCAAAACCTCTTCCGGGTGCAGCCCCCCGACCTATCATAATGCGGGTACTTAACTTCAAAGACCTGGATGCCATCCTGTCGAAGCCCGTAAACAGCAACGGCTCTTGCATGAAAATCATATTATCATGATTTTCCCGGACTACACCCGCGAGGTCCAAAGCCAGCGCCGCTCCTTCGACGATGTGACAACAAAGCTGAGGGCGCTCAACATCCAATACGGTCTTCTCTTCCCGGCACGCCTGCGGGTGGTATTCCCCAACAAGACCCTGTTCTTCGACAGTACAACGGAGGCCTGGACTTGGGCGACGGAGGAGCGCCCGTTGCACACTGATTCTCGGGCTCCGCAGCAAGGGGGGGCCGGGGGTGGTCCGGCTCGCCTTTCGTCTCCCGCTCCCCTGCCCTAAAGCAACCGCTCCCGCAGGCGCCGTGGACGGAGACGGACAAGCTCTGACTCCCCGCCCGGCTGCCCCGTTCACTCAACACTGCTCTCTGATGACCAGTCAGCTGGGAGATGCTCCAGATCCTCTGACCACTTGGCTCGTGGGGGCGCCTCGCAACGACCATCCTCGCAGGTTCTCCCGGACACAGACCTCCCATGTAGCCCTATGCTTCTGAAAGACCCTGCTTGATCTCACCTCTGCCTGCCGGGCATGGCTCCGCAGCCGGAGGGTCTACCTAGTTCTACCGTATTCCTTTCTTGTCTGATGGTCTCGTTTAAGCGCATCCTGAAATGAGGAAGGGTCCTCCACGCTTTCCCATTCCCAAGCATTTTTAGTTTGGTTCACTCTCTGGTTTGTTGTTAGGGCGACAGATGCTTCCGTTCCTGAAGTGTAGGGTGGTTGTGGGGGGGGTGGGACTGTTGTCCCAAGTTTTTTCCTCAGTTTTGTGTTTCTTTATGTTTCTTACTTTGACCACACCAGCATCCATGACATACCTTGCCGCACACCCGATGAGACAGAGGTTCGTCGTTGAGTCCCACATTATTCAATCTTTATGTGAGACCGCTGGCGGCTGTCGTCAAGCATTGGGGCATGACTATGGTCTCTTATGCTGACGACACGCAGCTGGCGGTCGCCCTGAGTGGGGACTCCGACCTTGACGCCCCCAGATTCCGGGATGGACTTCTGGCGGTAGCTAGCTGGATGAACGCCAACTGCCTCCAGCTTAATGCCAAAAAAACTGAGGTCATGATTGTGGGCAAGCGGACTGATCTCTGGGGTGATACATAGTGGCCCCCTGAGCTGGGTGTAACTCCTATCCCAGTCTCAGAGGTAAAAAACTTGGGGGTTAGGTTAGATCCTGCCCTCAGTTTTTGTGGCCACACTAAAAAAGTGGCGGACATCTGTTTTGGCATCTTACGAGGGTTGAGACCTATTTTGAGGTTCTCTGATGCTTCCACCAGGCAGCTGGTCATACAGGCATCCATTCTATCTCGGCTTGATTACGCCAGTTCGCTCCTGTTGGGAGCCAACCAGGCTGAAATCGCCCGGATGCAACGTGTCCAGAACGCCGCAGCTAGAGCCCTGGTAGGCTTACCGAGGTTCTGCTCTGCGGAAAGTACCATCCGTTCGCTGCACTGGCTGCCTATGGCACAGAGGATCCATTTTAAGACCCTGTGCCTTTCCTTCAAGATCCTCAAGCTGGCCTCTCCCCAGATCCTTGACAATCTTTTGGTGCCTTATGTGCCCTCGTGCTCCTTGAGATCTTTGGGGCAAAATTTGGTGGTAGTTCCACGGTTCAGGTTGTGCAGGGCTGGAGGTCGGTCCTTCCGGGTTTTGGCTGCAAAATTGTGGAATTCTCTTCCGCCCCACATCCGTGAAATGGATGAGCTTCTGAAGTTTAGGAGAGCTATTAAAACGCATCTGTTCCCTCATACATCTTAGTACTCTGATCTGTGCGCTTTTGTCCTTGTACTGCTGTATTGTGTTTGGGTACTTTCTATGAAGCGCCGGGACGCCCCTTCGGCTGGGGCAGCTGTGCGCTATAAAAGTGATTTTAACATAACATAACATAACATAACAGACATATCGGATCTCCCCCTTCAGACTAGCAGTTCCATTGTCTGCCCACATACTATGTGCAACATGCCATTAATAAGCGGCCCACTGCGTATCATGTCCTGGAACGTTAATGGCCTCCTAAACCGCCTTAAACGCATGGCAGTCCTCAAGTATGCGCAGCGCTCAGGGGCAGATAGCTTACTCTTGCAGGAAACCCACCTGCTGTGTAACCACTGCCCTTTCCTACTGCGATACGGCTATGACAGAGTATGGCACTCAGGTTCCCGTGGGGTGGCAATCCTGGTAAGACGCTCCTTTCCTCAGGTGACTGTCCAAACGACTCTTGATGCTAAGGGCACTTTCGTAGCCATCAGTGGCACACTAAATGGCAACCCGATAAACCTGGTGTCCCTTTATTCTCCCCCCTCGATGCTGACAACGATTTTAGCTAAGTCAGCGAACCTCCTAGCGTCACTGCCCCTCGGTCCCACATTCCTTGGGGGCGACTTTAATGTGGTCTCATCACCAGTCCTTGACACGACAGGTCCACCATCCCCAGGTAGAATTGCACAGGCCAAGCAGCTGCGGTCTTGGTCAGCCTCACTAGGCTTGTGCGACGCATAGCGACTGTGGCATCCCCACTCTAAACACTTTACACATACCTCAGTGGCATACCATACACATGCGCGTATTGACGCCATTTTTGTTCCGTCTACGGACTGTCTTCTGATTCAGGAAGTCTTGCTTCTTCCGAGAGGTATCTGACCACTCGCCTGTGCTGCTCCGTCCGGGCCCCGACCCTAAACCTTACAGACCTGATGGACATGGAAGATGGCTGCCTTCCGCGTGTGGATGTCGCCGTTCAAGCCGATCTGGACCGTCCCATGTCCCGTGAGGAAATTGGAGACGCAATCACCCTTGTTTCATCCGGTAAGACACCGGGTCCAGACGGCCTTCCCCAGGAATACTACGCCCATTACAGAGACGTTCTCATCCCCCATCTTGATGCTCTCTTTCGCTAAGCCGTGGAGAAGGGCTCCTTTCCTCAGGAAACGGATATAGCCACCATTGTGGTCCTTCAGAAATCTCAGCCCCCCTCGCAGCAGTGTGCAGACTACCGCACCACCTCCCTCATCATCTCCCTCATCAACACCGAGGTCAAGGTGTTCGCTACCATCCTTGCCCAGCGACTCAAGCCCCATGTGTCTATGTTGGTCCACCCCGACCATTGTGGGTTCATGCCCTCCCGCGGCACCGGTCACTCTCTTCGCAGACTGCACTCTGCCCTGGCCCATCTCCCCCTCCTTACCCCCTACCTTGCGCTTCTCCTTGTTGACTTTGAGAAGGCCTTCAACTCGGTGGACTGGGGCTTCCTTCAAGACGTTCTTGACACAATGGGACTTGGCCCCCCCTTTCGAACCATGGTCAAAGTTCTGTATGCCCTCCCGAGGGCTCGCGTTCAAGTTAACGGGGTCCAGGCGGAGCCCTTCCCAGTCTGTAGTGGAACGAGACAGGGTTGTCCCCTTTCCCCCCTGCTCTTTGCTTTAGTGATGCCATTGGTGTCCTTAATACGGTATTGCAACCGGGTGCGGGGATGGGAATGGCCCAGCGCCGAACCGGATAAAATCCCCCTCTACGCCGACGACGTTCTCATCTACTTGGCAGATCCTGCCCGGTCTGGCCCCCATTGTCTTCGTATCTTGCAGTCCTGTGAGCAGGCCTCAGGCCTACGTTTAAATCCCAATAAATCGCCTCTCGTTCCCCTTCACAACTCCTGGGAATGCTTTGACTGGCAGTCCGAAATACCTCTGCGCCGTCAATCATTTAAATATCTGGGTGACCCTGCTGACCGAGCTTAGCTGGGCCCTCAATGTCACTCCACTAGTAAAGCAGGACAATGCGGATCTCCAGCGGTGGCAGCCACTCCCCCTCAACCCCATGGGGAGGGTGGCCCTCTTTAAAATGATGGTGCTCCCCCACTTCCTTTACATGCTACAGAATACCCCCATGTGCTTTCCCAGGGCCTGGTTTCGTGAACTTGACGGCTTAACCAGCAAGTTCTTATGGGGGAAGGGTTGGGCCAGATTAGCGCTCGGCACTTGCAGGATCCCATCATTTGACGGGGGTCTGGGGATGACTCACCTTTATCTATACTACTTGGTCACACAACTCCTCTCCATACATGACTGGTTCAATGGGGGTAGTCTGACCCGGCCTACAGGCTCGAGCTTGGGGAGCTGGGCCTCCAAAGGACACAATCCTTTCTCTATGGGACCCCGATTCCATCCCACCTTCCGAAGGAGATGCGCTCTGTATTACTGGCCTGGGGGGCTACACTACGGCACACCAACTGGACGTTTGCACTGACCCAATGTACACCCCTGTGGCACGGGACCTGGCTCATGGAGGTGGTTGGGCTTCGGGGTTTCGGGACCTGGGACCTAATAGGTATCACACAGCTTGGGGACGTTTGGGTGGGAGATCATATGCGCTCCTTTGAAGACCTTCAGACCAAGTACTCGCTGCATCATTCACAATTATTTTGCTACCTCCAGCTGCGGCATGCCCTCCACTCACACCTTGCAACGGGCACGAGGCTGCCAGATCATAGCCCGCCTGAAGCACAGATTATGTTTGGGGACCTGGGGAAGGGTGGCATTTCCCGCATTTACCTCACACTGATTAACAACACCCCAACTTCCCTGGACCGACTGCGGACACAATGGGAGGGCTGGGTGGGCCCCTTGGACGAAGAGGACTGGCGGGATGCCCTTATGGCCCCTAGAATGGTCACCACCTCTGCTAGGCTGCGCTTAGTGCCGTTCTACTATTTACATGCCGCATATCTCACCCCTGTACGCCTTCATCGTGCGGGGCTTAGTCCGTCCTCAGCCTGTAACTGGTGTGGCCAAGATCCCGCTGTCTTCCTCCACATGGTTTGGACCTGTCCCCTCCTGGCGGGATTCTGGAAGGGCATCGAGGAAGAACTCTCTGAGGTGCTGGAGTGGGGTGTTCCACACGACCCTAAGCACACGATTCTGGGCATCACTGATGGACTAGCCGGGTCGTGAAATGAAAAACTGTTCCTCACTACGGCCATGGTTGTAGCCAAAAGGGACATTGCAGACTCCTGGAAATGTCCTGATCCCCAACCGTGGGGCGTTGGCAAATTGGAGTGGACTGGTGCGCCGCACAGGAGAAAGTTATGTACGCGACGCGTGGTTGCCCCAAGAAATACCGCAGAATTTTGGGGAAGTGGGTGGGGGGAGTGGTCTAATCATGGGGGGTTTGGTTGTTTCTTAATGTCTGTACGCTGGGTGGCGGGATTCTGAGACTGTACTTCTCGACTATTGAAACATGGTGTGATTTGGCTGGTGTATGCCTTTTGTAAAATGATGAATACATTTGTTTATCAAAAAAAAAAAATTAAGGAATAAGCTTCCACTATCTCTTAAACTTTAACCTGATGCTCTTAAATTTTAAAACGCTTAGCCTGTGGAGACGAGGGTGCAGCACAGCCTGCTCCGTGGGGCCCAGGGCAGCGTAAGGCGGAGGAGACGGCCAGGTAGAGGGGCGATGGTTGTGGGCCTGTGGTGCTGCTGAGGAGGAACTCGCTTCGGTGCTCTTTGCATGGCAACTCCTCCTTCGGGCTTGACAGCTCGTAATGCACAGCAGGATTGCAGCCTGGGCTCTCCAGGTAGAAGACTGAGACGCTGCCTGTTGCTGGCCTTGCCTCCCTTGTTCACCGAGGCCAGGTGCAGTGATCTGCATAGGAGGGTGCTGTGCACGGGTGGGTGGATTCGAGCCCATGGCTGCCAACACTCGTTTATACCTTCCTCCTTGCCTGGGCATGTTGGACGCTTTGGGTGGCTTCTTCCTGTTCAAGTCCCTGCTCCTGTTGCCTGGCCGCTTGTGGGAATCACTGGCCTGCCGATCACCTGCTGTCAAGAGTGTATGGTCTGCTCATGCTCCCTGAGCCATTTCCCTAATCAGGCTGGGATGTGTTGGTACCACCACTGCTGTTACCACTGAGTTGGCTGGCAAGTTTCAAGCAGGGGGCCCTGTGTTTCTCAGACTGCTCCCTAACTGGGACACTGGCCCTGGGACTGTATGGGTAGAGGCCTGAGAGGCAGGGTCTTCTCATGACCCCATGCCACATCCTCTCCTTGGCCGGGAGTGGCAGGACCTGCATTAGTGGAACATCACCAACTGTGCCCATTTGCTAATAATAGCGCCACTGCATTTCGCAATGGCCGCATCATGGGCAGGCAGGACAGAGGAGACATCAAGCTGCCCTTCTCAAAGAAGCACTCTGCCAAGTCCACAGGCGTGACAGCTAGCAGGGAGCCTTCATCGGACGGCAAGTGCCATGAGCCAGTCATGGACCCAGACATGAAAGGTTTTCTCACGGAAATGAAAAACAGTCTTTGCGCAATCAATCTAAAGATTGTCATTCTCACAACCGGCCCGATCGCATGAAGGATAGGCTCGACAAACATGGGACTTGCATTGAATAGCTGAAACAGAGGGTGTCGGACTCTGAAGACACTGCGGCCGGCCGCGAAGAACCTCTTTTGCGCCTGCAGAGGGTGCTTGAGGTTATCAAGTATAAAAATGAGGAGCTGGAGACAAGGTCCAGGAGGATAACATCTGCATTCTTGGCCTTCCAGAATCCATAGCCATGGACAAGATGGAACTCTACATGGAAGTTATGTTTCGCTCTCTGTTCTCTCAACACCTGCCCCCTATGTTCTCAGTGGAGTGGGCTTATCAATTTTTGGGGCCTATGCCTCCCCTGAAGGCACCTGCGTGCTCAGTTATGCCCACTTATTGAACTATAAGGACAAGGACACTATCCTTAAGTTGGCGAGAGAGCGAGGCGACATCCGTCATCAGGCAAACAAGTTATATATATATTCTGATTTTACCTAACTGTGCAGGCTGCTGGGAGGGAATTTCAGCCTGCCAAACATCAGCTAATGAAGGCTGGCTCTTCATACACCCTATTATAACCTGCTTGTCACAGTGAATGGGAAACCTCAGCTCTTCACTGATCCCAAATTAGCTCTCAAATTCTGATGCAAATTAGCTAAGACACTGACGGAGAGGGACGGTAGAGAGCTGGGCCCTGAGGGGCACCACAGCTACAATGATTAGATACTGACACGTTTTGCCATCTGGACTCCCCTTGGCTCTTGTCCTTATATACCTCCGACTCTCTCACTGACTTTAGAACTACATGTGCTGCCACCTGGCCTGTGACTTTAAGGGACACACTTGATTCTGACTAGCAGGAGAGGGGGGACCCTAGGGGCTGTTCTGGAGTCATGCTTCAGTGTCTTGTGTTCCTGTTCAGGGAGGACCTGTCCTTGCAGTTCAGGCTGGACTGTTCCCACGAGCAGTAGGATAAAGACAGTTTGCATGTGGCTGGGTCCAAACCGAAGAGGCAAAAATCAATGGATTGGGAAGCAGCTCGAGCAATTATGAGTGGCTGAGATTTACTGAAGCATTCCATCCATAACCTTGTTGTATTTTCTACAGCACACTATTGTCTCATGACACTCTTGAATGCGACTCTCCCTGTCACCCATCCTTTGCAGAGATGGGTTGTTGCCTGGTTCAATGGAGCCCTCAGGGATGCTTCACACGTTTGCTTATTGTACCCCTTTGGATTGGCGGCCTGGTTTGCTTGTTAGGGGAAAGAGTGGGGCGAGTTTCTACACCTGGTTTGAGTAGGTGGTGTGGGTGGATCGGGGAGTTTTCTGCGTTCATTCTGGTTTGCTGCTGTTCTGCAGAGACTATCAGACACCATCATGTTTCGACAAGTCTACGTAATTCTGAGTATGCTCCGAGGCCCTCTAGATGTCTGCTCTTCTTGTCCTGCTGCTTAGGCATGATACACGAGTCTGCTTATAATGCCAGCCATTCATTTCTGAACTTGGAACATGCAGCGCATGAACAATCCCATTAAGTTACGGCTGGTCTATGAATACCGCCAGAGACATAAGGTAAACACCAGCCTGCTCCAGGAGCTGCATCTCACCAAATACACCAGAGTGTGCTTGCAGGTGGAAAGAAATGGGGAAATGCATGTGGCCACATACTCCTCTAATGTCTAAGGGGGTGGCAGTAGTCATTCGGAAAGGGCCGCAATGGCAATCAATTGATGCCATCTGCAAGGGAGAGCGTTGCTACATGATTCTACATGGCATCATGTCTGTTAAAAAAATAATGCTTGCAGGCATGAACGGCCCCAACATGGACTGTCCTTTCTTAATATCTGGAATAAGATTCTGTGGTACAGGCCAGCCACCGTAATTGGGGGAGGGCACTTCAAGGTTGTACTGAACCCAGACCTAGATAAATCCCACTCCAATCGACAACCGAACCCAAAGGCAGCTCAGCTGCAGCTCTCCATCATGGAGGACTTTGACTTTCTGGAGATGTGGATAGCCAAACACGAGACTGCCTTAGTGGGCACCTGCATTTTATCTGCATATAATGCATGGTCAAGAAGAAGACTACTTGGTGGCTGACCGGAATAGCTGGGTGAATCATTTCCCTAGGACGCTCTCGGACCATGCCCCGGGCCTGTTGACTATTGAACCCCAAGATACTACTGAGTGGGCATTTACATGGTAGCTCCCACCTGGTCAAGCCTTTTGCCACCTCCCAACCTTGAGGTCAGACTGAGCAAATAACTTGCGTGGTCTTGAGAAGGGAATCCCCCTCTCACACGTAGATACACTTTAGGGCGTGTAGACACATAGTCTCCCCTACACCCCCACTAGGTAATTTGCACTCACTTATTTTAGGTCCTGAAGAAAGCCAGTCTAGTCATAAGGCACTGGCTGAAACATGTTGACCCATTGGATGTGAGAGGTCGTAACTCGCCTCTTACATCCCCTTGCCTTATTTTTAACCGCTGACGGAGGCCCAGGTATTAAAGTCTAATTTTACCTTCGGGTACTGGGACCACCGTTCAGCCGTTTTAACATCACTTCCTTAACTATCTTCACCGCACACTCAGTAAAATACCAGCTCCGCTGTAGTCAGGCGTTGAAGCACACCCGGGGCACGCTAGGTGCCACTAGGTGGGCCCGATGATGAAGCATGCCACCAACCAGGTTGGTGGGTGAGGGCTTTTTGAACACACCTGCTGGGTGTTCACACTCCGTGACAAAACATATCAGAGTCTTCCCCCTCCCCTAAAAGTAACTTGAGCTAGTCTCTTTTTGATTTAATCATATATTAACCGGGGACATGGACTAGCTTTCTGGTCCTACCTCTCTCTCTTGATTACGCAGCTCCCACCTAACGCCCTCAGAGACCCGGGTTCCAGGATGCTTCCGAAGTCGGGACCGATCAACAGATATTCGGTTATCTCAGGTAGCAGCGAGAAATGCACGGGTCAGTGCCGTCGCTTTAACATTAGCCCATTGTTTATACAGTGGATCAAATTGCAATACCCACAGCCCACAGCTTGAGTCTGTGCCAATGGAGTTGTCTTTCCGCCCTTTTCCATTGCTCGGGGCACTCAGCAGAGGTGCCCTCTTTTGCCTCTTCTTTTTTGCCACAGCAATGGAGCCACTGGCTGCACACCTGCGGCAAAATCATGCAGCTAGGGGACAAAACTACAACTCTAGGAGGCTGGTAGCATCTATATATGGGGACTACGTTACCCTGTATACCGTGATTAAGAACTGAACCAGTCGCCAATATTGCAGAAATTCCTGGCCTTTGGGTGCCTAACAGTTATCAAACACAAGGAGATGATGGACGGAGAGCTGAAACTTTTCAGACACTCACCCCCAGTCACAGATCTGGGTTAAATCCATCATTATTCTTTAGCTCAGTTCGCCACCCCAGTTCAGACCCAGCCATATGCAAATCAGTACTGACCATGTCCCTCATGGGAACAGTCCAGCCCGAACTGCCAAGCCAGGTCTTCCCTGGACCAGAAACAAGCATCCTGGGCCCGGTTTTGGGGTACCACCCCTTACCAGCCAAGCTAGCTTGAATCCAGTGCCAAAGTGAGCAAGGGACCCACGTATGGGCATACCCTGCCAATTTAGGGCGAACAAAGAAAACACAAGAAGATGATGAACGGAGCACTGAAACTTTTCAGACACTCACCCACAGTCACAGATCTGGGTTAAATCCATCATCATTCTTTAGCTCACTTTGCCACCACACATCTAACAGATATCTCCATCAATGGGTCCAAATCAGTCATCTTCCCTCTGATCCTGCCCACAGTGGAATTACAGAGTGAGTGTCCCTTGAAATGGCTGGACACGCTGTCTAAGTATCTAGGGATTTGGGTCAATAGGAAGACGGAGGTCAATTGGCGAGGGAATTATGGCTGTGAGGTGGACTGGCTGAAATCTCTCATTCACACTGAATCAAGCAGACCCTTTCTATAGCAGGTTGCATAGCCATCGCCAAGAGGGTGGTCTTATCCAAGCTCCTCTACCTGTTCATCAACATCCTGCTCCCGTTGACAGGTGCCTTCTTCACAAGAATCCATTCTCACCGTTCCCATTCGAATTGGGGGGGGCTATATGCACACTGGATTTCCCCCTATACTGCTATTGCACATAGGTGGTATTTGCTTACCACTGGCTTCAACCCACACCCTATCAGTCACACATTGCAATAGATTGGTCAATGCCTCCTCTGCCGACTGGCCACTGTCCTTTGCTCCACTGGGACACATGGTCATGAGGATATAGAACAGTGGGCTGCAAGGTGAGAGCTTGGGAAGGACTACAGCATAGTGTATGGCTTGATTGTTTGTATGCTGACCAGGTGGCCCTTGCCCACAAACATATTCTACTGCTGCCATCAGATAAGAGGGTGCAGTTACAGCTGGCCTATGTGCGCCTGGGGACAATTTGCGACGTGTTTCCAGACAGACCATTTCAAACGCTGGGAGACCACTGCATGTTCACCGCTGAACGTCATGCTGTACAGCTAAGGGTTACCAGCAAGTCTATACATAAAACGTTCCCCAACTGCCCTCACAACTATATGCACTTGTGACAATCCTCACTTATACCTTATTCACGAAGCTGGTCACCCGACTGTGTTCTGCAATGCAGCACTAGGCACCTCTTGTTGTTCCTATGGCTCAGCTGGCTAGGCAGACTGCCTTGGGCATTGAGCTCTCACATGCACAATGGTAACACTGCTGTGCACAAACTAGTGCCCTGTCACCTAAATGCCGACTGCGCCTTATATATATGTATAGTCATAAAATGTATTGACAAGATGGCGCTCTTGGGGGTCTCCCAATGCAAGCGCTGTGGGATGGATGGAGCAGACTTCCAGCATTTGACTTGATGGTGTGCTGGCCAAGCTGGATTCTGGGCCAATGTCTTTGACTGCCGCAATAACCCGTCTGGACATCCAGCACGCAACGCAAGTGGCCCTACTAGGCTATGTCAAAGAGATGTCTCCAAATCTTCGGAAACTCCTTGTGATGCTACTCTTTCTTGCCCGGCGCCCTGTGGCAATTCACTAGGAGTGCAGAGCTGCTCCAGGGATGGAGGAGTGGCTGAGAGATATAGTCTATTGCCAGGACATTCTATAAGAGTACTGACTGATGATGTTGATCTGCTCACGACCAGAAGATATTTGGGGGTTGCTTGTTTATTATCTGCCAATGCAGGAGGGTCCAGGCTGAGGGGCGAGATGAAACGTCATTATCACAGAGTCCGAAAGGTGCGTGATAGATGAAGACAGCAATCTACCCTTGGCAATGTCCACTGCATGAGAACAATCCTCACCGGCTTTATGGTTAGACATGCAGAGCCTACTGGGACTAAAGAGTGGGCTGGGCGCCTTGATTCTTGCAATAGATAATCCATTGGTGATGCAATATATATGACACTAAGTATGTTGTTCTGCATATGTCTAATGTAGGTCTCCTTTTCACAGTTAAAGAAAAAACGATGTAATTCAAAAAGCTTGTAAAACTGGCTGTCCGAGTGTTCCACCTGATTAGCCAAAGTGTCCCTTTTCTTAAGTGTTTGTTTGTTTTAGTGTCCCTTGTATTCGCTTTTCTTAATACATCAGCTGTATGTACTAATTTCTTGAATGGTTTTGCCATTTGAACCTTTTATCTACCTTTTGGAAGAGAGTCTCAATATTGGCTACAGTTTTACAAAGAAAGCCTTGGCTCAATACACCAGAATAGCAAAGTGCTATCCTAGAGACAGGCGTTTCAGGTTCTTTAAAAGAAAAATATCCATATTTAAAGAAAACGCAACCTAACATAGGGAGCCAGTGCAGACGTACCAGCTTATGAAACACCCATACCAGAGGAACTACAGCATTTAAAACTGTGTTACCAGATTGTTTGGGAGACTGGATTGCATTTGCCTAGCATTGGGTTGGTCAGTAGACATACTGCTTTACTCAAGGAGGGTTTCCTGTAATATTGTACAGTTTTCTAATGGCCCTTCTTCTCTTTTTGTGGGCAAGGAATCCTAATCTCTGCATAACACCAACCATTTAATTTTGGACAATGTTCACAAAATGTTACGTTGGGGCAACAGAAGGAACACGCCTTTTGATAGGACCATTTTGGTTAAGTTGGAGTCATCAGTCCTTCTGAAATGCTTAACAGATACAATTGCAATGGTATTGTGGCCGCTTTAAGAGATTGCTTAATAGATCTATATACAGCTTTAAGGAGGCGTGATAAGGAATGGCTGTTGCATCTGAAAGAGGACATAACAATGGAGAACATTTGCAGAGAAGATTGATTTGCATATAGTAAGCAGATTTTGTATCCAATTATCAAATAACTAATGCACTGTAAGCAATAAAGAAAAGACAACTGAAACAGGTTACATCCTGTTCATCACATTCTTCCCTCTTCTGCATCAATTTACATCATATTTCTCTATTTTCCCTAATCCATAGCTTCTGGGTCACATTTGTGGCCTCACTAATTTTTTGGTCACTGCATAAGTTTCTCAACTGGCTTCTCTTGCTGCATCCCATCCTGATGTACTATCAAGACAATGAATACAATTAAAGGGCTTTCACTTATAGACCCAAAATCTAAGGTACAATCCCTTAATGCAAGTCACGTGTGACGATTAGCACCATTAACATCACTCCTTTTGTTAACTTATTTCATCCACCCTTATGTGACTGTGGTAGTCCTTCCTCTAAAGAATAAGAATTCATTTGGAACCAACATATGCAGAGAGTTAGGCGGATACAAAACAAAGCAAGTTGAGGAACGAGTGTTGTCCAACTGAAGCAACAGCATTTCTGAGAGAAACAAGATATAAAAGAGAAACAGATGACAGCAACAGCAAGAAATTACATTGCCGTCTATTTTCCTAAAACCACTCACAGCTCAATATAGTCATAACTGTAGAGAGAAAATGTTTAATAAACATACATCCCAGCATAACACATATTAACAGAGCTGCAACTGTATCAGATCCACCATTGGCAAATTCACTAGGTTTGGCTTTAATGGGCTAATGCATGCAAACAGACACGACCAAGTGATATTAGTGTTGCATGCATAAACTGGGGCCGCTGGTACCCTTTAAAAGTGGTGGGTCAAGTGAAGTGCCCCCCCCATTTCCCAAAATAAAAAAAGATAACAAAATAACAAAACACCCCCTCCCTCCAAAATTCCAAAGTAAACCACCCCTCTCTCCAAAAGCTCAAAATAGAACCTCTCCTCAAAAAAAGCCCAAAATAAAACACCCCTCGCTGCAAAAGTGAAAAACACACTAGAATAACATTTTAAATAAATTAAGTAAATAGTACTTACCCACAGCGGCACATCCTCCATCTTCCTTAGTGTTCCACATCTGACTTTGACGTTGAGTTCCCCTAACCAATCCAGACACTGCTCTCATGCCGTTAACCAGCATGAGAGAAGAGTTTGGATTGGATGGAGGAGGCTGGCTGGGCGCTCCTTCGGGCCCTGTAGGCCTGTGCTTTGTCTCCACCCAGCTGTCGAAGACAGCTGAGCGGAGAGCACGTCACTTTGACAGATGCAGACAGCCGGCTAAAGTGACAAGCGCACTTTGTAGCATCCAGCCAGCCACTGCTTCTGTCCTTTTCTGCCAATCGGCAGCAGAGGATACGCCCCATAAGTTTCTGGGCTGTAGGTCGACTGGTGCTACAGTGTGCACTTCATAAAAATAAAACGACAATGCTTTAAATTGCCATTTTATCTTTCCTACATGGCTGGCAGCAGGCGTGGGGGAGGGGCAACCCTCCCCGCACTCGTGGAGAACCTGCCACTGTGCATAAATACTGTTGAGCATGTTAACGCCACCCCTATTGGCTTTGCCAATGTTGAGAAAATGCGGAAAAAAATTGCAAAAAAACATTGCTTTCTGGATTGAATGCATCTGAGGATAAAGAACTGAATGTGGCAATGTAATGACCAAGTGTACTTTCCATATGTAAAAGAGTTCAAAGAGGGAAGAATGATGCACCAAACAACCACCGGCATGAGGTGAGAGAGTAATACTGCTCTGGGTAGAACCAGGGCCCACTCTAGGTATACTCTACGGATGGGGGCAACAAAATATCCTGCAGACAGATGCACTGTGAAGTCAGACAGACTTCATAGAGGGTAGAAAGATGCACCAAACAGCCTCCAGCATGAGGTGAGAGAGTAATACTGCTCTGGGTAGAACCAGGGCCCACTCTAGGTATACTCTACGGATGGGGGCAACAAAATATCCTGCAGACAGATGCACTGTGAAGTCAGACAGACTTCATAGAGGGTAGAAAGATGCACCAAACAGCCTCCAGCATGAGGTGAGAGAGTAATACTGCTCTGGGTAGAACCAGGGCCCACTCTAGGTATACTCTACGGATGGGGGCAACAAAATATCCTGCAGACAGATGCACTGTGAAGTCAGACAGACTTCATAAAGGGTAGAAAGATGCACCAAACAGCCACCGGCATGAGGTGAGAGAGTAATTCTGCTCTGGGTAGAACCGGGTATCGCTCTAGGTATACTCTAAGTAGAGACAAAAAAAGACCCTGCAGACAGATGCACTGTGAAGACAGACAGACAGACTTCCTATAGGGTAGAATGGGGACCAAACAGCCACCAGTATGAGGTAAGAGAGTAATACTTTAAAGCGTTGGAAACAAAAGACCCTGCAGACAGATGCACTGTGAAGACAGACAGACAGACTTCCTATAGGGTAGAATGGGGACCAAACAGCCACCAGTATGAGGTAAGAGAGTAATACTTTAAAGCGTTGGAAACAAAAGACCCTGCAGACAGATGCACTGTGAAGTCAAAGCGGTACAAAAGGGGGTGGTGATGGACGGAGCATCTGAACCAATCAAACACTCACACCCAGTCAACAGATCTGGGTTTAATCCATCACTGTTCTTTAGTCCACTCGGCCACCCCAGTTCAGACATGGCCATATGCAAATCAGTCTGACACTGTGCCTCATGGGAACAGTCCAGCCCGAACTGCCAAGCTAGCGGTACAAAAGGGGGTGGTGATGGACGGAGCATCTGAACCAATTAAACACTCACACCCAATCAAAAGATCTGGGTTTAATCCATCACCGTTCTTTAGCCCACTCTGCCAGTTCAGACATGGCCATATGCAAATCAGTCTGACCCTGTTCCTCATGGGAACAGTCCAGTCTGAACTGGGGTGGCAAAATGGGCTAAAGAACGATGATGGATTAAACCCAGATCTGTTGACTGGGTGTGAGTGTTTGATTGGTTCAGATGCTCCGTCCATCACCACCCCCTTTTGTACCGCTTTGTTCGCCATAAGTTGGCAGGGTATGCTCAGACGTGAGTCCCTTGCTCACTTTGCCACTGGATTCAAGCAAGCCTGGCTGAAGACGGCTGTAATGCCAGAAACCGGTCCTGGGAAGCTTGTTTCCGGTCCAGGGAAGGCATGGCTTGGCAGTTCGGGCTGGACTGTTCCCATGAGGCACAGGGTCAGACTGATTTGCATATGGCCATGTCTGAACTGGGGTGGTAGAGTGGGCTAAAGAACGGTGATGGATGAAACCCAGATCTGTTGACTGGGTGCGAGTGTTTGATTGGTTCAGATGCTCCGTCAATCACGACCCTCTTTTGTACCGCACTGTGAAGTCAGAAAGACTTCCTAGACCTAGAGGGTAGAAAGATGCACCAAACAGCCAGCAGCATGAGGTGAGAGAGTAATACTGCTCTGGGTAGAACCAGGGCACGCTCTAGGTATACTCTAAGTAGAGGACAAGAAAAGATCCTGCAGACAGATGCACAGTGAAGTCAGACCTAAAGATGTCCCTTGTAATGCGTTTTACAAAATAGATGTTTACGATGGTCCGAGACGAAAAAACACCTAAATTATTAAATCTGCATCTAAAAAGGCGGGCTGTCCTAAACGAGGAGCAGAAGTAGGTCAAGGGTCATTCCTCTTACTCATCCTCCACGTACACACATACCTTAGTCGACATAGACTCTTACAGCAGACATTGAAACAATGCACGTAGACACCAGCACACCCCTTGTAAACTACCAGCGCTTTATAAGCCTTTCCCATGGCCCGGGAAAACTGCACATGCTGAGAAATAACTGGCGCAAACCTTACAAATGACATACTTGTGAATCAAGAAGTTACACATCAAGGGTTGCAATTAGTACAGTTTGTTAGCAGAATTAATAGCAGGTGTTAACATTACACAACCTAATGGCACTTAATTTATTCAACTCTGAAAGATAAAAGTTTGAGTCAGCGCAGCTGCAATTCCAACCCGTGACCTACCGGTTACTCACAGCTCCTTAAATATCCTTAAATAGGCGCATTAACGTATTGAGCCATCCGACCCACTTCAGGAGTCAGAAACTGTGCAGTTGCGCAGAGAAAGAAGTGTGTACAAAATAGGGCAGGCGGGAGAGTATGCCAAACTATATGATTCAGCGGGTGAGTAGTATGCAAGCCAACATGTAAACATTATAGTAGATCATGCACATAACATATATTTCGATAGACTTCATCTACATGCAACTCATCTGTTTAGCCTCTAGCCTCGAGGTCTCAGTGACGTGTCCCTCCTGGGCCTGCGCTGGACACTTCTGATGTATCTGAATACAGGATAGTATGACGTGCGCGGGGAACGCACAGCCAGAAAGCATGTGAATGAATGGATGAATGACGGGTGCATACCTTCAGGCCCCGCTCGAACCGCCGGACCTTGGACGCGTCTCCGGCCTCCCTCGCGTTTCCGATGGCCATCTTGTAGTTTTCGATCCTGCTGTGAAGGGTCTGCTGCAGCTCCCCGACCACAGGGGCCATGACGTCCTGAAACAGGGCAGAACAGAGGCTTGAGGACAGGTCCTGTCAAACAAAGCGCGCATCGCCTGCGCGCCGCTTCACGCGTCACAACGCGCACAGACAGTTCTTTATCACCAAAGAGTCATGACGCTCCTTTCACGCTTTTGAACCCGTGGGCGGCTCAGTGGTGTCGCAGCGCCGACGGCCGCTGTGCACAGGGTGGGTAGGTGTGTGGAGAAACGGACGACCACAGAAAGCGCAGCAAGGTACTTTAGAGTCGGATGAAAACCGTGGGGCCTTTCAAACCTATTCCTGAGGTGGAACAAGGAATGAGGAAACCAGAAAGGCGGGGCGGCCTAGAGAGCAGGGCGTGAAGAGATGGTTTGGAAACCGCTGCCCTGCTCGCTTCTGGCCATGACGTTCACGTTCCGCTCTATACAAAACTGTATGGATAATGCCACCGAGCCTGTGCACTGCTAAAAACTGCACATACCTTACATTATTCCCATAGCATGCCGACTTGTGTGACTGACCCTCGACCACACAGCACTATCTCCTCTTCGCAAGCCTGGGATCAGCCGCACCGCTCTCTGCACAGCTCTAACGTGTTCATAGCAGCAGTGTGTTTAGAAGGGGATTGCATCAATGGAAAATCAAGAGTTTTCGTAAGCGCGCTGTAGTCTGCCAGGATTCCAAGACTTCTGACTGGCTGCTGAGTCCTAAGATTTGAAAAATGGAAGGAAGGTAGCAAGCAGGATTCCATCTAACACCTCACCTGACTGCTGAGAATGGGAAACCTGAATATAGGGACCACGCCGGGGCTTATCTTCCAGTGGTGCAGCCAGTGCAATGCATCTGGGCCCAGAAGTGGTTGAGGCCCCACCTAAAACCGCCGCTTGAGCCCTGAGAGGGCATCTAAATACCCATGCTGGAGTCCCCACGGTGAAGGAGCATTAAAGATGACCGTACATTTTATTTGTATTTTGTCACAATTGCTGTGTTCAAAGAAGGAGATCAAATGTCAGTCTAGTATTCTGACAAATTGCCGTTTATTCTTTTAATATGAAGAATGGTGTTTACTTTTCTTGCTTTTACTGCAACGTGTGAGGATTTTGTGAAGTGAACAATATGAAAATATTGCAGGTGTGAATGGAAAGGCGGTAGCATGTCGTTTTCTTCCAACACACAACAGCATTTAAATACCTAATGATGAACTGTACAACTATTTCAAAATAAACAAAAGAAAAGCCAAAATTAAGCACTTTTCTAATTCTAAAGTGCAACGGAAACAAAGGTGTTATTAGGGTCAAAACAAAACCAAGACACTTTGCATGGTGATGTGCCAATGACAAATATTCGCAGAAACCCAGTTTCCCCACTTTATCATTTGTGCACTATATACTCTTATCAGTAAAACTGTATGTATGTGCAAATGTAGTGGTCATTTCAATGGAAAATAGGCTGCCTGTAAATGACAGTGGCTACCACACCATTTTTTGTAATATATATGTGATAGTGTGCTCGTAAATGCCGCACAAGCTACATATTACACTTCTACTGCTCTCCTGTGAATGGGCGTGGCTCATTTGCGACACTTGCTCTTTGTGTGATGCTTGGATTTTTCAGAATCCCTACCCTACGACTTCATTGATGGTACACTGATGGCAGCATTTCCACGTCTGAAAATTGTTCCAGCGCCACTGCCTACTAGGGCCACAGGAGCTCTTACAGCACTTACAGAACTGGGAGCTTGCTGTTAGCTCCGATTCCCTCCACTTCCGGCGCCAGACTTTGAGTCGCGGAACCTATTAAGGCACCTGCAGGAGCAATGCAAAGGCCTCATTGTGTGTGCACTGAATGGCCGAGCAGTGCACATGCTCGCTTTTGTAAATGCAGAGTGTACCATTCAGCCATGGCTGCCCGACATTGGCAGAAGTCAAAGAAGAAGTTATGCTCATGCAGCTGGGTGGGTTCTGAAGACAAGACTGTCACAGTAATCACAGAGTTCAGCCTGACTGGTGGAGGGCAGATTATGGTAGTTAGTAAAAGACTATAGACTGAGTGCTGGAACTGGGAAAATGAATGATTTGAACATTGTTGGTTTCATTTTATGCTAATAAAATGCACAGGTAACTTTAAACAACTTCTCGAGGTCACTAATGCATACATCATCCTTATTAAAACCAGAAGTAGGAATTGTAAATCTTTTAAGGACAGAGGAAACCAGACAGAATTTTGGAAAACAAGATGTTGCTCCAGAGAGCGAGATACGGAGAAAGAGGGGGACTCAAGTAACTGTTATACTCAAAATTGTAGTAGAGGTGGGTGAGCTACAAATTAATAGGAGGAGCCGAGTCAAGAGTCTGTCTTAAATCTAAGAACCCAGACGGGTCAGAAACGTGGAAACATTTGGCATGAAATCGTGCAACAAATATGACATAAAAATATGATAAAGTGTCTTCAAAATACAATAAAAGTATATTTATTTGACAAGCGTTTCACCATACTACATCAGATTATATCAATTAATTGAGGGGAGTTTATTAAAAGTGATAGTCTTCAAACATGAACGTAGAAACATTCATGGCCTCACCTCCACTTTAACGACAACCATTACTGAACTAAAAGACAAGTCAGTTGTCATGTGCACCCTATATATGGGCTATATTCTTATTCTACACATAGCAACATTATAACTCACTAAGTAAAACACAAGAGTTTTTTGTACAGCTTACATGTGCACTTACTGCAAGGTATTCTCATGTGCAATAATGAAGAAATAGGAGGCACGACAAAATAGAATAATTGCCTAGCATCACACGATTTTCTCAAGTGGCTAAACCAGGATTACTCCTAGGTTGTCTGGTCTTACATTGTGTAATTCAGCCACTAGATTGCTATGCCTTTCTCGTTTCTGTTTGACATCAAAGTTTATTCCTTTGTATTTCATTCTTAGTGTATGAGGCTAGAGCATGGGGAGCAGACAGACGCCACAAGAAAGCTAAGCTCATTTTGGTCTTGAGGACTCAAGAATACCTTGAGCTAAACCAGAGCCTAAAATACGGCTAGAGCCTTCAGTGGGTCAGCCACCTCCACTAGTTGCTGCCAGAGCGATATCTTTTGCATGTGCAGATATCTTAGCTTGTACTGCTGAGGATCTTCTTGTACCTATTGTGTGAGTGATCGGAACTTACACTGCTGCCTAATGCTGCACACTGTGTGTATGTTTTTACACACAGGCTTGTATTGTTGCTGCACATGGTGTCCGTGGTTTGGAATGCAAGCAAAGCTTGCACAGTTTCTTACCAGATTGATATGTGTTCTATGGGTGTGAGGGCAAGGTGTACTTCTGTCTAAAGCTGTACTTGTTTTGTATGTGGAATTATTACTATGTACCTGTTTTGTATGTGGAATTCTTGCTAGGTGCGTAAGTCAAGCTTGCACTCATAAACATAGTGATGTTCCTTACACTTGTACCAAATCTGAAATGCTGCCTCTTAGTGGTATCTAAGGAAGGCATTAAATGGTGCTGCCCAGTGCCACGCTTGTTCCATGTTTTTGAAGGAAGATTGCAGTGGCCCTGCAATATAACACTTGTTTCACGTCTTTGAAGGAAGCTTGCACTGATTGGTCCTTTAGTACCACACGTGTTTCATGTCTTTAAGGGAAGACTGTGAGGCTCTTGACCAGTTCTGTATGTCTTATTCATGTGAGCCAATGACTCTCTGAGCTCCTGCTCCCTGTGCTTTATCGATTTCTGTGTGTTTATGGTCTGACCCCAAAAGCTCTTTTTTAGGTCACACCAGACTCGCGTTTTTCTCAAAAACAGTACATAATATTGCATTGAGAAAATAAATGGAGTTTAGGTAAGCCCACTTCAGTTATTCATCACACGGAGTGTCATTCAGATATTAGTTCAGTCCTTCAGAACAGCATGCATGCAATTGTGCAGTGGCTCAGCCCTGTTCAGCCTTTAGGTTTGTTGCCAATGTTTGGTCTACCTAGTAGACATCCACTGGTCTTTAGGATGTCAGGTAGCCTGAGAAACAATATCTTTCCTCCTTACACTGTGTAACACTTTGCAATAGAGATACTTCCTTTAGTTCACCCATGAGAAGCTCACCTGAAAAATGCAGACTAGTGCTAATTGAATAAAGAGAGTAGCAACAGCTCTGTTCCTGGACCATAACGTCCCCATGCAGAGCACCAGGCATCACTGCTGCAAGCTCCAAAACCGAGGCAGCATCTTGAAACAGTATTCTGCATACATATTTTTCACTGTTCCAAGATGGCAGACCAGTGTGAGGCTTTATTTATTTTTATTTTTTATTGAAGCCACATGCCTTCCACATTTTGCTGACATATTTTTTCTTTGTTTTTTTATTTATTTATTTTAGCATACGTTTGCACTACAAAGACAACCACCACCTTGTTTTTTAAAATGAATGTTTTTTTTATGCCTAGACTCTTCCCTCCAAAGGACCGCAAAAATCAGACTAAAACAGTCTGCAGCGCTGGTCCAAGTGAGGACCTAAGGGGACATCAGGCTTCACTATAACGTACTTTAACCCCTCCCCTGCTGGTGACGGAACCACTCCGTCATCAGCTGCGGTCGCGCTGTGCTGATGACGGAGCGGTTCCGTCACGGCCCGCTCGGCACGCCTGCGCGGCGCGGATTCCGCGCCTGCGCTGAGCGTTCCATTGAGCGGGCGGGGCCGTGACGGAACCGCTCCGTCATGAGCACAGCGCGGCCGCCCCGCCCCCTTAGCACTGCGGCGGAATAGCCGCCGCAGTGAAGGGGTTAAGAGCTTTGAATTATACTAGTGGACCAGTGCACAACATACTCAACCTGTGTCTCCTATGCTACCATCGATCCAAACTCTTCCCCTTGTGGTGAACCTGTGAGTGAGCGCTGTGCTTGTGTGAGTGCAGGATAGCCACCGTATTTCGAGTGCAATGTGAGGGATGTGCCTTCATGAATGCAAGATTAACACGGTCTTTCATGAGTGCAGCATGAGGGGTGTGCCTATTTGACGGCAGCAATGTGAGTGTGGTGTCCCTGCATGTTATGTCTTTGTGTGCATGCAGTTTACAAGGGTCAAAACTGCTGGCTCTGGTAATGTTTTTTTTTAGTTCTATAACTGACTTGCAGAAATAGTAATGAGTTTTGATATGGCAGACTCTAAAAGGACCTTGAGGAGTGTCACAGGCACCTGACAGACTGAGAGGGCACCCGGGTGAGGAGCCCTAATTACTATGCTTGCACTGTGGCCCATTGCAAACTAGCTACGCCACTAGGACCAACCACCGGGGCGTGGAGAGCATAGAAAGGAAATACGTGGAGGGGAAAAGTCACTGAGCCAGAATCTGTTGAAAGGCATTATCACAATTAGCGGAAGTCAAATAAAGCCAGCCTTTGGTCTGCCAGTACATGTCCATATATTACAATCTCTGCCCAAAGAAATTGGCAAGTAAAATAATTAAGTAACGCTATTCTGGCCTACTTTACTGGTTATAAATAGAATGCACTTTAAGACAAATAGGCTCTTCAAGTATATGATGTGAATGTGTATGAATATCCACCAATTCCCAGTCTATAATTCTGGTAAAATTGGTTTTGTGGAGTATGCACTCAGTGGAGAGCTCTATGCGTGTAATCTCAGATTTGCTTTGTATGTAGCATAGCACAGATGGTTAATGAGTTTGCTGAAAAAACTGCAGATCTGGCTTAATCAGGAATTACAAAGAATGCATTTCCAATAAAAACCCAGCCTCCCGGCCTGTACTAAACTGCAGGTGCGAATGGGGATAAAAAGTGTGGAATTGTCACAGGAACTGGGTGCGGTATTTCCAATTCTCCCAGTAAAACCCCATTTTTAGAGGACCCTCTGCAGCAAACTTGGAATCTTCAGTATTTGTTGCACCTGTAATTATAGAATGAATGAATGTAGTCTTGTAAAGCGCAGACTTAGCCCAAGGGCATCAAGGCGCTGGTGCGGAGCAACCGGACACAGGGAAATAGAGCCAGGTTTTTAAGGCCTTACGAAATAACAAAAGAGAGGCCTGGCCAGAGATCTCTAGAGGGAGAGAGTTCCACAGTTTGGGCACGTCCGTGGAGAAGGCTCTACCACCCCATTTGACCTTCTGAAACCTAGGAACGACAAGAAGGTTTTTATGTAAAGATCGAAGGGGTCCACTGGGGGCATAATGCTGGACAAGCGACTTGATGTCTTTAGAGCCAGCATCATAGAAGGCTTCGTGGGTCAGACACAGGATCTTGAAAGTGATCCTGCGGTCCATCGGGAGCCAGTGGAGACCCCTAAGCGTGGCCTTGGCTGAATTGTGTCTTGGAAGATTCAGTACCAGCCTTGCTGCCACGTTCTGTGCCATCTGGAGCCGGTGGATAAGGCTCTTGTTAATGCCAATGTAAAGGGCATTGCAATAGTCAAGTCTCGAAGACACTAATGCCATAGTGGCCTGCTTACGTGCATCAGGGGAAAGATAGTGGGAGATCTTCCTGAGGGTCCTAATAATACCGAAACAGGTGGAGACAGTCCTGTTTACCTGGAGTTCTAAGGAGAGGGCAGTATCCACTATCACCCCCAAGTTTTTCCCATGGGTGGCTGGGCAAGGGCACTCCCCGAGCGCAGACGGCCACCACTCACTGGACCAGATTTCCTGATCATTCCCAAAGATCAGGACCTCGGTCTTCTCGCCATTCAACTTCAGGAAATTCTCCACCATCCATTTGGAAACAGCCTCCATACAATTCCTGAATTTGAGGGCACTGTCCTTTACAGTATGTGTAATAGAGTCTATTATTTGGGTTTCGTCAGCATATGACAACACCTCCAGCCCAAATGATCAGACCACACTTGCAAGGGGGCCACATAAATGTTAAAAAGCGTGAGGCTTAAAGAGGAGCTCTGTCTGACCCCGCAGTGCAAGGGTTTGGAGGCAGAGAGGAACTGGCCCATCCTCACCCTCTGTTCTCTTTCACAGAGAAAGGAGGCAAGGAGACTCAGAGCAGGACCCTCGACACCTATCTCTCCCAGTCTGGAGACCAGAATATGGGGAGACAGGGTGTCGAAGGCTGCGGTGAGATCCAGCAGAATCAAGAGAGTGGTATGGCCAGAGTCAACCTGGTTACGGATGTTATTGAGGACTGCCGTAAGGGCAGTCTCCGTGCTATGATGTCCCTGAAGCCGTGTTGAGATTTGTCCAGAAGGTGGTGGTCATTTAAATAAGTGCTGAGGTGGATATTTAAATAAGCCTCCAGCATCTTAGCAGGGGCAGGTAATAAGGAAATGGGTCAAAAAGTTTTCAAATCGTCCGGATCCAGAGAGGGTTTCTTTAAAAATGGCTTCACAATCTCAGTCTTCCACACGGAGGGATAGACTTCCTCAGAGATGGCACAGTTCATGACCTCCATAAGAGGGGGAATGACAGCTTCCCGGCAGGCTTTAAACACTTTAATAGGACAAGGGTCCAAGGGAGAGCCTGAGCTGACACTATCAAGAAGCCTGTCCACCATCTCTGGTGACAACCGAGGAAAGTTGAGAAGTCTCGGGGTCCAGCTCCTAAGCAGACTCTCTCCTGGAGGGGTAGGAATTGGAATGCCCGAGCTGATAAAGGAATTTGCTGTTTCTAGTGAAACGTAAATGTCCGAGATTTTATTATGGAAAAAGCCGGAGATTTTATCACAAAGTTCTTGGGATCCTTCTGTGGGGTCTGCTACCTGTGGAGAGGTTAATGAATCAATGATCTTAAAAAGGTCCCTAGCGGAGTTTAACGAGGCTGTAACCCCAGAAAAGTAAGATCTTTTTTCTTCCAGGATGGCAGATTTATATACTTTCAGACAGTGCTTATGACGTTCTTTCTCCAGGGGCTCTAAATGGGCGAGCCACTGCCTCTCCTGTTTTCGACACGCTTGTCTCAGAGTTCTGAGACTGTCGAAAAACCAGGGAGCAGACAGGCTTTTCCTAGCTGAGTAATGCCTCTTAGCAGGGGCAAGGGAGTCCATCGCTAGTGTAAGTGTATGAGAAAGCTCCAAGGCCACTGAATTGGCATCAAGCCGATTAGAGAACTCCAACTTATTCAGGAAAGGCGAAAGTGTGTCATTGTTTATAAGGTTGAAATTCCTTCTTTCCTTATGCTTACTACCACCAGGAATAGGAAGTGCTGCAGCCTGAAAATACAGATCAAACGGAACAGCAAAATGATCAGACCATAGATACCTATGTATTGGTAATCAGTAATCCATAGGGACTCTGATGGGACCCTCAGTTTATCATTCACCAGCTTCAAGTAGCTGCATGTCAGATGCAATGCGTACATTTGGATCCGTGCATGTTTGAACTCAATCTTTGGCTAGCCTAAGTTTGATGAAGGTAAACAAGAAAATTACTTTGCCAGAAACAGGCAAATGATCATTCACAAGACCCACCAATCACAGGTCCCAGTCCACAATATATGGTCCTTCTTCTCTCGTGACCTCTTTCCTTCTTGCTCAAATAGTCAGTTAAGTCGGGGATTGGACCTAGATCATACGTTGAGTTCTAAGGGCAACCCCCTTTCCCGACCTCGTTCAACTGTTGTATAAATGTTAATTATGACATAATTCTGGGATGACAAAAGTTTTTGTTGGTAAATGTAATGTGTTCTGTGATTCGGTTCTTATTTTCAGGGTGCTTCATGCTTAGCTTTGCCAGGTGAAGAGCCAGGAGCTGTTGCAGGCCCTCTCCCCTTTAGGGAGTTTGGTAGTCTCTAGCAATGTGCAGGTGCAGCAGGGGCACTCTTTCGGCTGGTGCGGTTGCAGTGTCACTATGGCTGGAGCTCACACCTTTGGTGCAGGTGTTTGGCCACCAGCAGGCACTTGGGTGCATTTCTGCACCCAGCCAGCTTTCAAGCTGAGAACCAGTAGCCATACAGATGCCACAGTCGTCACATCCTCTACATAGAGTACACCAAAACTGGGAAGCTGATGGATTTTAATCTTTTACCTGGCAGACCTCAGAAATTGTATATTGGTGCCATTTAGAAGGGTTTTTGGCCAGAGAAATGTTTCAAAACTTTTTGTTTTGTTTATTAAGCTTTTTAAACAGAAGCAATACAGAGAAGTAACACTGAAGCAAAGATGCACGGATTCCATACAGTTACATTTAGGTGTGTGTGTGTGGTGTACAGTCCCTAGGCAGGGGATCCTGCTACCAGCCCTCCATCTCATAGTGAGAAGAAGAAAGGCGAACAACTGCACCCCCCACCCTCAACTTTATCCGTTGAGATGCAGACAACAGGAGCAGGGAGGGCACACAGCCCCCACAACCAAACACATCACTGGGGTTATTCAGATACACCACACTCCGAGCCAGTCTAGGCCATCAATGGGGAGTCATCAGCCAACCCCTGTATAACAGATGACTCTCTCCGTTCATGATCCTCGTCTGCACTGGTACCTACCTCCTCGTCACTGCCATCCGAGTTTTCCCCTCCATCCTGTTCCCTAGTATTTTCCCCCAGTATGTCCAACATACTCGACCACAACTCAAGGTCCTGCTCCATAGGTTCATCCATGCACACTTTCCGTAGTTTACACTCCTCGGTCACTGCCCACTCCAACAAATCAGCCATCCATTTCACAATCACCAGGGGCATGGGAGTAGCCCAGTGTATGGCTATCCGTCGGAAGGCCAATAACAGGCCCAACTCATCAAATTTATATTGCATCTGTGTCCCCTTTTTAGGGAGGAGCAGTAGACCCAACAGACAATGTCAAGTCGTAAGTTTCACTGCCACCCTAGTCACTCCACGCATTTCCTCAACCACAGCACTCCAGTACAAGCAGAATTGTGGCCAAGTCCATGCAACATGACAGAAGTCATCAGGGGGTGACCCGCATCTACTGCATCCCGGTGATCTCGCCAGGTGCACACTGTGTAGTCGGGCCGGAGTCAAGTAGGCATGGTGGAAAAAATAAAAGTACACTAATTTGAAACAAGTATTACTGGCCACCTCTCCTTCCTCTACTCTCGCCCTGCGCCACTCTATGTCCGTAAGTAGAGACTCCAATTCCTTGTCCACGTCTCCAGCCATTTTCCTGTCACCATCTTCCTATTCAAGGCTACATTCAGGCGAGATATGATACCTTTAAAAGAGCCCTGATCTAGGATCACTCCAAGTACATGAGACTGCTCTGGTTCCTCCAGGAAGGTTGGCCATATCTCACAAACTGTATTTGAAATTCTCGCATACTGTAAGTACGAATGATCATCAAGCCCGTAATGGGTTTGTGGTAAATAAATAAATAATACCCTATTTTTGACTAGACATATATCATAACAGATAGCTCAATAAATAAGAGTCAAGATTCGAGGTAGTAGGAGTTTTGCAGGTTTAATACAGCATAAGGACAGGAACAGGACAACCTGCATAGGAATAGGATGGCAGGGCCCAGCAGCTGCTGGGGCTGGATCTGGGATGAGCGCGCTGACTTTTAATAACAATACATGAGCATATATACATAACGCAAACACATAGCATTACATTGCAGTAGGCGTAGCAGTGGGTGGAGCAGAAGGCGTGACACGTAGCAGTCGCAAAAGATAAGGGCGAAAGTAGGTGTAACTGGGCGTATACATAGACATGTGATGCAAACGTAACAGAATATGTCATGAATGGGGCGGAAACCATGGAGGGGGCTACCTAAGGAGCCGGGACCTCTAACCTGATGGTGCGCGCAAACTAGCAATGACGTATTACTAGGAGAAGCTGGGGGCTATGAACTCTGTGCTAGGAGCAGAGACTGAAGTCTGGAGAGTCAGGGCGACATGTACCTAAACAGTATCTAGTATCTGATGTTTAGAGAACATGTTGATATAAACTAAAAATTAGGAGGGGAAAGGCTAACTTGATTCTAAGACTGGACCATGCATTATTCTACATGTAGTGCGTGATGAAGAATATTAAATGACCATTAAATGCAGTATTTCTCTAACGTGGAGACGTGAAGGCTAGACAATGACGGAAACTATTGATGCAGTTCAGTAGTTTAGGAATGCAGAGAAGGAGGACTGAACTGATAACTGGAATCATAACATACTCTTGGCAGACTCAGAGACTGAGCCAGGCTGGACCGGGCACTGCGAGGCAGGAAGTAAGTGAAGGGTCGAGGATACAGGTGGGGGCTGTATCGCTCCTCAGCGAGGCTTCAGGAGACAGGAGCTGAATCTAGTGTCCAGGCCCTTTTGAGGCCTAGAAACGGGGACTTTATAATAGAATAACGTGCACACTGAGAAACGTGGCAACGTAGCTTTACATAGGCCTGATATTCGTAGTATTCACGAGAACTGGAAACTGGCATATTAGAGGTGGATACAACTATAATTGCGTCATTAATCGAACATGGGGAATGCATATGCATATTTAATCATGCACACATAACATATGATGGATGACACGTAGGGACACAGAACATGGCAAAATTTACTTTTCCACATTCCCTCCTTGTCACTACGTTTCCATCAGGAAACATCAATTTTCATGATACCGTCTATCATTTCATACAGTATCATTTGCTCGTCTCGAATTATCCTGGAACGGGATTTAGAACGGGGCTTGGGACTAGGAATACAAGAGGTAGCACAAATGCCGCAAATCACAGGGCCACATTGTATACAGAGGCAGCAGCTGAATATGATCGCTACTGCAATACCTAGAAAGGACAATATTTTCCATCCCCATGCGGAAATTATATTCCAGAACCAACCGGACCATGTCAAGGTGCCTGGGTCTTGGTGTAACAGATGGGCAATTTTATGGAGTCTGGTTATAGCTGAATAAACAGACGGCGCGTTATTTGGAATGAAAATGCAGCAACTAGATCCGATGACTCTACAGGCCCCGCCCCTATCGGCCAGTATGACGTCAAGGACGAGACGATTCTGTAAAACGACAAATCTCATAGCAGATTGCTCTTCGGTTAAGTTACCTAGAGCAGAGGCAGTCTCATTTACTACAGCTTCAAGGGTTCTGGTTAACCTACGGATCAGTTTACTATTCTGGATAGGTCCTATAAAGAAAAAGAAACCTCTGTTGAAATCTGTATACTGTTCTAGAGCAGTTTCAGTATAATCGACAATTGGGGACTCCCTTCTATGTCTAATGTGTACTAGATGTGTGTTTCTATGATAATCAGGTGGGGCTAGAAAAACTGGTGGCAGTAGGAAGGCAATGTAACAGGTTCCCTCCCAATCGAGGGGCAGACGAACATATGCGGTTTGACCACAAATAAAATAAGAATGACGTGAAGCTTTGAAAATAGATTTCCCACTGTCACTATACTTGACAATAGTAGTACAATCACTATGTCCTACATGTACAGAACCATTATTTCGGACACATAATTCGCCTTTGACTGGTAATACTGAAATAGCAGGTAAGTCTGGAGTAGTATCAGACTGAACATTCAGGACCATAAAATTCGAAGAATAATTACCTAAATTATACACTTCATTTTCTAGATCTAACCCTGTTCTGTGGGGGAGACCTTGCTTGTCTGGAAAACATGTACTGTTAAGAAAAGACATATCTGTTGAGGATGACGTTAACGTGGACCATGCTCCACACGAACCATTATGTGAAAATGGATAAGGAAAAAGTGGCAGAACTCCCTTCGGTGTCTGAAAAGGGGGGAGTCGACCACACACCCAACAATTCGTGGCATTGCTGGTCTGGTGTGAGTAATGTAACATGCGGATAAATGAGTTATTTCGCATAGCGAGGCGGTAAGAGAGTTCATGAGGAGGCAGATCACTAAACGTGTGCTCTATTGTAGCATTAGCAGACTTATTTACATGAAGAACTGGGAAGTACAAGAAAAATGCATAACTGGTGCAGGAAATCATAAGGCTGAGAAACAATATGAAACATAGAAAAATGATACATCGGATTGAGTTTTGACTAACTCTCTCTCTATGGGGGTCTATTTTATACATGTCAGAAACAGTCTAACCGTTTCACCTAGGGGAGGACTTAGACAATCAAACTGACTGACTTATTTTACTAGACCGGAGTTTTAGTTTATACTCCTGCTGCGGAGTTTTCTCTAACAGGGGAGGGGTTGTAGCAATGTCTTTTGCGGGACAGTCCTTGAGAACAATATTTTGGCAATCCTTTGAATCCTGGGAAATGTTCTTGAAGGCGGGTTTCAGTCCATTAAAAAGTTTAATATGAGAAAGGTGTACCCAGCCTTTGCGTCCTTCCAACTTCACGGCTGTACGGGTGGTGAGGAGGACCTGTCGGGGCTCTTTCCAACGAGGCTCCAGCGGACTTGATCTGTCAAAGTTGCGGACCATCACCATGGATCCTGGAACGATTTCATGCGGTGCCACCTCGGTATTGTCTGGAAATGCGGCAGCAACCTGTGAACGACATGAGTTGAGGGCAGACATCAAGGAAGCTAGGTAATCTGTCAGCATATTACTTGAAACATCGGTAATACTTCGGGGTCTAGGAGTACCCCACATATTTGGGGGGCGGCCGAATACGACCTCGTACGGGGACAGACCTGATCTGGAATGTGCGACCATGCGCATATAAAATAAAGCGACTGGCAGAGCTACTAGCCAGTCCACACCTTTTTCTTTACACACTTTTGCAATACGGATTTTTAGAGTCTGATTATGTCTCTCTACGAGACCGGCTGCTTCAGGATGGCGTACACAATGGAACTTCCACTGGTACCCTAGCAAAAGGGAAACATGCTTCATGAGTTCAGATGAGAATGGCTGGCCGTTGTCAGAATATACGACTCTAGGGAGTCCATAACGGGGGAAGAACTCACGAACCAACTGCTTGGCAGTGGTCGCGGCTGTGTAATCTGGGACTGGATATGCTTCTGTCCACCTGGACAAAGCGCATACAACTACAAGGACATACTTGAAACCTCGACATCGCTCCATCTGAATATAATCCATCTGGAGGACTTCAAAAGGGTGGTCAGGAGGCTGGAATCCACCTTGTTCCACCGGGACACTTTTACCTGGATTAAACTGACAACATATCATACAGGTACGGACTTTCTGCTTGGCTGCAGCTCGTAAATGCTTGTTGAACCAAATGTTCTGGATACTGTCTAACATAGCTTTTTCTCCTAAATGTGCTGGACTATGTGCGGTATTAATAATGACTTGAACCATAGAGTCGGGGAGAAACCATGTGGCTCTACCCTTCGTTAACCATCCTTGATCTGTCTGGACCCCTCCTTGTTCGGACCATTTCTTGATTTCATCGGGGGTAGCATGTAACTGGATATCTATGACATCTTGTGTAGGGTCCTTAACTGTCATGCATGTAGTCGGATCTGGAGTATGTGTCATGTTAACTGGAATGTCTGGAGTCTGTGCTGTAAGCTTGGCTGTGCGATCTGCTAGATCATTACCTTGGGAAATAATGTCAGTAACTTTCGTATGTGCTTTGCACTTCATGATAGCGATAGCTGTCGGTAAATGTATGGCATCTAACAGAGCTTGAATAAGGAGACCATGCTGAATCTTGGTTCCATGAGAAGTCATGAAACCTCTCTCCTGCCAGAGCACTCCGAAGTCGTGTACAACTCCAAATGCGTAACGTGAATCTGTGTAAACATTAACTTTCAAGTTCTTGGCGTGTATACAGGCTTGTGTCAGAGCAACTAGCTCTGCTGCTTGAGCGGACAGGGTATCAATACGGTGTGTTTCAATAACTTCGGTGTCAGTAGTCACTGCATACGCGGCGACTAGTTCTCCTGTACTAGTTCTCATACATGAACCATCCACATAAAGTGTCAGGTCGGGATCTAATAACGGAATATCTGTCAGATCTTGTCTTGGCTTTGTCGTAATGTTAACTACTTCCACGCAATCATGTGTGGCTGGATTCGAAGTAACTGATGGTAACAGTGTAGCAGGATTCAGGATGTTGCAGCGTCTGATTTCTATGTGTGGCTGGAACAGTGTCAATTCATAACCTGTTAAACGTGCAATTGTCAAGTGCTGAGTTTGTGTTCGGTTTAAGAGAACTTCCACAGAATGTGGAACTTGTACTGTCAAGGTATGTCCTAAGACTATGGAATCACTTTGTCTGATAGCTAGTGCTGTGGCTGCAACTGACTTGAGGCACGCAGGCAGAGCCTGGGCTACAGGATCTAATGTGCTCGAAAAATAAGCACAGGGCTTGTATTGTCCTGCTTGATCTTGTGTGAGAACAGATAATGCTGTACCTTCGCGTTCAGTAACGAAAAGTGTAAAAGGCTTACTGTAGTTCGGTGTAGCTAGAACTGGAGCTTGGCATAGGGCTTTCTTTAACTCATTGAAACTAAGTGTATGTTCAGATGTCCAAGGGAGGACAGTCGATACGGCTGCCTCCTGTGTCGTTAACTGTATCAGTGGCTTGGCTAGAAATGCATACTGAGGAATCCATTGTCTGCAGTAAGAAGTAAGGCCGATAAAGGCACGTACCTCCTTCTGGGTCTTGGGCTGAGGAAGACTCGCTATTAACTGAATACGGTCTGGTGTCAACTGCCTACCCCTCTTGGACAGTAAGTGTCCTAAGTAGACCACTTGCTGGACACAGAATTGAAGCTTAGAAGGGGACACCTTGTGCCCCATCTCGGCTAGGAAATACAAAACTGTAAGTGATGCTCGCTCGCAAGCACGTTCAGAACGGGCTGTGATCAGTAGATCATCGACATACTGGAGCAGGGCAGTGTCAGTTGGCATGTGAATGTTGTCTAGTTGTCTCTTGAGTGCTTGACTGTAAATACTAGGACTTTCTGTGAAACCTTGAGGAGCTCGTGTAAACATATAGCTCCTTCCATTTAAACAAAATCCGAAAAGGAACTGGCTGTCTGGATGAATAGGAACACTGAAAAATGCGTTCTTGAGGTCTATGACAGTGAAGAACGTGGCTTCGGAATCAATGGCCGTTAATAGGGAAGAGATGTCTGGGACAACTGGGTACTGAGGAATAATACATTTATTAAGCTCTCGTAGGTCAATCACTAATCGATATACTGGGGGTGCATTTGGATCAGTACGTTTCATGACTGGAATGATCGGAGAATTACATACATTGGAGTCAGTTTCTACAACCACTCCTTGAGCCATGAGCTCGTCAATAATTTTGGATAAGGCTGCTACAGCCTCAGGTGGCAATCTGTACTGTCTGATTCGTGGTAACACTACACCTGGCTTGAGAGTCACACGATAGGGTGTGATTTGCATGTAACCTACATCAGTTGGACCTTGCGCCCATAAGTGTTGCGGAACATTAGACAGTCTTGAATCAAAATCACGTAATACATAGTGACCCTTGAAGTCACGTAGGAACAATCGTATTCCCTCTGGGGAACAGCATATAACTGCACCTAACTCTTTCAGTGTCTTAATGCCTAATAGATTTTCTGGACATGACTTGGTAAGTAACAGATCAGTAGTGCGGGACAATGGACCTACTTCTAGAGTAACTGGCTTTGAAATCTCATTTACGATAGGTTTTCCTGAAAATCCAAGGGAAACATTTCTTGAGCCTGAGAGCGGAGCCCCTGGAACTTCGGCGTGACTAATTGTGGTCCTACTTGCCCCTGTATCAATCAAAAACTTTCTGTCTTTCCCTAATACTTGACTGTGAACATAGGGACCTTCTTGATCTACAGGTATCTCGATGAGAGGCAAGCCTACCTCCCTCTCTAGGCTGTTTCATGAATACTGCTGGTACTCTGGATACTCAGACTGTGCATACTGGTACATCTGCGATGTAACATGCTGTGTTGCAGCAATAGGCTGCGGTGCTGTAACTGTCTGTGGTGCATTCTGTGGCTGAGGAATCTGTGAAACTTGTTCTTGTCTAGGCGGACGTGGTCTTTCTTTAGTCTTACCAGTAGCTATGTTGTGTTTCAGAACTGCACACTCATTTATAAAATGACCTGGCTGTTTACAATAATTGCAGTTCCCTTTAACGGGAGCTGCAGGATGACTGGCTTGATTCGGACCCCTCTTCTGACTGTCTTGAGGAACTGATTGTGCAACTAGTACTTTCATTTTCGTGTCTTTCATACGTTTTCTCTCGTGTTCTTGCTCTTCTCTAATTCTATTCTGGTGGTATTGAAGCATTTGCAACATCTGGGACGGGGTATTAGCTTGCCAGGTACTTTCGACTTTCAGAACTCGATTTTTAATTTGTGGACTTGAATTCTCGACTAATTTAGTAACAAAAAGGTGAGGGTATGACTCACTACTTGTCTTGAGGCCACTGTTGATACTAAAACACTTTTCAAATCTAGAATAAAAATCACTAATATCCTCATCTTGCTTTTGTTTACAGGCTGAGATTGCATCCCAGTCTTCTTTTCTAGTTGTCAATAATCTGGGTAAAACTTGTATTAATAATTCTGGTAATTCTTTACATTTATCTCCAAGACCGGTACCTGGTACTCGTGCCTTGTCTTCAGCTTCTAGAACTGCCCAATCGATCTTTTTCTCTCCCACCTCCCATTCTTTTTCCTTGAGCTTTTCATACACCCCTGCGGGCAGCAGAACCTTTAACATTTTAATTATATCTGGATATGTGTATTCTCCCATACGGAGCATGTCTTTTAATTCTCTATGGAACCCTGCTGGATCTTTGTCATGACAGGGAATTAATTTCTTCATCTCGAGGAGTTCCATCTTTGTAATTGGAGTGTAAACAAACACTCGCTGCATTTCGCCACCCGTTCCTTTAACTGGGTGGACTTCTCGTAACGGATTCTGTCTCTCCATGTAAAATGGTTTACTTTCTGGAGGTGAGGCATGAACAAAATGCGGGTTCAGAAACGTTCTATATTTGTGGCGCTGTTCTAGAATGACACTAATTAAATCGGTACCTAGACCTTTCCATCTATACTGGAGTAACTCGTTCAGGATATCATGCAACGGACCTGGATCAGAGTGCTGACCCTCATACAAAGTAATGAGGTGCTGAATCATATACATACCCACCAGTCGTTGTTCGGCTGGGGGCACTTTCAGAAACATTTGTGCCACTATTTCGTCTGGAAAAGTGGTAGAATCAGTAATCCATCGGACTGCTGATCGGGCTAGTTCTTGTTCATGCATGGTACTTAACTCACTGTAACCGATTCGTGATTTCAGAATGTGATCGGTAGCTTGGAATACTTGTTCTAGAGAACCTTGTTCTGGTGCTGGAGAATGAAAAATAGACTTGTGTTCTAGGCGTAAATGGCGATCTGGAAATCTAGATTTTCCTACATACGCTATTCTGGCGGGATTCTCGTCCTCTATCTCTTCAGTATCAGAGTTACTTTCTTTCTCGCTTACTTGTGCTGCTTTACGCTGTTCGTGTAATTTTATTATTTCTCTACGGATTTTCTTGTACATACTCTCCATAGCACCGACGGTCTTGTGCTTACCCTCGGCTATATTATCACTCCACCTTGTCAGGATTTTCATTTCAGCCGGATCTTTAGACGGATAATCTTGTTCTCTTATTAGACAATTGATCAGAAACTTTAATATCATGAGCTGGATCTCGGCTTTCCTTTGAGACATGGCCTCGCTAATACTTTCTGGATCATCCCCTGTACGGATGAAACGATATATTCTGTCTAGATCTTCTTTCATATTCGGTAAGGTGACTAGATACTCGGCCACCTTTCTTACGCGGAATGAATACAAGCATTAGAAATGCAATAGGTCTCGCAGCATTAGAGTTAGTGCTTTTAGAATTGTTAATGGGTTTTTTTGTAAATCTTTAGCATGAGGTTGAGGGTGAGTGAGGGTGAGGGGTTGAGGGTGAGTGAGGGTGAGGCTGAGGGGTTGAGGGTGAGGGTGAGTGAGGGTGAGTGAGGGGTTGAGGGTGAGGGGTTGAGGGTGAGTGAGGGTGAGGGGTTGAGGGTGGGTGAGGGGTTGAGGGTGAGTGAGGGTGAGGGGTTGAGGGTGAGTGAGGGTGAGGGTGAGTGAGGGTGAGTGAGGGTGAGGGAGGGTGAGTGAGGGTGAGGGTGAGTGAGGGTGAGTGAGGGTGAGGGTGAGTGAGGGTGAGTGAGGGTGGGTGAGTGTGAGTGTGAGTGAGGGTGAGTGGGGGTGAGTGTGGGTGAGTGTGGGTGAGGGGTTGAGGGTGAGTGAAGGTGAGGGGTTGAGGGTGAGTGAGGGTGAGGGGTTGAGGGTGAATGAGGGTGAGGGAGGGTGAGGGGTTGAGGGTGAGGGGTTGAGGGTGAGTGGGGTGAGTGAGGGTGAGGGGTTGAGGGTGAGTGAGGGTGAAGGTGAGTGAGGGTGAGGGTGAGTGAGGGTGAGGGTGAGTGAGGGTGAGTGAGGGTGAGTGAGAGTGAGGGTGAGTGAGAGTGAGGGTGAGTGAGGGTGGGTGAGGGTGAGTGAGGGTGAGGCGTTGAGGGTGAGGTGTTGAGGGTGAGGGCGAGTGAGGTGTTGAGGGTGAGTGAGGGTGAGGGTGAGTTAGGGTGAGGTGTTGAGGGTGAGTGAGGGTGAGGGGGAGTAGTTGAGGCTGAGTGAGGGTGAGTGAGAGTGAGGGTGAGTGAGGGTGAGTGAGGGTGAGTGAGGGTGAGTGAGGGTGAGTGAGGGTGAGTGAGGGGTTGAGGTTGAGGGTGAGGTGTTGAAGGTGAGTGAGGGTGAGGGTGGGTGAGGGTGAGTGAGGTGTTGAGGGTGAGTGAGGGTGAGGGTGAGTGAGGGTGAGTGAGGGTGAGGGGGAGTAGTTGAGGCTGAGTGAGGGTGAGTGAGAGTGAGGGTGAGTGAGGGGTTGAGGGTGAGTGAGTGAGGGTGAGGAGGTGAGGGTGAGTGAGGGTGAGGGGTTGAGGGTGAGTGAGGATGAGTGAGAGTGAGGGTGAGTGAGGGGTTGAGGGTGAGGGGTTGAGGCGAGACCTAAAAACCTGACGATCGTAGGGTTTAGCAAGATTTTGGGGGTGAATGTAAAGAGGCTTGATGTGTGCATAAGTGCCTCTCAGGCAATACTTAGCATGAGCCCCTTCCCCTCCAAGAACACACCCCCACAGAGTTATTTTAAGTTTGCACAGCTGCATTTCATGTCCAGATGAATACTGAGAATGATAATTTTTCATCACTGAATAGAACTGATGTAGCTTATGAAAATAACACACAGTTTAAACAAACTGGAGATATACCAATAAAATACATCTATATTATTATAAATAACACCACTATTGTTTCATGGCGATCATGTCCGTAAAGGAAAGTAATTTGTGTTACAGCATAAGCGTTTAAAGAGTTTGCAATTGTTTCAAGACTATTTCTATACCATAACTGTGCAACGTTTCTCTACACGGACATAACCGCTTTACTCGCCATTAGAAAGTGACACAGACTATAAGGCAATGAAATATCACACAGGAGCACACTGAAAACGTGCAAATGTCACACTTAAGACTGAAAACTTGGCAACTTTGGACAATGCGGGGGTGGGGTGCCGTGCAGACTGAATACCTGTACCAGTCAGATCCTTCAAGACTGACTCTTCGGCTGTTAGCATCAATTTGCAAATCCCCGCCTCAATACCTCAAGTGATTGTAACATTGTTTGGACACGGGAAGTCTTTTTGCAATAAAGCTTATTTGATTCTACAGCCACGATTTCTACTGAAGACGGAGGGAAGAGAGGGGAGGGGGGAGGAGAAATGCGACACGGCGGGAAGGGGAGGGGGCGGAGCTGATTGGAATTGAATTGGTTGAAGTGTGAATTTTTTTAAGTGGGTGAGGGAATGTAACACTGGTTTGGCAGGAGAGACCACTGGGACAGAAGCAACATAGCAGGGCTGGGGGGTGTTGTAAAGCAAACGGGTGACCGAGCAGTGAGGGGTGGAATAAAGCAAACTGACGAGCGAAACATGAAGCAGGCAAGGAATACTACTGGCAAGAAAGCAACCTGGAGGAGGTGAGGCACAGGAGTTCCAGCAGCGCATTACTGAGGCAGATAAGGGTGAAGCACATGTCAGGCAGCGCATTACTGAGGCAGGTGAGGAACGGGAGCAGGCAAAGCCCAGGTCAAGCAGCGCATCACTGAGGCCGGTGAGGGAGAAGCACATGGGTGAGCAACATGTCGCATGGCAGAGGGGGAAGAGAAGTACATGCGGGAGAGCAACACAGAGCATGACGGAGGGGGAAGAGCAGTACATGAGGGAGACCACTGCAAAACACTTGCCTGCATACTGGCGCTTAAATAAATGCCTGTTTCGACCCTGGCACGGGACGCTGTCTGAAAGAATATTTTAACTAAATCTGACGTAAACACTCACTCATGGAGTTTTCTTACACCGCTAACCTACATAACAGTGAAAGAGCGATAGACGAATCCCTCGGGACGAACCCCAGGAACTTTGGTGCAATGTGGAAGGGTGAGTGACCCCCTTCCTGTTGTCATGAAATAACAAGACGGACGGACGGAGGAGAGGGGAGGGGGGAGGAGAAATGCGACACGGCAGGCAGGCAGGGGAGGAGAGTAGGAGGAGGAGGGGGGAGGAGAGTAGGGGAGGCACGGCCTAGCGGCAGGCAGGCAGGGGAGGAGAGGAGGAGGGGGGAGGAGAGTAGGGGAGGCACGGCCTAGCGGCCGTGCAATCAAGTAGTGAGGGGGCGGAGCTGGGGGAGGCTGTGAGAGAGAGTAGGCAAGGCAGGCGGCTGGGGGCATGTGCACGCGCATTTAAGCTCAATGCGCATGCGCATTGAGCTTAAATTTCTCGTGCACTGCAAGGAATCGCCACGATTCCTTGCAGTGTGGATAAAGAGCGGATAAGTCCCAATACTCTCGCCTTGCTCGATGCGCATGCGCATCGACAGGCGAGACCTAATAAAACCATATTATCCTCGCCTGGGACTGGATCATAGCCGCATTCGGCAAGGGATTTTCTTATTTCTGCTACAGTCTGATGTCTGGGCGTACGCTGTGACGCTTGTGCATGTAATTCGGCTGTCGTTAAACGCTTGTGTGGCGGCGGGGTTTGAGGAGTACCTCCCCCTGCGGCCCCTAAACTGGAGTCTAGGTCTACTGAGGCTCTTCGCCCTGGCAGAGTGGGAAATGGAAATGTAGGCTGGACTTGTATGGCGGGCTGGACCGGGGGTACCGTAACAGGTACTCCGGTGTCTGGAGGAGCGGGAAGTGCCTGATTTAAAGGGACTGGTGGAGCGCGAACAGGATTTGCATATTCTGGGACTGTGTCGTCCAAATAGGATGAAATAAAAATATCAGCTGCGGTCTGTTTGTGACGTAGCTTGGTCGGAATTAATGGTGGCGGGAAATTACTGGATGCCTCTGGGGTCGCTTTTGGCAAGCCCTCGGCAAGGAGAGGATACATACCCCTAATAAGGGCATGCCTCTGTCTGTCTGACTGTTCGGCTTTGACTTGTTCACCAATCTCGATTAGTTCTTTTTCTTGTGCTCGTTCTAAGGATTCTCTACTTAATTCTGACTTTCTGATTTCCTTTTCAGTTCTTTTATGAGATTCTTTACGCCATAACTCGATGGCATCTTTCTGTGACTGTCTGGCTTTCTTTTTCCATAATGCTTCTTCTACTCGCATGATGCACTCGGCATCCCATGTACCCGATACGGGCCATCTATACTTTTCTTCTAACTGTTTGGTATACTCTACCCATAAATCTAGATACAATATGGCGCTTATGCCATGCTTCTGATACATAAAGTGACCTGGACTGTCCCTCGGCGGAACAGGAACTGCTTCTTCTAACAAACCCTTTCTAGTTTTTAACTGACGTAATCTCGAAAAGAGAGACATTGTAAACTTGAATCGGAACACAATACAATACACGAGGAACAATAACAACTGGGAGAACAATTCAGGCATACCACGACATTGGAAATACAGTGAACAACATCATAACATAACAGTTCGGACAGAATATTACCTGGAATACTGAGAACAGAAACACAAGAATTTTCTCGAGAACGGAACAGACTAGAGTTTACTGGATGCACTGCTGAAACAGTACGGAACATACCGGTCCCATAAAGGGACGCATCAAGACCCGCATCCACCTAGGTGAACACTTCGTTTGTGAGTCTGTGTACCACCAACCCACGGACCAGAGTCAATTTAGATTGACCCTGTCTAGATACTACCCCAGTAATGGTACTCACCGGGCAGCAAGAACGGAAAGCCTCGGACTGGACTGGACTGCTACGACGACGGACGACGAACTTCGGACTTCAGTTACGGGTGGGCCTCCGGATACCTCGGACCTTGGACTCTTGACTTGGGCTCTGGTCGGGACTCGCCGCGTTCCTCCACCGTCTCGTTTGGATGCTGGACCGCCTCCTCCGTCTCCTCCGTGGGCCTGAGGGATACTTGAAGCAGAAATATCTGCCGGTGCACAGAAGAGTTCCGTCACGATTGCAGAGGGTCAGGGGGTCGGCGTGGCTTCACCGACGCGTGGGGAAAGGGCAAGTCCCTGTTCGGGCGCCATTATGTGGTAAATAAATAAATAATACCCTATTTTTGACTAGACATATATCATAACAGATAGCTCAATAAATAAGAGTCAAGATTCGAGGTAGTAGGAGTTTTGCAGGTTTAATACAGCATAAGGACAGGAACAGGACAACCTGCATAGGAATAGGATGGCAGGGCCCAGCAGCTGCTGGGGCTGGATCTGGGATGAGCGCGCTGACTTTTAATAACAATACATGAGCATATATACATAACGCAAACACATAGCATTACATTGCAGTAGGCGTAGCAGTGGGTGGAGCAGAAGGCGTGACGCGTAGCAGTCGCGAAAGATAAGGGCGAAAGTAGGTGTAACTGGGCGTATACATAGACATGTGATGCAAACGTAACAGAATATGTCATGAATGGGGCGGAAACCATGGAGGGGGCTACCTAAGGAGCCGGGACCTCTAACCTGATGGTGCGCGCAAACTAGCAATGACGTATTACTAGGAGAAGCTGGGGGCTATGAACTCTGTGCTAGGAGCAGAGACTGAAGTCTGGAGAGTCAGGGCGACATGTACCTAAACAGTATCTAGTATCTGATGTTTAGAGAACATGTTGATATAAACTAAAAATTAGAAGGGGAAAGGCTAACTTGATTCTAAGACTGGACCATGCATTATTCTACATGTAGTGCGTGATGAAGAATATTAAATGACCATTAAATGCAGTATTTCTCTAACGTGGAGACGTGAAGGCTAGACAATGACGGAAACTATTGATGCAGTTCAGTAGTTTAGGAATGCAGAGAAGGAGGACTGAACTGATAACTGGAATCATAACATACTCTTGGCAGACTCAGAGACTGAGCCAGGCTGGACCGGGCACTGCGAGGCAGGAAGTAAGTGAAGGGTCGAGGATACAGGTGGGGGCTGTATCGCTCCTCAGCGAGGCTTCAGGAGACAGGAGCTGAATCTAGTGTCCAGGCCCTTTTGAGGCCTAGAAACGGGGACTTTATAATAGAATAACGTGCACACTGAGAAACGTGGCAACGTAGCTTTACATAGGCCTGATATTCGTAGTATTCACGAGAACTGGAAACTGGCATATTAGAGGTGGATACAACTATAATTGCGTCATTAATCGAACATGGGGAATGCATATGCATATTTAATCATGCACACATAACATATGATGGATGACACGTAGGGACACAGAACATGGCAAAATTTACTTTTCCACAGGTTCTCAAATCCCCCCTGAGGCAAAAAAGGAGCCATTTAAGTACCGTTCTCCCACCGTCTGACAGCCCCCCGATAACCAACCCTCAACGTTCATAGACTCTCGGTTGAGCACAAAAAGGGAACAATCACCAAATCAGTAAAAGCGGGGCATACAGTGTTTTCTTAATAACTTTTCTAACTGCCAGATCCCATGCACAGGCCACTATAATACGCAGAAAGAAGCGTCCAATGGCACCCCCGCCTTACACCAGTAACTGGGGGGGAGGGGGAGCAAAGGAATGTTTAAGTATTGATGGTCTCTATGAGAAACGATTGTTTGATTTCATGTGCTGTTGGAACTGTTAAAAGAGTGTGGAATAGTACTGGATACTGATTTTGCTTTGCTTGTTTTCGCATGATATGTGACTTGGTTAAAGTTGCTGGTGATGTTGATTATACCTTTCATTTCTTTCGACAGGACAGATCAGAAGCAGAAGTAGACTGTTTTTGAGGTCATATGTTAGTGTTGTTTGCGTGAATAATAATAGGATGTTAGAAGAGAAAAAGGGCCAGCTATTAGGGGCTTGGGCCGCAGATCTGTGGGCCTAGTGAATAACCAATTGCTTTGCTTCTGGGAAATGTAGTTTTCTTGTTTGGCTGGATTTCTTTGTATTAAGCTTGTGAAACACTGCTGGGGTGGTGTTTGGAAGAAGGAAGAATAATATGCAAAACTCACCTTCAACTGGCTAAAGCAAAAAATTCCAGATGCGCGACATTGGTAATATCGGCAAGGGAATCCCACAGGCTGGGAACAGTGAATAGCCCAGGATAGAAGCCCGCTCAAATGATTCTCCTGATCCAAAAATCTATTTTGTATTTCCGTCCATCTAGAACAAACATCTGTAGATACCTATGGTACCTCATGAAATTACAGTGACAATTCTGTCACAAGGGGACTTGGCTTCTTAGCCTGCAGACATTAGATGACAGTTCTCTGTCAGTGATCATGTGGAAACCATACAGCTTTCAATTTAATGTCTCTTTGTAGCCGTTGTCCTGTGCATACGGATACACCCGCTCACTCACCGAGAGTTAGTCAAATGTGTGGTCCTGATGAAGGTGGAAGATAATTGTTTTTCCCAACAAAACATGCGTTGACCTGAATGTTGGGAAATCCTATAGGACAACACCATAGGGGATTAATATTAAGAAGTGTTCTCTCTGCCATTTTTCATCGGTGTGTGTCATGTTAGGTAGTTTCCAAGTGTGAATTGTACATATGCGAGGATGTGGCATGTGAGGTGAGAGTGACTGCTGTGTGGTTAATTTTATAGAGGGTGTATCATATGAGTTTGTAGATCCTACTGCTAGTGGCATCCTTTCTTGATAAATATTGATGCATTAGCTGGGATGAATAATATGTGGGGGGTTTTGTTTTTTATTTTTTTATTTTGAGCGATATAAACCTCAGGTAAACAGGCGTGGTACATATCAATTTTGAAAACATTTCGTTCTGCAGCACACGTAAGCACGGTCAAAATCACAAGCACAGTACATTGCATTATTACATCATTATATTCATTATCCCATCGTGAACCCCGCTCCCCCACCCTTTTAATCCACATCAGAATCTTCATCTTCTTGGTCTGGTGGGGGATCGCAAATGTCACCTCGAAATTTTATTCCACTTTCCCCAGATTTTACTCCACTTTTTGGGGCATCCCCGATTAATGAATACTGATTTCTCGGCAATCATGATAGTATCCATATCTCTCCCCCAGGCAGTCAGGGTAGGCGCCTCCAGCACGCCCCATTACTGGGCAATGTTCCGCTTAGCAATTATAATACTCAGCGTAGCCCAGCCCTGAGCCAGATGATTCAAATCATTTGGTTCCCATAAGTTTAATAAGCATCGTCTCGGTTCCGGTACTAGGGAAACCCCTTCTACCTGTGAGATCGTCCTCATCACCTGTCTCCAATACTCCATTATCCTAGGGCAATCCCATATAGTATGGAAAAATGTGCCTTCCTCTCCGCAACCTCGTAAACAAAATGGGTGCAGTGCTCTGCCAATCTTATGCAGGGTGTGTCTAGTGTAGTATGTGCGCTGCAATATTTTAAGCTGCACAAGCCTAAGTCTAGAAGGTATGCCCACTTCCATCGGCAGATCCCAAAATTCTGTCCAATTTCCGTCCCATATCCCTCCTACCTGCCTTCTCCAAAGTTCTGGAGAAACATGTCCACGTTCACCTCGCCAGGTACTCGGAGGAAAACGACATACTTCACCCCTCTCAATCGGGTTTCCGCCCTGGCTTCTCGACAGAGACAACATTGCTTGACGTGATGGACAATCTTCGCCTTCTGGTAGACAGAGGGGATTCCGTTGCGCTGATTCTACTTGACCTCAGCGCAGCGTTCGACACCATCTCCCACAACATTCTGTTAAAATCGCTCTTCGCCATGGGCATAAGGGGCAAAGCATTGGACTGGATAACATCTTTCCTGACACTTAGGACATTTCAGATCATTTCCAATACCTCAGCCTCAAATGTCCACCTATCTCCCTACGGAGTCCCCCAGGGCTCAGTGTTGAGTCCTTTGCTTTTTAACCTATATGTAACCCCTCTCGCCCACATCGCCGAAGCAGCAGGTCTAAACATGTTTACCTATGCCGACGATTCACAGATCGTTTTCTCTCTCTCCAATGGAGATCATGACTCCTCCTCTCTCCTGCAGTCTGGCCTCAGGAAAATTGCTACTTGGATGAGTGATAACATGCTCAAATTAAATGGCAGCAAAACGGAGGTTTTAATACTGGGCCCAAACCAAAATCTTTAGAACCCAAGACACTGGCCCTCTGAAATGGGTTCCCTACCCACTCCGTCCAACCAAGTTCGCAATCTGGGCATTGTCATCGACAATGGCCTAACCATGGAGCCCCAAGTCACTAACCTAACATCTACCTGTTTCACCATCCTGCGGTGGCTCATGAAAATCATCTGGATGTTACCTGACGACACACAGAAGACTGTGGTCAACGCATTAATCACCTCCCGCTTGGACTACGGAAACGTCCTCTACTTGGGGGCATCACAGGCAGTCATGAGACACCTTCAACTTGTGCAGAATGCTGCTGCAAGACTGCTCTGCAAGTGCCACAGAGCGGAACGCATGTCCGGCCACCTTAAAGCACTCCACTGGCTACGAATCGAAAGTAGGGTCAAATTTAAGACACTGAGCCTTATGCACAGAACCAAATGGGGAAATGCCCCTAGATACTTACAAGCCCTCGTGCAAACCTACACGCCTGCTCGTTGCCTGAGATCCTCTTCTCAAGGCCTTTTTTGTGTGCCCAAAGTGCGCCGAGCGAGGATGGGGGGGGGGAAGATCATTCTCCCTGCTGGGCCCCAAGCTTTGGAATTCTCTCACTCTGCATTTACGCCTGGAAGCCCGCTATATCCACTTCCGTAAAGCAATAAAAACATGGCTTTGTAATCAGTAATTTGGCTCCTACCTCCCCTCTGAGCTTTATGCTCTGCTCACTGGTTAAGTATCTCTCAGCGCCGGGAAACCCTTTTTGGGTAGCTGTCGCGCTTTAGAAACCCAACAAATAAATAATAAATTCCCGCGGAGAGGCCAGTGCCTCCTGCCACTCAGACTCGTCAAGGTCTCCCCATTTATCACGCAGTGAACCTGTCGGGTCCGGCATATTATTTATCAATTTACGGTAGGTGAGGGAAGTGGCTTTCTTCTGTATATATTCTGTGAGCAGTCTATCTTCCAGGGGGGAAGCTTCCGGGACCTCTGTACCAGGGGGCAACGCTGACATCAGGGCGTGTCGGATCTGCACGTAGCGAAATCGCTCCCCACTCGCCAGTTCATAGTCTTGTTGGAGACTTTCAAACGATATCATTTCACCATTGTGCCAAAGGTCTCCCACCGTGGAGATGCCCATGCCATCCCATTTGTTGAAACCCCTGGTATTACGGAGCTTGCCTAGACATTTAGTATCCCACAAGGAGGTAAGTTGGGTCAGGACCCCGCGCCAGCCGAGATTGGTTTGAGCAGTATGCCAAAGGACCAGTGTGTGTCTAAGAGGACCGAACAGTGTCAATGTCAGTTTTCCATCATAGAGAGGCGCTAACATACCTCTTGTGCCTAGGAGTGCCCTAACTGCCTGGAATGCCGGGTCATCCTGCGGAGCGTGCAGCCATTGATTAATTATCTTCAATTGCGCCGCCCAATAATAAAATTGTATGTTTGGAAGTGCGATCCCTCCATCATACCAGCCTCGCATTAACTTGGGCTGCGCTATGCGTGCTGGTTTGTTGCCCCATAGGAGGCCTCAATAGCCTTAAAGTATTTTGGGATTACCGAAAAGGGCGTGTTTTCCAGTGCATATAAAAATTGGGGCAATGCCATCATTTTGAATAATGCCGCCTTTCCTAACAAGGTCAGCGGAAGGGTTTCCCAATGACGCACATCCCTTTTGAGAAGGTCCAAAGGCGGTTGCAAGTTTTTGTCGAAGAATTCCGCCGCATCCGTTGTAATATATATGTCCAGGTACTTAAATGCTCCCTCTGAAGGTCTAAGTGAATAATATGTGTTTTTAACTACGTATATTTATATATCTTTTCTTCTTCCTATTACAATATGAAATCGAATGTACGCTTTTTGCATATATATCAATTATAAAAAAGATCATAAAGAAACATAAATAAAAAATATTTAATGATTGTATTCTTGTGCTTGTTCTAAATATTCCATGATGGACAGCCCGAAAAAGCATTTACATAGCCTTGAAAAAGCAACTACACAGGTCTGGCGGGAGAATTTTATAGTGTGTAATATGCAAAACTCGCCTCTGTGTCCTTAACAGAGTTGAAACTCTGTTACGAAAGTGAGGACATATTTTATTCTCATTAAAAAGTCACAGGCAGCATGACAATATTCAGAAATACAGAGGGCCAGTTTGCGGGTGTTAATGTGTACCTTGTGAAGAGAAATGTCGCACCTCAAGATAACAAGTCGCAGGTATGTAGATTTGGGGGACCGATAGGCCCCAGAGCAGCATGAATCAGTCAGGATGTCTCGGAGCAGTACGGAGCCCCGTGAGGCTTGGTCTAGCCCGCCACATTGATGGCCACGCACCTCTCTATATTTCATTATTACATGTCCCTTCATCCCTTCTTATCCCACTGTCAGCAGTTTTTCCTATTTTTTGCTTTATCTTTCGCTCTTTTCTGCCTCTGTATCTTGTATAACGATGAAAAATAAGCCCCATTCTTCAAAAATGAGCACTGTTTCCTACGCCCTGCACAAAATAAGGATCACCATCCCCCACAAACTTTAAATCTGCTACTAAAGTTTCTTGCTGGATTTGCTTGATATTTATGGTCAGCTCCAAGCACCCTTGACATACCCCAAAACTGCTCTTGTCAGAATGCTATCTTTAAAATACTGGGACGAATAAAGTAACATGTACATATTACTAGTTATTTGCAATTTCTTGAAGCACCGATTTCTCTAAAACTCACATGAACGAGTTATATGACCCTTTTTTCAAGGTCTCCTTACCCCAAACAAATTAAAACCTACCTGTTAAAACCTAACTGTCAGTAAGAACTAGATTATTCGTTGAAGTCTTCAATAAAATGAAACATTTCTGGTTGCACTAAACAGTGCATGTAGAAAACTTCTCTAAAAAACTCTGCAAGAATATCTCAATGATAGAGAGGATTAGGGGTTTTAGCGTTAGGATATATTTCTAAGGGGTCTCTCTATATCCCGGACAAAGAGGGACTGTCAAAGATAGAAAAATACAAGTTTCCCCACTTTCTAATTCTGAACATTCAAATTGCACTAATTTGTGAGGGAAGGTCCAAAGATGCTTGTTGGAAATGGGAGAGAACAGGGCTTGGGTTGGGGTCAAAGGTGGTTCTTACAAAAAGTTAGGGTGGCCTACTGTACTCCTCTGTAGTAAAGAAGTACTTCTCTTTGGCCTAGATGAAATTATCTTGTCGTGTAGGCCTACAAAGAACAGAAAGGGCACGGTCCCCTATTGCTTAGAAGCTGCAGCTAGTTAAATCCTAAAGCTGAAACACTAATATGTTAGGTGAGACTTATGCTTTCATGTCTACACGGCACATTAAAAACCTGCAAATAAATCCTAATAATTCACAAGTAAAAGGGATACTGCCATGGTGATAAGGGTGTCATCCTGGGAGAACAAAAGGGAATTATACAAACCCATTGCTTTAGGAACTAAAATGACATGAAGTCCACCCAATTAAGCATTACTATTTCAGAATTGTATTGACTAGATTGCTCAGAGTCGATTTGTTACCTAAGTAATACATAGGAACTAGAAGCGGCATGCCAAGTAAGAAACTAAATGTAATTCCCAGATAAATACTTCCTGTATTAACCAGCTTTGTTAGCTGTTGTACCTGTATCAGCAACTAAATCCTTGGTCTTCGAAGTGTTAGCAGGCATGGCTGGACTGGGAACGAAAAGCACTCCCAGAAAAATGTTTTAATGCCAATTCCAATTTGCATCTAATCAGAGTGGCATACTCTTTACACAGAGGGCAAGGTGTTTCTTAAAGAAAACTGGTGAAAAAATAGGTCCAAACGGCGAATTCAACAGCACAATTTCCCAAATATATAAGGTTAAAAACCTATGTTTGCAGATTACTCTGGGATGCAGCCAATGAAGTATTCAAATACACAGAGGATCGGAACAGTGCCTAAGGGCACCATTTGTTAGATTGCCTAAATACGCATGTGCATACAAAAACATATGTCATTACAAAACACTGCATGCACCGAAGGTAAATAGTTGAAGCAATTATTCCAGAGCTAGAGTGTGACCCATTTAAGTAAGATGCTACTGAAGGTACAGCTGTTAACAGGTAAATAAGCAGTCACATTTCCACATTGCTTCTATATGTAAACATTCACAGCCAGGCCAGCATCCTCACTGCCTCAGCACGTAAAGCACAATTGTCAGGCAAGTATGCAGGCATTTTACCACAGTATGTAAAGCAATATAACGATGCCCTTGTCCACAATATTTCAGTTCATGAAGCATCATAGCTATCACTAGCTTGAAAAGCAGTTTTCCACACGCAGGACCTCCATTCACGCATTCATTCATTCATTCACTCTTACCTCCAAGCAAAGGAAGTTTGAGCAATGGATTTTGAGTTTAGCGGTATCACTGACTTTTATGCAGCGGCATGGGCAGAGGGGGAGATCCGGTGGGAGTCTTTGCTTCAGATGAGCCATCTGTCCTGCCCCAGCCATCATGCTGTGTGCTATGCTACCAAGGAGACAACAGCCTTGAAACCTTAAGAAATTCTGCCAAGGGGAATCTATTTGGCGTCCTTCTACACACTTACGCCACATTGGAAGACATTAGTTTTTACGGGTTTATTGATAAAACAGAGTTGTTTAAGTACTTCTCACATAGTGCCCCAGTTAGGGCATCAACCAGAGGAAAGGCCTTCTTACCTGGCTAGCGCATCAATGCTTGGTCAAAGGAGGTGAGCTGAATATGGTGCACACTCATCCAACTTAATGAAAAATGTAATCTGGGCAGTTAGTGGGGCATGGTCAGACTGCCCTCTCCAGTCTGCTCTCACCGGTGGAATGCAACCATGAAAGCAGCCGCCAGCCTACCATAGGACTTCTGGTCCTGGTTCAGATTTATAGTCTACAAGATTAAAGTCCAACCCGTACATGAATGTTTACTTAGATTCTGTACAGGATACGTCCCTCTTGAATGTGCTTAGCCATTCGCAATATTTCACTTTGTACATATTGATTATGAGAAAATATGGCAGTTCTTTCATCGATCGGGTGGTGTGGCCATTTGATGCACTCAATGCTGTGCAGTATAAAAGGTTTAGAAAACACTGGACCAAGGAAAGCACTATTATAATTGAATATTACTTTATGGTTGCATCGGGTGGTGGAGGTCACAAAGTTACTTTCATCTTACTGTTAGGAAAGTATATATTAAAAACACTGCTTTCACTAAAAAAAAAAAATATTCAAGGAGATATGATTTGCTTTTCTTCTGCTTGGAATCGCAGTGGTGCAATGAATGTTGCATTATTCTAGGTAACTTGCTATTGCCAACAATGGTAAGCAGAAAGCATAACTACCTGTGCATTCAGCTTCTGTGGTACCACTGGTGAGGTGAGGAGCTGCTCTGTGGCAACCGTTTTTTCTCTGTTTGCAATTTCATCCTGATGTGGGTCATATCCGTTCTCCTCCCCCATTGAAGTTATCTCACTTTCATCTTCATCTTCTCCTACCACTTCCTGTAACTCTGCCTGCAGCAATGAGAAACGAATCAAACCACACTGCACAGATATTACAGGAAACTCATTTTTCTACAAAGGCAAGTGCACAACTCCCATCTTCCGAAGTAGTTTTAATTACAAGTATTTGATATAGTGCAAATCTCTAACGAACAGGAAACGCAACAGAGTTACAGAAAGAACATCCCAAATATGAAGTGCAGTACAGTTAACACAATTCTCTTCGAGTCCACTTAAGACCAGGTTACAGATATCATATACGAGTTCTAATCATTGCATTCTACCAAAAATTAAATTCAAAACAATATTTATTAACAGCGTTGTATCTAACTGACAACCAGAGTAAAACAAGGCTGCTAGTTTGAGCACCACAAAACACTTTGATAAACAGGTCTTAAATGTAAAAACTGTCAGATTTGCTTAGAAAAAACTAGTAAAAGGTACCATCTACCACAAATATAAGTGTATTCTAACCCAAAGTCCAATCAATCTATGAGGGAATTGGATACATGCAAAACATTTGTAAAGAGGCTGGTCAATCAATCAATCTGGGTTTTATAAAGCGCGCTACTCACCCGTGAGGGTCTGAAGGCACTGAAAGTAGGAGGGGGAGGTTGGGTGGAGGGTGCAGCTCCGGTTCAGTCGAAGAGCCAGGTTTTGAGGTTCTTCCGGAAGGTCTGCAGGGTAGGGAAGCATCGGATGTTGACAGGGAGCTTGTTCCTGGCCTTGGCTGCGACGTAGAAGAAGGCTCTTCTGCCTGCTCTGTTTTTGCGGATGCGGGGGTCTCTGCCAGGGCGAGGTCGACGGAGCGGAGGTTCCTTTTGGGTACGTGGAAGGAGACTCTTTTGTTGCGGTATTTGGGTCCGATGTTGTGGAGGGCTTTTGTAGTGATGGTTGAGCAGTTTGAAAGTTACTCGCTTCTCGACAGGGAGCTAGTGGAGGTCTCTTAGGTGTTGGGTCATGTGCCGTGGGGTCCAGAAGAAGAGTCTGGCTGCGGTGTTTTAAATGGTTTGGCGCTTGTGTAGGAGAGTTCTGTTGATTCTGGGGTAGAGGGTGTTGTCGTAGTCCAGTCTGCTGGTTATGAGTGCATGGGTGACGGTCTTCGGGGGTATCAAGTTGAAGGTCTTACCGAGGATGCGGAGGCAATTGAAGCTGGTGGAGGTGACGGAGTTAATCTGGCAGGTCATGGTGAGGGAGGAGTCGAGGATGATGCAGAGGTTTCTGTGAGTGGTCTGTAGGGGTGGGTGGATTTCCGAGGGCGCAGAGCCACCAGGTGGAGGTGGAGGGTCTGAGGATGAAGAAGTCGGTCTTCTCCGAGTTGAGCTTCAGGCAGCTATTTTTCATCCAGGCATCAACGTCTCTCATTCCTTCCTATAAGCAGAGTCTGGTGTCTTCGGGGTTCTTCGTGAGAGAGAGGATGAGCTGGATGTTGTCGGTGTATGATACTATGCTGAGCCCTTGCTGTCTGACGATGGCAGCAAGGGGGGCCATATAGATGTTGAAGAGCGTGGGGCTGAGCGAAGATCCTTGGGGTACTCCGCAGTTGATCTCAGTGGGTTCGGAGAGGAAGGGGTGGAGTCTGATCCTCTGGGTTCTCCCGAAGACAAAGGATTGAATCCAGTTGAGGGCGGTTCCTCGTATCCCAGCGTTGTGAAGTCTGTCTGCAAGAGTGCGATGTGAGATGGTGTTGAAGGCTACAGAGAGGTCTAGTAGGAGAGGGCCGCCGTGTGGCTCTGGTCGAGTAGCATGCGGATGTCATCAGTGGCGGCAAGGAGGGCGGTCTCGGTGCTGTGGTTGCTGCGGAATCCGGACTGGGAGGAGTCTAGGATGGAGTTCTCTTCGATGTAGGCGGTCAGCTGGGCGTTTATTAGTCTCTCAGTGACTTTGGCAGCTAAGGGGAGGAGAGAGATGGGCTGGTAGTTTTTCAGGTCCGTCAGGTCGGCAGTGGGTTTCGTGAGGAGGGGCTTGACCTCCGCCCGCTTTCAGTCATCTGGGAAGATGCCGGATTTGAAGGAGGCATTGAGGGTCCGTCCTAGTTTGGGTGCAATGGCTCCGGCGGCCTTGTGATAGATGTGCGGGGGACAGGGGTCCATGAGGGCTACTGAGTGGGTGTTCTTCATAGCATACCTGGTGGCCGCAGGACATTTTACCCCCCCCCTCGTCTTCTGTCACCATCGTGAAAAATCTGAGGGTCAAATTGGAAGCGGCCCTTTCTATGAAGGCCCAAGTCCAAATGGTGGCGGGGTCTGTTTTGGGGTGTTGAGAATGCTGAGGGACTATCTCCCCCCTGCTCTCAGTTCCCTATAGGAAATCAGTGGTCCAGGCCCTGGTGGTATCCAGACTGGACTATGTTAATTCCTTGTATCTCGGCCTCCCGGAGTATCTTTTGGGCCGATTACAGGTGAATCAGAATGTGGCGGCGAGGGCCATCTTTCTGAAAGGCCCTAGGGCTCACACCACCCAGTTTCTGTCCTCTCTTCACTGGCTCCCGGTTCGGAAAATAATTCATTTTAAAGCATTAGTCCTGGTTTTCAAAGCATTCTATAAGATTGGAGCCGCCTACCTTAGGGAAAGATTTCAACCTTATGTACCATAACGTACCTTGAGATCTTCCTCTCAGCTTTTGATCTCAACTCCGAAGGTCCTGTTCTCCCGGGTTGGGGAGAGATCTTTCCAAGCTGTGGCTTCTCGGCTGTGGAATAGCCTTCCTCTCTCTCTCTTAGACAGACTCCGGACCTTCTTACTTTTAGGAGGAGTCTAAAACATGGCTCTTTCTCACAACTAAAAACACTGGTTGGCCCGACCAAACATACGGCGACATTGTGGCACGTGGCACAGGCCCGTCTGGGTTGGACAGGTCGGATCACTAAAATGACGCCCTTATGGGACACAAAGGCATTGGGAAACCTGAGAGGCTGTAAAGGGTTTGAGCGATGGGACTCCATAGGCATATCTACAGTGGGAGACCTGTGGGATACTGACTCGGTGCTACCATTCACGCACCTACAACACCAATACAGTCTAGGACCCACAGAGACGTTTAGATATGTCCAAATTAGACACGCATTACTGCAAGCAATCCCTGCAGGCACCACCCTGCCGGATTCCTCCCCGCTGGAGGATAGGCTGCTGACAGAATACATGCTCCAGAGCGCCACCTCCCTTACCTATAAAAAACTGCTAAACAATCTCCAAGACCCGACACTAAAACTTAAAGAAAAATGGGAAGGGGAGCTAGGTGGAACTGACGAATTCGAATGGAATGAAGCGCTGGCCTCCCCGAAGGAGGTTGGGATCTCAAGTAAACTCAGGCTAGTACAACTTAAAATCCTACACCGCGTCTACTACACCAGGCCGCTGCTGCACAAAATTGGGAGGGCACTACACCCCTTTTGCTTGAGAGGCTGCGGGGAGGAAGGGACACTGATACACACACTATGGGAATGCCCGCACATTTGTGAGTTCTGGAGGCAGGTACTCCGCTCACTCTCCCAGGCCCTTAAACTGTCCATATTGCCGGAACCACGTAAATGCCTTCTGAACATCTGGGACCCCAATGATCTGGGCAGGTACGAACTGATTTGGGCTTCGTTGGCTATGACAGTGGCTAAACGGGACATAGCGCAGAAGTGGGGGGCGCCGGAAGTACCCACCGCTAGTAGGTGGGCCAAATACATGGACATTCTCATGGTGACAGAAAGAGCTGTATACGTGCTCCGAGCGGCGCCCCGGAAATGGAACAAAGTCTGGGCGGCATGGAACAAGTACAGAGGGGACATCTGTGAACCCTTGCCGGAAGGGGAAGACTCAGATTCGGAGGGGGAGGAGGAGTAACCGAACGGTCACGGGATGCTGCCTCGTGAACAGGACAATGCTACTATAGCGGCGCTGGCCCGGCCACGCGCCACGGTGCGTGGAGAGGCACTGACTACTGTACCACGTGGGTGGGTGAACAAGGTTGCGATGACACATGTTTCAGGGGGGTAAGTTGGGAAGTTTGTTCACACTGTTCAATGAAAAAAGACTTCGCCATCACTGACACTGGAGGGAGGGAGGGGTTATCAGGGAACTCAATCCTGCACGGTGCAACTCACAAATGATGTATGTAATGTACCTGAGCAATACAGGCACCGCAGTTCATGTTACGAAAAATCGCTCGTCACTTTTAGAAATGTTAACTTGAAATGCTATATGGGGATCGCCCACTGGAATGTATGTAACTGATGAACCACTAGTCCTTCCTTCAATAAAGTTTAAAAAAAAAAAAAAAAACAAACATGGCTCTTTCAGCTTTGAGTTTCCGCTTTATAGGAATGCTTTGTTTCTCGTTATGTGGTCTCGGTTTTCCTTTCGCGGGGACACTCCTTGGAGTAGCTGTGCGCTCTATAAATACCTGATAACATAACATAACGTGTTGCACGGTGTGTTCCACGGTGGTACGACTCCAGGTAGTGATGGTATCCTCGTTGTCGGTGGTGGGGAGGGGGGTGATGTCCGGCGTCTGTTCGCTGAAGTTGTCATAGAGGGCCTTGATTTTCAGATGGAATTAGGAGCTGAGCTTGTTGCTGAGTTGCTGGGATGGTGTGATGTCCGTGGCTTCGCTGGGGGGTTTGGTGAATTGCTGCTGTATGATGTTGAAAAGTTCTTTGCCGTTGGTTGCTGTGGTGTGGATTTTATTTTTGATGAAAGTCCGCTTGGTGTCTCTTATGCGCTGGTAGTACTCCTTCAGAGAGCTTCTGAAGTTGTTCAGGTCTTCCACAGTTTTCCGGTTTCGCCAAGCTTTCTAGAGTCATCTGCAGGCGCGCCTGGCTTCTTGGAACTAAGTCCCGTGGTGAACCAGGCGGCCTTCAGGGGGTGTTGTTTCGCGGGGTGGCGGAGGGGTACACGCTTGTCGGCACAGCTGGAGATCCAGCGGTGTAGTTCTTTGGCTGCGGAGTTGGCGTTGGTTGTGGCGCAGGGGTGGTCTAGGAGGAGGGTGCTGTTGAGGTGTTCCCCTGTGATCCTGCTCCAGTACCTTTGTGGCGGGCGCGGGCGGGTTTGGGTGCGGTGGTGGTCTTGAAGGTGAAGTGTACGCAGTGGTGGTGCATCCAGAGGGGGCTGGGTGGTGTGGCTGAAGTGGATGTTTGTCCCTCCTGCGAAGATGGGGTCGAGGGTGTGTCCTGCTCTGTGAGTGGGGGTGGTGACGAGCTGCTCAGTCCTAGGATGGAGAGGTTGTCAAGGAGGGTGATGGAGTCGGGGTAGTTGCGGTTGTCGAGGTGGAAGTTCAGGTCTCCGGGTAGGATGTAGTCCGTAGAAGTGATGGCGTGGGGTGCGACGAGGTCGGCAATGGTGGTTGCGAACTGGGTGCGAGGTTCGGGAGGTCTGCAGGCGAGGGTGCCGCGCAGCTTGGTCCTTGGGCTGGTCTGGATCTGGAAATGGATGTGTTCAGTGTTGGAGTGGGGGGTCACTCGTGCTGGAGGTGGTGAGTCGGTGGGGGGTCTTGTGTGCAATGGTGAGTCCTCCTCCTGGGCGATCTTTTCTCTGGACCTTGTATCCGTCGGGGATGGCGGTCGCAATGTCATGGCTGGATGTGGCGTTGGTCCAGGATTCTGTGAAGAAGGCGATATCGGGAAAACGGGTGTCAATAAGGTTCCAGACCTCTACGGCATGTCTGCGTAGGGAGCGTACATTGAGGAGCAACAAAACAGGAAAAATAAGCAAAACAGCAAAAAAATGAAAATACAGAGACAGTCACCGGCACAGAGCGGGCTCGAACCCTACCAGGGTGGGGCTCACAGGTTCGAGATGCGGCGTAGCAGAGCACAGTGGAGCTGCTGGGGAGAAGAGCGGGCCTCAGACCGAGGGTCAGAGGTCTTGCTCGTGCTCCCCGGCAGAGGCCGCCATTAAGTAGAGGGAGGGGCGTGCAGCTGGGAGGGGGGAGCGGGAACAGCGGGAAAAACGGGCAGGGAACAACAGAGGGCACAGAGAAAAGGGCACAACAACAAGTGGGCAACAACTAAGGCACAAGGCAAAAAGATGTACAAGTGAGCAACAAAACAGGAAAAATAAGCAAGGCAGCAAAAAAATGAAAATACAGAGACAGTCACCGGCACAAACCCTGTCAGGGTGGGGCTCACAGGTTCGAGATGCGGCGCAGCAGAGCACAGAGTCACAAACCAATGACTACACTAAATCTAGAGCAGTCCATATATTATTACCCATCTAAGGTCCGCCTTAATCTGGTCGTTCCCCCAAACACTGCAATTAAGTTTGATTTCTGTTCAATACCACAAGGCACTACATAAATGAAGAGTTTATCCTATATACAGTTGCATGAATATAAGAATATATTTGCTATATTTAAATATAACTTGACAGGAAAGGAGCACACGTTTTAAGTATTACACTGATCATTTGATTATATTAAAAAAGATCTAAAACATGACAAAATGTTTAAACTTAGAAGTCATGGATTTCGGTTCATGTATTGTGAAGGACAATTCAACAAACCTTCGTTTACAATATCTTCTTTAACTTGTTCCATGAGCAAAAGTGTCCTATTCAAGTATGTTTAATAGGAGCTACTCCCCAGTTGACTGGTTTCGGTGTGTAGGATGATGGCTTAGTATATGGTGCACACTTATTTAAGTGAAGCCCCTTGCACTAATCCAGACAACCCCTATGGTGATTTAGTGGTCTTAGACAACCATAGAAGCTCTCTAAGTGGTAGCTGTGGAGAGCAGCCTTCAGGATTAGTCCAGAAGGAATGTTAAGCAGCTTATTTTACCACAACTAATCATATAGTGTAGGTTAAACGAAAAAGCACCACACAGTGTAGCTATAAAAATAAGTATATTTATTAAACAGACTAACACACACATTGGTATATCTCCTACCTGGAGATATCAACACAATACATACACACAAATAGTTCAAATGTACACATGGAAGTAAGCACAAATACACAGTGGTCTCCAGGTGATGACCAAACCATACATTAAAGAAGTGTAATGCGAACTGCGACCGATGTCGGGACTTGGACCAGAAGACTCAGAAGAGCTGGGAACACAAGGAACCACCCTAGGTAAGTACCCAGGAACCCCACGGAGGCTGTAAGCAGAGTGAAAACACAGCCGCAAACTAAATGCAAGTCAATGGGAAAGTCGCTGTTGCAGTTTTTAAGTAGAGGGACCCTTCCCAGTGGACCATGAAGAAACCCTATGGAAGACAGAAGGTTGGAGAGTCACCTCACCCGTGGATACCACAGGAACTAGGATACCTACACCGGGTGCATACGTGCGAAGTGGCGTCGGAAACCGCCGTAGACCACAATGGAGGACTTCAGAAAAGATACTGCTGGCGAAGAAGGTGAAAGAGTCTGGTGGAATCCAAGGGTGGATTCTTGAAGAGAAGAACCTGCAAGCAGAGGGTACAGAGTCTATGTCACTCGGGAGTGACCAGGAGGCACGGAAGACCAATGCCCACCGATGACGGAAGATGAAGTAGTGATGCCGGTGACCGTGTCGCTGCAGCTGTGAGGACCAGGCGATGCTATGGAAGACCAGGAGCCATTCACGAGCTGTCCCACGTCGGACGTCAAGAACCGGCGGGAGTACCAACAAGCCTTGGCAGCAGCAACAGATGTGGTAAAGGGTGCAGCATTGGAACCAGCAAGGTCCAAGGGACTCACAAAGTGCACGAGAGTCAGAGCAGGCCCAAGCAAGCAGGGGAGCCCACTGAAGCCAAAGAAGACCCTCAAGAGGACCCACAGGCCAAAGGCACAGGAGACGCAAGGGGACGACGAGCAGCTCACCAAAGATGCAGGCCCATGGTGCAGAGGATGTAGTTAGGATGAAGACCTTGGCAGGAAGTGATGCTAGGGGTTGGAGCTTCTTGTAGCCCAAAGATTTCTGGAGGACAGAGTCAACAAACCTTGCTAACGGCAAATCGACACGGTGCACAGGGATTCAGTTCCAGCAGTTCCAACGAGGGATACTGGCCTCAAAGTTGCTGAGAGGACAGGTCAGGCCTCAAGGGACTTGCAGAACTGCCACGTTTGTTGCTGAGCCTTTAAGAGTCCGTGGGATGTCAGGAGCAGCAGAATGGTCATCTTCGTTGCGGTGCCTGCATATGCAGGGAGTGACTCCTTCACTCCGAGGGAGATCACTTCAGTTGTCTATGATGCCCACAGACCTGGAGGTGAACCTGGATGAAGCACAGGCACAGACGATGAAGAAGCCTGGCAGAAAAGCGATACAAGGAGCAGCAGGAGTCTTTCTTGTTGTAGTCTCGGTTACCAGTCCAGCGGAGTCCAAAGTGGCCAGATTGTCAAAGTTGAAGTGGTTTCGAGTTTGAATCTTGTCCCACAACTAATCCGAAGACCTACCCACAGGTAATCCCTTAAGTACCCTAGGTAAGGGGTTGGGACGATTCAAGGTTCCCTCCCAGAAGAGGGGCTGGACAGAGGGGAGGATACTCCCATTTCCTTTGCCCAGTTTCACACCAGGGCTCCCCAAACTGGATCAAACTGGAGTATGCAAGGAGAGCACCGAATGTGCCCTTTAAGGCAGTCTGGTGGCGCTGGCAAGCGCCCCAATCCCAGCCTAGTCCAATTCACTAAGTCCTGTCTGGGAGGTGCTCACACCTCCCTGTGGCAGGAAACCTATTTTTTGGCATTCCCCTGCTAGAGCTCAGCTTAGCATCAGGAGGACAGTAAAATATATGTAGCCGGAATCAGCACTAGCTTGCTGTTAGACCCTGAAAGGCTGCTACCGGGAATACAGGGGGGGGGGGCACCCCAGGGGAGACCCCCCCCAGTACATGGGATTCTACATCCAACACGGGAATCGGTGTTGGGGTGAGATTCCAACATGTTTGATACCAAACATGACCGGTTTCAGTGCAGGCAATATATAGTTAGACATTTCGTGATTTACTTGATGTCCACTGTATGTATTAAATGGCTGACCGCACTGACAAAGCCTGGAGAATCAACTCCTGGGTTTATAGGGGTGCCCTGCTCATGCAGGGGTACCCTCCCACTTGCAACCAAGCACCCTGCTCTCAGAACTGAAGACCCTGCCATAAGGGTGACTTATAGGTTTTAAGTGTAGTGTAGTGCCCTCAGATATAAGGAAACATATCTGTGGTAAGGGGTGCAAGCACCCACTCACAGGCTGCAATGGCAGGCCTGTAGTCACAGTGAGTGGTCTCTCCTGGGTGGCATAATACATGATGCATCCCATGGGAGACCCCTGGTGTACCTTTGCCCTCTGTACCTTAGTACCATATACTAGGGATTTACAAAGGTACACCAGTAGCGGAGGTACCAAAGTACTTACCATTGTCAAATTTAGGGTGAGAGCACAATGACTGCGGTCCTAATTAGCAGTATCCCAGTCAGAAAACAGCATAACACCAGCAAAAAGTGCACGCAACCATGAAAGCAGATCCGGCTTTCCTACAGGTTGCAAAAACAGGATGAATCTATTTCCAGACATTAGGCCCAGCTGAATAAAAAACTCATACACTGTAAAGGAGGTGACTTGAACCTTAACGCTGAAGAAGCAATTCAAATGCAAACGCTTAACAGGGATAAATATTTGCACTATCTCAAGAAGAGCAAACAATTGTACTTAAAGAGGATCTGCAGTTCAACCATTTTGTAATGCTCCAACAAACATCTGCAACCTCTCTGACATACCAGCAAGTCTTCATCCTCTTCCATGTCTTCATCACCATCTTCTTCTTCATCATCATCAATGTCTCTCATGCAGTCCTCTGCCATTTTTGCAATGTGGTCCATTGGCAAAGGGGCTGAAGTGAAGTGGAAGAAAACATCAGTTCAATAATTTTTGGAAAATCACTCCAGCAAAGCATTGCATATCATCCAGAATTGAAATAATTACATCTAAATGTTAGCGATTTGAAAAAAAATCTTTTTGATCTGGCATAACATGGTAACTCTGAATTTTCATTTACATAAGTCAAGCCCAGAATTACTCCCAGTGTCTATTACTCCACTTTATCCTCAGTTCATGGTTACATCTTGTTCAGCTTTCAGACATTTTACTTTTGTGTCAAGATTCATACAAAAGGCGCCAACCTCACCTTTCAGTTGAAGGCACTCTTTCTTTGATTATTACAAAACCCAATGCAGTTAATTCAGCAGTCTTGTTCACTTTTTCACAATTTGTATTAGGACATACATGTACTATTTGTTGTTAGCAGGCAGAACCATCCTCTGATATGGGTTGAATACTGCACTACTCTTCAAAAGTGCAAAATTTCCTGAACCTTGAACTTGCATAAACATTTTAAAAATAGTTGACATTAAGTGAGCATATATTCCGAAGCGATCTTCTCTGGAGATTGTCAAAATGGGTGAATGATGCTGAGTTGCTTCTACATATGGGACTTCCCTACTTCCACTCCTGAGTTCATACTGTTCATCCCATCGCATTCACATTTTCGCAGTGTTTATACACTTCATTTAATTAAGTGTTCTATTCCTTCTATGCATCACGTTATAGCACATAAATGAAAGCGTGCCCACTGAAAGCTTGCCCATACTCTGAAATTAAAAGATAATTCCTTTAAACACTGAATTTCCTCATACTAGGATAGATGCTCAGGTGTTGGATTGGCATTCATTTGTAGTAAATGATTTTCTGTTTGCAGCATTCTTTCCAAATTCATTATAGAGGTCCGACTTAGAAAGGTCCTTAGTTTTACACCTGGCTAGCTCATCCATATGCACACAGAATTGGAAAAGCAGCTATATGTTTTGACATATGGTACACGGGGCCTTAAAATTAGGTCTTATTTCTGAAGCAAAAGGGAGGAATTGTTCTTAGACTGAAATGTTGGTGCCTGTTCGGTGGCACTGTTTGAAAGCAGAGTTCTTCTGGAAGGAACCTGTGTCCTAAAAGAAAGACCTCACAGATACACAGTAGCGAACTGGTGTGCTAGTGTTCTATTATGGGATGTATGGGCTTTCTGTAAGTAAATAGATTTTGCACCTATTCTTAGCACCATGGCTCACTGCATCTCAGAGATGGAGGTCAAAGGGCACACCATCAGTAGGCAAGACTGTGAAGTCTATTTTTTTAAAAACTTATTTTAAAATGTATGTAGCACAATACTATCAGCTTGAAGGATGGCATCATCAAATACCACTCACTTTTGATTGGTGGATCAAATTTATCTAATATCTAGCACAGACCAGTTGTGGCACTACATCAGTTGATTGATAAGATATATTTTTGCTTTTAAAGTAGCTTTTAACTCAACCTAAGGACAAAGAAAACATCCGGAGGACTTTTAGGGATTGAAAAACCCAAAAACCTTTATTGCTGCTAAGGCTTCATTCAGAAACTAATTGAAATATTAATTTTAATGCAGAGGGCATAAACTTACTGATGAGGACTGGAGTTCTTCCAATTGAACTTTACCTGTATATTATATTAGGAATAGTGTTAAGTAAATTATATTGATCCTAAGGTTATTGTATGTACGTTCTACAAGGTCCTCCCCAGAGTTTTTGACAGACTAGACTGGGATCTACCTGCCTTTCTGAGGGATGGGAAACACTCCAGAATTGTGCTAACCATGCTGTGGTAAAACCCCTATAATGGGGACTGGCTCTCCCAGGCTTCGAGGCATACTACTGGGCGGCCCACCTATTTAACATCAACGACTGGCTCTTTGCTCCGCGTTACCAAAAGACATTCTGGTTGGAGCGTGTCCAGTGAAAAAAAGACCTGGCTCCACTACCTCTATGGTGGTAAGGGTGTACAAAGACTCCTGCCTGCCACCCAGGTTGCCCAGGCGGCCTGAGGGAAAACCACAAAAAGTAGGAGTTGGTATCGTAGAATTACACGGGAAACCATTCTGTGGGAATCTGGCTCTCGGAGTTGCGGAAACGTAAGTTCTTCAGGGCCCTTGGGCTTAGTTAGGAACTCTAAGATAAAGGACGTGCTAGTGAATAGAGGGCACATGTCCTTTGCTGAGATGCAGGAATATGAGAGGAATCCTAATCAATTCTTGAAATATGCCCAGTTCTGCCATGCCTGGCAAGCCGTGGGACTCCCTGGAGATGATGTCCCGGAATTTGACCTGCTGGAGGGTTGGCTACTCACGGAGGAGTTTGGGAGGGGTGCAGTTTCCCTAACGTATAAGACTATGAACAACAATATGCAAGACGGTCTCAGCTGGTTGAGGGAGCCCTGGGTGGCTGATCCTGGAGAACTAGAGGGCACTGACTGGGAGGCAGCCCTGATGCATCCAAGGGAAGGTGCGATAGAAGCAAAGCTCCATTTAATTCAATTTTAAATCCTCCATAGGGTGTACTATGACAAGAGAAGGCTATATGCGATGGGGTGGCACAGCACCAGCGTTGTCTGAGCTGTGGGGCGGCGGATGGCACCCTCATACACACAACCTGGGATTGCTCTTACATCCAGGGGTACTGGAAGGATATTTCTGGGAAATTGGGCAAGATCCTGAGAGAACCCATGCCTCTTGACCACAATTCTATCTTTCTGGGGATCCCCAATGACGTTCACCTGCTAAGATCAAAACTGGTGTTTTGCAATCTGGGCCCTGCAGTGGCCAAAAGGGACACGGCTCAGTCTTGGGGAGTAGGGCAATCCCCAGCATTGCAGGAGTGGAAAAGGAGGGGCATGGATATGTATATGGTGACGGATAAAGTTACATATTCCAGAAGGGGTTGCCCCCATAAGTTTTGGAAAATTTGGGGTGGTTGGTGGACTTATTACTCCCTAGATTTTCTAATGTTGGGGATTAATGCCGAGCAGTTTTGCACTGTGTGGGGGTATCAGAGACGGCATAGAAATGTTGTGATGAACTGTACAGTTTTTATTTGCTGTGGCCAGAGGCTCGCTGATTGTGGGATGGGAGTGGGTGGGAGGTGGGGGGGTAGGGGTGGAGCCACTGTTTGATGTTTGAGTAGGCAAACTGTGCCATATGATGATGACAACGTTATTTTCACATGCTCTTTGGTACTCTTCTTGAGACAATGTTGTTCCATTTCAAAGATAAAAGCGAAATAAAAATATTTATTAAAAAAAGAATAGTGTTGAGCCATAGAAATCTAATAGCTGACAGTAAACACACCCTTTCCTCAGCTTCTTTCTTATCTTGCATTTGTCTTCTCCTATGTTTTCTCCCTCATGTCACAGAGATTCCAATTGAGGATGTGTACCCAGTCATCCAGTAGCAAGAGCTCCAAACTATGTATATAAACCTTTGCTGCAGTTAGCGGATGTACCATCAGTTCCCATGTACCCAGGACCAGAGAAACAGCAATACTTAAAATGAAGATATTTCAAACTATGCATGTTTACTCAGACATGCAAGGCTATGTCAAACCATACTGTGAGTTATAGGCCTTAATTCGCAATTTAGAGATTTTTGTGGTATGATTTCCCTGCACAAAAACACTGCAAGTGACAACCATACTACAAACACACGTCAATCAAGATATAGTTTTTCAAACCCTGAGAGGTCTTAGTACAGTTCTTGCATGGATCTCCTCCTAATCAGACAGAACTCAGGCTGTTGCCACGAATCCTTTAATTTCAGAAGGGCAGACATTGACTAATGGAATCCCACATGGCTCCATTCTCTCACCTTTCTTGTTTAATTTATAAGTGGGACAACTAGCTGCATTACTCCTTCATGCAGGAGTCTCAGTCTATAAGTATGCTGATATGCACCTCATTTTCAGATTCTCTCCATCACAGTCATTATCTCTTAACTATTAAGCCCCAGAGAAGATGTCACCATGCCTTTTCAGTATAAGATGGTGGATGGTAACTAACTTACTTAAGTGAAACCAAGCCAAAATTGAGATTCTCTCCACTCCACCCTCTCAGTTGACTGGGGCATCACCTCATGGCTCTCCACAATGGGCTACCCACCTGTCCAGTTTAAAGTAGCTAACAACCTCAGCAGCTCGATTGATTTGGTGCTTACTCTGGTCCCACAGATTTCAAAGGTCAAATCCTTAGTTTTTTTTCCAACTGTACATTCTCAAGAAAATGTTGCCATGTATTTAAAAACATCTTAATGTTCCCCAATGTAAACGCACGGATTATTGATGATTCATATTTCATCTACCGCACCCTGCCAGACAAACAGTTGCATTGTTTACACCTGGTATGGCAGCCAGATTGAGCAAAAAAAAAACAACCTTATGGGACCATGACACTCCAGACTTCCCTCTGGTTACAGCATGCACCAGAATGAAGTTCAAAGCCCTGACTATTGTCCATAAGGCTTTACATAGGCCGCCCAAGCCTGTTATCCAACAAATTTACTCTTTACAGTCTTTCCTCTACATTTCACTGGAAAAACTTAATGTCAAGATCCAAAATGTGTACCTTCAGAGATAGAGCATTTTCAGTTGCTTCATTCAAACTCTAGTATCCCTTCCCACCCACTCTTTGAGCAGGAAAAAAAAAATCAACTACACTTTTAGGCTGCAGATAAAGATATCACTTTCTAACATACATTTGAAAAACCAAATTTCATTTGAAATTTTGGAATTTGGCCATTTTCAACTGTCTCCCCTTTCTTTGGAAATACTGTAAAGTACTTGAGTAGCACCTGGAAACTTTGGTGTATGTGCGCTTAAAAGCAGAACATAACACAAGGTCTTTGAATTCAGTCCATCATAGGATTGTTTGTTAACCAAGTGAATAACTCTTTTAAATTGAAGAATCAATGATGTGTTAGACATTGTCCAGTTCAACATAGGACCTATCCTACAATGTGCAAATCAGCGCTATTTCTTTTTATAATGCAACATTTTGCAGATAACTATAACTAATTTGATGGTAAAGTTCTTGGTGGGTTCTGCATCCAAAAGAGCCAAAGGATGATCAAAATGGTCTAGAACCTAGTAAAAGTGTATTATCAAACTGCAGAGCCTTTAAGATGAGTACTAAGTAAGCATTCTTGATGTCCCTGCAGCAAATATGATTTTACACATTAACAAGCATGGGTAAAACCAATAGGTTTGATGTTGGCTTTATAAATGCTTGTTTTGTCACAGTTTTTGTAAAATTCTTTTAGTTGGGAGAGATTCTAGCAACAAGCCAAAATAAAAATATGAATTGGCTAAAAGCAATCTTTGGTTTCAAAAAGCATACACTGCCATAGTAGTCACTATCACTGAGAGGAAGTACTTTCCCTTGTGTGTGGATGTACTCTTAGTGGAAGTGCAGAATGCTGTTACTCATAGTGAAGTTAACCAATGGCTGGAGTGGGTGCACCCACTGCCCCACACAGTATGCTGTAGTATATGGAAACAAATGTGAATGACACACACAGAACAATGACCATGCTGAAATCACCTATGGTTTAATATATTATACATATAACTTTAATCACATGTAAAGGTCTTGCCTAACGCCAGACCTAAAAAGTGGATAGGCGTAGTGAGAAAAGAGTTGGAACATTACTAGACATAACCGATCTTTGTTGGACACATTGTTTTTATTCTTTCCTTTCCTCTTGATCAGTCCATATGCACAGATCTTTTAATACTGAATGTAAACCTGGGTCATAGAACTACATAAATCAAAGAATCCTCTTACTCATCGTTTACTCATGCAGGAGTCATTTATGAATGAAAGCTCACAGTGCTTCCTCGGCAGTCAGGTTTCACTAGTTGCATCTGAAATAGGGCAACGTTGCTTCCTTGTCTGGGAGTACCCAGTTACTGTGCCAAGACTTGTGCTGACTATCTCTCACACATAAAATATTGAGATTCAGCAGCAAAGACATTTTACAAAAGACTCAAATGAACGCCAGTGCCAAAGTGAAAGGTCAAAGGAAACTTTCACTTGGGCATTGGCGAACAAGCATAGTTAGTTACCACATAAAAAGGAGTTGGTGTTCGTATAAAAATATTTGAATCACCCAAAAAACTCTTTTAAGGAGACCAAACGCAGCCTCTTTGAGTTGTAGTTCAGCTCAACTCCCCTGAGTTGAATGACCTTTTTGAGGAACCGACTTAAACGTTGAAGCCCCACACTGTAACATAGCTGATTTTGCCCCATGCAGTAATTTTGTCAGGAGTACCGTGACTGAGCAAAGAGCAGAAAGAAGCACACAAAAGCTTGGCCAAAAAGTGTCTGAACTGGTACTCCAAGTACATGAATTTCCCCACACTCCAGAATGTGCTGGTTTGGGGGAGAGTCGGCAGGTCTGTCCGGGAGACTGTATCATCATGAATTTCAAAGAGCCCTCACTGGTACGAAAATTTCTAGCTAATGTGAAGCACACTCAAGTGGGTAAAACTAGTATTGATCCACTCCCCTTGGGGTACTTTTATAAAGCACCAACAGGTATTGGTTGGGCTACTCATGTCCCTCTCCTGTTACGCCCACAAGTGTTCCCATCAGTAGCCGGCAGTGGTCGGCCGGGCGTTATAGTGTTCCTGTGTCCAATCAGTTTGAGGTTCTGGAACAAGTTGATTGCCTTCCCAAAGAGGCTCCCTACTCCGATCCTAGGCAAGAGGAGGCCACCCCTGCTTCAGATATCAAGGGGTCCACAGATGTCCTTAAAGTGAACCCAAATTCCTTGCAACCAGGGGCGTCTGCTCAGAGGCTCATGCAGGTGCCAACAAACCCAGCCTTTGCTCTCCATCTCATCTCCTGGAACATTGTTGGGATTCGTGCAAAAATTGATGATGGGGCCTGGGGATTGTTCATAGATAAGTTTGATTTCTGAATCTCCCAGGAGTCTTGGGTGCTCAGTAAGGTTCATAAGCAGAGTTTCTTAACTCATAGCATTGAGGCACTGCCATCTGGTGGGCTTTTAATATGGTCCACAATGTCACTTGAGTGTTCAATTAAGAAAATCCCTATAGACTGCTGTGACCTTTTAGCTCTTAGCCTTAAACCAAAGTCTGGCACTCCATATCTGTTGATTAACATCTACAATAGTTCGACTCATCATCAAAATTACTTTATTCGGTATACAACAATACCATAAAAGTACAAAATAAATTTAAAAAACAAAAGTGTTAATGGCCTGGTTCAAAATACATGTACACACGCTTCAGAAATATATTACAAATGTCTATAAAATTCATCTAGGAAATTATAAAAATGATCCTTAGTAACAATGGGGGATTAAAAATGTATAAACAGTGCATTTTAAATCTGTCAAAAATATGGGGCGCTGATGCAATACCGACATATTAAGAGGGGAGCCCGCTCCCACTTAATTCATTATTTAATCACGTGTGGGCTAGTACAGGAAAAGTGGCATCAAGTTCTGTCATCCATCTCCTTTTGTGCTTCTAAGTCTCGCAGCCATCCTTAAAAAGTTAACGGTACAAAAGAGTGTAAAAACCTCTGCAGACAATTTTAGGAACAGTAGAGCCACCTTTGCCTGTTTGAACCTGGCGTTTTTAGGTCTCGCCTGTCAATGCGCATGCGCATTGAGCTTGCGAGACTATGGGGGCTTAAACAGACTTTAACCAACTTGCAAGTCGATGGCGATTCCTTGCAGTGCCCGTGAAATTCAAGCTCAATGTGCAAGCGCATTGACATTAAAAGCGCGTGCACATGCCACCAGCCGCCTGCCTTGCATTACACATCAAAGGCAGCCCAGCCTCCCTCCCGCAGCCCCTGCTGCTTCACACCCTCATCGCAGCCTGAAATCGCCGCCTGTTCACTCAGCCGCACTCCTCCCACACCCCCGCTCCGCCCCTTCCCCTGCCTGCCGTGTCGCATTTCTCCTCCACCCCTCCCCACAGCAATGCCCTCCGTCTTGGCTCGCTAAACTACTCGCTGCCTCCTCCCGCTCTCCTTAATCCGCTCTCCCTCCTCCCACACCCCCGCTACGCCCCCTCCCCTGCCCCCCGTGTCGCATTTCTCCTCCCCCTCCCCTTCTCTGTCTTCCCTCCGTCTTTTTACATAGTTATTCAATCATGCATCAAAGCTGATTTTTACAAAAAAATAACTGAACACACATGTGCTCTTGGAGTGTCTGTTCTCTTTCAAATCCCATTTTTTAAGTAAAATGATGCTCCCTGTGACATTTCTCCTCCCCCCTCCCCACAGTAATGCCCTCCGTCTTGGCTCGCTAAACTACTTGCTGCTTCCTCCCGCTCTCCTTAATCCGCTCTCCCTCCTCCCACACCCCCGCTCCGCCCCTCCCCTGCCCGCCGTGTCGCATTTCTCCTCCCCCTCCCCTTCTCTGTCTTCCCTCCGTCTTTTTACATAGTTATTCAATCATGCATCAAAGCTGATTTTTACAAAAAAATAACTGAACACGCATGTGCTCTTGGAGTGTCTGTTCTCTTTCAAATCCCATCTTTTAAGTAAAATTATGCTCCCTGTGACATTTCTCCTCCCCCCTCCCCACAGCAATGCCCTCCGTCTTGGCTCGCTAAACTACTCGCTGCCTCCTCCCGCTCTCCTTAATCCGCTCTCCCACACCCCCGCTCCGCCCCCTCCCCTGCCCGCCGTGTCGCATTTCTCCTCCCCCCTCCCCTTCTCTGTCTTCCCTCCGTCTTTTTACATAGTTATTCAATCATGCATCAAAGCTGATTTTTACAAAAAAATAACTGAACACGCATGTGCTCTTGGAGTGTCTGTTCTCTTTCAAATCCCATCTTTTAAGTAAAATTATGCTCCCTGTGATGTTTTAATTTAATGAAGGTGAATATTTTTATGTCATTAATTTGCTGAACTCATTCAGAATTGGCGTGACCACGATGTCCTCGATCCGATACAATTACTTACGTGTCTCCTTCCATTGTGACCGGGGTGGCTCTAATAAAATCACCCATCTGTCTGACCACAGTAACTAGATCAGTGCTGGCCTGCCTTCCCTCCGTCTTGTTTTTTGTTTTTTTTACCCGATCCGCCCCCTCCCCTGCCCTAGGTATGGAAAACCAGTGACAGTCACCCGGTCATAAGTAGGGAAGTGAGGGGCGCAGCAGGGAGAGCAGCTCGTCCATCCCTCTCGGTCTCAAGGGGTCTGTTAAAAACTTTGTAATGAGCCCTTAATGGTACGAATTTTAGCAATAATTAAAAACTGCGGGGTACAAGATCAATAGCTCCAACTTTTCTAATGCGAGACCTATTGCATTTCTAATGCTTGTTTAAAATGCGCTTTAAGAATAACTTTCTGGGGTGTGCGTAATAGGGGCACAACAAAACGAAGTGAAGCGGGTCCTGCGGAGACCGTTGGTTGCAGCCGCACGGACCCCTCAACTCTATTGATGTTAAGTACCCCGCAGGCACCCCCAGTGTGTGATGCAATAGGTTCAACCTGAACCGGGTCATTAAACATCTGTCCTTTGCGTTATGAAACTAGGACAGATAAGGTTCCATACCCATACACGATTTGGTCACGAGGTGGGCTCTCACTGATGGTTTGATCAGCTCACTGTCTTCCCTAATGGATGCTAATTTCTTTGAAAATTCCAACTTGATAAGGGCCTTGTCCCGGGCTAGCAGTTTTGTGGGGTGGTTAAAGTAATCAACGTGGCCCAATCCTGAGAGGGTCTCCCTCACATATTTTAGCCAGGGGATGTTCCCCCCTCACTCCCGGGAAATGCAGTCCGTTATAAGCTGTACTCCGCGCGAGCTACAGAGCTCCCTGAAGAGATACACGACATTCATGGGAGGCCTAGATCTACAGGTAAATGTCAAGAAAACGTTTGTAATGATAGCAGGTACTAAGAAAAAAGGAGTAAAAGAGATCTACCTCGATAAACAAAAACTCGAGGTTACTCCCCAGTATCCGTACCTTGGTATCATGATAGACGGACGATTGACATGGAAGCCAGCAGTAGAGTCAAGATGCCATCTATTTAAAAGATCAATAGCGGCTCTGATGAGTTTCTCTCAGAGATTGGGGAGAAGGGCTCCAGTGGAGCTACTGAAGATCTATAGTGCCAAATGCCAGGCCATTGCTCTTTATGGAGCTGGGGTATGGGGACACACTGACACCAGCTCCATCCAAGTAGCAGAAAATGCCCTTCTGAGATTTCTTTTAGTCACTCCCAGAGGCACTTCAACCTATGCCTCACATCTAGAACTAGGAATTCCCTACCTGGAGGACTTGATCAAGATCCAACCGCTGATGCTGTGGCGGCGCATCTGGACATCCGCGAATAATGCTTTGTCCCAGTCCATCATAACAGATACAATGGCTCTTGACAAGTCCTCCAAGGTAAGATGGCTTTCCTATATTAGAAACTTTTTTAAAGATCTCGGCTTGGAGAAATACTACGCTCATCCAGAGACTATAGTCGACCTTCCGAAGAGAGCACTAAAACAACAAGCCCTCTGTCATCTAGAGACATTGAGACTGGCTTTGGATTCTCCGAAACATGCGGTTATTCACGCGAATATGTTCCAAATAACACACAGCATCCAGCCTTACCTAACACTGCCGGTGACGACATATGACAGAATGCTGTTGACCAGATTTAGGTTGGATACATTCTTTAGACTGGTCGCTTTCCCTACGAATAATGGATGGGTCTTAAGTTTTCCTCCCTGTGACGAGAAATCAACTCAGTCTAATTTACACGTCATTCTGTTTTGCAAATTCCATCATGCACACAGGAAAATTTGGCTACTGCCCACATTGAGGAGTTGGGGCCTTAGACAATGCAGGCCGGCATTTCTTAGACTTCAAATGCTTGAATCTGTTTGCTACTTTGTACTTAACTTCCTAAAATGTATTATGAAGCACAGGAAAAGTCTATAAAAAGCATCGTACAAAAAGTATTACATAATCATATCCCGAGGAAATGAAACGGATTGAAAAATTCATTTTTTAATGTCTTTGTATGAACTTCTATTTTGCTTAGATATGTAAATTGTTCTTTTTTATGTCTCTTTTATGGTTTTTACTTGTGAAAAAAACCGAATAAAGAAGTTTATATATATAAGCTGTTGAGGTAATACAGCTTCAGGATTTGTCCATATTTTAATCCAACAAGTGAGGGGTTTTAATTGGATCCTATCTCTGACATAAGTAAGACCCACTTCCTCGTGAATGCTATAGGAGGGTGTGCTCTGCGGGACTCTAAGCAGCCGCCGCAGGTATTTATTTTCTTCAGTTTGAATCCTCTGAGGATCAATGAAGCCCCAAACCTCACTACCATATAAAGTTTTGGCATTGCATATGGAACTGTATAATTTCAGTATGTGTTCCGGGGACCAGCGACCCAGCCTATGTGCGAAATTCATAATTGCCCCCTCAGAACTGGTTAGTATTTTGCATTTATTGTCTATCAGGGTTTTAAAATATAGGCGACTATCAAATAGGATGCCCAAATAGGAAAAAGTCTGCACTTTTTCCAATCGATGGGTACCAATCATATAAGTAAAATTCCTGCTTGGTCTTTTTCCCATTTCCATTATGTACGATTTAGAGAGGTTGGCAGACAAATCCAGGCTCTCCATAAAATTAACAAAACCATCTAAAAGGTGCTGTAGACCCTGCGCGGTTCGTGCCAAAAGCACCACGTCGTCAGTATAAAGCAGGACGGGGATCCCTCTTCTTCCTTTCCTTGGACAATCCACCCCTAAAACACTGAGTGCCCGGTCTAAACCATTAATATATAAGGTAAATAAAAAGGGCGCCAAAATACAGCCCTGTCTCACCCCCCTAGAGCAGGAGAAGGAATCGATGGTGTTACCCTCCTCGTTGTACCTAACCTGTGCTGAAGTGTGCTGATGCAAGGCCCTTAAAATATTAACCAAACCTGCATCGACGCCCAGGACCCCCATTAACTCCCAGAGCCTGTTCCGATTGACCCGATCAAAGACTGCCGTGAGGTCCATAAATGCCAAATACACCGTCTCATCACTAGCGGCGGTGTACTTGGCAACCAAAAGATACAAGTTGAGGAATTGGTCTGAGGTTGAACGTCCCGGCCTAAGCCCATACTGGGTGTCCGAGATTATATCGTGTTCTTCCGCCCAGTCCATTAGCCGATTAAGAATGGCCCTCCCTAGAACTTTCACTGTTACATCAATAAGGGAGATGGGCCTGTAGCATTTACCGTTACCTTTTTTAAAGATCAGCACTATTATGGCTGTCAACCAGGACGCAGGCATCCCTGACTCCACTGCAGCATTTATGACTCTTGTTAAAATAGGCGCCCAAAGTTCTACCTGACTTTTTAAAAGGTATGGGGGGATCCCGTCGGGGCCATGGGCCTTGTTCCATGATAGACCCTCGATGCCCACTTTTATCTCATCCAGGGAAAAAAATGTCTGGGGTGAGGTCAGATTTCCCTCCTCTACTGATGGGACTGAGTCACTAATGCTACCTTGATTGTATAGGCCTTGAAAGTGCCCCAACCATGACTCCGGCAGGACCTGACATGCAAGTTTTGATTTATTTGTATCCTGCAAACAGGGATCATTTATGACTTTCCAGAAAGCAGGCGAGTCCGTTGCCTCGACTGCTTCTCTTAAGTTCTCCCATGCCTGGTGCTGTAAAGAGATTTTACGGTGTTTGACTGCCGGTTTGTACCGTGCCCTGCATGTGGACACCGATGTTTTAACTTTAGGGACTGCCTTTAAAGCGGACTTTAGTTCCCTTAAAGCAATAGAACATTGCCGGTCAAACCACCTTGAGGTGTCCAGTTCCCTTCTTGGTGTTCTGCACCTAAGCAGGCCATCGATGCATTGTGCAAAGCCTTCAAATGCTGTTATTAAGTCTGCCCCCTCCACAGCTAGGTCTAGACATTTCCAAACCTGCTGTTCCTTCTCTGAGAGTAACTCCCTATAAAAGGTTTTGCAGTTAATATTGGCCCATCTCCTGGCCGTTCACGCGCGTGTATGATACATTTTGGAGAAGTTATTTTTTGATCCCTGAAGGTTTCATTCCTAATCTAGGTAATTATTGCTGTCTTATCTGCCACTAGGAGTGCAATAATGTGGTGCACGAACTGCATACACATGTCTTAGTCATTGATGCCAAGGTTTTGGGGGGGGGGGGGTTCTATTGGGGAGTTGGGGGGTAACCTGCATAAAAGAAAAATAAAAGCAGACCAGAATATCCTGCCGTACAGTTGCATTGCTAGGTTCATGGCCAGTTCTGGCATGCTACTACCTACCGCCGCCCGCCTTCGGGATGTGGGCTGATGGGCCGTGTGAACAGTAACATGTTGCTTGACGGAATGTCGTTATTTTAAAGGGACTGTCGGCGCAACTGTTTGTATGCTATAACTGTCTGCGACAAAAATAAAGTTTAAAAAAAATATATATATATTGGCCCATCTCAGTCTCCTTCCCTGGTCAACGGCTGTAATTGTGCCGCTGGACTGCAGTCGATGTGGGTGCTTGGTTGGGAAAGGGTCCCGTATGGACAATACTAGGGGGTTATGGTCGCTAAAAATACTGAGTTCTATAGTGAAGCTTGTAACCCAAGATTTAAGTGTATTAGAAACAAAGATGAAATCAATAAAAGAGCCCCTTCCTCTCCCTTTAAAAGTTGGGAGGATTGGATTACCTATGCCCACACTAGTCAGGTCCATGGTAGGTGCAAAAGCGTACATTCCTAGGACCTTACTTAACTCATTTCCTTCCCTGGTGTGTTCCATGTGCAAACCATCTTCAAGTGGGCAAGGGGACCATTCCCCCCTATTGGTGATCAGGTGGGGACACAAGTGGCAGTTAAAGTCTCCCAATAATATCTTCTGGACGCTCAATGCTCCTGCCAACCTTTGTTCCATCTCGACCAATTTGTTTAAGGTCTGGCCCACTGTGATAGCACTGTAGAAATTAATGAGGATTAGTTTTAGACCCTTGTTCTGATACTGAATCCTCTGCATGAAGTCTGAATTCCAGCCTAGGTCCACCCATCTCCCTTGAAGCTTCAGATCTACATAGATGATCAGACCCCCCCCTTGGCTCGTCCTGATGTGGACTTGCGTGCTGGGGCAAAAAACATTTGGTAGCCTTCCAAGGCTGTTGGACTGCTGCTTACCTCCCACGTTTCCTGCAGACATATAATGTGAAATCTCTTTATATAGACAAGCCAGTCAGGATTTTCTATTTTACTGGATAGGCCAGCTATATTCCAAGAGATTATATCAATGTTTTCATGCCTTACGGCAACTGGGGGTTTGGACGTCTGACAAGTGTGCATACTTGGGTGTAGAAGGGGTGCAACGATATTCTCCACTGGTGTTGACCCACTAGAATCTTTCTGTCCACTAGAGGGGATAAGAGCGTTGAATTTGAGCATAGGTGTCCCCCCGTTGATTCCAACAGGGGGCACGCCCTGCCTTACAACCCCCTGACTGGAGACTAAACCCCCAGTCAGTCAGTCCAAGTCGCTTAGGGCAGTGACACTAAGAAGTGGGGAGTACCTAGTCATTAACGGGACTGACCTGCCCCCCCCCACTCTGGTCTAACTAAATGTCGCCTGGGGGCTTCGCAGTTCAGTGGGTACATCATATCCCTGTAGAAAAAACAGAGAGAGCATTCTGATGCTTGTGCCACCCCCTCCCTGGTGCAACCTCTTCCGTTGATTGTCAAGAAGATCTCTTGCCAGCTCTGGGTACCGAAAGTTGCTCTGGGTACCGAAAGTTCGACTCCATTTTCCAAACCTGAAGACCTTGAATGCATTTCTGGAAACATTTGCCCTTGGCCATAAAGTGATCATAGCAGGAGATTTTAACGCATCCTTTGAACCCTATACCCCATTCTTGGAACTAGTTGAGGAAGAGGATGAATCTGGTAGGATACCCAGACATTTGTGTTAAAAAGAAACAACTTAAAATTAGCTCTGCTGCCCTCTAGATTATTGATACATTGGTCTCTTTTGGTCTGAGACAATGTAACAGTCACTTTCCCAGTAGCTGCAGAAGTTTTGGGGCTTGTGGCCATCGTGGGATTCGTCAGCGCCCCGCAAACCCACCCCGCTCTTACTTGCAGTCATTGCAGGAATCGCCAGCATCCCGAAAACCTACCCCACTCTTACCTGCTGGAATCGCCAGCACATGCCCCCCACTTACATGCCGCCATGAGGAGGCCCTGCCATCCTTCCGACAGATTCCCCTGGAGAGGTCAGGCCACTCTAGGTGCAGTCCAGGCCCATAAATCGGGCAAAGCCACTGCTTTGGATAGAATCCCAGCAGATTTATTGCAGATCTGGGGACTCTATATAAATTCCTTGTCAAGCACATTGATGGCTGAAGCACCAATCCCGAGGTCTTGGAAAGGAGCAGAAATAATCCTTATTTATTAAAAAGGTGATAAATCCACACTGGGAAATTATAGGCCAATAAGTCTGATAGGCAACATGCAGAAAATCTACAGCATTCATATCTTATCTAGGCTACGGGATTGATTGCGCAAGCCAAATGTCTCACTTACAAGCGGGATTTAGATCCAACACCAGCACAATAGACCAGATTGTCTTATTACGTGGAAGGTAGTAGGCGTTGACAGGGGGCTGCTGTTTGTTGCCTTTGTGGATCTGCGAGCTGCAGTCGATCTTGTCCCTAGGGCAAAACTTTGGGCGGCTCTGTACAAGATTGGGATCCCTTGCGGACTACTGTCCCTGATCCAAGCATTATACACAGAAAACTTTGCGAAGGGTTAGGTGGGGCCCTGAAGGGGAATTGACAGAACACATTCCAATCAAGAAAGGTGTTAGACAAGGGTGTATTTTGGCCCCAACACTCTGACTCTTGTACATTAATGGCTGCATCCCCTATCTTTTAAACTATGAAAACGATTCCCCGAAGGTGAAAGATTATAAAGTACTGTGTCTCCTTTTCGCAGATGACACTTTGTTACCATCAAAGTCCACTTGTGGTCTATTTATTCTCTTGGATAAATTTAGTCATTTTTGTCTAGACCACAACCCGAAAATGAACAAAAACAAAACCACATACATGGACTGTGGTAAGAGGAGGAAAATACCTATGAGTAAAGTATTCCTACGGGCAGTGCTTTAAATGGGCCGGCACGGTCTGGTACTGAGCACCAACACTTTTTTATTTTGAGACATAGAGTACCTGCACTTCTCAGAAACAAGCAGGTACTCTGGTACATAGTAGCTGCACTTCTAATTATCCATTTTATGCACTGCCTGGGTGGAGAGGGGTTAGGGGGGATGAGTCTTTAGATAGGGCCTATGAATTTGACTATTTGGACATAAGACTGGAAGACTCCCATAGATGGGTAGCACCGGTCCAGAAAAGTGTCATGATTTTAAAGCAAAGAACCGGGTCCATCTTAAGACTTGCCAATATATCACCCACTTTCGCAATCTCCCCTACCTTGGAGATATAGAAGATTCAAGCCTGTGATGAGGCCATGTATGGGGCAGATTTATGGAGGCACTGCAATCTAAACACCCTTGAAAAAGCTGAAAATGCCTTTATTAAGACTTTGTTGAGACGCCAAACAAGTGCACCCACCCTGCCTACTAGATTCAACCTAAACCTAAGATCAATTTCTGACACTGCTATGTTGAGACCTATCCAATATTGGCTAAGGCTCTGGACAAACGAGGATCTAGGTCCCTATAGATACTGCATTAGAATTATACCAGGTGGCCACCATGCCAGGAAGATCCCCTGGCTTGTCCATATCAAAAAATGGCTAGTCAAGTTAGGATTGGAAGGTTTCTGGCTACAGCCCTTTGCATTACCCAAAGGTGCTTGGAAGAAGCTGAAAAAATCCTACTGGAATTATATAGTAGGTGTAAAACTTTCTGCGGTTTCTCCTGGAACGCTGGTAGACTCCTTCCTGATCAGTAAATGGGAACCTGAATAGGGCCAATACCTGAATATGGTTTCTAACCCTGCCACACGTGCACTTTATGTTAAATTCAGATTAGGTATATTACCTCTGGCTTCTTTTACCCATTCTAGGACGAAAAAGGGAGATATAACAAACCTGTGTCCGATGGGTTGTCTAGTCCCAGAGAATATGAACACATGCAATTTTTTGCAAGGCATATGCTAAACAACGCTCACGTTGGATTATTCCCCTTTGTAAGCCATTTGGGTAGAGGGATCGCCCTACACCTTTCAGAATATGCAAAACAACACCAGAGACTGTGTGGTGTATTCAATTTCTAGTTACCCGCCAGCAATATACATTACGTTGAATGCTCCTTAAAATAGCACCTTCATGTCTACTAAATGTACTGTCCCAATTGTTTTTATGACTGGTTTTGTACCCTTTATCTAGGTATGCACTTGTCTTTCTTGTAAATCATATTAATTTTTGGGATGTTTTATTTGAATCTTTTTGATCCTTTTTTATAATATCATGGATCGTAAAAAATGTAGGATTAATATTGTATTGTTGGACCGAAATTCCCCTCACAACAAAGTTTTACTTGGAAATAGTGTTGCACAATGAAATTGTACGTTTTACTACATTACCATTTTAAATTGTAATTTTATGGTTTTATTTTAACCGAAATAAAGGAAAGATGATGATGACTTGAAGTACTCTACTTTATACACATTCTCTCAACGATTCTCCATCTGCTCCTTTGCCAGCACTTTCAGCACTGAGTGTTAATGAGAGCCAACACTAAAAATTAACACTACCCAGCAGAAGTGCAAGGTACATGGCAAGTCCCCTCGTGTGCCCCTGACGTGACCGCTGCTTGGCACTTGGTTTTTAATAGTATTGGATTTTTTTTATTTTGAGTGCCAGATATATTTGTCAAAGTCAGATATTTTACAAATGTGTCTTAAAAATATTTGTAAGTCAAGGACGGGGTACAGCAAAGAAGAGAAGGATGAAAAGAGGAAAGTGAAAGAGGTGAACATCTTACTGTCCGACTATTGTAGATCCAGTAGGTGTGCTGGAGGCATGGCAGATTGTATGGAAAATGTTGACTATGTAAATGATTTCCATCTAGATTTATGGCAACTACTTTTATGTTATTTAGGTATTTTGAAATGCTAGCATGAAAACACTAGTCGATAGATAGATAGATAGATAGATAGATAGATTTCAACACAACTCCTTTCCCATATAAGAATGACTCGACACTCTGGAATGCAAGAAATTCGGTCTAATCCATCAGGACACACCGGAAAGGACGCGTTTCGGCTGCGTTCAACACACTTAGTCACCTGATGACAAAGGCTGTATAACGCAGTCGAAACGCATAAAGGACCTTGAGAAAGAACTCAAATCTGGACTGGAAGGATCAATAAAAGTAGATCCAAAATGTAGTGCCTTTCTTTGGCAAGCTGAAATCCTGGGCATCTATCAAGATGCTGACAGAGCTGTATTTTTGGGTAACATCCCTGTTCAAAAATATGCTGCCATTCTACCTCTAAAGGTAGTGGCATCATAATGGGTGCTATTATGAATGCTCAGTTTATTGCTATATTTGGATGCCAAACATGTGCACAGACTTCAGATAGCACCCAGTGCTACTGGTATGGATATTTAAGAAGCACAATATAGTTTTGTACCAAGTACAGCTCATTGCTGACTCTTAATGGAGCACACATTGCACCCCAAGTTAACTTGCCTAACCTTTTTTGCTCCCATTCAAACAGACCAGGAAACACTCACAGTAAAATCACATATTTTGTTTCATGTGGATCCATGCATGCTACTCACTAGTATTTCCTGATTTTGTCCCCACTGGGTATGATCCCCAAGGACACTAGGTTTCAAGTTAAAGATCCACCTTTATGGTACATTTGCATAGCTCATTGTTCTGATCAACTAGACATTTTGTGAATGTACATCAAAACTGCGATCTGAAACACCCTCCTGACGTGAGTGCCTCCATGCAGCAGCCTGCATGATCAGGAGTACCCTGACGTTTACTAAGATTCGACCTGCTCCTAGAGACCTCAACTCGCTCCCCTTGTGCGTTCGTATAAGCTGTATCACTTAAAAGAATTCCACATGAAGACTGCATGGCATACAAACTCAGAATCTCTGGCAGCACTAGTAGCTCCAGAGTTACAATACTGCAAGACTGTAAATCAAGAGATACAAGCAAAAGAAAGGTAGCCGTTGCCTGCTATGCATAGAGTATCTGAAAAAGACAAGCTCTCCCCTTCATTCGCAAATAAGTACACTTCACTTCATACAGAAATTCACCAAGCCCCAGTATTTCCCTATTCACCGCCCCTCTTCACCTCTAGTTTCCCATGTAGCCATTTTCTCTTGCAAAAACACACATCTTCCTTCTCCTGCTTTTGTTGCTTTGTAGCTAGAAGTGTGGACTAAAATTTCCCTCTATACATCCCCCATAGCTACATACACACAAGATTAAAACATTCGGAGATGCTCATTCTCATACTGGTGGAAATGTAAAAGAAGAACATGAAGTGGAGAATCCAGTGAGTAGAAGGGAAGTTTCACTACTTTTAAAGTTAAATAGTTCAACTACTTTTTCCACAATTCTGATCTTTCTCTTTTTGTTTTAAAAGTATTTATGTTTATTTTAACTTTGTGCTTGCTCTTTTTTACACTACTAAATTAACTTGTGCTCCTGCAGAGCTGGGAGACATCAATACTTATCTGATACGAAGAAGGAGTACAAACTGAAACTAGTCTAGCAGAGCACATTCTTATGTGGTTTCCCCACCACTTTCTCCCATCATGATATCCACCTGCTGTCTCCAAAACCTGCTCTCATAATACGTCTCTGTTACACACCGTCACCTCGCCGGCGCAAGCGCTGCCCCAAACCGCTGGAAGAATCATATTGCACCAGTCATTCTACTAGACATCTCATGTAAAACTGCTGCTGCAATCTGTGAAAACATTTTTTCCTCGAGGAGATGTTGGGGTTTTTACAAATCAGATGATTAACAAGAACTTGATCTATGAAATGAAATGAAATGAAATTGAATGAAAGGCATGTGTAAAGCATACACATACATACTCCAAAGGGTGTCTCAGTGCTGAGTTGAAAGATTGCCTGCGGAACAGTGCTGATCGTCCTATCAATCTTGTCGAGAGAGCCAGGTTTTTAACTTTTTCTTGAAGACAGATAGCTCAGAAATGGAAAGAAGTTTCAAGGGGGAATTGTTCCAAGCTATTGAGCCAAGGTAAGAGAAGGATCTGCCTCCGGTCCTGGCACAGCGTATTTTAGGAATTCTGGCTAGAAAGCCATGACTTGTCTGTAAATTCCTGGGAGGGGCATATGCACAAATCATTCTCCTCTGTATTGTATTTCAGATTTATAAAGTGCGCTGTAACCCTACTGGCATCGTGGCGCTGCGGTACAAATACTCAGTCACCATACTTCCAGGCTCAATGGTTGCTAGGTTCGGCCTGTACTCTAGGGAAAAGCCAAGTTTTAACTTTGCCCCTGAACTTCACCAGATCCTGCATCTGTCTTAGCTCAACTGGCAGACTGTTCCAGAGGAGTGCTGCCGCATAGCTAATGGCTCTTCTACCAGATTTAACTTTCTTAATCTTGGGTATGTTCACCAGATTAGTCGAGGAAGAACGAAGGCTCCGAGTGGGATTATACCAGTGGAACTTAGACTGCAGCGGTATTGGTCCCATCCCATGCAATGCCTTGAAGACGATGCACAGTGACTTAAATTGAATCCTCTGGGGTACCGGAAGCCAGTGAAGCTCCGCCAAGGATGTGGATGACTGACGTGGTCTTGATAGGGCCAGTTTAGCGGCCACCGTCTGAACTCTCTGGAGTCTCCCAATCAGGTACCTAGGGGTTTCCAGCAGTAGCGCATTCCCATAGTCAAGTCGACTCAGAATGACGCCAAAAACCCGAAGGGAGAGAACAGGGGACTTTACCTGCTACACAGCAGAGTACCTCAATTTTTTCACAATTAAATTGTAAGGAGTTGTTTTTCAGACAGTGCACTGTTTCTAGCATACAGACATGAAATGTTTCCAGCGAGACCGCTTGGTCTCCCTCCAATGATACAATGAGCGGAGTATCGTCGGCGTAGTTTACCAAGCTGACCCCATAAGACTTAATAATCGACATTAGGAGGCTCATATAGGTGTTAAATAGTATTGGGTTGATTACAGAGCCCTGGGGAACCCCATGCCTAATCTCAGTAAAGTCCGAACGATAAGGGGGAGGGTCACCGCCTGTCGTCTGGTTGTCAGATATGATCGAAAACAATCCAGTGCTACACCTCCCACCCCTACTGTTTCCAGCCTGGTCATGAGAGATTTGTGGTTGACCGTATCGAATGCGGAAGACAGGTCCAGTAAGATCAAAATAGCTGGTTGTCCTCTGTCTGCTCGCATTCAAAGATCTTTCAAGACGATAACCAGAGCCATCTCTGTCCCATGACCTGGGCGAAACCCAAACTGCATATCCTCCAGCTTGTTACGCTCCAAAAACTGGGAGAGTGCCCTGCTAACCAAACGTTCTATGATCTTTACTGGGTATGGGAGGAGGGATATTGGTCTGTAATTTTTAGGGCATGCTGAATCAAGTGTGGGTGGTACACTGCTCCTTTCTTAAGAAGAGTTTTTAAGCACCAGGACCAGTGTTTTAAAAAGAATCCTCTTTTTGTTTGGGAGCCAGTGGAGCGCTTTCAATAGTGGGGTCATATGGGTTGTAGGAGCAAGGTTGAGAATTGTTCTTGCCGGCGCATTCTGCACCACCTAAAGTCTACTGAGGAGATATTCAGGGAGTTACAAGTAAAGTGCATTCCCATAAGAGAGTCCGGAAGTAATCATAGCCTGGATTACCATTTTCTTGGATTCAACAGACAGGAGAGGTAAGAATGGTTTCAGGGAGCGTAACAGCCCAGAACAGGAGCCAACCAGTGCCTGGATTGGAGGTTGGAAAGTCAGGTCAATGTTGACGCCTAGGTTTTTTACTGTAGAGCACCCTGAGGCCAACAAGTCCTCCAGAAATCTGGTGAGGTGGGGACAAAAAACAAAATCTCCATTTTGTCTGGATTACATTTTAATTGGTTAATGGACAGCCAGTTGAACACATTGGAGAGCCAAGCTTTAATAGCTACTCCATCAAACTCTGTCCCTTTTTCTCAAGTGAAAAGCAACTGTGTGTCGTCGGTGTATATTACCATCGCACCCAGTGTCTCAGCTAACACCGTAAAAGGTGTGAGATAGGCATCGAATAAGGTAGGGCTGAGTGTTGAACCTTGAGGCACTTCAACTGGCAACTCACAGACTGGGGATAAAAACAGGGGTATCCACACTTCTTGGCTTCTGTTATTCAAAAAGGAATGTCAGCTACTTCAAGGCCGGGCCCCCAATTCGAATGGATTGTAAACAAGCTAGCAGTCTCATGAAGAACTGTGTCAAAGGCCGCCAATAAATGCAACATAATCAGGATGGCCCAACACCCTTCATCTAGAGTGCCTTTAATGAAGTCGACCACCTCTAGAAGGGCTGTTTCCATGCTCAATTGGTTCTGAAACCTGACCGACTACGATGAAGAAGATTGTTGCTTTCAAGGTAATCCAAGATTTGGGAGTTAACACATTTTTTCAAAACTTTCGAGAATGCAGGAAGAAGGGAGATAGGTCTGTAGATAGCTTGAACTTTGGGATCAGCCATGGGTTTTTTAAGTAAAGGCAACATTTTAGCATGCGTCCATTTGGCCAGCACTGTTCCGGAAGACAGAGACGCATTCAAAACTCTATTTGCAACCGGATTAATAACAAGAGCCACTTTAGCAAGTAAGCTAGGTAGACATGGGTCAGATGGGGACCACGATTTAAGACACTTGATAGCCGCCAAAGATTAATCTATGGACATGGGTGGGAAATTACAGAGAGTGGTCTCCTCAGTAGTAGGCTTGCCAGACTATATAACCTCATAAGATGTTTTGGCAACCTGTGAAACATTCAACAGGCTGATATGGATAGAGGTTATTTTTTCATGAAAGTACACAGCCAGCTGGTCGCACCAATCAGCTCTGGATTGTTGGTGTCTCGTAGCGGCATCCGGGTTCATGAATGATTTAACAATTTAAAAAAGGTCTTTAGATTTTATATCTGACTCCTCAATTCTAGTCTCAAAAAAAGATTTTTTTTCGCTGAACGGACCTTAGAGTGATAGACTTTTAAAGCTAACTTATAGATATGTTTGTCCTATAGATTTTATTTATATTATAGTCCTACGAGTCTCATTGAACCAAGGGACCGACGGTTTGGTTCTGAGGGATCCGAGTGCACAGACCCAAGAACATACGCCAACGAACAATGTGTTCCTGGTAACAATGGATTCATAGGAGAAAAGAAAATAGTAGGAACTAAATAAGGATATAAATTTAAAATCTGAATTTTTGTTACTGATATTCAATATCGGGAAATTTTTAAAATATAAATTCAGTGTTACTTAATCCTTTAACTGTGTGTTCTAATACACAACCGATCCCTCTATAGAATTTACTATATACTGGTTTATAATGTTTGTACACTAGGGAAGTAATATACTGTTTTAGTACGGTTTTCTAAACAGAAACTTGATTGAAGAAATAAGCTTTGAACTGGTCAGTACAGGGAACAGCAGAATTTAAGAATGAACCATGCTTTATAGCATCAATGGCAATTAAGTCTACGGGAACAGGAGAAAAAAACTCAACCTCACGCGGCATAGCATGTACATTATGTTTATGTTCCACCAACGCATGTCTGCTTAAGCGGAAAAACGAACTGTTGAGTTTTTTTTGTCCCCTTGTTCACTCTCCTACCACCCCTCTACCTGTGTGGCATCTGAGAAGCATGTGGCATCTGAGAAATCACAATAAAATAAAATACACCAAAATAGCTCTGCCTCCAAACTCATTGAATCTTGACAAAAATCAGACATCTGTAGCATGTGCTAACTCTATGCTAAAGGGCAACAGATCCAGAAAACAACACACTATTTCTGGGGCAATAACACTTTAGGAATACAGGATACCCTGCATTAGAGCTCCCTAACATTGCCTGCAGAAGATAAGAGTATGAAGCCTGTGTTCGTGGGATGATCCTAGTGTGGGAGCTCTAGCCATGGATTCTTCCTCTGACCCTAGCCATCTGTGAATCTAGAAGAGTATAAAATCCACAAAGGCCATGTGGCGAGATAGCCCCTGCCCTTTTTAGATGTCTGGATGCAACAGTTAAGAAGAACAACTGCCAGTCGAGGTCTAGGAAAAGTAGGAGAGTTTTTGGACTGCCACAACATGTGTGACAGCTGGAAGGACTAGCACACTGGCAAAGATGCAAAGATGGACAACTGCAGGCTCGTAGGCCACGGTGAATACGTTGTTGGTGGCTGTATAAACTGAAGATCTACAGCAGCACGGGGGGTGGGGGGGAGCAGATGCCTAACAAGAATGGGCAAAGAAAAGGGCCACATATACGAAACACAGTACGAAAATAATAAAAAGGCTCTCAGGCCATGAGTAGAGGGAAAATAGCGTGACAAATCACTTGATAATTACAAACAGTGAAAAGGGATTATTGATTACTGTACATCAAGGAGGATACAACAGATATGAGGACTTGGCACTGGTTGAACAGCCACTCATGCACATTTCAAAAATGAGCTTTCCACTTGCAGATACAAAGTGATTAACAGAGGTATATCACAAAAGAGAAGCCCACAAAACATACAAAACCCTTATTAAGAAACAAAATTTAAAATGTACACCAAGCATTCAAGATAGATATGGTTAAGGCCAGCCAGCATCATTAAAAGGTATACACATGCATTGAAATTTGCTGGAGACAATATGGGGGAAAATCACAAATTGTCATAGAAAAAAACAAATAAACTGCTGAATGACCAGATAAATAAACTGATGTACAGTCTTGATGTATTGTATGTATGAAGATGCTAACAACATAAATTAGCCAGAGGAAACCAACTGAATCTCTAATCTAAAGGCACAGCTAGCACCCTAGTCCCAAAACGTGATCAATGTAAGCCCGATATATGCATATACAAATGCATGCATGAATGGATGACTTGTCAGCAATTAACAAAGTGGGGACTGCCTAAGTTGCATAGGTGGCAGTGTCAGGTACAAATGCAGAACTCCTCACACATTGGGGTCAGGAAAAACGAACATATGCCAGGAAAGGTACACAAATTACTATTCATATTTGCTTTGAAGGTTTGCAAATTGGGTGGAGAATTTTAAATCTCCTCAATGATTAAGCAAAGTTTGGGGGGACTCAGGCCAAGGAATCACATGAACAACAAAAGCTGATATCATAAAAGAATTAATTGGAAAGATTTGTAACATTGTATGAAAAACAACAAGTGTGGGACTGGCAGAAAACATGGAGATGGAGCCAACAGAGGCTTTACTACGGGTCATTAGCGCTAGGCTGTTCTCAAATAATCTAAACATTACCTCGCTTACCACAGACTAATTGAATAGGTTACCTTATCAGAAGCCAACAAGGGAGCATCCCCAGTACCAATAATGACAATATTAAGTATACTGTAGCCAGAGGACTGGCTATATATATAGTATGAAGCAATTTTACATAAAATATTCACCATCAACAAGAAAACTGGTTTTAATAAAGTCAAACAGCAGTGAATGGAAAAAAATATATTAAATATGTACTGTGCATCTAAGGAAACACTGACAAACCAATCAGAAACTATTAATGGCAGGACCAGATTGGCAACTTAAATAACTATCCAACCTCATGTCTATTGTTGTTAATTGAGAAATGTTTAAAAAAATGTTCAAACAAATAAATGGTGCACCCTGACTGTAAAGCTCTAAAAAGGTAACTACGTTCCCTGAAACCTAAATAGAGTAAACACTACTAGCCAGAAGACAATTTTAAATGGTCACGTAAATCATTGAAATACAAACAGTATATTACATTTAGCTAAACTTGCAAACAGGATTTGCAAATATTTAAATGCTCTCAAGGAAAACATTTTTAATTATGCAATAATGAAGGAAAAATTAAGCCCTGCAATCTCTCTAGCATCTCTGCCTTGTGCAAAATCTTAGCTACACATAAAAAATATCAGAGCTATTTCTGAAGCTATGATAAAGAGCCAACCTTCTTTACCAACATCTCTTTCATTTTCATTGAACTTGGAGAAGAATCTGAGAACCTTTTGTCCTCTATTTTAATCTACTTGTGGTAAGCTAGCTACACTAAGTCTCCAACAAATGTGCCACTGGATGTTACAGTAGCAAAGATCTGGAGAAAAAAAAAGTCCAATGTCGGGGGCGAGGCTTGCCCAGGCAAGATGGCGGACACAATTAGAGAGTCCTCCCGGCCATCCCTAGTATCCATCGTCATCCATGTCACAGTATGCAGCCCGGCAGCAGAGAAACACTTGCTGTGCTCCTAAAGACCAGTTGGAGCTGTTGGAGCTTTGTGAGGTACCATATGGAGAGTCGGCGGGTTTCAGGTCGGGTGCAGCTTATGAGCAAGTTGGACCCTGTGCCTGAGACTGTAAGCCGCTCCGGAGCTAGGTGGAGGAGGACGGCACAGCCTCTGCGGTGAGTTAAGAGAGGGCTACGTGCAGGTCCACATGCCACAGCACCCATGAAGAGGCCTTTTATCCGCTCAGAACCCACCTGCTTCGTGGACTGGAGGTGAGAGTGGTAACCGAGCCGTTGGCCACAGGTGTGGGGGTCTACCCGCCCGGAAGCCTGCGTCCCCCTGCCCGGTAGATGGTGGCAGGGTTGACAGTCTCGAGCCAGATTTGCTGGCATGCAGATATAGTGACTGCCCGGACTGTAGAGAGCTACCTGAAGAAAGTGCTTGACTTGTAGTGCTGGACTACCCTGTGTTCTCCGTGGCAGAACAGGCAGCCTAGAGTCTTATTGCTACCTCAACGACGGGCCTCATATGCCCGCTGCTAACTCTCTTAGCCAGATCCTTGTAGATAAATGTAGTTTATTTGTTTTCACAACTGTAAACATGGCCGGTAGCCACATAAATCATACAGCATTGTGTTACATTGAGCCCATAATTAGCAAGATAAACACAGAAGATACATCAGACATTAACATTGTAATGATAAAATTAACTAGAAATCTATTAGCACAGTGCCCAAAGCTTCACAGTGTACCAGTCAAAAACTACATTTGCCTGGGCCGACAACTCCCTTCCCCCTCTCTCCCACTCTCCCCAATGCAGTTGCCAAGATAGTGTGGCCTCAGTCAAGTAAAGGACACATAATCAGAGAAGCTCAGGGCATCCTAGCTGAGGGAAACTCAAGCAGTCAGTACTAGTGGTAATCATCAGATGCGAAGGGACCGCCAACAAGCTGCTGTCCACGCACACATAGTCCAAAGAAACCTAGAAAGTATCAGCCACTGCCTTGTTCCTGCGCCAGTTGGCTGGATCCCTCTGAAGCGGGTCAACATGGCAGTGGGCTGTTCACCCCTGGGGAGAGGAAAGAAAAACGGCTCCCCTTTGAAGCGAACCTGTATTCGGGTGGGGGAGTGGCACTATGGGACCTTCCCCTGACCAAGTGCTTCCCTCATTCATGTGCTTCGGGACCTTATAAACATCCTACCTAGAAGGACCCCTGGCTGCTTGTGCTGTGTCGCTTGCTAGAGGATATGCGGGCTGGACGACAGTGCCGCTGCCGCACTACAGTGCCTCTGCCGCACTACTCAGATCTTACTACCAGAGGTCTAGAGCCCAGACCGAGGGATAAAGGATTCACCATCCCTCCTGGTGATGCCACAAGTCCACTGGAAATGGCCCCCGCCCAAATGAACACGCTGATGCCCACAAACCTCACCAACATACTGCAGGCCATCCAGGCCTCCCGTAAGGCAGTTGAAGCCAGGCTAGGGGGAAGTCAAGGTTGATCTCATACTTCTATGTCAGGATTTACAAAACATGACCATCGGGAACACCGAAGCGGAGGAGAGGCTCTCCACTGTGGAAGACGATGTGACCTCCCTCAAGGGAAACATGGTCAAACTCCTGTCCCTTACTACCACACTCGGGAATAGGGCTGAAGATGCGGAGAATAGATCACTGTGCAATAACTTATGCTTTGTGGGATTCCCAGAAGGGTAGGAATCATCAGATCCAGCAGACCTCCTGAGAGACTGGCTACACAAGGACTACTTATCTCCATGGTTTGTTATACAAAGGGTGCATAGATCCCTGGCCCAGCGCCCACTGTCGGGGCACCCCAGCGCCCACTGATCACCACATTCGTCAAGTACTGTGATAGGGATGCTAGTTTATGAGAGGCCCGCATAGGTGTTTCACTAACTTTTCAAGTTTAGGACTTCGTGAAACTCCGTGGCAACAGCGGTCCTTCGATGAGGTGAAGCAGAAGCTCAGGGCCCTTAACCTGAAATATATGCATTTATTTACAGCAAACTCCGGGTGATCATGACAGGCGCTCCCGTTTCTTCACCATCCCAGAGGCGGCGTGAGAGTGGGCAGTGGAGAAAGCACCCAAACTGGCCCTGGCCCCTTCTAAAATTAAGGGACTCAACATGACCTAAATCTCAGAGAGAGCACTAGATCCCACAGGCCACGTGGACGCTCTGTGATCTCCCCAGACTCCTATGACACGGAGATCTGCAGGCACAAAGAGGCCGCAAAGCAAACACAAGGAGATGATGGACGGAGCGCTGAAACTTTTCAGCCACTCACCCCCAGCTACAGATCTGGGTTGAATCCATCATCATTCTTTAGCTCACATTGACACACCAGTTCAGACCCAGCTATATACAAATCAATCTTGGCCCTGTGCCTCGAGGGAAAAGTCCAGACCGAACTGCCAAGCCAGGTCTTCCCTGGACCGGAAACAAGCATTCTGGGACAAGCATTCTGGGGACCAGTTTTGGGGTAACACCCCTCACCAGCCAGGCTAGCTTGAATTCAGTGGCAAAGTGAGCAAGCGACCCACGTCTGGGCATACCCTGCCAACTTAGGGCGAACAAAGGAAACACAAGGAGATGATGGACAGAGCGCTGAAACTTTTCAAACACTCACCCCCACTCACAGATCTGGGCTGAATCCGTCATCATTATTTAGCTTACTTCGCCACCCCAGTTCAGACCCAGCTATATGCAAATCAGTCTTGGCCCTGTGCCTCGTGGAAACAGTCCAGACCGAACTGCCAAGCCAGGTCTTCCCTGGACCGGAAACAAGCATCCTGGGACCGGTTTCGGGGTGCCACCCCATATCAGCTAGGCTAGCTTGACTCCAAAGAGGTCGCAGACCTGGGTCCACTTGGGAATAGTCAGGCGACAGCTGGTGGGTTAGAGCACAAAATGTATCTGGGGAACGATTGCCGTCGACCCAGTAGGGCCACTCATAGAGCATGCATAGCTGAGCAGCGCTGGTGCACTACACATAGATCCATCTGAATCAGGAAAGCCACCATTTGTGATGCCTCAAACACCTAGACTGTTTGAGTTTCTATGGTTTAATGTTAGAGTTGCGGGGTTTAGGGTGACAGTTACTTTGAGGAGGGAAGTATGGGGTGGGGAATTGTGTGGGGGGGTTTTAGTGGTTGAGATTCTTCCTTTGTTTCCCTTTGTTTTTTCTTTCCTTCCTTTTGGTTTTGAGTTGTTTGCTTAATTACTGTATGCCACTCACATGCTGCTCTTCCCTTGATAGTATGAGACAACTTGTCTCCAGAGGCTCTCTACCTTTCCCCCACACTGTAGATAGCACTCCTAGACGGGGACCCCATGACATACAATACGTTTAACCCTACAAAGGACCTAGAATGTGGACAGGCTCCCAGACCGCATTAAGCGAACAACAATTTTCTGCTACGCCTAGCACCTTCACCCCTCCATCCTGCTGTTGCATGAAACACACCTTCTGGGTTAAAAGGCCATTTTCCTGAAGAGATTTTAATACAATAAGGTTTAACATACAGACTTCACGTCGCTCTTCTTTTACACAAATTCTTCCCTCTCCAGATAGCTCATACGAACACTGACCAATATGTGGCACTGGAGGGCACACTTGAGGGGCGCCCATCTAATACCCTGAGTATCTATGCTCCCCCTCATATGTCCACCCAATCATATGCAGCTCTCATAGAAGTGATCTCGGGCTTCCCAGTGGGCACCACTGCCATAGACGGGTACGTTAATGCTACCTTGCATCCAGAAATGCATACTACTGGTGCCCTGACATTATATTGTGACAACTACAGCGGTGGATGGACTCCCTGGGTTTGTGTGATGTCTGGAGGCACCCCGGGATAGAAATTATACACACGTCTGCGGCTTATAAGACACACTCAAGTATAGATTTTTTCGTTGCTATCAGCAACTGATATGCTACAGGTTTCCCAGGTAGACATCCTCCCCAGAGACGTAACCGATGACTCCCCGATTGAACTCCAAAGTGATTGTATGACACTTTCATGGCGCCCTGTGTGGTGACTTAATGCCTGGTTTCTCCAGGATGAGAAATGCACAACAATTCTAGACACAGTACTACAGGCCTACTTTGCAGCTATGCTGAGTCCGCTGCATCCACAAGCACGATTTGGTCTGCCGGGAGTGGCTAAAAGGTAGGCAACTCAATAAAGACAAATGGGATCACGTTTGACCTGGAGCACCATATACTCACGCTAGAACGACGGCTGGTACTCAACCTCTCGGAGACCCTTAGACACCAAAAATAGATACCTCTAACCTTAGGCAAACTTCCCTAGAGGAGGCTAGGCAATGTTGGAGGTCCTCTGGCTAGCGGGTCTATGAGATGAGAGTAAAATCAGGTAAACTGCTCTACTGGTTAGCCACGAAAGGGGCCTCCATCAGAGCAGCTCCAGAAATCCTCGATCAGGCCGGGGTCCTGCACACTGACATGGAGGCGATAGTGGGCGGGGTTCGTCAATTATTACTGGGTGCTCCATGCAGCCCACTCTCCCCCCGTGAGCAATGTCAACCCCTCTCTGTAGAAGTACCACTCCCAAGATGACGCGCCCATCACCGTGGAGGAACATAAGCTGCCATAACTGTGCTTAAGCTGGTAAACACCCAGGGGCTGAATGAATACCTCCCGGAATATTATAGTAAGATCCGGGACCTTCTATCCCTGCATCTACTCACTATGTATGTGTAGGCAGCTCAAGTCGGCCACTTCCTACCGGAATTAGATGTAGCTTTGATAGTGATGATTGCCAAATCTGACCTACCTTCACCGAACTGCGTCTCATATAGGCCCATATCTATTATGAACAGAGAAATAAAGATCTTTGCGAAGATCATCGTAGCCAGGCTTGGCCAGGTGATTTCTACACCGGTACACCCTGACCAATGTGGGTTCAAGCCCAACTGAAAAACCCAGCACTATGTCAATTGCAGGTGGCACTAGCCCGAGCCCGCGATATATCATGGCCTTGCACACTCTTGCCTCTTCGAAAATAAAGCCTTAGATTTGACGATGGACTGGGGTTTCATGGGGCAGTCTTACTCAATATAATAATAATAATAATAATAATAATAATAATAATAATAATAGATTTCCTATTTGTAATGCACAAACATATCATCCCTTTAGGATATCAAGGCCCTGGGAGCCATGGGGGAGATTAAGCTAGCTATCCCACAGGGTCGTATGTGCTGAGCTGCCACCGCACCGCCGCAGGTGATCGAACCACGAGCCTCACGCTCTAGAGTCAGCCGCCCTGCTGCTGTGCCACACCACTCCCTGTGGCCTTTGGGTCACAGATTTGAACATACACTCATCTTCTGTACTCCCAGCCTACATCCTGGATGTTAATAAAAGGAATGCCCTCTGACTCCTCTATAGGTAATGGGACTAGGCAGGGGTGTCCACTGTTGCCCCTCTTGTTCGCCCTCACTATTGAACCGCTTGCCGGCTGACACGATGTGATGCCCAGATGCAAGGATGGCACTGAAGGGGATCCATGGAGGTTAGAAATGCACTTTATGCTGATGATGTCCCCCTGTACCTGGGTGAACCCCAGTTGACTGGGCCTAGATACCTTCGTCTTCAAGCACTCTATGAAGAGGCTTCGGGCCTCAGGATGCACCTTCTCCAAGTCCATATTGGTCCTGATGCATGGCGAGAAAGAGACCATAAAATAGCAATCCTCTATACCCATGAAACAACTGAGTTTCAAGTATTTGGGCATTCACATAGCTCTCTTTCCCGAGCTGACCTGGAGCCTCTACATGACGAGCCTTAACATGACACTCATCCTGTCCTGGATGAAGGCGGATCTACAAAGGTGGTCAACTCTGCCTCTTAAAATACTGGGCCAGGTAGCCCTCTTCAAAATGATGGCCCTCCTGCAATATTTTCATATACTTCAAAATTTCCAGCTGTAAGGTAAGGTCGAGACCTTACCTCTACAGTCCGTGACTTTCTTTGTTTAGGCAAACAACAACATATGCCCGGGTCTAAGTGCAGGCTTTCTGTATATGATGGAGTTATGGCAATGGCAGATCTTTAACTATATTACTGGGCCACACAGTTACTCGTGATTAATGATTGGCTGACTGGTGGGTGGGTGGGATAACCCTACCTATCGAGCAGAACTTGCTTTGTTAAACAAGAATAAAGTCATGGGCTTGCTGTATGGGGACCCGATCCCCAAACACCTCCCAGGGGTAAACCGGGTAGTGTTTCAGACTGAGACAGCTATGCGCTTTCTCCGATGGCACGACAAGCTCACACAACAGACTTCATTGTAGCACGGTCACTACCTCACTCATACCTCCAGTCTGCATGGATTTCAGGGGACACTATTGATATCACAACCCAAGGGGATGTCTGGAAGGGAAGCCACATTAAATATTTTCAGGATCTCCAGGCACAATTTGACATTACCAAGACACAATTCCATAAATGTCTACAACTTAGACATGCTCTCTTCGTGTACATGGACCGTCTGACTTCCCTCCTGGAACATAGCCTATTGGAAGCTCAACTACTAATGGTCAAGCTGGGTAAGGGGGTAATCTCCAGAATTTACTGCATACTGATTAACAATGACCCTGATGTGCTCGTGCCCCGGAGACGTAAGTGGGAGACCTGGATTGGCACCCTATAAAATGTTGATTGGCAAATAGCCCGCATGGCTCGCCACAAGATAGCAATATCCTCCCGTCACAGGCTGGTACAGATGAACAAATTTCACTGCACATACATACCCCCCCTTGGAAGCTGTGGCAGGTGGGGAAATGGTAGACTCCGGGCATGATTCCGATGCCCCTGCTGAGATGCAGAATCTTTTTTACAACATGGTCCAGCCCCCTGTTCACCCTATACTGGGAACACAGCCTTGTGCCTTTCACAGGTTTTAGGGCACACACTTGCACTGAAACCCAGGGAAGCCTTATTAAGTATACTGGACGACCTCTGCAGCACTTGGGAGGAAAGATGCCTCTTTGCGATGGCCACGATAGTGGCATAAAAATAGACAAAGCCCAAAACCAACATTGACTGAGTAGAGGAGGGGAATTAACTAGTGTTCCACATTGGAAAAACCTATTTACGCTGGCCAAGGATGCCCTTGCAAATATGAGCGTATATGGGGGACATGGACGGAATACTATGGCCTAGAGGCTTCCACGTAAGCCTGTTCATATATCCCTCCTTAGAATGTGTTGGGAAGGGCCTATGGTTGTGGCGGGAATGGCAGTGTTGAGTTGTTTTTTTTATTTGTTTCCTTTTCAATGTATAACATGTTTTTGTTGGAAATCAATAAATAATAGTGATAAAAAAAGTCCAATGTCCACATTCTTCAAGGAGATCAAAGCTTTGATAAGTGCCTCTCTGTAAAGTCACAACCTAAACTGAATATTATGACTCTTCTGCTGAAAAAGCTAACACTAAACCTACAGAAACTAAACTTATAAAAACAAATAGTGTGTTCTCACGTATTCATGGAATCAGTGAACATGATACATTAATCTCAAGGGGGCTTTGACCCAAATTAGAATAGAGAAATGGTGGTGTTAGCAGAATATTGATAACAAAAATATCCCCTAAAATACTTATAGACCCTCAAATATATTTTACAAAAATAACTGTCTATTGGATATGGGTTTTATATTAATGCCAAGGGAGTGCTATTTTTGTACAAGATATTTCAAACACAATACTTTTGTCGGAAGAAATTTTGACCATAATATTCGGGTACCATTCCAGCAGCAATGGATAAATTCTATTGTATTTTGGACACTGGCAAAGTGGTTTCACTGGTTTTATTAGAACTGGTGAGGCACGCAACACAGTTGACCACACTAAAATATTAAACAAGCTTGAGGACTTACAAAGTCTTGAACTTAGGAGGCTGAAGGAATTTCTCAGATTCTACAGTAAGGCTTCTGTTGTGAGCTGGGAGTGATAGCTGATCTCAAACAGGAGCTTTTTCACGCATGGGAATTCCAAGCTATGTGGCAATCATAGCACCCCCACTGTCTCCCCTCCTTCCCCCCCCCCCCCCCCCGACAGATTTTGGCAGGTTGGACCTGCTGAAATTTATCAGGGAAAAAGGCAAAACATTTGGCATGATAGAGAACCAGAAAAAGGAGAGAGCAAGTAGAACTTGCTGAGTTAAACAGCATTTCTGCATGCTGTGCCTCATTTCCAAAAGGAAACCTTGGAAAATGAGCTATTTGCCTTCCCAAGTACACGCCTCGGTCTGGGGTAATACGGAGTGTGGTAAATACCTCAACCGTAACCCCACAGCTTGTAATCAGTTCCTAAAAGTTTCTTTACTACACCTTTTGATCTTCTGTAATAAAGTGTGGTGTTCCACAAGGACTGATATGTTTTCCAAATTCTCTTTAATCCAATGGCTTCTCTAATTCAGTCATTTGGCATGAAACTATTTTTGTATGCAGACAATATGATTACCCCTGTAAACTGATCCAGTTCCCTTGAAAAACAATCTCATGAATTAATGGAAGGCTAGTGAAGAGGGGGGTATTGGCAGAAACACCAAAAGAGTCTAAACAGATGCATGAAATAGTTAAAATAGAAATCACTCTCTGAGACAAAAAGCCAACTGAAAAGAGGTAAGCCATATAATTGTAGTGAGCCTAAACTAGTGATGTGTCAATTATGTGCTTTCCGGAATATGCATTGTATCAGGAACTCATTCAAGCATCATCAGATAATGCAAATCTTCAGACCTGGGAAAGCACAAATCTTACAAATACACTTAGGTAGGTAGATTATGAATACTATGTAGTCTCATAACCTAAGTGTGGTAGGGGTGCATAATCTTAATCAAGAAAATGGCCTGAATCCTAAAGTGACAAAATACAGATTAGTCCAGTAGCATCTGTATCAGAATGGGAGCTAAAGCACTACGTAGAGGCAGGTTAGAAAGATGGAAGGTTTGGACAGCAAGTAGAAAAGTGCCTATTTTCATTCTCCGAATACGTTTTGAAAATATGATGTAAAACACAAATCATAGGTTTACACAGTTAGACTCTTTTTTATTGTTTAATTGAACAGTAGGATAGCTTCCTCACAGAAAGATGAAGGTCCTTGAAGACCATAACTTTCTAAATCAAATGTACTAGGAGTTCAAAGTAATGACATTTGGAGGCTTATGCATGGTAGTAATAATGCTATTAGATCATCCATGGCCGTTGTTTCAAGTGACTACGCTGCAATAACCTTCTCAGAACAGTCCCCATTACTCTGAACATACAAGGTAGCAGGTAAAAACCTGATGTAGTAGTTGCAGGACTAAAGTCTCTGAATGGAACATTGTTGCAATGATTTTGGATGAAAATGAGAGAGAGAATATAAGTATGTGTGTCACTGAGACAGGAATCACCGGGCCATGGGGGGGCGAAGGAAGAGACTGGGTACAACACTACAAATACCACAGGGTAATGAATCCAGACACAAAACAAATGCCCTATTGGCTGAGCTGAACAGAGGATACATTTTCTTTGATGACATTCTGAGTAAATGCTACTGTTTACAGTACATGTTGCGATAGTATGAAGAAAGAGAATGTATTAGCAATGTCATGGATGTAAACAAAGCAAAGCGCACTTCTTGTACCTTTGGTATCTAATTGGTTAGTGGAGTATATGTAAAAGATCGTCAAAACCTATAGGAAAAGCATTGGTGAAAATATGAACATCTGAAAGGGGATGCAAAATGCAAGTGTGAAGATAAATGGAAACGTTGCGTAGATAAGATGAGATTCTGCATTATGAAGAAAGCACATAAGACAAAATTAAAACGAAAAAAGTAAACATGAAGAAAAATAGAACTGTCAAGAGGTCTCATGATCTGAAATCTGTGTTGGGAGGGAAATGTGAAACTTAATAAACCTGCCTTCATACCACTCAAAGGTCCACAGATGAGACCAGTAGTAATGACATCTACTTCAAAAAATAAACTATCACTCAAGAACGTAAACTGCATACTGTACAGTTTAGGTTTTTTGCAACCGAGTATCTAAAGCATACTTGTTTTCAGGCAATGACTCGACGGTCCAAGGGTTTGGGGCGGGAGTTCAGCAAAACAAACGTGACAATACTGGCGATTGTAAGTGAAGCCGATGAACCCAAAGGAGTGAGGGCAAAGTTTGTTCCTAATGTTTGGCAAGAAGATAAAATTCGAATTTTAATATAATGTAAGATAAGTTAAAGGTGAAAAGGACTGATTGAGTAAACATCCACGCTTACTATACAGTACTGAAGAAACCAAAAAAGAACCAGAGCAAATGGCCCTCAGAAAAGCCACCACACCAATAAAACTTTGAATTGTAAAAGATTTCTGAAAATACTGGGAAATGGGATAGATGTTATAATATTGTCACACAGCTTAGGCAGGCTGCATCAGTGTTTGAATGGGTGCAAGATAAGTACCACTGACTCATTTTGAGTGTTGGCAGATGCTCAAAAAGCATGTCCCTCTGGGGCTGGAGAAGCCCAAATTTCTGGCTCGGGGATGTCCTCGCAAACATTATAAAATTTGGCGGCCCATCACCGGATCTCTGAGAGTGCTATGTAGACGGATGACTGTATATTGACTGCCAAGAAGAAGCTAGCTACCGTGCGGGGGGGGGGGGGAGGAGGGGAGGCGGGTTGTTAATGGTTTCCATAATGTTTATATGTTCCCTTTGTAAAACTCTACTGGATTGCGATGTCACATATGTGTGTTTTTTTGCCTGGCAGAAATCTCTGGGGTACAGAGCTCTACGATTTCCTTGTGATCAATAAAAATGGTTTTTTTTTTATTAAAAAGAAAACCAAAGGAAACTGTGCAGGGGGGGGAGGGGTCCGGGTGGGATGGAGTTGGGGACAGTTGGGGGGGGGGGGCAGGGAGGTGGGTTCATTTTGTGCAATGATCCCATTGTACTACATGTAAAAGTCATGATGGATTGCATTGTTCTATATATGTACATATGTCTGGCAGATACCTCTGGGCTACAGAGATCTGCGATTTTCTGTGCGATCTATCAATAAAATCTGTTTTTAAAAAAAAAAGGCATGTCCCTCTCTAAGTGACAGGAACATGTGTGGCCCATTGCCAAAATGGGGACTGGTGTTAAAATAATCAGTTAGAATATGAAGCACTATCAAGAATTCTCAGTTAATATAAAAACTAGCACGAGAAGCTTGCAGTTATTTCATCATCACAGGGGTGCTTGACATTATTGCTCTTTGTCTACAATCTCAGCTGCTTGGATAACAACGCTCTGCACATCAGTAAGACAAAGACTCTGCAATGTGAGATACAAATCATGAAGAAGAGCTGCCTGTAGCTCAATGAGGAAGACTTGAAGGAAGCCATAATAACAATCTTAGATATTAGCAAGAAGATTAGGCAACCTGCTGTGATAAAGACTGATGGGACAATATCGGACATATCTACTATTGGGTATAGAAAAAGAAGGCATGGGAGACGTACAACTGACATGATCTCCACTGGGGATCACATTTTAAGGGAAGAATATCAAAATAGATTAGAGTTCAACACTCGCAATGCTTGGGCTCTTCTCGGGAGGTGTAAGAAGAAAGAATTCCATTTTGAAAAGAAGCCACTATCGACGATGGGCAGAGCAGGTACAGAAATGCCTAATAATTTTTACAAACATACCATATTATAAAAATTGTAAATATGTTCAGGTGCTGGACGGAATGATGACAGTCTGCAATCTGGTAGAAATTATGTTCCATTTGACACTCAACCTTTTTTCCCTAAATTGTGTGGAAGGGAATGACTGTCAGTGTCAAATACACTACATATGTTACACAAATGCAGTACAAAGCTACTAGGCTAAGGCCTAGTTTGACCATGTCCTCTGAAAGAAACAAAATAAGGAAGCTGCAAGGACATGGGACTACATGAGGGATATAGAGTTCAAGGCAAAAAGCCACAATGAGAAAAAACAATGCCTACTGAAACAGTTTTCCAGATGTGGTGAAACTAACATCATATGATCCCCCTCCCCCAGTCTGCCCACACACTTAAACAACAGTTAACAGAAGCTCAGATACAACATTTAACAGAACTGCTATTTGTACGGTCCAAATTATTGAAGGAAAATGGGTAAAGGGTGAACCATTACTTCGCAATCTGAAAGTTTAAGTGTGGAAGTGTTATAAAGAGAATGTTTTTTTATTTTTCACACAAAAACAATGGAGGTAAGGACAAAAGCCATATTAGTCTTTTGGTGTAGTCTCAACTGTGGATACTAACTTTGCATTCCCAACCACAGACAGTTGTTTTGGGCCTTAACCCATTGGTGAACAATAATGTAGTCACTGTCAGCCACCAAAAGGGCATAACAACCATATGTTTCAAACAATGTTTAATTTACACCTGCATACAGGTGACATACTTTAAAGGATATAAACCATGAAGTAAGTAACAACTGCCAGTCTATCTAATCATCTCATTTCCCTGTCTACTGTAATATTTCATTTAGCTACCATCATTTTTATTTACGCAATTGTTAACTGTTCTGTGTCTGCCAGATCCTTACTCAATTGTTACCGACTTTGTGGCCCCATATATTTGCCTTATTGTTTGAGAGACAAAGGGCCACATGTACAAAAGGTTTTAGCGGTCGCAAACAGAGAATCAGGCCATTTGTGACTCCTAAATAGCCTGTTGACATGCACTAACCCTATTTTGTGAGTAGGTAACCTATTACCAAATCACAAAATAGGGTTTACGAGTCGGTATTAGGAAGGGGCGTGTTAAGGGCATCCCTTCCAAATAGCAAGTCGGAGGGGGATATATGAATGTTTTGCAACCAGAATGCAATGGCAAAACATTCGCAGTTTACCAACAACTTCAAGTTGGTGGTAACCCATTCGCAAATGGGAAGGGGTCCCCAAGAACCCATTCTCCTTTGAGAATGGGGGCACAAATTATTTTTACGAGAAGGTAGTGGATCTAAAGACCACTGCCTACTCCTAAAAAATTAAAAGAATACTTTTCATTTTTGTTTTTGAAATGCGTCCTATTTTCCTTTAAGGTACACTCACTGCCTTCCCCCAAAAATTGCTTTATTGCAAAAGCAAATTACAGACATGGGGTCTGCTGACCCCAGTTGGCCACCATCCCTGTTTTTGTCCATACCGAATGGAGTTACAAATTGCAACCTGCCTCATGAATATTGATGAGGCAGGCCCATTTGCGACCCACTGGGAATCGCAAACAGTGTCAAACACACTGCTGTACATCGCATTTTGCGACTTCCAAATTGCGAGTACACAATTAGGAACTTGCAAAACGTATGGATCGTAACGTGGTCCAAAGTTCCTTTATTAACTATTACATGATCATTTGCTGTTAGAATATTATTGTTCTCCTACAGTAATTACACCACAGGGGTATCGTTTTTTTTGTCCCCTACCTTCTCTCTTCCAAACCATAAACCACCTACACTTGCTCACAGATCATGGATTTTACTTTGCACCTGCACATAGAACTGCTATTTTTGAATCTTGTTATTTTGCACACCAACCACTGTATTTTCTTTAGAAACTGGAAATACTTGTGTATAAGGGACATTTTCAAATCCAGCACACAATAAACTGTTACGCTACCGTCACACAACATGTGATGCTGTGAACAATCCCTTCCAGCAGCACGCATTAATAAGACTTGAAATGTACTTTTTTCATTCATTTTCTTTTAATACAGAACCCAAAGAAAAGAACTTTCTACTGATGAGGGAGCAAAAAAATGCACCTCTACATAATGAACATCAAAGATAACATTCATCTCAACAGACACAAAAATTAAGTGTCATGAAGTATTGCCCATTAGCTTTTCCACCCCAAAGGACTCCTTCCCGCCCAACTGCACCAGGCACGAAGGGCCAATATGGATTGTGGAAAAAGAAGGAAGGACAAAAATACAAAGGACGAAATAAAACAGCCCTTACAGACCTAGAAAACACTTATTAAGCTCCCTCAGCACATTTCAACTGAATGTAGAGGGCTGCAAATGAAAAAGAGAAAATGCTCACATTTGCCCTTAGGCTTAGGTTTGGCTGCAGTAGTTTTCTTTCCCGTAAGGGCAGCAAGCTCTGCTTCAAGGTCCCCATCATCCACATCATCGTCATCCATGCTCTGCATCATTTCTTCAGGATTGAAATCGACAAACAGACCCAACTAGGTGCAAAGCCAACACAACAAAAACACTCTGTAAAATCAAGATAATGGTGCATGCGGGAAGAACACCCATCAAGAAACAGTAGGTCAAACAATATTATAAGGGAGAACTTTCTATACATTACCTCTAAAATGTCTCCCAATTTAACAGACACATACAAAAAAAATTAATAAATAGCTCTTCCTGGTAATCACACAGTCATTTTAAAATGTAACCATTGATAACATCAAGTAGCCTCTTAGTACCGAAAATGAAGAAATCACAGCATGAATCCGGATATCGAGCGTCCTGCTGATTTTGAGACAAGGCTGACCGCCCCTTTAGGCAATGTCATTTTGAGCCCTATTCACGAAGTTATTTATGCTTCAAGTAAAATGATAATAGGTGTAATAAACAAATAACATTATTTTCAAGGGCATATCACACAAGCAAAAATGATGGGATTTGGCTCTGTAAATGTGACTGTGTTACAAGGACGTTCCATCAGTTTTGACTAATGTCCGTGACAGCAACTCTGGTGAAAGGGCAAGGATTCGATGATTTCTAAAGCAAATCCACTTGCAAAGGGTAGTGAACAACTAAAGGCCACGAGTGGTATTCACAATGATTTTGCAAGCAGTTCCCAGCTTGAAAACGTTCTGAAAATGGCAGATGTAAATCTATTTTAACAGTAGGAACGGGGAGGGACAACCACAAATTTGAAGGGTAGCAGTACAGGGGAAGGGCTTTCCAGGTTACAAAATGCAAATGCATTTCAGCGTTCCATTTCTGCAATATACACCTGTAGATTTCTGCTTGCGTAAATGTTTATACAAGCCCTTACTCCTGGAAATCTGTAACTACTGCAGGTTCACAGGAGTACTCATGGAATTGTTTCCGAGTTCCATGAAAATCTGAAATGGACTCAAATTGTAGGCACACTGACCCAGTCGTACATTTCGGAGGTTCATCCTGGAAGCTTTGTGACTGAGGTCGAGAATGATCATAGCAATAGGGCTCACAGAATGAAGAGCTCTCCACTGACCGGAAGGGATTGCACTGATCAAGCTTCATTGATAACACTGCCCTCTTCTTTAATCTAGAACTATCTTGGATCATAAGCATGCCAGAAACCTCATACATTAAACCAGACTTCTTATTTGAGGGTGAATGTTGGAATTGGGTTGGGAATCAATTTGATATGATTCCATATGATGCAAATTGTTTCCATTCTTTTTCTTTAACTTACATTTCAAATGTAAATAACAATAACAAAGTGGGGTTGCGTTATTTGCTAAAAAAATAAATAATAATATGCATAACAACTCCATGTCTTCATATTTTAATTTTGTACTGTATGCTTATTTTGGTTGCAATAGTTTAGTTTGTGCAAATTGGATTGTTCACCATAGGTTTTCAAAGTGCACAAAAAAGTAATACTGGCCGCACTTATTATTTCTTGCCTGAGTGGGTTGCTTTCTAGCGAATAAATCAATTTTAATATTAGCATTCCCCACTTTCGTTTTTTTTAGTTTCAAATATGTATTTATTTCCACAATATTTAAAGACATGTCCCGGTAGAATCTTACCCTAGCTAGCAAAAGGACATAGTATATGTTAAATAAGCATTAAAGATATTTGGTGTTCACAGTGTTTCAAAATTTTAATGGACAGTTTGGAGGAGCTTAATAGCATCCGGATACTAAAACTGCAATTTCTATAAATGTGACTGTCTGGTAACGCATCTGAATTATTTTACATCTATTACTAATATTATAAAGAGAGAGCCCAAACCTTTGAGGCGGGTAATCTCAGGAACCACAGCACCAATCACAACACCCAATACAGCATTGGAAAGGGCAGTTGCAGCAGAAGGACATAGGCTATACAGATGCCCACCATATACATTTGAAAGGTAAAAGAACCTTACCAGCAAAGTAGTCCCTTGTGGGCGTGGGAGGGGCGCGGCATGACGACAAAAAAAAGCGTTCCTTAAACGTGTGCATTGTGCTGGGGGCGTGAACAAGGCCAATGGGCGCGGCAATTGCAATTGCGCGGCAGCAAGGGGTGTGGCCAATGGGCGCGACAACCGGCAACAATCGCGCGCAACATCCCCAAAAAAATAAACCGTGCCTTGGGGCGTGGCCAATGGGCGCGGCAATTGCCGGGGTCTAGGCGGGGGCAGACGCGACTGATCGTGCCTGCGGGGACATTAACTGCACAGTATCCTGCGCGCTGTCAGCCAGTCAACTCTCTGCATAAAGGACCGTGCCTGCGGGGACACTAACTGCAGTGTCTCCTGCGCGCTGTCACACACTCAACTCTCTGCATAAACGAATTAACACCAGGCGCACAACATCAACCAGGGCTGGAGCCGGGCTCAGGCGGCGGATGACGCGACTAAGCGCACCTGCTGGGACACTAACCTTCGAACTGACTGCACTTTCCCACACGCCCAGCGTCACCAGCCCGCACTGTCACCCACTCAACTCTCTGCATCAACGACTTTACACCACAAGCAAACATCAAACAAAACTGGAGCAGGGCCTCAAGCGGGGGATGACGCGATTGAGTGTGCCTGCGGGGACACGAAATTTACAACTGAATGCACTTTCACACACGCTTACCTACGGAAGTGGAGTACATACACACTAGAGACATCTGCTAATACTTCTTACTCCGAGGTACACACAGTATCTGCACACACATGCCTAACTATTGTGACACTTCATGCTAAAAATGTTCTCTACCGCGAGATTTTAAAATAAATTTCCCTTGCCTATTACACACATTGCACACATTCTGTTTCATACCCAGACAATGTCGGGACGGGCTGCTAGTTAATGATAAAAAAAACACATTTTAGGAGGGCTTTTAAAACAATTTAGTGGGTAATTGAATGTCTGAAGTTACTTAAGTGCTCTAGTGTTAGCAGAAATATCTACTATTTAAAAGGACAAACAAACTGAAGATTCAGTGGAGGTACAATGTAATTTAGGGATTTAAATTTCCCATGCAAGGGGGCTCTTCATCTAAATGTACCATGTGACTATCCAGTTGGTGACCTCTGAAAGTGCAGGAGTGTAATAATTGCCCTGAATTCCAGCGAAAGGATCCATTTCCTTCTAGGAGGATTCAGGGGTGTTCTGAGAATATTTTGAATTTTTTTTTGAATCAGATAGTGAATTTTAAAGAACAATTTTGACCAAACACTGGCACAATACATGTTGATTGTAGAATAAGGGCTCACTCGTGTCATAGATGCCCCATGCACCATGGGTAAGTCCATATGCCTAAAATGACATGTATTATGCCAGTGCCAGAATTCTGCCATTAATGGGTGACATTTGTGTATGTCTGGGTCAGCTGTTTGCCATGGCTGCTCTCTCCCATATGCCATGATTATCTACTCATATAATAAGAACTATCTCTAGTGCCAGCACTTTGTCACAGGAGCCCGTAAGTCGAAACATTTCCACCAGTATGGCAGCGACGGCCATACTGGTGGTAATCTGCAAGCCAAGAAGTTACCTTCAGGGCCAACATAAGACTAACAAGCAAAACAGCACATTCTTACCTACTCAAGCTCACTTACATTCACTCAACTCATTCTCACTCACTCATACGGTTATCTTATGTTGAATTTTGTTATGCAGATTTGTGAAGCACACTATCACCCAGGAGGGTATCATGAAGCTGAGTAGGTGCGAGCCTAGCCACATTAGGGCCAAGTGGGTTCACTCAAAAAGCCAGGTCTTCAGGTTTTTGCTGAGTTAAAGAAGTGATGAGGAAGCTCTTATGTGTAGTGGCAGGTCATTACACACTTTAGGAGAGATGTGGAAGAAGGGTCGACTGTTGAATCTGTTTTTCTGTATGCATGAGATGTGTGCAAGTAGCAAGCTGGACGAGCGAAGGTGTCTAGAAGGTTTGTGAAAGCAGAAGCGATTGCTGAGGTTTGCTGCACCAGTGTTATGTAGTGCCTTGAAAGTGTGGGTTAGGAGTTTGAATTGTGTATGGGGAGCCAGTGGAGCTCATTCAGGTGTGGTGTGATGCGAGTGCAGCAGGGGAAGTTGAGAGTGATTCTCGTCACCGAGTTCTGAATGGTCTGCAGCCTTCTGCAGAGTTTTTTTTCTTGATGGCAGCATAAAGGGTGTACCAGTAGTCCAGCTTGTTTGTGACCAGAATGTGCCTGGTTTTCTGGGTGCTGACTGAGCCATATGAAAAACTTCCTCAGCATCTTCAGGTAATGGAAGCATGAGGGGGAGCTGCTTTGGTGGTCATGCCTAGTTTGCTGTTGATGATGATCCAGAGGTTTTTGCTGTTGATGGTGGGTGTTAGGCCTGGCTCTTTTTGCCACTAGGTAGAATTCCAGGGTGAAGTGCTCTTCCACAAAGTCACAATTTCGGTTTTGTCGATGTTCAGCTTTAGGAAGTTGGTTTTCATCCATTGGATGATTTCAGTCATGCAGGCACTGAAATTGATCCAGATACTGAGCATCTAGTCCATGAGGGAGAAAATGAGTTGGGAGTGGTCAGTGTATGAGAGGACATTGATGTTGTGAGAGTGGATGAAGCTGGCTTAAGGGATCATGTGTGCTTGAAGTGGGTCAGACAGACTCAGGGAGGAATCTTGTGGAACTCATCAGATGAGGTTGTGGGCGGTCGAGGTGTACGGTGGAAGGCTGCATGACTGGGTCTTTCCAGTCAGGAAGGAGCAGATCCACTGGAGTGAGTGTCCTTGGATTCCGATGTCATGTAGGCATTGGATGAGGGCTAAGAGAGCCATGATAGCGGACGCGTCTGCTTGAGGCTCCGAGCGGTGGCCCAAGTATCGGCAATCATTGGTGCCGGTGGACCCCCAAAGTAAACCAGGGACGGAGTCATTCACAGTGTCATCCACAATTGGCAGCGAAAATCCAGAATTGAGGAACGGGATAGACACCATGAGCTGGAAAAGTGCTGGGAGACCGCATCTAACATGGCGGCGGCCGTGGCCTGAATAACGGCCCCACTAAGGCGACATCCGGAGTGCCGAATGTGGCGCCAGTCTCACACCACTAGAAGTGGCAACAGCGGCGGAGAGCCAGATAGGACGGTTCCTGCCAGCCCCTGGAGAAGGCCGCACCACTGAAGCCCGAGGTGAGCATCAAGGTAGAGTTGGCAGCAGGGGTGACCAGGCAGGCACAAGCTGAGTGGAGGGCTGCCTAGGCGCGATCCGCAGGTGTCGCCGCTCACGATTGACTTTACCAGCGGGAGCCCCCTAGCCAAAGGGAAGAAGAAACTTTACTAGGGCGGAAGTTACCCGAAATCAAGCAGCCCCAGACGGTAACCAGGAAACCACTGGTGAGCCATTTACCCTGCTCCTTCCCTGTCCCATTAAAAACCTGAGTGATCTGTGCCGGGCCTTGAGGCGCGAGAGGTGACGGAACGACGTCCTAGGGGCGAAACAGCATGGGAGAGTCAATCGAGAGGGGGGGGGGAAAGAATAGCAATATCAAACCACTGGGATAGAGAAGACCGGTGAGCAACGCACAAGGAGTAAAGAAACGCACTTCACGGCGTGGGGATCACGGCACACCGCCATTTTAAAATCCCTAACGCAGCACAGAATGGTACCCCGGGAGACAAGACAACAGACTAAACAATCAGAATCATAACCTCGACAGGGGCCAATCATATCGGGCACCTAATACCGGGGGCAGTTTCAAAAGAAACAGAGCGCCTGAAATCACTAGAGCGAACACAGCACAGAAGCAGGTGGCCCAACAAGGGTGCCAGGAAATCAACCCACCATCAAGAAGCAAACAAGCCAGCCAAAAAACACAGTTTCTCCCTCACCTAACCCAAGCATGGGGAGACAGCGCCCTAACGGGACCTCGCAAACACCGGCCCACACAAGGCAATCCTCCCCAACGGCTAAGGGTACCCGGACGGAGGGAGATAAAACAACGGCATTAATGTCAGACAAGCTAGATAGAGTGCTAGTGGCCATAGAACATTCCAGAGTCGCCATGGAAGACAGATTCAGAACACTGGCCACAGATCTCAACCGGCTCAGAGACGACCACCGTAAATTGGCGGACAAAGTAACACATGGAGAAAAAAACATCCAGACTCTAGAACCCCAAATCAAGTTGCAGCAGGAAACACAGAAATTTCCAATCCAGAGTCAAGATCTTAAAAGAAAAAACAGATGACTTGGAAGGATACTGAAGACGAAGTAACATTAGAGTACTGAACCTACCAGAGGGAACGGAAGGCCTTGACTCCATCGGATACATACAGACTTGGCTTAAATCATTTACCACGGCATCGTGGCTGACCCCCTACTTCTCAGTGGAAAGGGCGCACGGGTCCCGGCGCACAGGCCGCCTCCGGGGTTCCCGACAAGACCACTACTGCTGAAACTCCTACACTATCGTGATAGGGACGCAGTGCCAAGGGCAGCCAGGCAACAGGGACCAGTTTGGGTGGAGGACAAGCAGGTCATGCTATTCATAGACTACTCCAGGGCGGTACAACAACAACGTGCCTCGTTCCTGGAGGTCAAGCGCATGCTACGACAAAAAGCTATTCAATACTCCCTCTTATTCCCGGCTCGCCTCAAAATTATACATGAAGGCCACACAAGCTTCTTCACAGATCCAAAGGATGCATATGACTAGGCAGAACAACACCTACAAGGCAAAGGTTCCCGAGAAGCCGCACAAAGAAATCGAGAGTTCAGAGGCAAACAACGACAACAGAAAAAAACAACCAGGAACACGATCAGGGAAAACAATCGAGAGGCACCCCGGATCTCGAACAAATAATTGTGGAACGCCGCAAGGCACTACAGGCGGCAGCGGATCTCGGCCCAACAATAGGGAGCTCGGACGGAGAAAGAGGCCCCCACATCAGAAGAGGACATAAGCGATACTAATACCTGACGGGAGGGTTCGATAATCCCACCAGTGGTGACCCCACAGACGGCGGACACATTAATCTGAGAGACTCATGTAATTGTATATATGTCCCCAATGCACCTAGCGCTCTCTCTTTGCATCACAGAGGGTCACTGACTTAGTTTCAAGTTCATCTACAGCCAAGTGCACAATGCCGTGAGAACACGCAGACACCAAAAGGTGCAGTATGGGGACACACGGAGGTTCCGCCGGCACCACACTTACACTCACCAGCTGTAACGGGCTACACAGACCCCACACAGCAGAAGCGAGAAGTCACAACCGCTCCAACAACGCACTAGAGTAGTTACATAATGCTCAGTTTGGACGTATCACCACGGGCGATAGGTCCACAGAGTTTGGACCAAGTCTCCTTGCATTGTTTCACCCCTGCCCCCAACCGAATCACACACCCACTACCAAATAACCCCAAAGACAATCACATAACACTAATTGACCCCAAAACAGGGTAATGCCAGGCATTACTAAACTCCCGGGGAACAGCACGCTGGGTCCCATAGACATCATATTATGACTAACAAGACCATAAACACTGACATTAGTCTCATTACACTAAACGTCAGAGGTATGCACACAGTGAGCAAGAGGTACGCCATATGCTCATACATCAAACGGCACAGTGTGCAGATAGCTCTGCTGCAAGAAATGCACTTAACAGAGCAAAAGTTGGAGCGCCCGCACAGGAGATGGCGGGGGACCCTTTGCGCCACAACATACTTTGTCTTCGCGAGAGGTACCTTGATCTGGCGGAGATATGTAATCCTAGAGGGAGTCCTAGCAGGGCAACCGATACTCATAGGCAGTATTTATGCTCCATCCAAACACAGAGCAAGACAAATTTTGGGATCACCCCACAGGGATACCATGGATACTAAGGGGCGACTTCAACTGAGCGCTAGACCTCATCCTAGATAGATCCTACTCCCTCCCATACACTCCCCAGCTCATAAAAAGACAGAACGCTACCAGTCATGGGTTTCACACTGGACGCTCACAGACGCAATTAGAGTCCGACACCCAAACACCAAGATCTACTCGTTTCACTGTCTCCCACAATTTACGGGTAAGACTAGACAGGTTTCCCTGCACCGCAACAATTGTCTCCAAGATTCAACACTCTGACTACCTGGGCCGGGTCCTTTCGGACCATGACGCACACATCCTAACCCTTAGGTGGAGACCGCCCCCCATCCTCCGATACCCACCTGGAAACTGCCACAAGAGTGCCTGACTGATCAGGTGTTCCGGCATGGACAGGGAAACATTATACGGGAATACTTTACAACAAATACAGTTACTACGACAAATAGAGGGAATCAGGAGAACACTGGAACATGCGCTAGAAAAACAGAAACCATATTGGCAACCATAACCAAAGAAGCGGACGCGAACACAGCAACCCCGACCCAGGTGGAGGAGGCCAAAACGGCATACACAGCAACCCTACAGGATCTGCATAAATATCATTTTAAGGCACATGAGGCAAGGGCACACAGGGAGGGCTTGGTCTGATCAGGTGTAAGAATTATGATCAGAATAATGAGAAAATTCCCCGTTCCAATATGGCACTTGTGTATCAGTGCCGATCACATGACTTGAAACCAAGCGGGTTTCCGGCAACCGACCCGCCATATTTAAATCAGGTTGTTTCTTCCGCAATCCGAATGGGGACGAAACAATGCTCGTTTACTGCAAGACACGGTAAGAATATCGGGGGACGGATACTAGAGACGAGTTTTAAAGCTTGAGTTGACGTTTGCATATGGGGTTACACTAGATTGTATGCAAGGACAGTAACTGTAATGGGGGCAGGCCGGATCAGTTGACAGGGAGGGAGTCTGTTATGAGTAGCACAGTGTTTCAACTATCAGGGCCACTTTCGAATACAATCGATATTGATATTCAGACGTTAATAATAAGACTCAGACATGAGTAGGTCACAGTGATGTAGAGTAGGACTTGGGCTCTCTTATCTGCGACATGGGGGTGAAACTATATAAAGAATTGCTCTATATGAAGTTTCTAATACCTTTCTGCCTTTTTTTTTTTTTTTAAGAACTGGGACAACACAAGTGTCTTTTTAATTAAACAGGGCTTCTAATAGTATATAGTACCAGTGTGACGCGGTGGATAGCTGGTACGAGGGGCCTTGGCTGCTACCGGGTACATATGTATTTTGGGTACAAATAGATAAGATACATAAGTTAATGTAATAAGATGGATTTCTGACTGGCTGGATGTACTTTGAATGAACCTTCTTTGTGTTTAAACAGTCACTGTGTGTTTCTCAATAAGGGTACAGAAAAGGTGGATTGAGACCTCGTGCCCTGAAGAAATTGCCACTACAGTCTACAGGCAATAAAACATGTCGGCCCATCATTACATGGTCTGCAAACATGCAGTATGTTTTTATTTTGAATAAGCCCTCGAGTTGAGAATAAAAGTGGTTTCTTGGTGACGATGTGGCTTATCTCAATTTTAACTTCACGCGGTTCGTTTGTGTTGTCAGTATACACATATTCATTTTTTCATTGGTTTTCTGGACACCAACATTTATTATTTTTGCAAGGTAGCGACCAATGAGGAGAAACGTGGGCATAACTGGTGACGATTAACCAGTAAGCTCCTCTGGTGGTGCGCACTTGAGGTGCTACTTCGTTTTGTCACAATTTTTATTAATATTGCTTCACATCTGTGTGGTGTATATACCTGTTGAAGTGGAGGGTATTTTGCTGAATACAGTGACTATTGACTCAGAGGTCGGTTCTTGTAATTAATGAAAAGATAGGGCGAGGATGAGTAGGGACAATACCTATGAAATATGAAGGGTGGTTGTTGTTGGGGAAGAAAATAAACTTCCACTCAGGAAGTCAATAGAATGTATTGCCCGAGTAGATCAGGTCTATTTGTTTTTGTTGCACACAGGGAGGGGGACAAATCCGGGGTGCTCCTACCCTGGCTGGCCCGGCAAGATATGGCGGTAAAACCAATCACAGAAATAGTAGACCCGGCCGGAAACTCGAACCGCTCACAAGCAGAAATATTACAACTCTTTCACAACTATTATACAGGGGTATATAGAAATCCAACACAGAACAACCAGAGGGCAATGGAAGACTTCCTAAATCCCCTAAACATACCACAAATCTCAACATCGGATAAGACCTCCCTAGACACAACAATTACGTCCACAGACATCACACAAGCAATCCAAGCCCTGGCAGGCAATAACGCCCCTTTCCACTAAAATATTATAGCACCTTCTCCGCGCTGCTGGTACCCCACCTAGTAGAAATGTACGAAGATGCATTAGAGAAGGGCGAACTCCCGGGATCACTCAGGGAGTCGATCCTAGAGACATTCCCGAAACCAAACCGAGACCCAAAACTCCTGGCCTCATACAGACCCATAACATTATTGACAGGGGACTGTAAAATCCTGGGAAAGATACTAGCAGACCGATATACACAAATCCTCCCACCACTGATCTACCGAATCAATGCGGGTTTGTCCAAGGTAGAAATCCATCTCAGAATATACGTGGGCTGTTCCACATTCAGGACAGAGCGAGCATCACTTATCCAAGGCCGCCTGCTTGATCCAGGACCTGGAGAAAGCCTTAGATACCCTCATATGGCCATATCTTTTCACACTTCTTCAACAGACAGGAAAAGGCCCCACCCTACTAGCATACATACAACTATTATACACAAATCTCCCTTTAAGAGTGTGCATGGGACGATGTATATCAGCCCCATTCCAGGTGGAAAGGGGCACAAGGCAGGGGTGTCCCCTCTCCCCTCTACTGTTTGCCCTGGAAGTAGAGCCACTAGTGATTTACATGCGCCAGGAGGGAGAGACCTGGAATATCCCAATAGCAGGCACCACTCATAGCGTGTAACTGTATGCAGACGACCTATTATTGAACGTACGTGACATCACAGCAGACTTGACCTCAATCTGGACAACACTCGCAGAATTCGCAGAGGCATCGCGACTTAGAGTAAACTGGGATAAATCCACGATATATCCGCCAAGTCCGGAACACGACCCTCAGAACATCAATATAGGAGGTCAGGGCGTCACCTGGAGCGAGAGTGCCCCTGGATACTTAGGAGTCCGGTTATACCACTCCCCCACCGACATATATACGAGGGAAAACATCGTAAAGCACTGGCAGGGATAAGGGCGGCTGTGGGTTTTTGGAAGACTCTTCCCCTGGCCCCAATTGGACGAGTGGCTTTGGCCAAAATTATAATAGTTCCCAGATTACTGTACCACTTTACTAACCTCCCGGTCACCCCGTCCCTTTTTCCGGAAACTAGACTCACTACTTAGCTCCCTTGTTTGGGGCACAGGCCGACATAGGGTCACACTAACCAAATACAATTGCCAACCGACTGGAGGGGACTGGGGGCCCCATCCTTCGAGGCATATGTCCTAGCCCCACAACTACAGTGGCTCTCTCACTGGACGGTAGAGCGCTACCTAGGAGAAACCAATACCGAGACAGGGCCTATACCATTACCAGCAATCGGCTGATAAGAACCATGCGGACACAAGTGTCAATAGACCACACATGTTTGCTGAGGATACACTGCATGTCTGCAGGAAAGCCCCTCTACTACCCACTGCTACCTCTGATAAGACTGCCCAGAAACGAGAGATATTACACAGCCCGTACATTGCAGGTATGGACAGATCACTCATTACTTGAGGTGGAATTCCTATGAGGACGGACAACTACGCCTGTTTAACCAATTAATAGAGGAATATGACCTTCCCCTAGGGCAATTCCTGCTACATAGACAAATCATCACCAGTTGCTGCCCACTTTTGGTCCTCGCTGAAGGGGAACCCACAACACATCCAGTACTACACACAATCCTCCACATGGGTGAGAGCAGATACTTAGTCACTTGGCTCTACAAAGCCATACGAGAACTCACAGACAAACCGCTAGACTCAGTGCGACAGACAGGGGAAGAGGAACTAGGATGGCCATTACACGACAAACCGCGGGAACACGCAATAGAGTACCCCAAGAAAGTATCCCGAAATGCTCGCTTTAAAAACATACAATTCTTTCTCCTACATAGGGCACATTTAACACCAGCACGACTCCAACGATGTTACCTGGATACTCAGTTCCTATGTCCCCACTGCCAGGCCTCTGATGCAGAATTCCAGCATATGTTCTGGAGTTGTCCCACAATACAACCATACTGGAGCTCCATACACGAGGCATTACGGGAAACCACGGGTCTACCAGACATGAACACATGGGAGGCTAGCGCATTGGGAGCATTCCGGTGGCGAAAAAATCACACAAAGTGCAGACACTCTTCGTGTCCCTGGCAATGCTGCTGGCTAAGAGAGGAATAGCCATGCAGTGGCGTGCCCCGACAGGACCCCCTATGGCAGCCTGGATGGGAGCAGTAAATAAATGGGGAGCAGCAGAATAGGAAGCGATTAGAAATGAAGAAGTGAGAGAACACACAAGCACCACATATCCATGGAATGGGCTCTACTCCTACACCAATACAGACAGCACGCAATGAACCACCCCCTGCACCCCAGACCCCAAAGGTTCAAACGACCCGAAACACACCCGAAGAAACACATCAAAGGCCCCAACCAGCCACACACCCGTAACACCCCATAACAGTCTATACAAACACTGGGAATCCGGATAGGCCCGTAGAAACTGTCACAGCCCCCCCCCCCCACATACCTAAACGCATATCAGTGACGGCATAACGACCCGCAAGTAAAATGCTCCTGCCTGAACGCAACCCAAAGCCCCCACAGTCAACCCCAGTTAGACCCAAATTTAACAGTTAAGAAACCACACCGGTAGCTATTAGACCGGAACTTATAGGAAGGACGTATATCTCAAAATGCAATAGAGCATACAATAATGCAAATAGACGCGCACATAAGTTCATGCTTCACACTACGCACATACTTCCCTAACTGTATAAAAAGTCTGAAACAAACGTGATGCACAAATATAAATGTAAGATGTGTATTAAGATATAAAATGTCAGTGAAAACATAAAAAAAAAAAAGAAAATGTAGGCATTGGATGAGGGTGGGGTGGGATGGGTGACATTATAAAACGATGAAGAGAGGTCCAGGTGGATGAGGTCAGGTCCACTATATCTCCTCTGTCCAGAGACATGCAGAGGTCATCAGTGGCAGTGATGAGGGTAGTTTCCGTGCTGTGATTAGGTCTGAAACTAGACTGACGGGTGTCAAAGAGTTGGTGGTCGTTGAGGTATTCGGCGAGGCATCAGTTGATGATTTTTTTCTAAGACTTTGGGATGGAAATGGTAACAGACATTTCGATATGTAGCAGACGAGCGCTGAAGGGTCAAAGGAGGGGTTCTTCAACAATGGGAGGACAGTTCACTCACCCTTTTCATTTGTTCATTTACTCTCAATCATTTGCACTCACTTTCATTTATTCACACGTATTCATTCACACTCACTCGCACTATATCTTCTCTCATTCATTCTCACTTCAGCACATTTTCACTCAACTTCACTCATTGTGATTCATTCTCACACACTCATTCTAATAGTTACACTCTCTGGGACTCCCACTCCCTCGTAGTTACAATCACCTACTGCCTCTCACCCTCAACACGTTCATTCTCACTCACTTTTACTCACAGACATGTATTTTCACTCACTCTCATTCATTACTAGTCCTACTTTGTCACCCACTCCTAATTTCACTCATACACACATACTTCACGCTAACAAGCTCTCCAACACGTACATGCTCTCACCCACACATTTAAAAGCATTTGTATTCAGTTACCGCACTGTCTGTGCATGACCTTTTTCAGCTCCTGATGCTCCATTGACCCTCGGGCAGGCACACTTCTCCTTTCCACAGCACTCCAGGGCAAAACAGAAAGCTGGAGCCTGTGCAGTCACATGTACTAGCTTTCAGCCTCTTCCTTTTTCACCCCACCCTTTTCCAACTCTATAACAAGCTTGGAAAGGGTAATTTTGATTAGCATGTAGCCCAGGCACTGCAGAGCTAAGTGCCTGGACCTATCTTTACCAGCGACAATCTCCTTGTTTCTTGACCTGTTTTTAAACACCAATAGTGAGTAACATCCTATTACTCACTATTGCTATAACTTTAAAAAACGCCAACCCTCGGTACCAGGTGTAGCATGAGGAAGTGACATCTATGAGATGGCTGACACAAGAGCACTGAAGATTGCCCACGGGTGGCAAAGTCCCAGCACAAGCCTCCGAGATCCGCCAAACCTCTCTGCCTCTCCAATTATGACTTGCTATAGAGTCACTTCTCAATATAGCCAAGGGTGATTGAGACATAAGCCCTAAATTGCCCAGGGCTACACGTCAATTAGCCTGTCACCCAACATTTTTCCAACTCACCTATCACAATTAGCCTGTAGCTCCTGAATTTCCAACTCAATGCAGGGTGGGGTGAAAAAGAAAGAGGCTGAAAACTGGAATCTGTGACTGTGCAGACTTAAAGTTCCAGTTTCTTGTGTCAGTGCTGCTTGAGGAGGGCTAGTGCTATGCCCCTGTCCTTAATATCAGTAGAGCACCTGGAGCTGACTTGCTTAGAAAGGAAGTTAAGTACAAAAAATGTTTATAATGTTGTGTGGATGAGAGTGTGCATGTGTGAGTAAGAGAGTGTGTATGTGAAAGTGAGTGACAAATGAGTGAGAAGAAGAGTGCAACCGAGTGAGAACAAAATAGTGAAAGTAAGCATAAGTGGCAGTAAGAGAGGGCACCAGGAAGAGAGAATGGGTGAGGGAATGTGACTAGGTGAGAATGGGAGTCAATGATATTGAGAGTCATTGAGCGTAACTGAGTGAGAGTGAGTGTAGCTGTGAGTAATAATGAGTAGGCCACAGTGAAATTGAGTAGGAAAGAAGACAAATGGGCATGAGTGAGAACGAATAAGTTAGAAAGTGTGAAAGTCTAAATAAATGAGCAAGTAAGAGTAAAACTGAGTGCAAGTGAGTGTGAATGATAGTGGATAAATGAGATTGAATTGGAGTGAGCGAGTTAGTGAGTGCAAGTGAATGAGAGTAAGTGCATAAGAGTTAGACAGAAACAGTGAGAGAAGGGTGAGAGTGAATTATTGAGAGTGAATGCAGACCAGAGAGTCAATCAAGGTAAGTTATTGTAAATGAGAATATGGCGTTCTGCTTGAGAGTTCTACCGCTGGCCCTGGCATATGGAAGGGAAATCTTGGCTTACAGAACACCCATGGCAAAATATTGCTCCTGGAATGCTGAAGACAATTCTAAGCATTAGTCCACCTGTGACAAAATCAGACTTGCTAACTTGAGAACAAAATCAGCTGTGTGAGCAGGAGGACTGGGCTTGTTGGGGGTGGGGTTTTATTTCCCGAACTTCCCGACCGGACGTTCTGCCTCCATCCCCAGCCCCCATCGACCTCTTCCTTCCACCAAAACCAACGAGATCAAAGGATTGTTGAGCCTGCTGGTTATGACGTGGGGCGTTTTCACACCCCTTAATGGGCATTGCCTGCTTGCAGTCTCAAAACACAATATGGAAATCCACTCTCTGCTGTGGTTTACAGCTCGCCTAGCCTAACACTGTGTGATTTGGCTCCTCACCAGGTGACCATGTGAAAGGAGCCGAAATCGTGGGACACGCGGAGGCACTGTGCGAGTTGGCAGGTCTGCAATAGGGTGACCAACCGTCTGTAAGTTTCACAGACCGTACGTAATTTGGACCTCACGTCCGTTGTCCGTGAGGATCCCTTTTATGGACGCCTTTTGTCCGTAATTTTGGGCATTGAAGGGAACAGCACTGCTCCCTGCATAAAGCCCCAGCACCCTAATGGGGCCGCCTCGCACTCTTCCTGGGAGCACAAGAGCAGCCCCACCCAGCCCATTGTCATTCTGTCTGCAGCTGATTGCGACATACAGAATGACAATTGGCCAGTTTGTAGTGTCACTGCATGCAGTGGCCTCCTCCTGCCACGGTCAGATGGAGGAAATGTGCAAAACGCCAATGCTGCTACATGAGAATCCGGTTCATTCAAAGAAGCTGGTGAAACAAGTTAAGAAGAAGGAGCTAGAGTTCTTCAAGTCTCATCATTTTAGATAAGTGCATTTTCAATATTATATTCAACAAAGCCATGGTTGCTGCATTTTCATTTTATGCAACTAACAACCATTGACAAAGCCAATAGTTCTGGCTTGTTGTAGGTGTAACGATACTTGTTGTTTTATATATCTAGATGCAATGACAGAAGAGGCAAAATACCAGTCCAGCTGCACACTATGCTAAGCACAGATTTTTTGCTTTTTTTTAAGACACGCCCTTAATTACATCAAACACGCCCTATGGAGAGACCCCCCTTTTTTTTTCATCCAGCTTAAAGCCCTGGAAACAACACCATGTCACAGTCACCTCATGGCATGGCACTGTGCATCATGCATGACTCAGGACTTCCACTTTTTCAGACTGTCTATGTGTAGTGGCATAGTGAACCCTACGCCCACCCACCCCTTGCCTTAGGAACTACAGCAAGGGTGAAATTCTTGATGGTCCTATTCTGTCTGCAACTCTGCAGACAAAGGCTCAGCTCATTATTAATATGAAAAGGTGGGCGAGTGAGGAAGTGAAGGGATGGCTGGATGGATGGATTAGTGAAAGGGTGAATGGATGGATAATGAGCGAAAGGATGGATAGATGAGTAAAAGGGTTGATGATGGGCGAGTGACTGGGTGGATGGATGAGTGAAAGGATGGATGAGTGATAGGGTCAATGGATGGCTTCATGAGTGGATGAGTAGAAGAATGGGTGGATGGATGAAAGGAAGGATGGCTAAGTGAAAGAGTCAATGGAGAAAGGGAGGATAGATGGATGGATGGATGGCTGACTGAAAAGGTGAATGGGTGGAAGGATGAGTGACTGCTGGGTAGAAGGATAAGTGAAAGGATGGCTGGATGGGTGAAAGGATAAATGGCTGGATGGATGAGCAGATGGATGGGTGGAAGAGTGGATGGATGAGTGTACAGATAGATAAGGTGAAAGGGTGGATGGATGGATAAGTGAAAGTGAGGATGGCGTGATGGATGAGTGAAATGATGGATGGAAGGATACATGATGGATAGGTTTGGATATAGATGGGATTACTTGTATACTATTGTGCGACCTCATCTCATGTGGATGTAAAACGTACCATTTGTACCGAAGTTTTGTCCTGAATTTTGACCTCATGTCCTGAATTTTTGTCCTGAATTTTGACCCATTGTCCTGAATTTTTACACTCACTGTGCTGAATTTGCACCCATGCCAGTTGGTCACCCTAGTCTGCAAAATACTAGCACTACTGTAATAGAGGTCGTATTTGGCATATTCGATACCCATGGGGAAATGCCTGTGCTGAGATACTGGAGGTAAATATGGGCATAACAGGCACCTGTGACAAAATACAGACACTGGTATACTAAAGATAATTCTTGGCTTATGGAAAATGCTGGTACTGGCACACTGGAAAAAAAGAAAGTTTAGCATAATGCAGGACACAACCATGACATATGAGAAAGGGCGACCATGGCAAACTGCAGGCGTTGACATAATAGAAGTAACTTTTGACATAAGGGTAACCAATGGAAGATGGCCAGCATAAATGTCAAAATGCTAGCACTAGGATATTCTATGTCATTTTTGGCATATGGGCCATCCATGGAATATGGGGTCATCTTTGCCAAAATGCTACACCTGGCACATGAAAGATCATTTTAACATAGGGGGGACTCATTTTGAAAAAAATGGGGTCTACTCCTAAGGAGCGTCAGGCTTTACGGGCTTGGTATACAATTACAGGAATGTAATCACTGCTGTTTCAGAGCCTATGGATTTATGTCACATTTTTTTTAAAATTGTGCTTTAAAATGTACTATTTGCCCCATTTTTCTCAAACTTTTCGAGAATAATTTGGGTCAAACATTATGCCCCATCCACCCCACTTTCAAATATCACCAGTCGTCATTGCTGGCCTGAACCGGCTTACCATGTACTGCCTTCTAACTAGTGCCCCTTCATCAGAACCTTCTTTGCATTAGTGGGTAATACCCCCTCGTGCGTACTTGCATGAAATCTGTCTCCACTCCCCTGCTACTTGGGCTACCGCTACTTGATGGCTGCGGCCCCTTTGCTTCGGTATTTCCTTGACATCCATGCCCCACGGTTGATACGGTCTGGAATTGGCTGCCACCCGAGCACTTCACTTTATGTATTATACTCAGCATTTTAGTTCTCTAGTCTGTGACGGTTTTGCAGCCAATGTCCCGAGTCTATTGGTGTGCACCAAGTTACATCAGTTGTGCCTTCTCCGTTAGTATGTGCGGACTCTGCACTTCTAGCCCTCTGCACCGAGTCAGTACTGGCTTGGTGTAAACTGCTAGCTGACCGTTGCTGTGTAGGAAATGCATTTGAGGTCCACTGCCACTTCGTCTGCAGCTACACCAATTTACAATTATTTGCTTTATATTTCTGCCCCTTTTTAATTAGTTGGCCGTCGCGACCCCTTGCCCTTGATGTGACCCTCGTACCTGCTTGGCAGCTGCAGCACCCTTGCCCTTGGCTCCCTGTGGACTCTTCTTGATTGGTTTTCGGCCCAGCATCTCTGCTCAGGAATGCTCTTCAATGGAAACACCTGCTCTTTCAGACCACGACCCTACACATGAATTCAAACATGTTTATCTTAGAGGGTTACAAATTCACAAAGTTACATTTCTCTCCGTTTAAAACGGCATGGCGCGGTGGGGGAAACACAAGTTTGGAAACCAGATTAGAGAACTGCAGAATCTATCCACTTTGACTAGTAAAGAATCGATCACACAAGTTAAATCTAAACTTCTCAAAAGCGTAATCAACTTCAAGGAAGACCGGATGTGTAAGACGTTCATGGAATCAACTGCAGCATCTAGAATAATTAGGGCTGCCCAGTGTGTTTAGAAGAAGGGGGTGTGCAAAGGAGGTTGGAATGTTGTACAAAAGCTCCTTTTCTGACATAGGCTGAAAAGGGATCCGAAAGCCAATTAGTGCGATTCTTTCGTTATGTTCTTACCGTGTGTGTGTGTAAATAAATAACACTTATCCTCGACCCCCGCGCAGTTGGACTGGCTTGGCAGAAAGAGGTGCAGTCCGTAATTGGTAAATAAAGAGATTGAGGGGAGATACACCCGATTCGCACGGTCCATGTGAAGTAGCACGGAAGCGGGAATGCACAGAGGTGAGGAACAGGAGTCGGCGGGCAGTGACGCGGGAGCTGAGCTGGTTAGTGGGGCAGTCAGTTGTAGCGCTATCCTGTCTGTGGGTGGCCCTGCGGGGGCTGAGTAGCAGGACCGAACCCCCTCCCATCCACCCCGGAACATACAGCAGGAGGACCGGGGGCAGCAGATGTCGTACTCTACCTGCTCCAGCGCGAGACCCTTGACACTACCCCTCCGAGTGCGGGAGCCAACAGGAAGCAGGGAGAGGATCCAGTCACGGCAGCTAGCAACACCTGAGGACCAGCCCTGGCACCCAGCCTCCACCTGTCAGACTGTTTCTGTCACGTGACCTGTCACTGCCGGGCGTTCGGCGCAGGCGGAGGAGACGCTGATCGCAGAGATGACGCACCAACGCGGAAAGAACGAGGGACGCTGCTCACGTCAGACGTAAACAATGTGGCCGGAGATGGGGTGTTATCCTACTTATTTATTTAGTTCCCTGTTATTGTTTTTTCGCTTATGTGTTCTACGTCCAAGCGGATTTTTTCTGCATCGAAATCGCCTTCTCTCGCTTATGACTGTGCTCTACCATTATATTTGTACTTTGTTGATCAGACGGCACTAACAACTCAAATGTTCAGATTTCTTAGAAGGGAGAAGTGATAAGCAGAGACTTCAGATCACCCTAGTTGCGACAGACGCACATATTTGGTGGTCAGGTCTGGTTAACGGCGTGCTGTTGTGGCATGCTCCAGCAATCCCACCTCCTGAGTTTCTTTCGACATATCTTAATGGCTACAACACATAAGAAAAAAAAAAGTCAGGGCACTAAGATCTTGCACTGGTACATATGTATTTCTGTAGGATTGAGCAATTGTGGTAGTGCAGGAGCTGGGAACCTGACCTCCCTAGTTCCCTCAACTTTTGGATGACCAAAAACACAATATTCAGATCAGCTCAGCACATACCCATAAGTTATATAGTGTGTATCACAGGATTAATAATCACAAAGTCAAAATTATTCAAGAACCAATAGACTATTCCCCTAAAGAAAGTATGCAGAGCTCCACATTTTACATGAAAATGCTTGTTTTCTTCTTTATTTAATATTTGATAGACGATCATTCATTTAAAATACAGTACAAAATCATAGCCATCATTGCCGACGCTGCGCTTTTCGTCTCCATGAGACTTCTTCAAGGCTTTCTGTATTCATGTCTATTCTTGAATTGAATCCAAGGTTAAAACATGACAGCGTGGAGAACTTCTATGATGAGATGTAGTATAGTTATTAAAAATAAGATCATTCTATTTTGGAAGGTCAAAGTTTTTTCTTTAGTTGGACTTGTTGAAAATATCGAGAGTTTCTCCCAAGGTGGTACAATTGCCCCTGGTTTTTAGTCATACAGCGTTCAGCGTGGTATCCAGTGTCGCTCGCCGCACTCATGACAACAAGCAGAAAAAGCAGACCAATGCCTGGCAGAAGCACGCAAAGCAGAAGAGCGCCGAGATTGTAGAATCAGACCAGCCATCCATGGAACAGTCACCACCGGGCGAGAACCAAGCCGGAAGAAGCATAGACTAGAAAACCCAGAGAGGGGTTTAAGGTTTAAGGTTAAAGGTTTGTTTATTGTACAGTTAATAAAAACTCACAATATAAAAACTTACATATATAAGAAAAGCCTTATTTACAATTAAAATTTAAAAAGGCGTGTGGTCACACTCTTTAAGATCATAGAAGTCTCGATTTCATTTTGGTGAGGGCCATTAAAATTGAGGGGACAAGGTACTCCGGGTGGGATAGCATTGCATTGGCTTGGCAGATGCTTTAGGTGAGCCAGGTGGCTGTTTTGTGAGTCTTCTAGCCACTGTGTCAAAGAATTTTGTTAGCCTGAAATTTAACTGAGTCTCTTCAGGATTAAAACACAGCGTCACAGCCTGCCTACAACTTGTTATGCCCTTTTGGTTCCATAAGACCCAAAATAGGGAGCGCCTTATGTCCATGATGTTTGTACAAATACAAATGATGTGTATTAGGTCCTCTTTACCTAATGAGCAGAGTCGGCAGCGATTTGCTGAGCTTGCCCTTTTCCAAGGTGCCAGATGGGGTAGTATAGGTATGATGTCGAGGCGCAGGTTTAAAAACTTGGTTTTTGTCGTCTGCGTGAGGCCCATTTTTAAATATTCTTGCGGCTTCAGAGCATTGTAATCTTTCAGCACTGCCCATCCATGAACCCTCTTTGCCAGGGTGTCTTTGTCCTCTATAGTTGATATCATCTTGGTTACTTTCGTTACCACTTTTTTTAAAGGTTTTGATGTCTGTTGGTGACTCCCAGAGATTTATGAGCCCCAAGAACTCCAGTGATTCTTTTAGATACTTCCTTGCGGGTGAGTTCTCTCTGATAGAGAGTTCAGTCCAGAGATGGGTGTTTAGAGTTCCTTGGTCAGTGTCTCTGGTTTTCCGCCAGCTTTTTATATATGCACCTCTTCTCTCCACCGTTTGTTTCTGTAGGCCGAATTCAAGGCGGATTTGAGCAGGCGAAGTGTAGGTGGGTAGGTGGAAAATTGCCCTGTATGCTCGACTGATGGTGTTGTCAGAGAGGGAAAAGTGGACACACCAACGGCTAAGGTAACACTCAGCATGGCCGAACCGCCAACCCCTACAAGAGGGGAAAGCAAGGTCGAGTCCCCCACCCAAGAACGACCAGAAACACTCTAACGCCATTTGCAACCTGAACACCTGCAACGTTGCGCAGAGCAGGGAAACAGGGGGAAAGGCATACATGAGATCCCTAGGTTACTGGAAGGGCATCACAACCACCCTCCTTGCCTCCATGCACAAAAATGTAAAAACAAGAGAGCATCGAAATAACCAGAGAGGCAACGAAGCCCACCCTCTGAGAAACAAACCTCACCGGTAAACCCAGGAACACAAGTCGAGTCAATGACAGGGACGAAAAAACACTGCTGAGCCTGCCTGACACCCCCTATTTCTGTCCCGGCAAGAAAACAATGACAGGGGCCACAATACCAACACTGCCCAGGAAAAAAAGACCCGAACTAGCAAACAGCTCCCGGCAGCACAAACAACAAGCCACCAGAACCGAGGACCACAAGTCCTGTACAGACACAAAAAAAAACAGGGCAACACCCAAGACCAACAGACTGGCAGTGGTCAGCACAATATGAGCAAGCAACCTGAAAACTCCAACCCTGGGACAGATCAACAACGCTCAACCACCAGCCCAGAACCTCCCTAAACATGGGATACACAGGTACCAATCGCGGAAACCTGACCACTTGGAAACCAGCAGGACAACACAAGAGCTAGCACCGGATACACAAGTAACTGAGCCCAGGGAAGAACCATCAGAAAAGCAGACAGAAGCCCCGGAACCCACTTCAAAGGTCCACAGGAGAACATGCCAAGGACACCAATACTGGAATCTCCGACACCACAGTCAATACCCTGGACAGAAGGAAGAGCACCTGCCCCAACAAAGGTCGGAACCGATCCCCAACGAAAGCCAGACTCAGAGGCGGGGGAGGAATGAGCTGACCAGAGTCACCAAAATCCACAGTTCCAGAGCACCTTGCATACCTCCATGACAGGACGTCCCGCCACTGGAAAAGAAGAGGCAGAAAGCAAGAGAATAGTGAAAAATGGGAGAACACTATCCCTCTAGCAAGCAAAACACCAAGCATAGGAGCCAACACCTTAGGTTGAACAAAGACAAAAAAGGCACCACCTTGGACCGGGAATGGCGACACAGGACAGTGGAGAGAGGCACCACTTAGAGCGAGGAAAGTCAGAAAGTACCCCTGAAAGAGCAAAGGCAGAACGAGTGGAAGAGAGACAATCCCAAACTAAACACAGTGAAGGAACAGAACCAGCCACTCCAGAACCAACACAAGGCTGAGACTACCAGTAAGGGCCAGTTGTCCTGCAAAGGAGGCACAAGCATAAGAGTCCGCAGGTCAAGAGACAGCGAACCCCACCAAGAGGGATAGTTGCAGTCAACCTATCCGGGGACAAGGCGGGACCCGAAAAACATGGGGATTCCCTGAAAAAACAATCCTGAACCCCTCTGTCACCACCAGAAGCACCCACTGGGCGGACACCAACTGTTGCCACAACCCAAAAAACAGAGAAATGCGACCCACCAGAACTCGCAGCACAGACACATAGGCAGGGCACAGAGATGGCTGAGGAAGAGGAAGCAGTCGGGGGAAACCAGGACGCGTCAGCGGAAGGAGTACTCCCACCATGCCCCGTCATGAAAGGGCTGGCCAGAGTGCCCATGTCAGCATGGACCAAAAGGCATCCTGGAAATAAAGAAAGTAGGATGCACAGACTGACAGGAGCCAGCAGTATGCAACCCGTCACAGACAACATCACCACATCCCCCAAAGTAAGACTAAACAACAACACCCACAAAAAGGGAGCTACACTAGTAAACCCTACTGGGCGGAATCAGCCTACTATGATGACAACCACATTATGCGCCGAGCAGCGACTGAAGCACAAAGGACACCGCTGTGCCAAAACACAGGGAAACCCATGCCCATCCACGTCTGGCCAGACTGACTCCAACAACTTAAGTACAGAAGAATGGATTGGCAAGGACCCATGCAACTGACAATGATACTGGGAAAGAGAAGAAAAAAAATTGCGCTCTCCCCAGGCACTACCGTGCCTGGTAACCTTAAGGACATGCCAATGTGCCGAAGAACCGAAACGCATGCAGCTGCACAAAATCGCTCAACAAGTGCCATATCACCGTACCCATCAGAATCAGTCAAGGCCAGAGGAGCTGGAGGAACAGGCTCTCTGCCATGAAAAGCAGCAGCTACAGCAGCCGGAATCAAATACCAAGAAGGAATCTGCGCAGGAGCTCCAGCACCCCGCCATGGAGGGTTGTATCATAAATCGAGACTCCCGTCTCGGAACACTGACCCCACCACATGATGCCGTAACAGCGACCCGGTCGCCAAGCAACCGCCTCACAAATACATGTGACTACAAGCCATTAAGTAAAATGAAGCATGCATACAGACATCAGTAAAGAAACAAAATTCTGCAATGGCCGCCCACGACATGGAGACAAACCAGCTGACAGCCATGCACGCTCACTCAGGTGAGAACAAGATGCCGTCCGACCTCCAGCTTGTCTTCACCATTGACTCGTCACCCTTCTCTAAGGAGAATTTTCAATCGACCATGAACTTCATTAGCAACTGGATGAACTTAAACGAGTTAAAGCTCAATCTGATGGTTCTCACCGGGCCCTCAGCCAACCCGTGGAACTCTAACTTTTGGCCCCATTCTCTGGGATGCCCACCCTCCCCAGTCAGCTCGGTCAAAAGCCTAGGTGCCACAATTAGAAGTGACCTCGCCATGAAGGCCCAGATTAATTCGGTGGTCTCCGCTTGCTTCTTCCACTTGAGAAGAATTCGGTAAATTAAAAGATTCCTATCTTTTGAGGCTCTTATCCAAGTTACAATGGCCTTAGTAATATCGCGTATCGACTACGCTAACTCACTGTAGGCGGAATCCCTGCATACCAATCATTCCTGTTACAAATGGTACAGAATCAAGCCGGCAGGCTTGTTTTCGGCCAGCCAAAATCCCACCAGGCGAAACCCCTGCTTAAGAGTCTCCATTGGCTCCCAGTGACCCACCGCTGTCTCTTCAAACTTGGCTGCCTGATCCACAGAGCCTTGTCGTCCTATGGCCGTTTTTATTGCAACTAGAATACAGCAATATGCCCCCTTTCGTGAGCTACGCTCTTCTAGCTTGAATCTACTGACCCCTTGCCCATTCAAACATAAAAATCATGGTGGTCTAAGATTCTCGACCTTGGCGCCTCATTTCTGGAATACCCTCCCCCCCCTGAATTGCGCCAAGTTCCCTCCTATCCTCAGTTTAGGAAATCCCTTAAGACGTGGCTTTTTTCCCAGGCCTATAATTAATTAACTCCCACTGCATCTGTCTAAACAACTCCGTCTAAGCGCCAAGAAACTGCTGGTGAACATGCGCTCAATAAATAATTTTATCATCAACTGCCCAGCCTCCAAAGAAGGCGGACGCACTCCTCACCAGAATCCGCTGCAGCAAGACCCCCAGGGGAGAGGCAGAGAAAAGTGCGCCCCAGCAAGAAATGCCTCAAAGACACCTCCACCGCGCTCCCCCCGAATCCGCTCAAGCTGTTCTACTGGAACCGGGCAGCGCAATATGGACACACATAACGCAAAAACAGCAAGGTCCTCAGGCATGCCCAGCAATACCATGACCCTATGGGAGCTCAAGTCTGCGAAAGCAAAATCGCACTCCCCACTTACCTGCAATCTGACGCAGCACTCAAAGTACGTGTGCAGAAACAAAAACAAAAATTTTCTGGGTGGTGGTCGCTCCTTTTTTGTGGTTAGTGGATGAAGGAGTCGGCCATATTGAGGGATTGGAGGCTAGTATACTGACTTTTACTTTGAATTATCTATGGGATGTTAAAGCTCATGCAATAATTACTGTGGCGAGGAAGACGGACAAGGAGGTAATGAAGATTACCAGTAAGTAAACTCCCATTTCACCCTACTAACAGCCTGTAATGATTCATAAAGGTGTGAAGAATGACCAAGTCACTGCATGACACACTTCTAGCACTGACGCACTGTAGGAGGCTGGATTAGTATGTGGTGCACACTTATTTAAGCGGAGCACCTTGCACTAATCCAGGCAACCCTTATGGTGATTTTCGTTGTCTTTGATAACCATAGAAAGCTCTCAAAGTCGTAGCTGTTGAGAGCAGCCTTCAGGCTCATCATGAAGGAATGTTAGGCAACTTGTTTTACCAGTTTAACCTTATGGTGTAAGCTAAGCTAAATGAAAAAGAACCACACAGTGTTTATATAAAAATACTTCTATTTATTACACAACACTCACTAACACATTGCTATATCTCCTACCTAGAGATATAAACACAATACACAAAATACTTCAAATGCAATCAGGTAAGTAAGCACAAAATACAGTGCTCTCGACCATACCATACCATAAACTTAACAAGCATTTGGTAAATGCATTAGGTTTTTCCTATGTGATTCTTAATATTTTTGTTGTTGTAATTTGTAGCAAATAATAGCCATGGTTTAATCTGTTCTTTCCCTCGTGTCAATGTGTGATGATCAAAGCCACTGAAATTCTTCATGCTGTGATATTAGTATTAGAGCGCAGCCCTCTGTAGCAGTAAGCTTGCTAAATAAACAAGCAATGAAGGTGCAGGGTTGCAGGTGAAAGTAATGACCAGGGCAGGGGATGGTGGCCGGAGACGATGCCAGCAACATTGGTGGTCGCAATGGAGGGAGAACGGTCTGCAAAAACATGCACTCATTTGGAGTTCTACCGATTAAATGGGAAAAAATAAAGAGACAAGACAGAGGATGTGGCCTAATGGCCAGAACTGCTGACCTTGGAGCTGGGGAGCCGGGTTTGAGTGCTGGCATGGGTTTACAAGCATGCTTGAAATGCGTACCCAAAATGTTTAAATAAAATACGAGACAAATGCATGCAGCTAGGAAAAGTAAAGGACGTTAACCCCTTCGCTGCTTCTGTCGGCCAACTGCCGTCGCGAGCACTACCTCCGTTGGCAGACGCGACCCGCCCACTCCACTAAACTGCCGCACCGCGGCTGAATTGTCGCCGCGGTTAAGCAAAAGTGTGCATTAAAAAAAGTGCCACAATAGCAGAAGGGAACAGTACTTTTGCAACAGGAAACTGATAAGAGAAGCAGGCGAGGAACAAGCACTGGTAAATGTAGGAAACTTTGCTACAACCAATAGAAATGGAGGAAAAGTAAGTAACAAGCACAGGAACCAATGAAAAGCAAGGGTGTAGGATGTTGCCCCTTTTGAGATTATATTAAATACAATAGATTTCTCAAGCACAGTGTAAGCGCTGTGCGGGCGAAACCTAAAAATAGGGATGCGACTGCAACTAGAAACAGGACTTGGACCAGTAGACTCAGAAGAGCTAGGGACACAAGGACCTACCCAAGGTAGGTACCCAGGAACCCCACGGAGGCTGTGTACAGAGGACCCAGATGAATTCTCTTGGAGGACGGAAGGTTGGAGAGCCACCCCACCAGTGGATGCACCGGAAACCAGGTTATCTACACCAGGGAAGGCAACTGCATAGGGGTGAAGAGACATCAGAAACCGCCGTAGACGACACTGGAAGACTTGGAAGAAAATACCTCTGGAGAAGTTCAGGAAGAAGTCTAATACAATCCAAGGGTGGATTCTGGAAGTAAAGAACCAGCAAGCAGAGGGGATAGAGTCCGTGCCACTCGGAAGTTACCAGGAGCCACGAAGACACAATGCCAACGATGTCAGGAGGTTCATGAGAGTAGACGGTGACTTTGTCGTTGCAGCTGTGGGGACCAGGTGACACTGAGGAAGACCAGGAGCCGTACACGAGCTGTCCCACCTTGGATCTCAGTGACTAGGTGATCAGTGTCTGGCAGGAGCACAAACAAGCCTTGGTAGTCGCAACTGCTGTCGAAAGCCAAAAAGGAGCAACATTGTGAACAGAAGGAGAGTCAGAGCAGGACCGAGCAAGCAGTGGAGTCCACTGAACCAGGAGAAAACCCCCAGGAGGACCCACACACCAAAGTCACAGGAATCTCAAGAGGACTTCGAGCAGCTCACCCAAGATGAAGGCCCACGGTGCAGAGGATGTGGTGAGGATGTTGATCCTGGAGGGAAGAAATGCTGGAGCTTCTCGTAGCCCAAAGATCCCTGGAGTGCATAGCCAACAGGCCTTGGAAATGGCAAGTTAAAGCACTGCACAGGGGTTTGCTCTCAGCGGTTACGATGAGGGATACTAGCCTCAAAATTGCGGAGAGGAAAGCTCAGGCTCGAGGGAGTTGGAGAACCACTACCTGTGTTGCTAGGCCTTGGGAAGTCCATGGAACAATAGGAGCAGAAGACCGGTTAGCTTGGTTGCGGTGCCTGCAGATGCTGGGGAGTAACTCCTTCACTCCAAGGGAGATTACTTCGGGTGTCCTTGATGCCCACAGGCCTGTTGAAGAACCTGGAAGGAGCACCGATGACGAAGAAGACTTGCAGAACAGCGAGACCAGGAGCAGCAGCAGTCTTCCTTGGTGCAGTCTTGGTTTGTGCCAGGCGAAGTCCAAGTGTCCAGACAGTTGAAGAGTGAAGTGGTTTCAGTCTTGAGTCTTGAATATGAGGACCCACACACAGGGTAGACCTTTAATGCCCTAAGGAAAGGGTTGGGAAGACTCGGGTTCCCTTCCAGAGGAGGGGTTGGACAGAGGGTAGGATATTCCCATGTTGTTGTCGAGTTTCGCGCCTGAGCAGGAACCAAGGCTCCCTGAACTGGCACAAACTGGAGTATGCAAAGAGGGTACCAAATGTGCCCTTCAAAGTTGTATGGTGGCACTGGCAAGCACCCTCATCCCAACCCAATATGCTAAGTCCTGTCCGAGAGGTGGTCACACCTCCTTGTGACAGGAAACATATTGTTCTGCCTTCGACTGCCCAAGCTCAGCTCAGCAGCAGGAGGGCAGAATCATGTCTGTGGTCGGCAGCACCGCTAGCTTGCTGTCAAACCCTAAAAAGGCTGTTACCAGGAGTACAGGGTACAGGGGATCATACCTCCAATACTGGAATCGGTGTTGGGTATGATTCCAACATGTTTGATACTAAACATGACTGGGTTTGGTGCAGCTGCTATATAGTTAGACATCTCGTAATGACTGAGGTCCACTATATGAATTAATTTTGCAGACTGCTGTGAGAAGTTGGCCTGATATGTGATGTCCACTATTCTAGTGGGCACCCTGTATCAGTCTAAACAACCCTTATGGTGATGGTTGTAAAGTCAACCTTATAGACCAGCTATCCTAGTGGTAGCATGGACAAAGCAGTCTTAGGCTAAACTCAAGAGGGCATGTGAAGCCAGCTGTTTTACCATATGTAACCCCTTTAATACCAAATGAAAGGACACCAGACAGGTTATATATAAAAATATATTTGTATTTATTACTAACACAACCCTCTGAACTCTTTATGAGGTCAGAGGTATAAGCACATAACAAGATACTCAATTATCATACAATAAGTTGCACAAAATACAGTGGGGCACGTAAAACCATATACTAAAATAGTGGTATAAGGACCACGTCACGAACAAAGGATAGGCCTAGGGCCTAGGGAATCGCTGGGGCTACGCTGTACTAATGAGAGTTAGGGAGGAGGAGGCCCACGGGAAGCGTGTGCAGTGTCTTAACACACACGCGAGTTACCATAGAGTTAGGATGGGAACGAAAGAAATGCAAACTAGTTCTTTTAGGGCACTTCTGGATGGACTAGGAGAAAGCTACTTAAAACTTAGACACTAGGATAGTCAATACCCACAGGAGCACCGGAGTACTCGCGTTACCTCACCCACAGGAAGCGGGTTCATAGGTGTCAAAGTGTGTCGGGTTTCATCGCTGTATCCTATGGAGCCTTGAAGAAAGATGCTGCAAGCGACCAGGAGAGAAGTGTCCCGGTGGATCCAAGGGTGGATCGAGGATGAAGAGTACCTAAAAGCAGAGGGGACAGAGTCTGGGTCACTAGCCAGTGACCAGGAAGGAACCAGGCGATGTAATCAGGTGATGTCGCAAAGCTTCACTCTGCAGCCACGTGAACCAGGAGGCGTCGATGATGACCAGGAGCTGGATACGGACTGTCCCACAAAGGATCTCGCTGTTGGCGGCGTCAGCTTCCGGATTGGAGTCAACAGGCCTTGCCAAATGCAACCCACGCAGGAATCGAATATTCGCTTCGGGATAGACCAGCAAGGTCTATGGGGCTTCTCCTTTGCAGGGAGGCAGGGGTCCACCTGGAGCAACCAGGCAGGTGGTGTAGATTCAAAGGTTCATCGTCACAGAGGCCACTAGCCAACGGGCAAGTGACCGGACAGATGCGTTGAGCAGGAAAATGCAGAAGGGCCCCACGCAGAACTCGTGGAGTGTGGAGGGCTGATCTTCGGTGCAGTTGATGCGCGGGGCTTCTCAAACCCCAATGCACACCTTCAAGGGTGCCTCAGAAGCTGCACAAGTAGCAAGGAGCAGGCTTTTCAAGATGGCCAGTCCCACGTCTCTCGTCGCCTCCACGGGTCTCAGCTTTGCAGGGACTGTGGATCGGGGTCAGAGAAGTCTGGAAGTCTGGCTCTCGTCGGACTCTGTGCTTGGGCTCCGGCAGGAGCGTCGTCAAAGTAAACCGCTGATCGCTGGATGGTGCCTGTTTGCACAGGGTGGTCACTCCTTGACCACAAGGGAGATTCTTCAGTCGTCTTCTGTAAAGGAGATCATCGAAGGTCCAGAGTTTCATTTCAAGTTTCAGTTCAGGATAAATATAAAGTCTCTAGACTCAGCTCCTACCTATATACTAATCTGAGGGGCTGGATTACCTTCTAGGTCCCGCCTATGGGTGGGACCAGCAAAGGGGGTGGTTACACCCCTTTCCCTTTGTCCAGTTTTGTGCCAGAGCTGGGGCTGGAGTGCCCCAGCACCGGTTTGAACCGGACTATGCATGGGACACCTTGTGTGCCCCAGGCAGTGTCTCATTTCATTCAGCCCTCCCTGCCCCAATACACTATGGCCTGTCTGGGGTGGTGCTAGCACCTCCCAAGACAGGAAACCTATTGTCCAAGCCTCCCTTGCTGGAAGGACTCCCAGCAGCAGGAGGTCAGACTTGTGTCTGTGGCAGCAGCATCCATTTTGTGATGCTGAGGCTCTGGTTAACTTTAACCGGGATTAACAGGAACAATATGTCTTCTCCCTCTAGAAGGGAGGAATGCTACCCCTGTCGCCAGAACTGGCGAGGGGGTAGTATTCCAAAGCGTATGACACCTTACACAACATGTTTTGATAAAGCCAAACCAAAGTTAGCATTCCACTGCGAGGATTATAATGCACTTAAGAGTATATGGTAGGGCTATATCATAGAACAGCTATAAGGACATGGTTCCGAATGCTGCAGACAGGCTCAGCTCATGCTAGAGCACCATCTCACATAAGCACTCTGCCCTCAGGATTGTTAAGGCCAGCCATAGGAGTGACTTATAGGTGCATATGTGTCTATATATAATGGTAGGTATAGGAATACTATACCTAAGCAAGGGGTGATTACACAACCTTGTCCCAGCTGAGTGATCAGCCAGTTGTGTCAGTTTGGATGGCTAGCCAGGGGTGGCAAAAGATATGCTGCAGCCCCTGGTAGGCCTTGGGTGCACCTATACCCTGGGTACCTATGGCACACTGTACAGGGACTCATAAGAGTGACCCAACATCCAATTAGGTATGTACCTAAAGTACATGGAGTCCATTTTACAGAGAGAGCAGATAGCCTAGGGGCCCTGATTAGCAGGATCCCAGGCCAACTAAGTCGTAAACCAGCTAAACACAAGGCAAAAAATCAGGGGTAACCATAGTCAGGTATCCACCTTCCAACAACCGCACATACAGAGCCTGGAGAATCGACTCCGTGGTTTTTAGGGGTTTTGTGCTCATGAAGGGGCACCCTCAAACTTATAACCAAGCACCCTGCCCTCAGGATTGAAGAGCCAGACATAGGGGTGACTTCTAGGTTTAAAGTGCAGTGACCTCAGATATAAGAACCTATATCTGTTGGTAGAGGTGCAAGCACCAACTCACACAGGCTGCAATGCCAGGCCTGTAGTCACATTCGAAGTGGACCCCCATTGGTGGCACAATACATGCTGCAGCCCATGGGAGACCCCCGGTGTACCTATGTCATGGGTAATTAATCTGATGGGGGTGTTCTTGTGGACAAGGGGCCCTTTGGGGTCCACTGGCCTCCCTGACCTCTACAGCCCTGGGCTGACTGAGGCAGGGTAGAGAGGGGCAGGTTACCTGCTCCAGACTTGGTCCCACCTTGGAAGGGTCCACTGAAATCAGGGGCTCTGCCAGGCTACGCCTGACTACCTCTGGGGCAGTTCCTTCACAAGGGGTAGGGTCAGTTCCCTGAGGAGGCTGACTCTCACCTAATGCCTGGTGGGAGGGAGACTTTTCTTCCTCCCCAATACTCTGTCTGAGTGGAGTGATCCATAGTTTCAGGCTTCACAACACTAAAATCTGTTTGAGTTTGGGCTGTGACCATCACAGCCCTACCAACCTTTTCAGGCAGGAACTCAGTTTGTGTGTGGGCTGTGACCATCACAGCCCTGCCAACCTTTTCAGGGAAGTCCGCCTGAGCTTGGGCTGTGACCATCACAGCCCTTCCAGCCTCTTTAGGAAGGAATTTTGCTTGAGCTGGGGCTGTAGCCATCACAGCCCCACTAACCTTTTCTGGAAGGCCTACCATTTTGGAATGGGTTTCTTGTTCTACCCCAGCCCAGGCTGACATCTCTAGATCATTTCCCAGTAGACAATCTACAGGCAAGTTTGTAGACACTGCCACTCTCTTTGGGCCAGTGACACCTCCCCAGCTGAGATTTACTACTGCCATGGGATGATCTTTCTGCACTCCATCAATGTTGGTCACCTGATAGGTGAACCCAGGTAAAAGTTGACCTGAGGGGACTAGACTGTCAGTCACCATAGTGATGCTAGCCCCTGTATCTCTGTAGGCTTCAGCTTTCTGGCCATTGATGATGGGCTCCTGTCTGTACTTGCCCAAAGTGTTGGGACAAGCGGAAAAGTTGGCAAACCCCATGCCATCTTCACAGACAAGTGTAGCTATGGTAGGGGACCTGGTTAGGCCAGAGTCCACATGAGTTCCCAAAGTAAACTCAGCCAAATGCTTGGGGGCACTCCCACCACCTGGGGGATTACTACTAATAGTAACAGGAGGTCTTGGAGTATTACTTGGGGGAATGTTTTCCTTATTGTTTGACCTTGGGCAACTGTTGTCAGTCTCCCAGTGGCCAGGCTGTTTACAGACATGGCAATAAGGTTTCAGTTGGTTAGAGGAAGTGTTTTGGGACCCACCTCTACCATTGGAGTTTTGGGGCCCTGTGGAGGACTTGTCTTTTGATTTATCCCCACCTTTCTCTTGAGGCTTGGTAGAATCTTTCTTCTGGCCACCACCCCGATTTTTAGGCCTAATCCTGGTTCTGACCCATTTGTCTGCCCTCTTACCCAATTCTTGGGGAGAGGTCAGATCAGAGTCCACCAGGTGCTGGTGTAGAAGCTGGTTTTGACAATTACTAAGGATCTGCTCCTTCATAATCAACGTATACAATCCTGTAAAGTCCTGTACTTTGCTGCCGAATAACCAGCCCTCCAGAGCCTTAGTTGCACAATCTACAAAATCAGTCCAGTCCTCAGTCTGTGTCTTCTGGGTATCCCTGAACAACAACCTGTATTGCTCAGTGGTTAAGCCAAACCCATCAATTAGTGCACACTTCAGGGCTGAATAGTTTTTAGCATCCTCATCACTAACTGTGAGGAGCGTATCTCTACCTTTTTCTGAAAAGGAGAGCCACAAGATTGCTGCCCACTGATGTTGGGGTACCTGCTGTACTTTGCAAGCAGTCTCCAAAGCAGTTATCCATTTGTGGATGTCATCCCCAACTTTGTAGGGGGGCACAATCTTACTCAGGTGTCTATTGTCATAGGAACTGTCTTTATCCTTAGGGATATTGCTGCCACCAGTGGACTCTAGTCCACTTAACATTTGCTCTCTTGCAAGAGCAAGTTTTGCCTTGGCTAGGGCAGGTTCTTCCCTCTCAATCCTGAGTTGGACTTCCCTCATCCTAGCCTGGTGTTGTCTCCTCTGAGGAGAAGTCATTCCCATCTGAGAACCCCTTGAAGCATTGGAGTGGAGAGACTCCCTGGAATGGGATCTTTCCCTCCTATACCTCTGGCTAAGTCCACTTGTAGGCCTGAATGGGGCTGTCCCATTCTCAGCCCAAAATAGGCTTAGGTTAGCCTGGCTAAGCCTCCTACCTTGAACCTGGCTGTCTACCTCTTCCCCAGAATCTTCCTCCTCCTCAACTTCATCATCATCTATGACAGTAGGGTCAGGGGGATCTTCTGTTGAGGGCAGTGCCTCATCTCCATTAACTAACAGACCTTTGTTAGAGGCCTTAAGAGCATCATGTTCCTCCATGAGCTCAATCAGGTGTCTGAGGGTAGGGTGAAAACCCTGTTTTAACCTTCTAACAGTGCACAAGTGCCTTAGCTCTTGGAAGGTTAGGGTATTATATCTGGAAGGTATCCTTAAAGGATCTACCTCCACTGGGAGAGATCCACTTGGTTCTACTCTCAGAGACATGATCTAGTGAGGTGTGGTGTGTGCACCTACCTACAATAAGTGTTTCCTACTAAACCTCTCTAGGAGTTGTAGTCAGGGTGTGCTAGGCCCTTTGGTCTACAACAACTAAGTTCAGTAGAACTTAAGTATTATAAGTCTTGTTATATGTACCTATGGTACCTAATGTGATCTTTCAAATGATATCTCAAAGATTACAATTGGTAAAACAACAGCAAGCTCTTATCCCACCCGCTGCACACCAATGTGAGAAGTTGGCCTGATATGTGATGTCCACTATTCTAGTGGGCACCCTGTATCAGTCCAAACAACCCTTATGGTGATGGTTGTAAAGTCAACCTTATAGACCAGCTATCCTAGTGGTAGCATGGACAAAGCAGTCTTAGGCTAAGCTCAAGAGGGCATGTGAAGCCAGCTGTTTTACCATATATGACCCCTTTATTACCAAATGAAAGGACACCACACAGGTTATATATAAAAATATATATGTATTTATTACTAACACAACCCTCTGAACTCTTTATGAGGTCAGAGGCATAAGCACATAACAAGATACTCAATTATCATACAATAAGTTGCACAAAATACAGTAGGGCCCTAGGGGCACGTAAAACCATATACTAAAATAGTGGTATAAGGACCACGTCTTGAACAAAGGATAGGCCTAGAGCCTAGGGAATCGCTGGGGCTACGCTGTACTAACGAGAGTTAGGGAGCATGAGGCCCTCGGGAAGCGTGTGCAGTGTCTTAACACACACGCGAGTTACCATAGAGTTAGAATGGGAACAAAAGAAATGCAAACTAGTTCTTTTAGGGCACTTCCGGATGGACTAGGAGAAAGCTACTTAAAACTTAGACACTAGGATAGTCAATACCCACAGGAGCAACGGAGTACTCGCGTTACCTCACCCACAGGAAGCGGGTGCATAGGTGTCAAAGTGTGTCGGGTTTCGTCGCTGAATCCTATGGAGCCTTGAAGAAAGATGCTGCAGGCGACCAGGAGAGAAGTGTCCGGGTGGATCCAAGGGCGGATCGAGGATGAAGAGTACCTGAAAGCAGAGGGGTCAGAGTCTGGGTCACTAGCCAGTGACCAGGAAGGAACCAGGCGATGTCGCGAAGCAATCAGGTGATGTCGTGAAGCTTGACTCTGCAGCCACGTGGACCAGGAGGCGTCGACGACGACCAGGAGCTGGATACTGACTGTCCCACGAAGGATCTCGCTGTTGGTGGTGTCGGCTTCCGGATTGGAGTCAGCAGGCCTTGGCAAATGCAACCCACGCAGGTATCGAATATTCGCTTCGGGATAGACCAGCAAGGTCTATGGGGCTTCTTCTTTGCAGGAAAGCAGGGGCCCACCTGGAGCAACCAGGTAGGTGGTGTAGATTTAAAGGTTCATCGTCACAGAGGCCACTAGCCAACGGGCAAGTGACCGGACAGATGCGTCGAGCAGGAAAATGCAGAAGGGCCCCACGCTGAACTCGTGGAGTGTGGAGGGCTAATCTTCGGTGCAGTTGATGCTCGGGGCTGGGGCTTATCAATCCCCAATGCACAACTTCGTGGGTGCCTCGAAAGCTGCACAAGTAGCAAGGAGCAGGCTTTTCAAGATGGCCGGTCCCACGTCTCTCGTCGCCTCCATGGGTCTAAGCTTTGCAGGGACTGTGGATCGGGGTCAGAGAAGTCTGGAAGTCTGGCTCTCGTTGGACTCTGTGCTCGGGCTCCGGCAGGAGCATCGACAAAGTAAACCGCTGATCGCTGGATGGTGCCTGTTTGCACAGGGTGGTCACTCCTTGACCACAAGGGAGATTTTTCAGTCATCTTCTGTGAAGGAGATCGTCGAAGGTCCAGAGTTTCATTTCAAGTTTCAGTTCAGGATAAATATAAAGTCTCTAGACTCAGCTCCTACCTATAAACTAATCTGAGGGGCTGGATTACCTGCTAGGTCCTTCCTATGGGTGGGACCAGGGAAGGGGGTGGTTACACCCCTTTCCCTTTGTCCAGTTTCGCGCCAGAGCTGGGGCTGGAGTGCCCCAGCACCGGTTTGAACCGGACTATGCATGGGACAGCTTGTGTGCCCCAGGCAGTGTCTCATTTCATTCAGCCCTCCCTGCCCCAATACACTATGGCCTGTCTGGGGTGGTGCTAGCACCACCCAAGACAGGAAACCTATTGTCCAAGCCTCCCTTGCTGGAAGGACTCCCAACAGCAGGAGGTCAGACTTGTGTCTGTGGCAGCAGCATCCATTTTGTGATGCTGAGGCTCTGGTTAACTTTAACCGGGATTAACAGGAACAATAGGTCTTCTCCCTCTAGAAGGGTATAATGCTACCCCCGTCACCAGAACTGGCGAGGGGGTGGCATTCCAAAGCGTATGACACCTTACGCAACATGTTTTGATAAAGCCAAACCAAAGTTAGCATTCAACCGCGAGGATTATAATGCACGAGTATATGGTAGGGCTATATCATAGAACAGCTATAAGGACATGGTTCCGAAAGCTGCAGACAGGCTCAGCTCATGCTAGAGCACCATCTCACATAAAACAAAGCACTCTGCCCTCAGGATTGTTAAGGCCTGCCATAGGAGTGACTTATAGGTGCATATGTGTCTATATATAATGGTAGGTATAGGAATACTATACCTAAGCAAGAGGTGATTACACAACCTTGCCCCAGCTGAGTGATCAGCCAGTTGTGTCAGTTTGGATGGACAGCCAGGGGTGGCAAAAGATATGCTGCAGCCCCTGGTAGGCCTTGGGTGCACCTATGCCCTGGGTACCTATGGTACACTGTACAGGGACTCATAAGAGTGACCCAACATCCAATTAGGTATGTACCTAAAGTACATGGAGTCCATTTTACAGAGAGAGCAGATAGCCTGGGGCCCTGATTAGCAGGACCCCAGGCCAACTAAGTCGTAAACCAGCTAAACACAAGGCAAAAATCTGTGGTAACCATAGTCAGGTATCCACCTTCCTACAACCGCACATACAGAGCCTGGAGAATCGACTCCGAGGTTTTTAGGGTTTTTTTTGCTCATGCAGGGGCACCCTCAAACTTATAACCAAGCACCCTGCCCTCAGGATTGAAGAGCCAGACATAGGGATGACTTCCAGGTTTAAAGTGCAGTGACCTCAGATATAAGAACCTATATCTGTTGGTAGAGGTGCAAGCACCAACTCACACAGGCTGCAATGCCAGGCCTGTAGTCACATTTGAAGTGGACCCCCATTGGTGGCACAATACATGCTGCAGCCCATGGGAGACCCCTGATGTACCTATGTCATGGGTAATTAACCCCTTCGGGGCTTATGACGAGCTGGGCTCGTCATGGCGCACACCGGTCGTGCGCTGATGACAAGGCCAGCTCGTCATCAGCCCCACCCTCGGGGGAAGCGCTGGCGCTCCCCCCGAGGGTCTCCGATCTTGGTTGTTTTGCTGGGGGCGGCAGCGGAAGAGTTTCCGCTGCCGCCCCCGCCCCCCCCCCCCCATGGGAATCCCTGATGACGTCAGCACGCACAGCGCGCGCTGACATCATCAGGGATTCCCAGCGCTCGGGAAGCCATTTGCTTCCTGAGCGCTGGAGAACAAGGTAGGTTTATCGTGTCTGGCGGGGGTTTGGGGCAGCGAAGAGGCATCAGGGGAGAGGAAAGAGATTTTCCTCTCCCCTGATGTCTCTTTGCAGGGTATTTCTGCCTCACGATCGCGCACAGCGTCGCGATTGTGCGGCGGAAATGCCCCCACTAGCACCAGGGATTTAATTTTAGTTTATAGGAAGCGACCCCTTGGGCAAGGGTCGCTTCCAGGCGGGGTCTGATAATGTTTTCGTTTTTCTGCCCCCCCTGGGGGCAAATCGGCCCATTTTTTTGGCCGTTTTGCCCCCAGGGGGGGGCAGAAATTCCCCACTAGCACCAGGGTTGTTTTTTGCTGGCAAATATGGCGGCCATGTTTTTTGTTTACGTTTTTCTGTCCCCCCTGGGGGCAAATCGGCCCGTTTTTGTTTGCCGTTTTGCCCCCAGGGAGGACAGAAAATGCCCACTAGCACCAGGGATTTTGTTTTTAGCTTTTAGGAAGCGACCCCTTGGGCAAGGGTCGCTTCCAGGTGGCCTCCCAATTAACTTTTTGTTTTTCTGCCGCCCCCTGGGGGCACATCGGCCCGTTTTTCGCCCGTTTTGCCCCCGGGGGGGGGGGGCAGAAATTTTCCACTAGCACCAGGGATTTTTGTTGGGGCAATGTGTTTGTTTTGGGAAGCGACCCCTTGGGTAAGGGTCGCTTCCAGGTGGCCATGATTGTGTTTATGTTTTTCTGTCCACCCTGGGGGCAAATCGGCCCGTTTTTTTTGCCGTTTTGCCCCCAGGGGGGGGGGGGGGGGCAGAAAATGCCCACTAGCACCAGGGAATTTAAATTTAGTTTTTAGGAAGCGACCCCTTGGGCAAGGGTCGCTTCCTGGTGGCAAGTAATTATGTTTTTGAATTTCTGCCCGCCCTTGGGGCAAATCGGCCCGTTTTTTTTTAACGTTTTGCCTCCTGTTTTTTGGCCCACTAGGCCCTAGGATTTGAGTTTTGTTCCAATGTTGGTTTTAAGTTTGGTTGTTTTTTACTGTCCGCCTCCCTTGGTGCCGGTTGGTCTTTTTTTTGTCCTTACTGCCTTGGCTGGCGGTGTGTGTGGAGTGGTGCTTGGCTGGCGGTGTGTGTGGAGTGGCGCTTGGCTGGTGGTGTGCGTGGAGTGGTACTTGGCTGTCTGTGCACGGAGTGGTGCTTGGCTGGCAGTGTGTGTGGAGTGGCGCTTGCCATGCAGTGTGCGTGGAGTGGTGTTTGGCTGGCGGTGTGTGTGGAGTGGCGCATGGCTGGTGGTGTGCGTGCAGTGGTACTTGGCTGTCTGTGCACGGAGTGCTGCTTGGCTGGCGGTGTGTGTGGAGTGGCGCTTGGCTGGATGGTGTGCGTGGAGTGGTACTTGGTTGTCTGTGCACGGAGTGGTGTTTGGCTGGTGGTGTGTGTGGAGTGGTGTTTTGCTGGCAGTGTGTGTGGAGTGGTACTTGGCTGGATGGTGTGCGTGGAGCGGTGCTTGGCTGGCGGTGAGTGGCGCTTGGCTTGCGGTGTGCGTGGAGTGGTGCTTGGCTGGCGGTGTGTGTGGAGTGGCGCTTGGCTGGCGGTGTGTGTGGAGTGGCGCTTGGCTTGCAGTGTGCGTGGAGTGGTGTTTGGCTGGCGGTGTGTGTGGAGTGGCGCTTGGCTGGTGGTGTGCGTGCAGTGGTACTTGGCTGTCTGTGCACGGAGTGCTGTTTGGCTGGCGGTGTGTGTGGAGTGGCGCTTGGCTGGATGGTGTGCGTGGAGTGGTACTTGGTTGTCTGTGCACGGAGTGGTGTTTGGCTGGTGGTGTGTGTGGAGTGGTGTTTGGCTGGCAGTGTGTGTGGAGTGGTACTTGGCTGGATGGTGTGCGTGGAGCGGTGCTTGGCTGGCTGTGAGTGGCGCTTGGCTTGCGGTGTGCGTGGAGTGGTGCTTGGCTGGCGGTGTGTGTGGAGTGGTACTTGGCTGTCGGTGTGCGCTGATTGGTGTTTGGCTGGCGGTGTGCGTGGAGGGGTACTTGGCTATCTATGCACGGAGTGGTGCTTGGATGGCGGTGTGTGTGGAGTGGCGCTTGGCTGGTGGTGTGTGTGGAGTGGTACTTTGCTGTCTGTGCACGGAGTGCTGCTTGGCTGGCGGTGTGTGTGGAGTGGCGCTTGGCTGGTGGTGTGCGTGGAGTGCTACTTTGCTGTCTGTGCACGGAGTGGTGCTTGGCTGGCGGTGTGCGTGGAGTGGCACTTGGCTGGTGGTGTGCGTGGAGTGGTACTTGGCTGTCTGTGCACGGAGTGGTGCTTGGCTGGCAGTGTGTGTGGAGTGGCGCTTGGCTGGATGGTGTGCGTGGAGTGGTACTTGGCTGTCGGTGTGCGCTGAGTGGTGTTTGGCTGGCGGTGTGCATGGTCTGGTGCTTGGATGGTGGTGTGGGTGGACTGGCACTCGGCTGGCGGTGTGTGAGTAGTTACTTTCTGTTGGTCACTACACACACTGCAAGTTGAGTGACACTCTACGCAGTCCATCATTTTCTGTAGTTGCTGTGTCAGATATGTGGGCGTGTGAAAGTGATGGGCCCTTGAATGGCGCTGGCGGCTGGCGGTGTGAATGTTTTGTATGTGTCACACGTACAAAAGGTGTATGAATGTCCTTACTGCCCCTGTGTGATGGGGGTACTGGTAGGAGCAAAAGACTGACTGGCACCAAAGGAGTCAGGCAGTAAAAAAAAATTAAAAAAACTAACCAGTGTCTTAATGTTAAACCTCATCTAATCCCAATTGGTCTAAGCCCTATTTGATGGCCCATCTGGCCAAATTTAAATTTGGGGGGCAAATTTGTGTGTTGTTGTTTTAATTGTTATATTGTTTGTGAAATGTGGTAGTAATTTTTTTTTCTTCTCTATTTTTGTCTTGTTCCAGGCTTTTGCTGTTTGGATTGTTGTAGGTTGCGTGTCTGTTTGCAGCTTGTGTAGTTGCTTGTGCTTGGTAAGTGAATGTATTTTGTACTACTTTCCCTTGATGTTTGTCTTTTTGAAAAAGGTTGTACTTCTAGCAGTTTGTGTGGCTCTGTGTTTTTTTTTTTTTTTTTTTTTCAGCATTAGTGTTTGATGTGCACTTTGTTTTCTAATCTGTCATTTCTTTTTTTCTTTCTAGTGGGATATCATTTCTTTTTGCTGTGTCTCAACAGAGTGGGTGCTGGTGAGTGTAGCTATATTTGGTAAGAGTGAAATTGTTTTGGATTGTATTTATCTTTTTGTGAAAGCCTTACCTTGTTTACTCCTTACTTTGCACAGTGTAGGTTGTTGTTCACTTGTGTGTGCAGTCTTCTTGCTTTGTTTGGATAATGGCTAGTCGCAGGATTACTGCTCAGCAGGTTCTTGGTTTGCTTTTTGAGTCTTCCTCTGACCATGGTTCAGAGACTGAGTCCGATTCGGACTCCCAAGTAGGTGCAGAAGATTCAGGCAGTGAGTTTTCTCTTCGCATGGAATCATCATCATCGGATGATGAATCTTCTTCTAGTGCTGATGAAGGGCCTATGGTAGAGGAGGACATTGATGTGCCGGTAGTGGGCCAAGAGGCATCTGTGCTGCTGCCTAGGGCCGCAAGGTTTTCTTTCTTTTTACGTCGGCAAGAGGCATGTGGGCTGGAGCCTGCACCCAAAAGGCTTCACATTGCTGTAGTGCGCCAAGAGGCATCTGGTGCTTTTCGTCTTCCTGCTGGTGTAGTGCAGCAAGAGGCATCTGGGACTGTTAGGCTTCCCATTGGTGTAGAGCGGCAAGAGGCATCTGGGCCTGCTTGGTTTCCCGGTGGTGTAGTGCAGCAAGAAGCATCTCAGGCTGCTGGGCTTCCCGTTGGTGTAGTGCAGGAAGAGCCCTCTGGGGATGCTATGTCTTCTGTTGGTGTTGTGCAGCCAGAAGTATCTGTGGCTGTTAGGCTTCCCATTGGTGTAGAGCGGCAAGAGGCATCTGGGCCTGCTTGGTTTCCCGGTGGTGTAGTGCAGCAAGAAGCATCTCAGGCTGCTGGGCTTCCCGTTGGTGTAGTGCAGGAAGAGCCCTCTGGGGATGCTATGTCTTCTGTTGGTGTTGTGCAGCCAGAAGTATCTGTGGCTGTTAGGCTTCCCATTGGTGTAGAGCGGCAAGAGGCATCTGGGCCTGCTTGGTTTCCCGGTGGTGTAGTGCAGCAAGAAGCATCTCAGGCTGCTGGGCTTCCCGTTGGTGTAGTGCAGGAAGAGCCCTCTGGGGATGCTATGTCTTCTGTTGGTGTTGTGCAGTCAGAAGTATCTGTGGCTGTTAGGCTTCCCGTTGGTGAACAGCAGCAAGAGGCTTCTGGGCTGCAGGCTGGGGTGGCTGCTCCCCCCGTTGATAGGGATGGCCTCTGGGTTCCCCCTGGCATGGTGTAGCCGGCATTTTGCCAGAGTTCACTGGTGTTCCTGGGTGTAGAGTGAATACTGAGAATTTTCTGCCAATACATTTTTTTCAGTTGTTTTTTGACGATGTGTTTTTGCAAGAGATTGTTGATCAAACTAATTTGTATGCAGAACAGTTTTTGAGGGCCAACAGTGCCCGCCTTAAGCCCTATGCTGGAGCAATCCGGTGGACTCCCACAAATGTTGAAGAGATGAAGAAGTTTTTGGGATTAACTTTTTTGACGGGCTTGCTAAGGAAGCCATCAATGTCTTCATATTGGTCCACTAGTCCCTTGATGGCAACAGCTATATTTCCAGCAGTCATAAGTCGTGATCGGTATATGCTTCTTCTTCGGATGATGCATTTTGTTGATAATAGTTTAGCGTTGTCACGCGATCACCCTGATTGTGACCGTTTGTTTAAAATTCGGCCTGTCCTTGATCACTTTGTTGATCGTTTTTCTGAGATCTTTGCCCCTGGTAAAGAAATTGCAGTGGATGAGTCTTTGCTGTTGTTCAAGGGCCGCTTGGTTTTTAGGCAATACATTCCTAGTAAGAGGGCACGCTATGGAATCAAACTGTATATGCTGTGTGACAGTGAGACTGGATATGTCTGCAATTTCAGGGTGTACACTGGTAAGGAGTCCAGCATTAACCCTCCTGGTTGTCCTTCTACTTTCGGAGTGACTGAGAAAATTGTGTGGGAACTAGGTAGAGGATTATTTAACAAAGGCCATCATTTATACGTAGATAACTTCTACACTGGTGTACGGTTGTTCAAGGAGTTGGCCAAAGTGGGCACTGTTGCTTGTGGCACAATGCGCAGTAACCGTAAAGGTTTCCCAAAGGAACTTGTTTGCAAAAGGCTTGTGCGGGGACAGTCTACGGCATTGCGATGTGGGGAGCTTCTAGCTGTGAAGTTTTCAGACAAGAGAGATGTGTACATGCTGACTACTATCCACGATGAAAGTACAGAACCTGTGCCTGTTTGGGGTCAGGGTGCTGAAGTGCGCAAACCTGTGTGCATTTTAGCTTACAATAAGTTCATGGGTGGTGTTGACAGAGTAGATCAGAGGTTGGAACCTTATGCTTCTCTTCGAAAGGCTTACGTTTGGTACAAGAAGTTGGCTATCCATCTGTTCTACTTGGCATCCTTTAATGCTTTTGTTGTGTACCAGAAGTCTTGTCCTGAGAAGAAGATGCCTTTTGTTAAGTTTCAGGAGTCTATAATAGGCAGCCTTGTACTTGTGGAGCAGGCAAGTGTTCCTACATTTGGAGTGGTGGAGGAAGTGGCTAGATTGAAAGATCGCCACTTTCCTGAATCTATTCCTTCCACTACCGCAAGAGACTTTCCGACTAGAAGATGCAGAGTCTGTTGGCGAAGAGGCGTGCGGAAGGAGTCTCGTATATACTGTCCTGACTGTCCTTCTAAGCCTGGATTGTGTCTGTCAGTTTGTTTTAAATCGTACCACACGCAAAAGAAGTTTTGGGAGTTTTAATGAGCTGTAAAGTGAATTGCCTGGTCTGCATTCTGTAAACATTTTTAGTTTGTTTCAAGGTTTGGCATTAGTGCAAAGTGTTTAGTTTAAGAATTTGTGTTAGCTGATTTGTAGGTATTTCCATTTGTTTAGTGTTATTTTGAAAAAAAGAATTCTAAATGTGTTTGTGGTGTGTGCCGGCTGGTGCTTGGCTGGCGGTGTGTGTGGAGTTGCGCTTGGCTGGTGGTGTGCGTGGAGGGTACTTGGCTGTCTATGCACGGAGTGGTGCTTGGCTGGCGGTGTGTGTGGAGTGGCGCTTGGCTGGTGGTGTGTGTGTAGTGGTACTTGGCTGTCTGTGCACGGAGTGGTGCTTGGCTGGCGGTGTGTGTGGAGTTGCGCTTTGCTGGTGGTGTTTGTGGAGTGGTACTTGGCTGTCTGTGCACGGAGTGTTGCTTGGCTGGCGGTGTGTGTGGAGTGGCGCTTGGCTGGTGGTGTTTGTGGAGTGGTACTTGGCTGTCTGTGTACGGAGTGGTGCTTGGCTGGCGGTGTGTGTGGAGTGGTGCTTGGCTGGTGGAGTTCGTGGAGTGGTACTTGGCTGTCTGTGCATGGAGTGGTGTTTGGCTGGTGGTGTGTGTGGAGTGGTATTTGGCTGGCGGTGTGTGTGGAGTGGTACTTGGCTGGATGGTGTGTGTGGAGCGGTACTTGGCTGTCTATGCACGGAGTGGTGCTTGGCTGGCGGTGTGTGTGGAGTGGCGCTTGGCTGGTGGTGTGTGTGGAGTGGTACTTGGCTGTCTGTGCACGGGAGTTGTGCTTGGCTGTCGGTGTGCGCTGAGTGGTGTTTGGCTGGCGGTGTGCATGGTCTGGTGCTTGGATGGTGGTGTGGGTAGACTGGCGCTCGGCTGGCGGTGTGTGAGTAGTTACTTTCTGTTGGTCACTACACACACTGCTAGTTGAGTGACACTCCACGCAGTCCATCATTTTGTGTAGTTGCAGTGTCAGAAATGTGGGCGTGTGAAAGTGATGGGCCCTTGAATGGCGCTGTTTGCTGGTGTGAGTGTTGAAATGTGATGGGTCCGCGGCTGGCGGTGTGAATATTTTGAATGTGTCACACGTACGAAAGGTGTATGAATGGCCTGTAAAGAGGTTGGTGCCTTGACGTGGCTTTACAGCTCACGAGCTGTGAGTCAGTGGTTCAGTTAATCATACTTTCAATTATACGCAGTGTATTTCATTTTTTGTGAAATTACTTGCGAATACAATTGTATGTACTGAATCATCACGCACCCTCGTGCCAAATCCAACCAGTATGTGTGTGTGCTTGAGGATTAGATGGCTGTGCAGTAATTTTTTTTTTTCTCTTTCTGCAGTAGGGTGTACTTTGTCCCTTATTGTGATTGTTGTAATGTATTGCTTTTCCTTCCAGATGGTGTTAGTGGTCTGGTTTGTATCCGGTATGAAAGGTGCGTGAATGGCCTGTAAAACGGTTGGTGCCTTGTCGTGGCTTTACAGCTCACGAGTTGCGAGTCACTGGTTCGGTTTTTATGCATTTATTTATTAACAGAGCATTTCATTTTTTTGAAATATCATGTTAATAAAATTTTATGTACTGAACCATCACTCGCCCTCGTGCCAAATCCAACCTGTATGTGTGTGTCTTTGAGGAATAGAGAGCCGTGCTTGATTCTTTGTCTTTTGAGTAACTCAGTTATGGTGTATATTATAGCTATAAATAACTTTCTAAATTTAGATATTATTGGTAATTCATGGTAGTATATGGTCATGTCTTTCTGGTGAATTCTATTGTTGTTTTTTGTCCACAATCTCTTGCAAACTTGAAATTGTCTGTCACAATTTTCATGCGATATTGTCCCCTGAATCGTACGTTCTCCAACTGAAAACTTAATTCATTCAAAACAATTTGGTTTTGCAAGGGGGTTCCCATGAGTTTTTGGCCCGGGGCTTGGCGGGCATCATTGGAAACTGCCAAACCCAAACAGTTCTGAGAACTAGACACCCGGGGGAGTCCAGGGAGGTATGGCATGCGTGGGTCCCCCAATGTTTTCCTACCCAGAAATCCCTGCAAACCCTAAATTTAGGTTAAAAAACCCACTTTTCCATACATTTTTGGGTGGGATCTCGCTGCCGGCACAAATGTCCTACCACCCAGTGTTCCCCTTGTTCTCCCGAGCAAAATGATACCTCACTTGTGTGGGTGGGCCAAAGGCCTGTGACTAAGGTAGGGGGGCTTAATTTGTCAAACTGAAATACTACTTTTTTTAAAATTCATTTTTAGCCTGTTCTGCTTTGGGGCACCCACACAAGTGAGGTATCCTTTTACTCGGGAGAACAAGGGGAAAGCTGGGTGGTAGGAAATTTTTGCCGGCACAGAGATCCCACGCAAAAAAGTTTGGAAAAGTGATATTTTAACCTAATTTTAAGGTTTGCAAGGAATTCTGGGTAGGAAAAAATTGGGGGACCCACGCATGCCATACCTCCCTGGACTCCCCCGGGTGTCTAGTTTTCAGAACTGTTCGGGTTTGGTAGTTTCCAAAGATGGCCACCGAGCCCCGGGCCAAAAACTCAGGTGCCCCCCCCAAAAAATTCAAGGTAGTTTTGCAATAGGGTATTGTAAATTCACCACCGTACGATTTGAACCGTTTCCTGTTGCAGCAACTACGCCTACCCACGCAAATGAGGTACCATTTTTTTTGGGAGACCTGGGGGAACGTCGGGTGGATGGAAATTTGTTGATCCACGCAGATTCCAGAACTTTCCACCACAGAAATGTGAGGAAAATGTGTTTTTGTTGTCAAATGTTTAGGTTTGCAAGGGATTCTGGGTAACAAAACCTGGGGGTAGGCAGACGAATCACCCCATCCTGAATTCCCCTGGGTGTCTAGTTTTCAAAAATGTATAGGTTTGCTAGGTTTCCCTAGGTGCTTGCAGAGCTAGGGCACAAAAACAAAAGGTAGTCTTTTTGTCCAAAAAGGACAAGATTTCACTGGGAAATTGAGGTGCGACCATGTTGCGTTTTGCGCTGTTTCATGTTGCAGCCACTATGCCTAACAACGCAAGTGAGGTACAATTTTTTTCGGGAGACCTTGGGGAATGCTGGGTGGGTGGAAATTTGTTGATCCACGCAGATTCCAGAACTTTCCACAACAGAAATGTGAGGAAAATGTGTTTTTTTTGTCAAATGTTTAGGTTTGCAAGGGATTCTGGGTAACAACACCTGGGAGTAGGCAGACGAGTCACCCCATCCTGAATTCCCCTGGGTGTCTAGTTTTCCGAAATGTATAGGTTTGCTAGGTTTCCCTAGGTGCAGGCAGAGCTAGGGCTCAAAAACAAAAGGTAGTCTTTTGGTCCAAAAATGGCAAGATTTCACTGGGAAATTGAGGTGCGACAATGTTGCGTTTTGCGCTGTTTCATGTCGCAGCCACTATGCCTACCCACGCAAGTGAGGTACCATTTTTTTGGAGAGACCTGGGGGAACGCTGGGTCGGTGGAAATTTGTTGATCCATGCAGATTTCAGAATTTTCCACCACAGAAATGTAAGGAAAATGTGTTTTTTTTTGGTCAAATTTTTAGGTTTGCAAGGGATTCTGGGTAACAAAACCTGGGGGTAGGCAGACAAGTCACCCCATCCTGAATTCCCCTGGGTGTCTAGTTTTCAAAAATGTATAGGTTTGCTAGGTTTCCCTAGGTGCAGGCAGAGCTAGGGCTCAAAAACAAAAGGTAGTCTTTTGGTCCAAAAAGGGCAAGATTTCACTGGGAAATTGAGGTGCGACCATGTTGCGTTTTGCTCTGTTTCATGTCGCAGCCACTATGCCTACCCACGCAAGTGAGGTACCATTTTTTTCGGGAGACCTGGGGGAATGCTGGGTGGGTAGAAATTTGTTAATCCACGCAGATTCCAGAACTTTCCACCACAGAAATGTAGGGAAAATGTGTTTTTTTGTCAAATTCTTAGCTTTGCAAGGGATTCTGGGTAACAAAACCTGGGGGTAGGCAGACGAGTCACCCCATCCTGAATTCCCCTGGGTGTCTAGTTTTCAAAAATGTATAGGTTTGCTAGGTTTCCCTAGGTGCAGGCAGAGCTAGGGCTCAAAAACAAAAGGTAGTCTTTTGGTCCAAAAAGGGCAAGATTTCACTGGGAAATTGAGGTGCGACCATGTTGCGTTTTGCGCTGTTTCATGTCGCAGCCACTATGCCTACCCATGCAAGTGAGGTACCATTTTTTTCGGGAGACCTTGGGGAATGCTGGGTGGGTGGAAATTTGTTGATCCACGCAGATTCCAGAACTTTCCACCACAGAAATGTGAGGAAAATGTGTTTTTGTTGTCAAATGTTTAGGTTTGCAAGGGATTCTGGGTAACAAAACCTGGGGGTAGGCAGACGAATCACCCCATCCTGAATTCCCCTGGGTGTCTAGTTTTCAAAAATGTATAGGTTTGCTAGGTTTCCTTAGGTGCTTGCAGAGCTAGGGCACAAAAACAAAAGGTAGTCTTTTTGTCCAAAAAGGACAAGATTTCACTGGGAAATTGAGGTGCGACCATGTTGCGTTTTGCGCTGTTTCATGTTGCAGCCACTATGCCTAACAACGCAAGTGAGGTACCATTTTTTTCTGGAGACCTTGGGGAATGCTGGGTGGGTGGAAATTTGTTGATCCACGCAGATTCCAGAACTTTCCACAACAGAAATGTGAGGAAAATGTGTTTTGTTTGTCAAATGTTTAGGTTTGCAAGGGATTCTGGGTAACAAAACCTGGGAGTAGGTAGACGAGTCACCCCATCCTGAATTCCCCTGGGTGTCTAGTTTTCCGAAATGTATAGGTTTGCTAGGTTTCCCTAGGTGCAGGCAGAGCTAGGGCTCAAAAACAAAAGGTAGTCTTTTGGTCCAAAAAGGGCAAGATTTCACTGGGAAATTGAGGTGCGACCATGTTGCGTTTTGCGCTGTTTCATGTCGCAGCCACTATGCCTACACACGCAAGTGAGGTACCATTTTTTTCGAGAGACCTGGGGGAACGCTGGGTCGGTGGAAATTTGTTGATCCACACAGATTTCAGAATTTTCCACCACAGAAATGTAAGGAAAATGTGTTTTTTTTTGGTCAAATTTTTAGGTTTGCAAGGGATTCTGGGTAACAAAACCTGAGGGTAGGCGGACAAGTCACCCCATCCTGAATTCCCCTGGGTGTCTAGTTTTCAAAAATGTATAGGTTTGCTAGGTTTCCCTAGGTGCAGGCAGAGCTAGGGCTCAAAAACAAAAGGTAGTCTTTTGGTCCAAAAAGGGCAAGATTTCACTGGGAAATTGAGGTGCGACCATGTTGCGTTTTGCGCTGTTTCATGTCGCAGCCACTATGCCTACCCACGCAAGTGAGGTACCATTTTTTTCGGGAGACCTGGGGGAACGCTGGGTGGGTGGAAATTTGTTAATCCACGCAGATTCCAGAACTTTCCACCATAGAAATGTAGGGAAAATGTGTTTTTTTTGTCAAATTCTTAGCTTTGCAAGGGATTCTGGGTAACAAAACCTGGGGGTAGGCAGACGAGTCACCCCATCCTGAATTCCCCTGGGTGTCTAGTTTTCAAAAATGTATAGGTTTGCTAGGTTTCCCTAGGTGCTGGCAGAGCTAGGACTCAAAAACAAAAGGTAGTCTCTTTGTACAAAAAGCGCAAGATTTCACTGGGAAATTGAGGTGCGACCACGTTGCGTTTTGCGCTGTTTCATGTCGCAGCCACTATGCCTACCCACGCAAGTGAGGTACCATTTTTTTCGGGAGACCTGGGGGAACGCTGGGTGGGTGGAAATTTGTTGATCCATGCAGACTCCAGAACTTTCCACCACAGAAATGTAAGGAAAATGTGTTTTTTTGGTCAAATTTTTAGATTTGCAAGTGATTCTGGGTAACAAAACCTGAGGGTAGGCAGACGAGTCACCCAATCCTGAATTCCGCTGGGTGTCTAGTTTTCAAAAATGTATAGGTTTGCTAGGTTTCCCTAGGTGCTGGCAGAGCTTGGGCGCAAAAACAAAAGGTAGTCTTTTTGTCCAAAAAGGGCAAGATTTCACTGGGAAATTGAGGTGCGACCATGTTGCGTTTTGCGCTGTTTCATGTCGCAGCCACTATGCCTACCCACGCAAGTGAGGTACCATTTTTTGTGGGAGACCTGGGGGAACGCTGGGTGGGTGGAAATTTGTTGATCCACGCAGATTCCAGAACTTTCCACCACAGAAATGTGAGGAAAATGTTTTTTTTTGTCAAATTGTTAGGTTTGCAAGGGATTCTGGGTAACAAAACCTGGGGGTAGGCAGATGAGTCACCCAATCCTTAATTCCCCTGGGTGTCTAGTTTTAAAAAATGTATAGGTTTGCTAGGTTTCCCTAGGTGCTGGCAGAGCTAGGGCGCAAAAACAAAAGGTAGTCTTTTTGTCCAAAAAGGACATGATTGCACTGGGAAATTGAGGTGCAACCATGTTGCGTTTTGCGCTGTTTCATGTTGTAGCCACTATGCCTAACAACGCAAGTGAGGTACCATTTTTTTCGGGAGACCTGGGGGAACGCTGGGTGGGTGGAAATTTGTTGATCCACGCAGATTCCAGAACTTTCCACCACAGAAATGTGAGGAAAATGTGTTTTTTTGTCAAATTTTTAGGTTTGCAAGGAATTCTGGGTAACAAAACCTGGGGGTACGCAGACGAGTCACCCCATCCTGAATTCCCGTGGGTATCTAGTTTTTAAAAATGTATAGGTTTGCTAGGTTTCCCTAGGTGCAGGCAGAGCTAGGGCTCAAAAACAAAAGTTAGTCTTTTGGTCCAAAAAGGGCCAGATTTCACTGGGAAATTGAGGTGCGACCATGTTGCGTTTTGCGCTGTTTCATGTCGCAGCCACTATGCCTACCCACGCAAGTGAGGTACCATTTTTTTCGGGAGACCTGGGGATCGCTGGGTGGGTGGAAATTTGTTGATCCACACAGATTCCAGAACTTTCCACCACAGAAATGTAAGGAAAATGTGTTTTTTGTGTCAAATTCTTAGCTTTGCAAGGTATTCTGGGTAACAAAACCTGGGGGTAGGCAGACGGTTCACCCCATCCTGAATTCCCCTGGGTGTCTAGTTTTAAAAAATGTATAGGTTTGTTAGGTTTCCCTAGGTGCTGGCAGAGCTAGGGCTCAAAAACAAAAGTTAGTCTCTTTGTCCAAAAAGCGCAAGATTTCACTGGCAAATTGAGGTGCGACCAAGTTGCGTTTTGCGCTGTTTCATGTCGCAGCCACTATGCCTACCCACGCAAGTGAGGTACCATTTTTTTCGGGAGACCTTGGGGAACGCTGGGTGGGTGGAAATTTGTTGATCCACGCAGATTCCAGAACTTTCCACCACAGAAATGTGAGGAAAATGTGTTTTGTTTGTCAAATTCTTAGCTTTGCAAGGGATTCTGGGTAACAAATCCTGGTGGTAGGCAGTCGAGTCACCTCATCCTGAATTCCCCTGGGTGTCTAGTTTTCAAAAATGTATAGGTTTGCTAGGTTTCCCTAGGTGCTGGCAGAGCTAGGGCTCAAAAACAAACGGTAGTCTCTTTGTCTAAAAAGCGCAAGATTTCACTGGGAAATTGAGGTGCGACCACGTTGCGTTTTGCGCTGTTTCGTGTCGCAGCCACTATGCCTACCCACGCAAGTGAGGTACCATTTTTTTTCGGAGACCTGGGGGAACGCTGGGTTGGTGGAAATTTGTTGATCTACGCAGATTCCAGAACTTCCCACCACAGAAATGTGAGGAAAATGTGTTTTTTTTGTCAAATTCTTAGCTTTGCAAGGATTCTGGGTAACAAAACCTGGTGGTAGGCAGTCAAGTCACCCCATCCTGAATTCCCCTGGGTGTCTACTTTTCAGAAATGTATAGGTTTGCTAGGTTTCCCTAGGTGCTGGCAGAGCTAGGGCTCAAAAACAAAAGGTAGTCTCTTTGTCAAAAGAGCGCAAGATTTCACTGGGAAATTGAGGTGCGACCACGTTGCATTTTGCGCCGTTTCCTGTCGCAGGCACAAGGCCGACCCACACAAGTGAGGTACCGTTTTTATCGGGAGGCTTGGGGTAATTCAGATTTGTAAATCAACTGTTATTACCAATTGAGCTTTCATGCATTTCTCCCTTTCAATGAAAGACATTGTGTAAAAAAAAATCTTTTTGAAAAATGACCAATAATTCTCATGCTAGTATGAGTATTCCCAATTTTGAAAATGTGCAATTATATACTGTTTCTGAACTCTATAATTTGTACCCAATTCAGAAATACATAGGTGTCTTTCATACATATTTTTCCATGTATACATTTTCCAAGACAAAGTGCTCTATACCCAGTAAATGAAAAAATACCATTGCAAGTTGCTGCTCAGTTTTTGGATCTGGGTTCGTCGGGTTCTTGGTGAAACTACAAGCCCTATATATCCCCACAACCAGGAAGGTCTAATGAATGTAACGGTATATTGCTTTCCAAGAGCTGTCAAAATTAGAAAAAGTTATAGGTGAAAACGTTGAGACAAAAGGCTGTTTTTTTCAACAAATTTTCAATTATTCCAATATTTAACTGTTAGTTTCTATAAAGAAACCTTCATGGATTTAGACAAATGACCCCTTTCTGAATTCAGAATTTTGTCTACTTTTCGAAAATGTACAGCTTTCCAGGATCCATTATTGCTTTCAAACTCATTTCTACCATTAACTGGAAGGAGGTGGAAAGCTCTAAAAATAGCAAAAATAGGCTATGTCCCAGAAAAATGCCAAAACTGTGTGAAAAATGTCGGTTCTCTGACAAAAGAATGTCATTCCCTAAAAGCTGAGAAAATGTAGATTTGAGCCCCACAAACCCTTTTTTGATAACATTTTCAGGGAAAAACCCAGAGGCTTTCATTTGCAACCCGTTTTTCCCATTTTTCTGAAAAAAACAAACATTTCACTATATCTTGGTTAATTTCTTGGGCCCCTCCAAGGGAATCCACAAACCCTGGGCGCCTTTAGAATCCACATGATGTTGGAAGAAAAGGACGTAAATTTGGCGTGGATACCTTATGTGGTCAAAAAGTTACAAGGGCCTAAGCGCGCACTACCCCAAAACGCCAAAAAAGCCTTAGCACAGGAGGGGAAAAGGCCTAGCAGCGAAGGGGTTAAGTACCATATACTAGGGACGTATAAGGATACACCAGTAGCCAATTGTGGATGTACAAAAATACTTACCATGGTCAATTTAGGGAGGAAGCACAGTGATTGGGATCCTGATTAGCAGGATCCCAGTCAGACAATGTAAAAAACCACTGACACCAGGCAAAAGTGGGGGTAACCATGCTAGAAGGATCCTTACTTCCTACAAGCACCTTTCTATGCTCTGTTGAAGACTGACCTGGGTGCCTTGCTACTGAACACGCCGCCGACTTCCTGAGATCTAGCCTCCCTGTATCCCTGGAGGGATTGACCGCCTCTGCCGCTCGTTCACTTCTTGCAGCACCCGCTTCGCGGGTGCCGCTGCGCGGCTTGAGGCGTGGGGTCGAGGCTCTAGGAGGATCGCTCAGCGTGAGTAAGGAGGAGGGAGCTCCGCGAGGCTAAGGCTGAGGAGAGCGCGCGCCGCAGGGACTCAGAAGACCAGGAGTCCCTGCGCTGCACAGGTGTGCACGGCCGCGCCCCCAGCAGGACACCCCCCCCCGGCCGACCAGAAAAATTAAAGCAGGAAGCTCGCTAACCTCCAGTGGGACTCTGTTGAAGACTGACCTGGGTGCCTTGCTACTGAACACGCCGACTTCCTGAGATCTAGCCTCCCTGTATCCCTGGAGGGATTGACCGCCTCTGCCGCTTGTTCACTTCTTGCAGCACCCGCTTCGCGGGTGCCGCTGCGCGGCTTGAGGCGTGGGGTCGAGGCTCTAGGAGGATCGCTCAGCGTGAGTAAGGAGGAGGGAGCTCCGCGAGGCTAAGGCTGAGGAGAGTGCGCGCCGCAGGGACTCAAAAGACCAGGAGTCCCTGCGCTGCACAGGTGTGCACGGCCGCGCCCCCAGCAGGACACACCCCCCGGCCGCAACGCCCCTCTATAAGCAACAGCCTGACGCTCAGCGGGAGGCGAGCGGGACGCCGAGCGAAGCCCGAGCAAAGGGCGGGCAGTCTGTGGCAGTCAGGGGCAGACAGAGGCTGGGCTGGGCCACGTCTCTTACATCCTGCTCTGGGCCCTGGTGGGTCACGTTACATTGTCGAAAGGCATTCCTGTTATCATGTCAACTCGTTCTGGCAAATTACTTAGGTCTGAGGGTGAAAGGGGTGGTGCTGCCGGGAGCCCAGTGATTGGAACTATGGACCGTTTCATTACGAGAGTAACGGCGGTCATTGAAAATGAGATCGCCATTTCGGAACGGCGACTCTCCGAGGTCTATCTCCCTGCCAGACGCTCCTCTCTGGGGGCTATAGCCCAGGTCTTATCACCTGCTAGCGAGAACACTCATTCTGTTCCCTCTGATGTCCCGGATGCTTCTGTAGATCTCCCCCAAATGGTAGAATCTGGGAGCAATATAGATAGGCCGGAACACCCATCTGCGCTTTTATCTAGTGGTGTTGTGGAAGTCTGTGGCGCAGATACAGCTCCTCCACCTGCTCCCCCAAACACAAGCTCTATTCAAGTAATATTGCCAACCTCCCCTGTTCATAATACAGTAAACCTAGTTGGGGCACAATCTGTGCCTGATTTGAGTGGGCAAAACAAAAGGGCCAAAAATAAAAGGGCAGCCTGCTCTAGTAAGGGTAGGCCGGTGAAACAGGCCGCGCTATATAAGCAATCGAGAAAATCTCTTGAGCAGGGTGTGAGGGACGTAAGGGGGTTGGTCCCAAGAGATAAGGTAGTGGTAGAGGGGGGCTCTGTGGACGCACCCACGGGTAGAAATTACTGCTCGACCTCTATTAGTAGTGCTGCTAATGTTCCCCCACTTTTTGAACAAAATATGATTGATAGGATTATGGAGAGGGTAAACACTCTCTTTGTGCCGTTGCTGACCCAGGTTAAGGGTTTGGGGTCTAGAATAGACAAATTAGAGCAATCAACCCTTGACGGCTTCTTCTCACTTAAATCTATTCTTAAACAGCATAAAAGAGTGAGTGAGAACCAGGCCAGGGATCTAAATGAGAGTGCGCCCTCAGTAGTCCCTGCGCAAACTCAGGCGGATTCTAATCACCCAATTAGGGCAAAGAAAGTAAATACTGCCATCATAAAAACACCTGCACCTGTAATTCCTCCCCCAACAAAAGTAGGGCTCCAACACAAGGGAGTGGAAACATCTTCTGGGGTCGCCAAAAGTATACCTAAATTAACATCCCATCCGCAGCCTTTGGTAAGCGGAGGGATGGTAAAGGTTAGCCAAGCCTCTGGCACACAAGCCAAAGGTAAGGGAGTAGTGACAGAGAAGGTCACTAAAACTGCCCCTCATTCTGTAGCCCCGGTTACAACTAAAACGGTCCCCCGTAAATTTCCACGGCGGACCCCGCCAATAAATTTACCACCTGATTGTCACCCCTTTGTTGGTGTCTTAGTAAACGTTCCCCTACTGAAGGAAGATCAAGTGGAGAATCACCAGTCACTCAAGAACAAGTGTATTCATTGGCTAAAATCAAATAAGCCAATCCCGAATGGTCTAGATGGGCTAATTTTAAGCGTCCGCAGAGTAGGGTGGATAGGCCAAGGGAAAAAAATACAGGAGGGGGACTGTGTAATTATAAACTTCCAAGATCCCAGAGTGGTGAGTTCCATCTGTGGCCCTATAAAAAATATGGATGAGGTAGGGGTTAAACTAGTGGACCTAACCTTTTTTTATCCCAGGACAATTGTAATGCCATCCCGGGTGGGTCCTAGCACAATTGATTCCGGCCAAAACTGGGACCCATGTGTGGCAGGGGGTCTGGGATACAACGGGTCGAATCCTCTGTGGGGGCCATTGAGTTGTTGACAGGAGGAGGGGGATACGAGGGTGATTTTAGTGCCTGATCCCAGCATGGTAATTCTCACTAGAATGGGCTTAATGACAGTACTACCACCCCGAATATCCTCTCCTATAAGTACAGGCGACAGTGGATCGGTAGACTCTCTCCATGTTCCCTTGGACAGCAATTTGCCTGTTCCACCTGCGAGGCCTACGGAAGGGAGTGTTCTCGCGGTCTGCGACGCACCAGCTGTAACGGACCGCAATTGTAAGGTTTTCAGTTGGAATGTCGCAGGGATCGCGAGAAAACTGGCCCTTCCAGACTGGAACGCTATGGTTGATGACCACGCCATATGCATTTTCCAGGAGACCTGGAGTTTGGACCCATTACACAGGGTGGGATTTTCCTCCTACTATGTGCCCGCACAAATTTCTGAATCGGGGAGAGGACGCCCCTCGGGAGGTTTGCTTATATGGGTGGCAGCTTCCCTAGATTGTAGAATAGAGGACCTTCAGACAGGATGTCCTGATATTCAAAATATTATTTTAAGAGACTCTAGGGGTCACATAATATTGAATATCTACAATGTATATGCCAGAGGAACTAAGGGCGGGAGGAAGTCGACTGTATTATCTCTCCTGGAAAGTTACCTTAGTACAACCGCACACAAGTCGTGTACCCTGGTAGCGGGCGACATGAACTGTACGTTTGAGCCCTTGGGCTCGGATGTTGCCTTAGAGCAAGATGAGGAGGACGCGAAGATAGGGATCCCAATCTTGGAGATTCCTCCCATTAGGAGATGGTCACAGGTGGTGTTACAGTTATACACCTTGAGCACGGAATTTAATTTAAGGGCAGTGAATGGGAGGACGATTTCAGATAGGGGGGGGGCACATACTTATAATAAACCAGGACATACTTCTAGAATTGATTATATTCTTTTAGATATATGTCTGTGGACACAGGTGAGGGATATGGTTGTGGTACCCTCGGTCGAAAGTGATCACAACCCGCTTTCCTTGACCATGGTTCAGTGGTGGTGTCATTCTATGAAGGGGTATAATAACCCCATATTAACTCCCCAAGATGAGTCGGTAGTCTCACTATGTGGAAGGCGCCTAAAATGGGCTAAATTGGTCATGTCGGAGGAAAAAGTTGGAGAAATATCAACCCTTTTAGATTATGCACTAACAAATTTGGGGACCATCCGGGAAGGGGTGGGTAGGGCTTGCGAGGTCTTTGCCTCACTCACAGAGGCGCTGACTAATGTGTTTTCTATCCCCCCGAGTAAGTTAGGGAGGAAAGGAGGTGTGAAGAAAGCTAGCGGGTGGTACACACAACTGTGCAGGCTAAACAAATCAAGACTTGTTGAGGCAGTGAAATCGAAATCCCACCCCGACATATTGGAAGCAAGGAAGGCATATAATAGATCCCTTAATTTTGCTAAAAAGGAGTGGGAAGAGAAATTTTGGGAGGACCTACTTATCGCTAGTAAAAGCAAAGACCCTAGGAGTTTTTGGAACCTTGTAGGTTCGCGAAATAGGCCTGACGAAGCCATGAGACCCTGTAATATTCCCCCACAAAGCTGGGTCAAACACTTTGGGGCCCTATACCTTCCGGCGGATGGGGCACTAAATGCTAGGATGCTCCCCCCACTAGTATCTGAACCCCATGGCTACAATCTCTTTTCAGCTCTAGAGATTGAAAAGGTGATCGGGTGTGTAGCCCCCCGGAAGGCAGCAGGCCCAGATGGTTTACCGGGGGACCTCATGCGGGCATATCCAGTGGCCTGGGGAGGGGTTATAGCGGCAACTGCTCCTTAATGACATTATGAAGGGGGGGCCAGTGCCCGATTCCTGGAAAGGGGCGGTGGTGGTCCCAATCTATAAAAAAGGTTCCAGAGAAATCCCAGGGAACTACCGCCCCATAAGCCTCATTGACTCCACCCAAAAGATAGCAGGTAAAGCTATCCTGGGTAGGATTCTTCACTGGGTGGAGGAGAACAAAATATTAACAGACTTCCAGGCAGGGTTTCGGGCAGGCACAGGGACGATTGAGCAGGTGTTTAGGTTGGCACTCCTTGGTTGGAAGGTGGTGGAACTAGGCAAGGGCAGTCTATACTTGGCATTTATAGATTTAAGGACTGCTTTTGACCTAGTTCCCCGGGAGGAGTTATGGAGGGTGCTCTATGGGTTGGGGCTACCTCCCTACATCTTGTCCCTCCTTATTAGCCTACACGAACATACCTTTGCTCAGGTTCGTTGGGGGAGAAATGGAGAGATAACTGAGAAGATTCCAGTGTCTCGGGGTGTGAGACAGGGATGCGTCCTAGCGCCCACCCTCTTTTCATTATATGTCAACGGAGTGGTGGACTATCTCCAACAAGAACCAGCCGATGCTCCTTGTCTAGGTGGAGTGCGGATCCCAACTTTACTCTTTGCGGACGATACGCTTTTGATTTCTAAGACTCCGCAAGGCCTCCAGAAGTTGCTCGACCGCTTCCAGAACTTTTGTGCTCTAAGGGGCTTGGTAATCAACGTAGATAAAACCATGTTCCTTATTCTAAACCCTCCAAGGAAACTGGGCCGTCCACCCACTCTTAATTCTGTTTCTTTGGAAAAAGTATCCGAATTCGACTATCTTGGAATACGGATTACGGACACCATGAATTGGTCACCCCATATTGCTAAGATGGTCTTGAACCACAAGAGAGTAGGAGGGGCCCTCTTGAGGGAATTTCGGGCTTCACCAAGGAGGTCGCTTGCCCCAGCAATTGATATCTACAAGGCCAAGGGAGTAACATCAGCCCTATATGGAGCAGAGCTGTGGGGGCATTGCTGCCTGGATTCCCTGGTAACATCAGAGAGCAAGCTCTTGAAATCTCTAATCGCCCTGCCTCCAAGCACCCCTACAGTGCCTGTGCTGTTGGACACTGGGTGTAAGAACATCAAAGATCAAGCCCGGCTTCGGCCACTCCTTCTATGGGCACGTATTTGGAGGAGTGAAGAGTTAAAATCATATGCTGAAGGGCTGGCAGAGATAATGAGCTTGGGCGGTTGGGCAAAGATCAAGTGGTTGAGAGACACGAAAAAACTATTGGAGGATATTGGGCTTGGGAACTGCTGGTCATTAAGAACGGCTCCACCAAAAGATGTTTTGAAAAGACTCTACTGGAAATGGGTTGCGGAACAGCTAGTGACAAATTCTAGACATTGTAAATCTACAGCTGCCTTTTTAATAATTAAAGATGTTGTAGTCTACGAACCATATCTGGACTTAATTACCCTGGCAACTGATCGAGCACTGTATTTTAAATTTAGAGTGGGCTCCCTTCCAGTTGGTGCCCTGGTGTCTAAGTGGAAATCGGGTGTCCACATGTCCCCCTTTTGCGCCCGTTGCACCACGAGGTTAGAGTCTATACCGCACATATTGTTTGAATGCCCGGACTATGCTAAACCCAGGGGCTATTGGCTCAAACCCCTCTGTCGCAATATGGGCACGCGTAGCCATCTGGTAGCTCTTCGCATCCTTATGACGGACACTTCCCCTCCTATTGTTTGTGGTGTAGCCACATTTTTAAAACATTTTTGGTTGATTCGTTGCAAGAGATTGTCAATAGCGGTTTAATTCGTTTTTTAGCTAATTTATTCCGACATCACATGTCTTTTTATCTTTTTTTAACCGTACATTTAATACTGTTCTTAAAATGTCTTTTTCCAGTTTCTTTTTTAAAAATGCTGTATTTGTGTACGCTTTCAAGATATCTTGCATATCGAATAAAAGCTTCAACCAACCAACCAACCAACCTTTCTATGCTGGCCAAAAAGCCACAATACTGTTAGAGGAAAATCTGTTAAACAAAACCAAGACACAATTGGGCAAAGTAATATGGATTTAATCAATACAGTTAACTGGGTAGATCAGTCAACTTCTGATAGACTGAAACCTTATGTCCGAAGTACTTCTCGGAGGCAGCGGTATTTATAGAACAAAACCACAAAGAAAAAGGTTACAAGGTCATCATTTGCTTAGCAATGTTCACACAGGACATAAAAGATAACATCAGCATGTGTAGTAATTTCTTGGAACTTTAAAGCACATGTTGGAGGTCCTTGCCTTGCATGATTATCAGAAACCCCCTATGTGGGAATTTAAGCTGTATCAAAGATATATTTATCTGACTGCACATCTCGTGGTTATATCTTGCTAAATGCTGAATTGGCCAAGCTATCTGACCTTTTGCATATAGTTTCTCTTGCCAAACTAACCTTTAGGTGTGAAAGTGTGGTCATAGCAAAAGGGTGCACACGTGCACCAGTATGTTCTAAGACACGATGTGCGCCTGGTATTTCTTGCTATGTAAGTGTTCAAGCCAGGTTTCTCATATCCTTTGTACATGTTAATACAGGTGGTGTGAGGCACTGCTGAGCAAAGAGGGGACGTGACCTCTTACATGATTGGTGGATCTCGGCTGGTCTCTCTAGCAGATGGTGATTGTGGTGACCGATTATTGTGATATCTTAACTAACCACGGATGTTCTATCATGTTTCCGGAGATTGACGGGAAATATGACCTATTTTCAGGCAACAGCTCAGCTAACTAACCTCAAGATTTTTCCTGACATTAACTTGTGATGTGACCCATCTATTTCTCCTGAACCCACTGTGTTTCGTCCCGCCTATTTCAATACACAAGCCTGTTGCTACTTGCAGTTGCTTAAACCTATCTCTAACCAGAAAGATTTGCAGGGGGTCTGGACATAGATTAGTGTAGGTCTCTACCTTATGCAACACATTCTTCCCTGCATCATTCCCCCATCTAGTTGATTCTTCAACTATCTCTTGTAACCTTCCATCTTCTAGGGGAATCGCCTCATATTCACTACCATGTTCACTGACAACATTAGTGCTTTTCCTGAAGATAAACACCCCTCCCATCTTAGCTGTCATCCTATTGCAGCATGTTATTACCACCTGAAAAATAAGACAAGTCAAGAGAAACAGGACCACCAGAGGCAACAATGCCTTGAACAACCTCAAGCTCTAGGACCGGCACCCACTCAAACCAACCCACGAACCATTCATTAGGGTTACCCACTTCATAAACCATTTTCTTTTGTAGGTCATGCAATATCTGAATGGCCTCAGCCAATGTCCCATTGTTCGCCTGCACACACACCCCTTCATTGCCATCATCATGAACTTTAATTCTGTTTCTAATTCAAAATCAAGATGCAGGGAAGTTCACACAGGACATGCAGACCACACCTGGGCATAGCCAGGCCATCTCCACTCCTTCCCCCAAGCTCAACCCTCTAGTGGCAACCCCTAAAGACTCGATAAACAAAAAGAGAGAGAGCAGTCGTGTCCATTCGTCTTCACAGTCAAAATATATACAAAGCAAAGTGAGAACATATCATCCACCTATTTATGATTTGGTTACTTCAAGTCTTCTTCCTTCCGTTCCATCTGATGTGGTGGAGGGACTTGGAACCCACAAGGTATTTAAGGACCCTCACTCACTTACCTAGTAGGTGACATGCTTCATCATTGGGTTCCCACCCTGGTTGCCTTATGCCCCCAGGATGTGCTGCGACTCCAGATTACTGCAGAGCTGGGGGGTTTTTAGTGTGATTTCGTGAATGTGACATTGTGATTTAAAATTGGCTCGGAAATCCCTCTGACCCCAAGTATTCCAACTTTATTTAAACGTTTTGGGATTCCCGGTCAATGTTACAAACAGTGGTGGAAGTGTATGGGATAATTGGTTGGTCCCATGTACCCTTACTATGGTCATCCTGGGTGTGGTCTACATGTTTCAGCCACCTTTGGTAGCCCTAGAGGGTCAACGTGGCTTTCTTCAGGACGAGGTTTTATTGTGTATGCACACGTACTAAAGCTTGCAAGGCGAGGGTTGTGTGTAGCCAGTACTTACGACATCCTGTGTTGTTCGATTACAATACGTCTTGTATTGTATTAGTGCTGAAATTCTCCATAGGATACTGCTTAAGACATGGGCTTCTCTCATCAACATTTTCCTTTTTTAGCCTCACCGCCAGTGACACCTAAAGTAGTTCTTGCAGGCCTGTGCTTTGTATAACCCCTAAAGACTGCCACCACGTTACTTATAACCATTTGTGTAATTGAATAGTCTGTGTTCCTGTGAAACGTTTTCCCTAACCCAAGTGCCATAGTATTCTGCAGCTCTTAACGTCCAGTGATTATGAAGCAAGGTTGTTGGATGGCTCATGGGATGGTTATGCAAGACAGAGAGGTCCACTCATGGTATCACCAGGGAGGGGATGTTTAGAGTCACAAGCGAACAGAGGCCGTTCCATTTCAGGGGTAGCTGCATGTGGAGCCGGGCCCGTACTGCCAGAAGTGATCCATCATGCTGGAGGTGCCGCCCTGCATGTCAGTGCTGTCCATGGTGGTGTTGCAGTTGAGGTTGCTACTCACCTTTACTATTCCATTTCCTCTATAACAAAGAGAAAACTGTGTTCATGTCATTGCTATTCCAGGGTGTGTGTTAGTTATGTTTGCGTTCCATATTTGTTGACATTGTTCTACTATCTTATCAAACACTACGGGGCTGCTTGTCTTGGTGCCATTCCATAATGATATTGCTCTGCATATGAACGTGGCCCCTGTATGCCATTTGTCATGGGCAAATACTGATCCTGTGATGCTGAGACCAGGTCTGCATGTGCAGTCAGGTGGGAGGGGCTTACTTAGCCTTATAGTTATTACATTAGGGCGGTGGGTGAGTAATTCCTAAGATGCCCCAGTCTAATATCCTTTTTTCCCTCTTTGGCCAACCTCTCTTAATGCGTGCTTTATTCATTCTTGAAATGTGATCTCTTATATCATCTGTAAGAGTCTGTAGTACTTCAGGGATGGTATCAAATCTAGTTGTGTTAACTCCTGCAGTACTGGGCCTACCGTGTGTTGGTTACAGCTGTGCTTTTATTCCACATAAAAAAAGGCGCAAAAGACAGTGTGTAATGTTTGGAGAAACCTCTTTAGGGTACTGCAATTTGTTTCTGTGGAGGCATGGGTATGAAAGAGCATTTGTAACAGCTGGTGTTAGACGTGGGTGTGCCTATACTATGCACGTGCTGGTACCACATATTCTCAAAGAAAGCAGTGTGGAGAGGGTGATGGTCAGCATCATTATCAGCGGTTCTGCGTGTGCGTATAATAGTTGATGTAGGATAAAAGAAACAGAAATACAGGAGACCGAAAAACATGAGTATACCAAGGAGGAAAAACAAAAATGAAATACATAGCTTGAAATGTGTAATGTCTCTTGGTGGGGCGACAGGGGGAGACTTTACTGTGGTGACTTCTCTTGTTGTACCCCCTCTTTTTCCTGCTCGGTGTCCGAAGTGATGGATGTCACAGCTAGGGCCAGGCAGATCTTGGAGGGATATATCCATGACTTGTAGCTGCAAACTTTTCATCTCAGTATCTGTGCTGTCTGTTACAGGGACATGTCCTGGAGACTTAGGATCTCTCTACTGGTAAACAAAAGTGTCCAAGGTAATTTGGAGTTCCCAATGTGAAGGGTGACTATTGGTCATGCAATGGAGGGGCATCAACTGTAGGGGTGTTGATGCATGTGTCAGCTATACTTGTAACCTGTTTACAGATGAACGTTGACACTTGTGTTAGCTGAGAAAAGTAAACAGATATTTCAGTTTGTACTACATCAGGCACACTCTTAGTCTGCAATTTATGTCTAGATAGTGGCACAACAGTGTTCATCATTTTCCCTGTCACTATCTGATGTGGGGTCAAAAGGTGGTCTGACCCTGGGGGTTTCTCAAGGTGAACAGTGCTAGTGTGAGACAGTACAACCATTTCTTTTCCAATGTTATCCACAGTTAACTTATTTTGTTTTTTCGGAGGCCATTGAGGCACTCCACTATGTCATTGCTTTGGGGGTGGTAAGTTGTCAAGAGTTTGTGTGTAATTCCTAACAAAGTGGAGAGGTGGAAGAAGATATTGACGGAAGTGTGTGCGCCATTGTCGAATCTGATCCCCTCGGAAACGCCCCACCAGGGTATTACCTCACAGACCAGAAAATTAGCAGCACACTTGGCACCACAGTCAACACGAGGTCTGGCTTTATCACTGGTAGCGCCTAGTGTGACAACATTTATTGGTGCTCCCCAATTACCACATCTGCAATGGATCTCATCACTACCACCCTTTAACAGTGCCCCTCAAGTCTCCATAAACGCTCTCTCTCAGATGCATTCAATTAGTTATGTAGCGCCACTCATACCAGTGTAGGGTGTCAAAACACTTTACATCTCACCCACATTAAATAGACAATCATGAGTGCATAAATCAATGTATAGAAAATGTTACATAAGACAGAGAACTACAAGGTGTAGGAGTTACATGTCATCCATACTGGTAGGCAATATAGTTTAAGAGTGCTTGGTCTGGAGAAGCACAAACTTAGCGTTCAAACGTAACACCATGGTTGGGAGTTTGCTTTATTAATAGGTGTCTATTTCTACTTTTTGAACATTAGTATAATGAAAGACTGGGCAAAAAAGATATCACTCGAATCTATACCTTTCAATATACCTACAGCATTTTGATGACAGTTAATAACTCTACTTTATATATTGAGTTTAACTTATAACACTGTAAGTAACAAAAGGATGTTTCTGACAAAAAGTACTAACCCACTTACAGATTTACATTTTATGCACTTTGTGAATTGCTGGAGGCAAGAAACACGACAGCAAATTGCTTTTAAAACCATAATATACTTGAAATGGCACCCCCCATCAGAAGTCAGCGACCGGTGTGGTGGCACTGTTCCCACCGCCCTAGAACCGGCCCTGATTACAGTGGAGTGTCCTTGAAGTAGAAGTATTGTGGACATTATTTGAATGTGATGTATTGCTAAATGTACTCATATGTATTGAGACCATGTGATGACCTTTGACTACCATTGTTTTAATTGACTCTATGTGTTTTAATTAACTTTATCATGAATGTACGTCATCAATTTTTCTGCATTTGCATTTTGACCTGTGATTTCATTTTGTGTCTCCTTATGGCTTCAGAGTAGGAGTGTTTAGCACAAAGTAAAACAGCCTTGCCTGGAACAGAACATGTGGGATGTGAGTTTGAAAGCATAAGAGAGAAAAATGTGTGGAATGTGCTTCTCTGTCTCGGAATGTGGTGCTGTAGGCAGTGGTGTGCAAATGTGCATTATGTTGTACATACGTTTTACCTATTAGCTTTGACATGCCCTAACTCCATCTTGGATTCTGACCTAAGTTCTGTACACACAAGCAGGCCCCCCAGGTTACTCATAGTTATTTAGGTTATTTGGGTTCAAGACTGTTTTCCTCTTTGAGGATGTTTTTTGTACTCTTTTGAGATGTTTTCTACTTTCTCGAGCCGGTGCACGATAAGGGGCTGAAACATGTAATGAGGGAGGCACAGGAGAATACGTGAGGAATCCTTTGCTTTGGAATGCTTGTGGAAGGCTGGCCAGCTCTGGTGAATTTCCTTTATGCAGAGGGTGTCTTCTCGAAACGTCTTGTGCATTGAGAATATTATAAAAACGGGGGTTTCTTGGCTTGGAAACCGGGTTCTCTCCTGAGAGATGTACGCGTCTGCTCAGTGCTACATTTCCCGGCTCAAGGAGTCTCTTCTCCCCAGGATGGTCATTTGGGATTCCCCAGTCTTGTGTCTGCTAAGATGAAGATATTGCAGCCGGTGAGGTATTTTCAATGATCATTGGTATTGAGACATATATATAGAGTTATTTCTACATGTGTTTTTGTCTATGTGCTGAGTGACCAACCTATGAAGTATTTTTATTCATTGGTTCTTGTTCATTGGCATTATCTGAAATATTCTGTGTATATATTTTATATGCTTCCATTCTGTGTATACATGCTATACATATATATATATATATATATATATATATATATATATATATATATATATATTTCATTATTATCTGACTTGTCCATTTCACTTGTGAATGTTTCATTATTATCTGACTTGTGTTTGTCTGCATGTGTTTTACCGGAATTATCTGCTTGTGTTTTATATTATTTGCTTGCACGCACACACATATACACACACACACAAATATGGATATCTGTGTGAATAATAAATCTATTCCTGTCTGTGTGCATCCTCTGGCTTACCATGCTCTGGCTTTCTTGTATTTCTCTTATGTACAAGGGAGCTGTCTCTGTAAAATGTCCGGAAGCACCCAAGGGGCTTGAAGGTGGCGATGTTACACTAGCTAACAAAACGATGGTATGTTTGTTACTAAGGGGGCATTTTACACTGTCGTTGTGACATAGGTTAAATCTTGACTTGAAATGTGAAAATGTATTGCACAGTTACTTAAAACCATTTGCAGTACAACAAAAGCATTAAAATAAGAGCGTTAAGGGGGCGTGGCTTGCCGGGCGATGATGGCGGTCGCAGCGTTGTAGAGCTCCCGCCTGCCCTGACACAATCCTACCATTTATCCTGACCCCCGAGCCCGCTACCTGCCCTACCTGAGTGGCGATTGTCCCTGGCAGCATCTGGACCTGTCCGGTGAGGCGCGCTGTCCCCCCGGCTGCTCTGGTGAGCCGACATCGGATGTGGAGTGGTGCGGCCTGGGGCCGGCAGGCGGAGCCGGGACCTCAATTTTCGAGGCATCGGCTGGCGGCCGCTGGTCGGACCGGTGGGAAGCCTTCCTGATTGGTGCCTGCGACACCGGAGGTGAAAGGAGCTGCGGCGGTGACCAGTGGAGCGGACTCCCACGCCGGGGTGGCCCCTGGAAGCTCCGGTACCACTGCGGCCTATGCTGACCCCGAGAAGCCGGGGCCTCGATTTTGGAGACGCTGAGCTGACCCGCGCCTGGGAGGTGGTGAGTCGGCGCTGGGTGCCCCTGGGGTTGTTGGACCGAGCTCTTGCCACAGGACGCCATTCGTCGTGAGGAGGGGGTGCCACGGGAGACCCCCCGTGACTGCGGCCCATCTGCGTTGTGGGTTGGCCCCCCTTTTGGTGGCGTGGGTCCGGAGGTACAATTCCCTTGCCTGGGACTGAGGCTGCCTGGTTCCCGGGGACGTGACGGAGGGCTCCCCGGACTGCCTTTGCTGTGACGACTGGGGGACCTGGCCCCCGGGGACACCGGAGTGGTGCTGTGCTCTGCTGGGCCTCTGGACGCCGGGACCTTGAGGTTGGCGGTCCCCGCCTGGCGCAACCGTCTTTGGCTATCTGTCGGGGGAGCCGACGCTGTGGTCAGTGGCGCGTGGGGTCGAGGGCCCCTCTGCGACTGGACTGTTACGGATCCTGCGGCTGTGCTGGCTGGGCAGTGGATCGGTGGCAGGCAGTGTCCAGTGCAACCTATCCCCGCCAGCCTGGGGATCGCGCCTGCTGCCCAGGAGTGGACTGTGGCCTGATCCGACTGCGACACGCAGAGAACTGTGAGTGCCCCCTGATTTGGTGTGTCCACCTGCGGTGTGCAGCTAAGCCCCCGAGTGCATTCTACGTCTACTTTACTGCGGGTGCGGAGGGGTTCGCCCGACTTCCCCTGATCATGACAAGAGGTGGGGGCGGCGCTGGACCCAACAAGCAAGGTCCAATCGACAAGTTTACCGGACCCAGCGGGTGGCAGCCAGAACGCGGGACCTGACAACGCGGCCCTGATGGCGGCCATCACGCAATCCAGGGACTCACTGGACGCCAAGATCGGGGCCGTTGGGGCTGATGTCATGCTTCTGCGCCAGGACCTTCGAAACGCGGTTGCTCGCATCACGGAGGCTGAAACCAGGATCACGGGAGTGGAAGATGATGTTGGTGCCCTAAAGAAGAAAGTGGCGGAGATGGACAAGATTCAGAGGGGTCTGGCACTCCGAGTTGAGGATGCAGAAGGGCGAGCGCGCAGGAATAATCTACGCTTCATTGGCTTTCCGGAGGATTGCGAGAAGGGGCCCATAGATGCGTTCTTGACGCGTTGGCTAGAAGGTTGGCTCCCCCCGGATGTCCTCTCGAGCTGTTTTGTGATCGAACGGGCCCACAGAGCCCTGATGCAGAAACCGCCTGTGGGAGAACGACCGCGCCCAATCATCGCAAAAATCCTCAACTTTCACGATAGGGATACCATACTTCGAGAAGCAAGGGCCACGGACGCGTTGCTGTTCGATAATCATAAGATCATGATTTTCCCGGACTATACCAGACAAGTGCAGCAGCAGCGTCGCTCCTTCCAAGATGCGAAAGCCAAGCTCCGGGGTTTGAAGATTCCTTATTCACTGCTCTACCCGGCCCGTCTACGCGTCGTATTCCAGTCCAAGACTCACTTTTTCGATACTCCAGAGGCAGTGTATGGTTGGACGGATGAGACTATCCGGCTCCGGCCGAACGCCCAACCGGGCCTGAACCCAGGGCCATCACGTGGATCGTCGCAGGAGAGGAGTGACTCCTCCACTAGGGGTAAAAGACGCGGGAAATCTCGGTCGCGGAGACGCTCCCATTCCGGGAGCGCCCCGCGGGATGGTGTACAGTCCGACACTGATCAGTCCGGGAAAGGGCTTTGATGATCATGAGACCTCCATTTCCTAAGTCAGTTCTCTTTTCATCAGTGGACTATCCGAGAGGCCCGGAGCAACTGCCGCGATGGCCGAGGAACTAACGCCAGGGGTGGTGAGACCCGGACATTGGTTTGTCTCAGGTGGGGCGCTGTTGGTGAAGCCTGATTGCCTCGCCCTGACCGTGTTACAGGTCACTAGTGGTTCATTGGGGCTCGGGGTGTTGACATATGGGCAGCCTTGTCCTCTCACGTTGGGAGGCGGCCCCGAAGGGTAGTTCCCGTTAGTTTGGGGGGTGTAGTGGGATCCATTGGTATGGGTGGTTTTGGGCACTATGTTTTGGGCCCGAAGCTCCCCATGCCGCGACAGGTACTTCAAGGTTTCATGAGGTATAGGGGTGGGGGGAGGCGGAGTATTGGGTGTTGGGTGGTTTGTGGGGTTGTGTCAGTTGGGGGAGCTGGGAGGGCTGGGGGGGTGTTGGATGGGATGCACGTGATTTTGGCTACAGTGATTTGCATGCTACAGGGTGCCTGGGCCGGGTCCTGGGGCTTTCTGAGACTTTTTCGTCAGGACAATGGCTGATCCCGCACAATTGACACCTACTAGTGGATCTATGAGAATTTTAAGCTGGAATGTGAGGGGGATGTTGGACAAAATTAAGCGTGGGGCAGTGTTGCGCTGGGGCAAGAGAGACTCAGCTGATGTCATGCTATTGCAGGAGACACATATGTTGGGAACAAAGGCGCTAAGCTTACAGCGCTTTGGCTACACTCAAGTGTTTCATGCGGGATTTTCTAGAGGTTCGAGAGGGGTGGCCATCCTTATACACAGGAGACTGTCCTATACCCACGAGCGACATTGGCTGGATCCCCAGGGTCGATATGTCTTTGTCAAAGGGGTGATAGGCGCGGAGCCGGTGGTGTTTGGCTGTGTGTATGCCCCTCCTCCTCTACAATGGTCCCTGGCTGAGCGCCTCTTTGCGTTGTGGGCTGAGATTCCGGACTCTTTGGCTGTGATAGGTGGTGACTGGAACGATGTGGTAGATGTGTGCCTGGATCGGCGAAGGCTGCAGGAAACTGCGGTGGCCACCTCCCCTACTCGCTTGAAGGCGATGGTTGATGGGCTGGGCTGGGTGGATGTCTGGAGGCATTTGCATGCCAGGTCGCGTGAGTACACATATGTCTCTGCTGTGCATGGCTCCTTCTCCCGACTAGACTGTGTGTTTGTGCCGGGGGCCTTTCTTGACAGAGTGAAGCAGGCCGTGATTCAGCCTCGTGGGCTGTCGGACCACTCCCCAGTCGTAGTACAGATCACGCTGCACAGGTCGCCCCAGCCGTTTCGGTGGCGGATGTCCTCGTGGCATCTCCAGCAACCAGACTATACTACTCACATGCGCGGAGCGATTGCCCACTACTGGCACGAGAACCTGACTGAGGAGATTGATGGGGTGATGGTCTGGGAGGCCATGAAGCCCACGTTGCGAGGCGTCGACATAGCTTGGTGTGCTGCAGCCCGTCGACGTCGTCGTGAGGCTATAGTGGCGGCGTCAGATAGAGTAGGGGTGTTGGAAGCTCGGTGTCGGACTGACGGTAATGGGGTAGCTCTCAGGCTGCTCCTGCAAGCGCAGCAATCTTACGCCTCAGTTTTACTTGACGAGGCGCGACTGGCCTGGCTGGCTACGAGGAGCAGGGTCTACCAATGGGGCGACAAATCTTGCACCATGCTCCATAGATTGTGCCAACAAACACTGCAGCCGATTACTGTGCCGGGCCTCGTGGACGAAGACGGGTTGGCCATGACGGATCCGGCTGCCATTGCGGCGAGCTTCGCTCGCTATTATGCGATACAATATGCCCCTCGGGACAGTCTCCCGCCGGAGGCTATTGACAAGTTCATCGCTGACCTTCCCCCTCGCGCGATTACAGACGAAGCCAAGACCGCCCTTGATCTCCCCTTGACGGCGGAGGAACTAGGCGATGCATTGGGTCAACTCAACACTGGCAAGGCGCCCGGACCGAGCGGATTTCCCAGCGAATTTTATAAGAAATTCCACTTGCAGCTGGGGCCGCATTATAGGCGGGCACTAGAGGCAGCGCGGGAATGTGGTAGCCTGCCGATTGACTGGCGTCAGGCAGAAATTGTGGTTTTTCAGAAACCAGGCAGACCACCCGACAGACACGAGTCATATCGTCCCATATCCTTGATCAACTTTGAGGCCAAATTGTTGGCCAAGGCGTTGGCGAACCGCCTCCTCCCGTATATGGCGGATTTAGTCCACCCAGATCAAGCGGGCTTTATGCCCGGTAGGGCGACGCGTCACAATATCAGGCGCGCGCAGGTGGCCGTCGATGCGATGGGAGCGACGGGAGAACAAGCGGCGCTTCTACTAGCGGACATCGATAGGGCATTCGATTCAGTCAGTTGGACTTATCTCTTCGCTCTTTTGCCGCGACTCAACCTCGGTCCAATTTTTGTCTCGTATGTCCGGCTTCTATACACAGACATCACCGCCTCGGTGCGTGTTTCGGGGGCTGTGTCGGAGAAGTTCCCAGTTGCCAGGGGGACTCGCCAGGGGTGCCCCCTCTCCCCGTACCTTTTTGCCTTGGTCATGGAACCTTTGGCCGCGTGGGTGCGCATTGATGCACAACTTCGGGGCTTTGTGTGGGGAGCTGGACTCTCGGACAGGATTGCGTTATACGCAGACGATGTCCTCTTCTTTCTGACAGACCTTCACCGTTCTGGCCCGCGGATCCTAGACATAATGCGTATTTTTGGTGAAGTGTCGGGACTCTTCCTTAACCCGCGTAAATCGACTTTATGGGTGCTGGGCGGGAGATCGGAGGTGTTCCCCTGGGCCTCGGCCTTGCAAGTCGCGGTTGGTGGTCTAAAATACCTGGGAGTTTTCCTGTCTGAATCTGCCGCGGTTGCGTGGGAGCGCAATGTGTTGCCGGTGTGGGACAGAGTTCAGTCGGACGTCAAGACCTGGTCTCGCATGCCCCTTAACATCTATGGCAGGTCGGCGATTTTTAAGATGGTCGCCCTCCCTAGACTCCTTTACCAGCTTCAGAACTTCCCATATAGGGTTGACCCACAATGGTTCCGTCGCGTGAATTCGGTACTGGGACGTTTCCTGTGGGCAGGGGGTGCCTCCAGAGTGGCACTGCGGACTTGTTTCCTGTCCACGTACTGTGGTGGTCTCGCTACATCAGACATACTATCCTACTACCAAGCCTCTCATCTGCTGGTTCTGAATGAGTGGTGGTACGGTGGGCGTGATGACCCGGCATACGCCCTGGAACGCTTTCTTATGGGGGATGCCACGCTCCACACGCTGTTATACTCGGCCAGCCGGCGGCGGAAGCTGCCGCAGGCTACTCAGGTGGTTTTCATGCTTTGGAGACAGGTGCTACGTCGTATGGGCTGGTGGGGTCGCCTAACAGCGGAAACGCCACTCTGGAACAATGGCCGGCTCCCTGCACTTGCCTCACTGTCGGGGTTTAGTGGATGGGACTCTATTGGGATCTCGACGCTAGGCCATGTCCTTACTGGGACTACTCTTAAAACCTTTCAAGCCCTTAGCGCCGAATTCGACATGCCCAAGACCCAATTTTTTAAATACTTACAACTGCGTCACGCTCTCGCGCCGAGTCTAGTGGGGTTAGACCAACTCCCAGAATTTAGCCCCGTTGAAGCCAAGCTCTTCATGGGGGATCTGGGGGATAAAAAAGTCTCCAAAATTTATCAAACCTTAATTACTCACTGCTCCTCTTCCCTCTTGTCGTTGAAGGCCTCCTGGGAAGTAGATGTTGGCCCCTTGGATGAGGATGATTGGAGGGAGGCACTGGAGTCCCCCCGTGGGGCAGCCATCGCTGTGAGACTCCGATTTATACAGTTCAAGTACCTGCATCGGGCCTATTACACCAGAGAGAGACTGTGGAAGGCTGGCCTCATTGCCACCCCTGTATGCCTGCGTTGTGGGACGGAGAGCGGTACGCTGCTGCATACTGTGTGGTCGTGTGTGGGTCTGACTCGATTCTGGAGTGGGGTTTGGTCTTGCTTGTCAGAGGTGCTGCACTGGGACCTTCCTCGCACGCCCAGACTAGGTCTTTTACATATCATGGATCAAGTAGGGGGTAACATCTATAAGCGTCACCTCCTTCTGTTGGGCCTGACGGTCGCCAAACGGGATTTGGCAAAGGCGTGGAAGAGTGACCGCGCCCCCCCACTCAGCGCATGGAGGGCGGGACTAGATTTTCTTATGGGACTGGAATTGCCTGTGTTTGAGGCCAGGGGCTGCCCCCGCAAACATTACAAGATCTGGAAGCAGTGGGCAGAATACAGAGACTTGCCATTGGATCCTCCCGTTGACCTGGATGATGGACTGCCTACCGGCAGTGACCTCGGGGCCTAGGTGGCTCCAGGACGCCTATTGTGCTTTACACTATATGCTGCAGCTGATGGTGATCACGTGCACTGGGTTTGGGTGGGATAAGGGGAGGGTAGTCGGGGGTTTTTTTTTCTTTTTTTTTTTTTTTTCTTTTTGGGGTTGTTGGCTGGGGGCGGGACGGTGGGTGGGGGGTTAGTTGAATGTCTAGGCTGTTCATGCATTCTATTATGTGTTTTCCACTGGCAGTGTCCTCCTGGCTATGGAGTACTGTATGTATGATTTGCCTGAAACCCTTAATAAACACAGTTGTGAAAAAAAATAAGAGCGTTAAAAAGAATTCATTTGAGATTCTAACCAATTTAAGTTAAAAAGTGAATAGTTATATATAAAATATTATAACAGAAGTTATTATGTCTTTTTTAAGATGTGCCTTAATCCATCCGCAACAATTCTATTTTTTCGCGGTTGCTGAAATCTTAATCTTCAACAAGTCTGGAATGCATCGCATCCATGTATCTCCAGATTATAGCCAAGTCAGTCGGTAGAATACAAGAAAATAGAACCGAGACTGCTTCTTTCACTGTCCTTACTCCTTTGCGTAGCCATATTGGTTTTAAAAGCTTCTGAGGAGACTGTAACAGGCCGGGGCAGCAGCACATCAGGTGTAGCAATGATTCTGTTTTGAAATTGCAGATTCTACAGCAGATTTTACGATCAAGAGATTTCCACCCGGGATTCAGTTCTTTGATTGGGAGGGGCACTAGTCTGGCCCACTGGATGTTTTTCAGGGCCTTCCTCCCCAAAGCTTGGTAAAGGTAAGACTGGGTTTTGTGCTCCATGTATGTTGCAATCAGCCCACATTTACCTCCTCCAGTTTCAAAATGTGCTAAACAATTTTTCGTGGCAATCGATAGCATTGTTTATTGATTGCATTTTTGATGGCCGGGTAGTTTATGTCCTCTTGACCCCAGTTCTGTGTTGCCAAGTCTAAAATTTCTACTGCTTCCTGCATATGGACTTGCCATGGGTTAGTTGGCCCTCTGTAGATTGATGTAAGCATGCTCTTCAAGCTTCCATCTGGAGCTTTAAGTACTTGGTAGTAATATTTAGCATGCACACCCAGACATTCTTTGTTCTGTTGCACCAAGCCGGTGAATCTAGCTATTGCAGGTGTAATTTGGTAGCTTGAATAAGCGCCTGACATTGAGCTTTTTCCATCATTGTGTCCATTTTGCCTGGGAATGCCTGCTGTGCATACCCCGCGATTGCCCTTATTTTAGATTGTAAGACCTTTCTGATTGGGATGGTCGTTGGACATTGCATTTTCTCATGTAGTTTGCACAGGGCGTAGATGTCGACTGTACTTTAGATTTCATTTTGTGTAGATGCAGAGTTGCTTTACCCGAATCGCTCAACCAGCACCCAAGATAATTATAAGATTTCGAAACAGCGATTATCTCTTTACCCCCGTGCCATTTGAGGATTGTTGTTTTAGTGTAAAACACTTTTTTGTTGTGGTGTTGTTTGCTAATTTGACTTTGATCCAAGTGTTACTATATAGCAAGATAATGGCGTTGAGGAGGACTGGTGGAATTTGCCAGTTGCGCAGATTAGTCCAGAGCACTCCGTTGAAGGCTGCAGAGTAGTCTACGAAACAGGCAAAGACTGTTTTTTGTTTTTGACAATAGTTTGCTGGCTTAAATATGATATGGCCATGATGTTATTTATTGGCGAACAGCCTTTGCATTACCCTGTTTGGTAGGGGGGAAGGATTTTGTTTTCTCTGACTCTTCTGTTTAATTCTGTCAATAGGGTACTTGCATAGAAGTTCCCTTCAATATCCAGAAGGGCAATTAATCTGTAGTTTGTTGGTTCTGTGTTGTCATCTTTCTTGTATATAGGTTGTAAGATTGGCCAGTGCCATAAGCCTGGCACCTTAGCATTTAGTCGGCATTCGGTGAATAGATTGGATAGGACTCTCCCCCAGTATGCTGGATTTTCTCTAAACATTGCACCCAGGAGGCCATTAGGCCCTGGTGCCCCATATTTTCTTATCATTTTTACTACTTTTTCAACAACTGTGCCGTCTTGATCTTTGCTTACGGCTTTAGTAGTAATTCCACTACGTTGTTTATACTCTCCGTGCAGCATTCCACACTACTTCCAGGATCAATGCAACCTTCCTTTTCCACATAAATTGTGGAAACGTGTCTCGTGGACAGAGTTGGGCCGTTCCACTTTGTCGTTTTCCAACCGCGCTATGTATTGCCAAAGTTGTCAGTGTTTATGAGGCTTTGTTAGTTCATAGATCTTGATATCCGATCTTCATCTATCTTAATCTGCTTGAGCGTCCATAGCAAAGGCTTGTGCTCATTATGCAGTCCGTTGCGCTCATCCAGTGTTCTTAGCATGCCTGCAATCGTATGAGCTCTTTTTGTCTTATTTAGGTTGCGTGTTATGTCATTAAGTTTTGTGTTATTATACCATATTTGTGTACTCGGTTTCACTTTTAATTTGGGGTCAGCTTTCTTGTTATTGTTAAGAACTGTTTTCAAGGCAGAGGTCCACTCTGACCAGTTTTCTATGCTGAGCTCGATACCAGCATGGTTGCCTGTGCCTTCTTGTTCGTCTTTCCATGCCTTGAATACGGTAGCCTGATGCTTGTTCCATTTTATTCTTCTGACAAGGGCATAGTCCTCAATGCCTATTGATTAAGCTACCATGCTGATTCCTTCCCATTGTTTAATATAAATGTTCAGTTAAACCTGGAGTCTTGCATGATCACTTGTATCATCTCAGTTGATTTTAAAGTGGGATATTTTGCAAATGAGTTGGTTGCACAAAAAGATATAATCGATTGTCGATCAATGCTTAAATGTGGTAGTTCCTGAACTATTTGGGTCTGAACTTTTTAGTAATTCCTCAATTGACTTGAGGTCATCATTTTGTAAGAAGTTATTGAAAGTTCTTTCAGCGCTAGTTAAGTGCATCCTCTCACTCAACTTCATTCCCAGGTAGTGCAGATTGAAATCACCCACAAGCAATTTGGCTGGTAACAAGTTAGTGCATAAGATTTCCTGTAATGTTTTAATCATAGATTTTGTAGCCACTAATTTCGACTGACTGTGTAAGTTTAGATATACGTTTATTATGAGCAGTGAAACGCTGTCTTCCCTGTCCCCTTTTCCCTCAGCTACAAGTGTGAGTCAGTATTTATGATCTTTTCTGTCAGTTGTTTTGCATGTTTAACGTAGATCGAAATCCCACCTGATGCTCTTCCGTACCAATTGCGTTTAGTTGCTAGTTTATGGAAACCAGCATAGCCTTCCAGATGTACCGGCTCTGTTGCCCAGATTTCTTGTAGGCATAGAATATCGCCTTCACGCAGTTTGGTTATTGCTGTTACTTGTTTAAGAGCTTTGTGTATACCTGCCACATTCCAGGAGACAATTTTAAGACTGGGTCGTGTGTTTTGAGTGAGGCTTGGAGTGCTTGTCTTTATCACTGTTGACAATTTTGTGTTGAGCTGCTCTTGTGGGTCTCCCGAAAGATCAGCCATGGGCTCTTTTACATCAGGTATGGCGAGTGCAACTCTGTGTCTCACTGCTTGTCCTGTTGTTTTGCTCCTACATAGGCTAAATCAAAGTATACACAACAGCTTCAGCAACCAACCAACGGAAGCCACAACCGCAACAACGCCACCCACCACCACCCTCCGCACCTGGACTTCGATCAGCACCGAAGACACCATCCGCACAATGAACTCCATCCACTCCGGATCTCCGACCGACCCCTGCCCTCACCACGTCTTCAACAAGGCCGACGCTGTCATCGCACCCCACCTGCGGGACATCATCAACACCTCCTTCGACACCGCCACCTTCCCTGAGAGCTGGAAGCACGCCGAACTCAGCGCCCTTCTCAAGAAACCCACAGCAGACCCCACCGACCTCAAGAACTACCGTCCCATCTCGCTCCTCCCGTTCCCGGCCAAAGTCATCGAGAAGACCGTCAACAAACAACTGGCCGCCTTCCTCGAGACGAATGGATCCCTCGACCCCTCACAGTCTGGCTTCCGAGCGAACCACAGCACCGAGACCGCCCTCATCGCTGCCACCGATGACATACGAACTCTGATGGACAACGGAGAAACAGCGGCCCTCATCCTCCTGGACCTCTCCGCGGCTTTCGACACTGTCTGCCACCGCACCCTAGTACAGCGCCTCGGCAACATCGGAATCCAGGACAAGGCACTGGAATGGATCACCTCCTTCCTCGACGGAAGAACACAGAGAGTCCGCCTACCACCGTACAAGTCAGAGGCCACCAAAGTCATCTGCGGCGTCCCCCAGGGATCCTCACTGAGCCCCACCCTCTTCAACGTCTACATGAGCCCCCTCGCGGCCATCGCACGCCAACACAACCTCAACATAATCTCCTACGCCGACGACACCCAGCTGATCCTCTCCCTGACCAACGACCCCACCGCCGCCAGAGCCAACCTGCACGAAGGGATGAGAGAGGTAGCCGAATGGATGACGACCAGCCGCCTGAAACTGAACTCAGACAAGACGGAGGTCCTCATCCTGGGCTCCTCGCCCTCCGCCTGGGACGACTCCTGGTGGCCCCCCGCCCTGGGCACCGCACCCAAACCGACGGACCACGCACGCAACCTGGGCTTCATCCTGGACTCCTCCCTCTCCATGACCAGACAAGTCAACGCCGTCTCCTCGTCATGCTTCAACATCCTGAGCATGCTACGGAAGATCTTCCGGTGGATCCCCACCGAGACGAGGAAGACAGTCACCCAGGCCCTCGTCACCAGCCGACTGGACTACGGCAACGCCCTCTACGCCGGAACCACCGCCAAGCTCCAGAAGAGACTCCAGCGGATCCAGAACGCCGCGGCCAGACTCATCCTCGACATCCCCCGACGCAGCCACATCTCCGGACACCTGAGAGACCTGCACTGGCTCCCGGTCAACAAGAGAATCACCTTCCGCCTCCTCACCCACGCGCACAAAGCCCTACACGACCAAGGCCCGAGCTACCTCAACAACCGGATCAACTTCTACACTCCCACGCGCCTCCTCAGATCAACCAGCCACGCCCTCGCCGCCGTCCCCCGCATCCGAAGAGCGACAACAGGAGGAAGGTCCTTCTCCTACCTGGCTGCCAAGACCTGGAACTCACTCCCGTCCGACCTGCGCCTGACCCAAGACCACCTCTCCTTCAGGAAGAAGCTCAAGACCTGGCTGTTCGAGCAGTAACGGCACCCCCCCCCTTCCCAGCGCCTTGAGACCCTACGGGTGAGTAGTGCGCTCTATAAATGACTTGATTGATTGATTGATTGATTGACTGTTATTGCTTCCTCTTGTTTAAAGGTTGGCACTAAAGCTACTAGTTCAGCAGCCTGGGCTAAGTAATGAGATGGCAACATTATCTGGTCTGGTATCAGCAGTATATCTGAAGAGTAATGCTGCATGGCTTTAACCACTACTGCACCTGTGTGTCTCACTCCTGTGTCCTAATATATTGTGGCAAACCCATCTACAAAATAAACAACACTACCTGGAATAGGCTCTTCTGCTGTTTGGATACATTTGTCTAGAGTATATGTGGCCCAGTTATGGGCATCTTCGTCTGTACCTGAAAAGGGTATGCAAAGAAGGCAGCTGTGTTGACTTTATGACACTTAACTATCCTGATGATGTGAGTCAACTGAGGGGGGCATTGTTTTTTTCTCAATGTCCCCTCTTCTGTTTTGTTATCACTAGGACCCTCTGGCTTTGGTCATTTTCTGGGCCTTCCTCTTGGCCGCTTCTCGGCTTGTGCACCTACTACTTGTTTCTGTCAGTGACTTTTCCTTATACTGCCCTTAGGTCTGCCTCTGAGTCTCATCTGAGTGGGAGGACTGGAAGACTCCTGTCTTTTCTTTGTACTGCCCTTAGGTCTGCACTTGGGTCTCTTTTGAGTGGAAGTGCTGGCAGGCTCCTGGGCCCACGGATGCGTGTGGTGTTTAGTGGCTTTGTGCCATTCTGTACAATGTTTTCCTATCCGGTCTTTGTTTTGGGGGAATACTTCGACCAGGTGTACTGCAGGGGACCCCATGACACCTTGGTGGAACTTGTCTTATATTTGAATCCTATATTTAGTTCTAATTTTATTTTTAATGTAAATTATCAATCTCACTAATTTTATTATTTATAATACTTTGTTGTTCTTTCTATTGTATTCTTTATAATGTAAGTGGGCCCATGTCTACTTCTTGGGGTATTTCCGGACTTCACATAAATTGTGGTTAGCCCGTGAAGGCAAAAATCAGACATATTTATCCCTAATTTCTGGACAACTTCATCTATACATATGTCTTGGATAGGTGCATTTATGGAAGGTGTCAGTAGATTATTGCCCGATACAATCGACACTATGACATTATCATGAATATATACGAACTATTTGTGGTGTTTCTGAGTTACTCCTGTCCCAAAATCCCACAATTTAGAATATCTGTGACAAGTGCGTAAACTGGGATGTCTAATATTAAGGGCGAGTCCATTATTATATCCAGGATGGAATAATGCAACAATTGCCCGTAGTTCCACTGAAATTTCAATATCGTCTGTCAATGGCCACAAGGAGGCATTAGTGTCACTAATGAAGAGTTAAAAATTAATATTTTCGTAAAGGAAGGTTCACTTTGTATTTGTCCTGCCTTTTGTATCAGGCAGGACGTTTCCCCACTTCCAAGATGTTTTAGTTCTTACCTTATATATGCCAAAAATGTTATTAATGTCTTGTTGCTATGTTATGTTGTTATGTTGGTTTAATTTATTACGTGCTCGAATCACCCCCAAAGTGGTATCTTGGCACGGTTGTGTCTCTTTTTCTATATCCATTAGTGTGGGGCTCACTGGGGAATTGGGCCAATTTTTTCACTATCCGTTCTTGATGATAATGATATATTATCGTTAAGCCACTTCCATCAATACTCATAAAGAAGATAAGTCAGTTCTTTTGAGGGCCTTAGGGGATATTTCATCATTGGTTCGACAACCGCAACAGGTTTTTTCCATTTACAAACTTCACCTCTTTATTTACCACTTTACCTCTATTCTAACTGTAGGAAAGTCACACTCAAAATCACTTTTAAGATGGGGGCGCTAGGGGGCGCACGAGCTAATGGCCGCACTTTAGTGAGGCTCTGGCTGCCTGGTCAGCTTTATCCTTATTCTATCCTGTTTGCCTGCGGATCTATGCCTGAAACTTTCACCGAGTGTGAGCCATCCTGCCCAGTAGCTCCGGTCCGAGTTTGGAGACGAACCGAGCATCGGCGCCGAACTTAGCCGGCCGAAGACTCTGCATCGCAGGGGAGAGGAGACGCGGGACCCTGCGTGCGGCGCCACGCGAGGTCGAGGCTTACCACGAGGCAGGTGGGCCTCGGACTTAGAGTGATCGGCCCGGGAGGTGCGAGACCTGCCGGACCTCGGAGGTCGGTGACGGTGGTGAGTCTTCCCCCTTATCTGGACATGGCACCGCTCGGTGGTGCTGATCGGCGGACCTACGCCCTGCTGGGATAGCAGAGAGTGCTGTGTACTACCGCCTGAGCCGGCGGGTGTTTGACCGGGACCCCGGCCACTAACTGCGGATTGCCGGCGGCCCCCCCCCCCCCCCCCCCCCCCCCCGATCCTGCTTTGGGCTCGCTGCTTCTGGGCACTGGGGATCGGGGAGTATCAGGGGACTCATGGGGGCCACGGACTGAGGCCATACTGTGGACGTTGCCGCCCGGTGGAGGCGCGCTGGGCCTCCCCCCCCATCCCCCCCACACTGCCCCCTAGGGCACCTTGAATGCGGACCTTGCCTGCAAATCGCCGGCGCATCACTGCCCGCCACCCACATAGCGTAGCCAGCTGGAACTCCGACCCCCCTCGTGTGCAGTGGCGGCTGGTCCTGGGCACCGGAGAAGGGGCACGTCGGGGAGTAATTCTGGCACTACTTCCCTGCTCCTCACGCAGGAGACGCGGCCAACGACGCGACCATCGCACAGGGGGCACGTATGCACAGAGGAGTGGCGGGGAGCGGTGAGAGCCACACTGGTCGCCTCTCGCTGGGCGCCTCGGGCCCCTACAAGCGGAGCACAATGGGGAAGAACGAAAATAAGCAGTCTAAACTCTCTTTTGAGCCTGCGCTGCCCAGGAAGCAGTTGCGTGGCACGACGGGCGCTGGTAGTGCCCACGATCCACCGGGCACTGAGCTCCCTTCCACGTCCATGGCCCCTGAGATGCGCATAATGCTGGAAGAGATGAGACAGGGCTTCGCCACAATAGTGGACAAGGTAGACCGCCTGTCCTCCAGGATGGATGGGGTCGTACAGAAGCTGGAGGTCCATGAAGAACGCTTGACGGAAGCGGAGAGACGCATTTCTGCCTCGGAGGACTCGACTGCTTCTCACGATGCGCGCTTCTCCAGACTGGACAACATATTGCGAGTAATAGCGGCAAAGAATGAGGAGTTGGAGGCGAGAAGTAGGCGCAATAACATTCGCGTAACGGGTGTACCGGAATCCACCAACACTGGGCGCATGGAGGAATACGTGGAGAAAATCCTGATAGCTGCGGTGGGCAGAGAGGCCTTCTCTGGTCAATTTATCGTCGAAAGGGCGCACCGCTCCCTGGGTCCAGTGCCCAAGCCTGGGGCGCAACCGCGGCCTATCATCGCTCGGTTGCTTAACTACCGGGACCGCGACGCAGCACTACGAGCAGCACGGACAAATCACAACTTGTCTTGCGATGGAGTACCCTTCTCGGTGGACCCGGACTTTACGCCGCTTGTGCAGGAACAGCGGGAAAAGTTTCTGATTGTAAACAAAAAATTAAGAGACATGCAGGTGGATTACGCCCTCCTATACCCGGCACGACTTAGGGTGACCCATCAGGGTAAACAACATTTTTTCGTCAATCCACAGCAGGTGGAGGAATACATCAAAAAACTCCGAGCTACCAGGAGAGACAGACGAGATGCGGAAAATGGGGATGCGGACGAGAACCCAGAGGAGCAGGCTGCGGACTGAGGTTGCCTCATTGTTGCTGGATGGTTGACCTCCTGTTGTTGATCTGGCGTTCGGATTGGATCCTTCGACCTGTCTTGGCCCCGGTTGTTCTGACCAGGGTTCTGGAACTGGATTGCAGATTCATCATTGTGTGAACTGGCTGTGGACTGGCGGACAGGTCGTATGCTGTACTCCAGGGTTGAGCTTTGTATTGGAATGTCCAGGTTGGATGTAATGTTGGGGGTGTTATGCGCAGTGGCGGATGCATAGATGACTCACCTGGCCTGATTGGCACCTTCTCCAACAGGGGGGGATGCCGCAAGAGACGGTGATATGTTGGTCGGGCTCTGACCTGCAGGGGTGATATATACCAGGCTCCACCGCCCCTTCTCTGACTGTTCCCGTATGAACTGTGCGGGACGGGAGGGGATTGTAGGGGTGTATTGGTGCGTACCTCTGATGCCCTCAGAAGGGGGTTCCCCACACAGTTTTTCTATGGTTGTTGAGGGTGGAGATTGGGGTGGGGAGGGGGGATGTGATACTGGCAAAATTGGGTTGCTTCAGTGGGAGGGGGGAGGTCTTGCTGAGCGGGGGTTGGGGTGTTGCACGAATGGGGGGGGGGGTGTATGACTGTGGGGGTGTGCGTTGTTGGCCCCAGGGGCAGTTTTGCGGGAGATGTTCATGGCATGTATGCAGAAATCGATGACTGAGTGTGCGCGTGTGTCAGTGGATGGGCAATGCGAAAGTTCCAATCAGCAAAGAGACTTGTCATTGGTGCGTTCCGAGTGCGGGCTGGTGCACCGACCATGGGTCTTTTTCAGGGGTGTGATGATGAGCATGGGTGATGTCGCCTTGAGCAATGTCTCAATCGTGTCCTGGAATGCTCGGGGCCTTAATGACCCCCGGAAATGCAGAAATGTACTTGCATATTTGGATAGACATCATGTACAGATCGCAATGCTACAGGAAACCCACCTGAATCCACGTAATGTTCCTAAGTTTGCAAGTAGATGGGCTACAGTGAGGGAATTTTCCTCCTATTCCACTTACTCGAGGGGTGCGGCTATTCTGATCAATAAGGGGCTTCCTTTCCAGAAGTTGGGAGCGAGGGTGGACACTGAGGGGAGGTATGTGCTACTTTGGGGTAGATTGGGCACTGATGTGGTCATGCTTGTCAATTGTTATGCACCCAATATCGACACACCCGGTTTCTTTCTTGCATTGTGGGGTCATGTACTGGAGGTGGAAGCTACACATTTAATTTGGGGGGGGGACTTCAACCTCTCATTGAATCCTGGGGCAGATAGGTCAGATGGTAGTGGACAATACAACGTGAAGGCTCGGGACACTCTTCAGGGTATACTGTTGGAGGCGGGCCTATTGGATAGTTGGAGGCACACACACCCAGTGACTAGGGAGGGCACTCATTTCACGACGCACGCACGCTCGTGGGCGAGGATTGACTACTGCTTCATCTCGCGGGGACTGGCTGGGGGTGTAGTTCGGGTGCAACATCTGCCTCGTACTTACTCAGACCACTGCCCCGTATTGGCTGTGTTGGAAATGCCTGGATATGCCAGAGTGCGGCCGCCGTGGCGGCTCTTCCCCTCTGCCCTGCTTGACCCTGTTTTTAAACACGAACTTGGTGAGGAGATTGAGGCATTCTTCCCTAGAAACAAGGGGTCGGTCGATAAGGTGGAAACGATCTGGGAAGCCTTTAAAGTGACTGTTAGGGGCTTCACGATCTCTAAGAGCTGTGGTATACTCAAGGCCATAGTGAGCACGTTGTCAAAACTGGAATTGGAGCTTAAAGCGCTGGAGGCGGAGATGGTCAGCAATCCTCGCCCTGACCTGGCGGAGGAATTCAGGGCCAAGCTTTCGTCCTTCGAGGAGGAGGCAGCTAGAGAGGTGAAGTTCCGGGGCAAATACTGGACGGCTAGGCGCTATTGTGAGGGGGACCGGCCAGGAAAGGTGCTCGCGGCACTCACTAGACACCAGCGCCATGCCACCCACATATTAGAAATCACTGATGGCAAAGGCGGGTCCTATCAGGACACTAAGAGTATCCAGGACACCTTCCTGCAGCACTACCGTCGGTTATATTCCACACAGCAGGAAAACGAGGTGGACTTCGGGAACTTCCTAGATGATATAGCACTCTGCTGGCTGAGTGACGGCGATAGGGCATTCCTAGGATGTCCTTTTGAACTGGATGAGATCAGGGAAGCGATTATGTCCCTCAGCAATGGCAAAGCTGCGGGGCTGGACGGCCTCCCAGCCGAATTCTATAAGTGCTACATCGACATCATGGCACCGGTGCTGAAGGAAGTCTTTGAAGAATCGCTGGAGATGGGAATACTGCCGGGCTCAATGAGGGAGGTGGCGATAACCTCACTTCTGAAGCCAGGGAAAAACCCGGTTGAGCCTGACGCCTATAGACCCCTCTCGCTGCTCAACTGCGATGCAAAAATACTTGCTAAAGTACTGGCGACTAGGCTGTCCCTACTCATGACTACACTGGTGCTGCCGGATCAATCTGGGTTTGTCCCAGGGCGAGCCACTTCGCATAACCTTCGTACGCTGTTCTCCCTTATACCCACCATAGCACCTACGCTACCGGTCGCTGCTGTGTTCCTGGACGCCACCAAAGCGTTCGATTCTGTCGAGTGGGGCTACCTCATGGCTATCTTAGGTAGGATGGGGTTCCCTCAGATATTTATTGCCTGGGTGAAACTGCTCTACACCTCTCCAGTCGCTAGGGTCGTCATCAATGGGGTATTGTCTGCTCGAATGCATATCACGAGAGGTACTAGGCAGGGCTGCCCCCTTGTCGCCCCTACTCTTCGCCTTGGCAATTGAGCCACTGGCTTGCAGGATCCGGCAATTACATAAGGCTAGCGCCTTTAACTGTAACCAGCGGCAGATTGGGATTTCCCTTTATGCGGATGATGTTACATTGTACGTGCGGCACCCACAACAACACCTTAACCCACTTCTGCGAGAATTTATAGTGTTTGGCGGCATATCCGGAGTGCACATTAATTGGCAGAAGTCGCAATTCTTCCCCCTCACGGCCGCAGTTACCCGATTTCCATTGGATTACCCATTGGAGTGGTGTGGCTCTGACCTGAGGTACCTGGGCATTGAGGTATCACTCAATAAAGAAGACGTGATTCGGATGAATTACGGAGTGGCTATCTCGCAATTGACTGACAATGTGACCCGCTGGTTGGCCCTCCCGCTGTCGATGGCAGGCAGAGCCTCACTGATAAAAATGGCCATCCTACCACGTTTCCTATACCTATTCCAGAACATCCCCTACTACCCGGGTAACTATTTTTTTAAGAGGCTCCGAACCGAGCTGCTTCGTCTCTTCTGGGGCGGCAAACAACCGCGCCTTAGCTGGAAGGTCCTAACGCAGCCATATGACAGGGGCGGATTCGATGTCCCTGATCTCGAAGTGTATTATCTCAGTGCTCAGGCGCAGCATGCATATCACTGGGTCAGCCCCGCCCCTTTTATGCCGCAGGTAGCTGCCGAGGATTGGATAGTACATCCACTCCCGCTCAGGGGCATGCTACTGGGTCAGGTTGGCGATATCGAGACGCCTGCTACCACTGTTACCTGCACTGTTGACTCTTGGAGGAGAGTGACTAAACTGCTTGGAGCGCCCATGCTTTATTCACCGGCAATGCCTCTTGCGTACCACCCAAAGCTGTCGCTATTGTTGGAAACTGGGTTTCGATCCATGTGCAAACGGGTACACATAGCCACGTGGGGCGACTTGTTCCAGGATGGGTTGTTCCGCTCCAAAGATCAGGTGTTTCGTACCGGCCCCCCGACGCCGATGGAGGTGTTCTATTATATTAGGCTGCGTCAGGGTATGCAGGACATACTCCCCAGCTTTCCGGATGAGCCGGAGACGGTTCTGCCTTTGCATGTGTTGCTGGTGTCGGATGGTAGGCACCTGGTGTCCAAACTGTATGCTGCCATCCGTGGGCAGCGGCCGCCGGCTCTGTCAAAGGCACGGGTTGCCTGGGACTCTGAGCTGCCTGTTGACCTCACTGACGAGCAGTGGAAATATTGCTGCTCGGTCACGACTGACATATCCTCCAGCTGTCGATTGAAAATTATTCACTACAAGTTTGTACAGAGGTACTATTACACCCCGGTTCGGAAGCTGCGATTTCACCTCTCAGAGGACGACAGGTGTGCACGTTGCCGCGCGGAAGGTGCGGGTTTCCTCCATTTGGCCTGGGAGTGTGGAGCGATACAGGCATACTGGGCGCAGGTACATTCAGCTCTCCAGGTCATGATTGCTGGCCCCCTCCCTCTGGACCCGGTGGTGATGCTGCTGGGGTATACCAAGGATGTGCCCAAGGCGGACCGGAGGTTTGTTAATATAGCTTTGCTGCTAGCTAAGAGGAGGATAGCCTGCAGGTGGGGAAGGGGCAGGGCACCGAAGTTTAAAGACTGGCTGGATGACCTCACGTACTGCCAAGACCAACATGGCATCTATGCGGAATTGCTCCCCGCTCGCTGTAGACCCAGTGATTGTTGGTCCCCTTTACAGGTTTACTGGTTGTCCCAGATGGCTCACAGTGATTCCTCTGGGGATGAAGATCTGTTGCCTGCCCCCTGAGCGTGTGGCCGTTGCGTAGAACACTCACCATGTTACATAACAACCGAGAGGTGGGGACACAGCCCCCCCTGCTCGGACCATGATGGTAGGCTTACTGCTAGAAGGCTGCTGGGGACTCTGGGGTACTTACCAGTAATATGCTGTTACTCACAATGCACATCTTCCTGACCCTCCCGTTATCCTAGTATGACAGGTCTGCGGGGGGTAAACATACACATTGGCTCTAGGGACTGCGCATCGGTAGAGATGACGCTTGCATGGGTGAGCACTATGCCCCGCTTTTTTGGCATGATACACATATATTGCCTGAGCGCTGCACGCTTCCTGGGGTGTTGTGAGGGGCCACCCTCTCCTTGTCACAAATGAGGCACACTTATACACTCGGAGGTGTAGCTGGTTGACTGGTAGAGACTGAGGTAGTCGGGGGGCTGGTGGGCTTCGTGGCACCTTCCACCCTTGATTGGTAGTCTGTTTTTATGCGTTGAAGCTGTGGGATCCCCACACCTTGTGACCATGAGTGGGTGGGAGGCGTGCTGTACCGTGGATGTCTTCGCAATGTTGATCACTGTAATATGAGCCTAGTGGGCTGACCTATGCGTGCTATACCAGCCCATGCCCAAGTACTGCTTTTCTACTGAATGTACCATACATGTTATGCTATATTGGTTTATTGATGCTGTGACTGTCATGTATCTCTGTTGACCGCAATTAATAAAAAAAAGGTTTAATAAAAAAAAAAAAAAAAAAATCACTTTTAAGATACTTGTTTATATCACTGTCAATACTGTCCAATAATTCATCCTCTGTCTGTGTAATCTCAAGATAGTTATCTAAATTCCTATCTGTATTATACGATAATGCTTTTAATTTGCAATCCTGAGAGAATGTAGTTACAATTTTACCATGGAGGTAATCGTTGTTATTGTAACTATTGATTATTGTGTTCATGAGGCCACTGTATTATTATAGCCATCTGTTATGTAATGAAAATAGTTTTGTTGGATGTTGTGGTGGCACGAACACTCATTTTAGAAATGTTTCTAATTAGTTCTTTGGAGGACCTATTTAATTATCTGACAGATGTGCTGTTATCACATCAATGTATGTTGTCTTTAGGCCTAAAGGTGGTGTGGTGCCAATACCTAGAAATTCAAAAATGTCATCCATCAAGGAACTGGTATTGGTAGTCTACTGGGGTCAGTGCCGTTGGAGAAACCTACAAGCTGACTATTATAAAGAAGGATAATTAATTTAGAGACCTGTTGTGATTGATCACTCGCAAACTCTTGAGACATTTGCCTACCTCAGTCAATTACTTAAATTTCCTTTCCTAACATTCTACAGTATCCCTCACAAGATGGGAAATCCATCAATTTTATTCCTAAATTATACATAACATGATATTACAAATTTAACAAAAATGACATTACTCTGTGGCCACATTTCTATGTACATGTACATATACATATTCATCAATTCTAAACTACATACCAGGGCAAACCAAAAGCATTGGTCACTCCCCTCCGCATTCATAAAGGGAATAAACGTTCACTATTTGTAACTACAAATTGTGATTTCCAGAGTTGACTCTAATGTTTTATTCTTATTCAGAGTAAAGTTTAATGATACCGGTCTACTTATTGTAATGGCAAAACATGCACTGGAAAACCCAGTCTTAAGTCCTACTCGGCCTTTGACCACTTTTGACTACTTAGTCAAGTTCTCTTTATCTACAGGGCTTACCACTGGGATGCTAAATATTGTGTTATACAACTCATACACAATCTTGCATGTGAATACCACTAATTATTATATATAATATTCATATGCAATCTTCCATGGAAATTAAAAAATGATATACAAAAATGATCCATATTAAAATACTAAATGTCGCCTTTTTAAATAAAAAGAAAATACGTTTTCAATGTCCTCATCTTATTGATGCCAAATGTCTGAGTCCTGCCTGTCCCCTAGAATGAGGCAACTATAAAAAAAAGTTATCTCCTTACCTCCTTTTAAGATGCACAGTTTCACTCAACAGGGACAGGCTGTACTCTGGATAGTGGCAATAGGTGAGGCTAAGTGGAACTACTGGCTAAGAACTCACCAATATGTCGGAGGAAAATCTATTAAACAAAACCAAGACACAATTGACAAAGTAATATGGCTTTATTCAATACAGCTAACTGGGGAGATCAGTCAGCTCAAGCGAGACTGAAACCTGATGTCTAAAGTACTGCTCAAAGGCAACTGTATTTATTGGACAAAACCACAAAGGAAAAGGTTACAAGTTCATCATTTGCATAAGCAGTGTTCACACAGGACATACAAGATAACATCAGCAGGTGTAGCAAATTCTCAGAACCAAAAGCGCATTTAGGTGCGCATTACCTTGCATGATTGGCGGAAAAGCCCTATGTGGGTTTCGGTTCTTGGAATTAAATCGGCATCAAAAGATATATTTATCGGACTGTACAGCACGTGGTGATATCTTGCTAAATGCTGATTGGGCTAAACTATCTGACCTTTTGCATGTGGTTTCTCTTGCCAAACTATTCAACCTTTAGGTGTGAAAGTGTGGTTAAAGCGAAGCGTGCACATATGCGTCAGTATATTCTAAGGCAGGATGTGCATCTGGTATTTCTTCCTGTGTATGTGTTCGGGCCAGGCTTGTCATATCCTTTGTACATGTTAAGACAGGTGGTGTGAGGGACCGCTATGCACAGAGGGGAAGTGAGCTCTTACATGATTGGTACATCTCGGCTGGTCCCTCTAGCTGATGGCAATTGTGGTGACCTATTTTTGTGACATCTGCACTAACCACTGATGTTCCGGCAAAATGAAATCATCAGAACAATGATGTCAGTGGAATTTTAGGAACAAATTGGAGACCGGGCAGAAGAACCACTTTGGCAGGCAAAAAATTGAAAATGGCTCTGAACACAAGAGTCAACAAATCCTTTTAAGTAAGAAGCTTTATATCAGCCTGGCCTAGTGACTTAAAAGGTAATCTAGACAACCCTCATTTACCACACCATCTCTCAAATGATTGCCAGTGGCAAGAGATTGCTCCATCAACAAAGCTACCTCTAGGGAGCATCTCTTTGATTCCAAATTCAACCTCTTTAGCCATGCCCCCAGTTACAGGCGATATAGAACTGCTAGAGGCAACTGCAGGGTCTCTAATAGATAAGGATTAAATGGGATCATCCAATGAGAAACCCTGCCAGAAGAAAAATCAACAGAGCCCACAGGAGACGATTCCAACATGAGCCCGAAAATAGAACCATCATCTTGTCCTCTCCTGTTTTCCGTAATACTCTCTGTATCATGGGAATTGGAGGGAAAGCGAACAGAAGTACCTTCAGCCACTTGAAAGGCATTGTGTCTATTCACCATGCCTGCTGAGAGAGCATAATTATGCAAAATTTAAGAAGCAGGACAGTCTCTTCTGATGCAAACAGATATATCTATAGGAGGCCAAATTTCCTCACCAATTGCTGGAATACTTGATTCTTCAACAATAGTGAAGACATCAAAAACCTTGCTCAAGTGGGGCTGAGATTAATAGCATAAGTCCAGCTCCTTCAGTCCTCCCCCTGGGCTTGAGTACTTGTCAGACATTCTCTCCTGCTTCTTTTCGAGTGAAAGGAGGGCAAGACAGGGTTGCCTGTTGTCTCCACTCTTATTTAGCCTGACAATCAAAACCCTAACAGCATGGATTCAATAGGCCGCTCAAATATGGGGAATGGAGTGGGGTGGGGCATGGAGAACCACATTTCTCTCTACGTGGATGACATACTACTAAATCTGGGATGCCATGAACTATCGATCACTCAAAATCTTCCAGATGCTAACAATGTATGAGGAAGCTTTGGGCCTAAAAGTCAACTGGCCTCAGTCAGGACCCCGTTGCCTCTGGGCCTTGACCCTCTTCTAACAAACTAAAAAACTTCCGGCCTTCGATTGAACCCGCTAAGTCCGTCTTGGTCCCACTTCACCTTTTGAGGGAATGCTTTGAATGGCAGTCATTAATACACCTTCCGCGACAGTCCTTCAAGTATCTGGGAATCTGGGTCGCCTTCCTCCCTGATCTTGCTTGGTCACTCAACGTAGCCCCGTTGGTGAAAAAGGCCTGGGCTGATCTCCTCAAGTGGCAAACTCTGCCACTGAACCCTATGGGCAGAATAGCTCTGTTTAAAATGATAATCTTGCCCAGATTCCTTTATATGCTCTGGAATACACACACCCCCTTCTCATGGTCGTGGTTCCGGTAACTGGACAGCATGGCCATTAAGTTCTTGTGGAGAGGCCGAAGGCCTAGGCTAGCCCTCGCCTATTGTTGGATCCCCCTATGATGGCGGCTTGGGGATAACAAATTTTACCTTTATTATTTAGCGACTCGGCTCCTACCGTGTATGATTGGTTTAACGGCGGCTGGTCCGACCCGGCATACTGCTTGCAGCTCCACGCCCTGGGTTTGGCTACCCTTCAAGGGATGCTGTATGGGTGCGCTCTTCCCCCAAAATTTAGCGGAGGTCATGCGCGGAGTGCTCTTGGCCTGGCGGGCTTCTCTGCATCACACCCACTGGTTGGAAAAACTGACTCAATATACCCCACTGTGGTGCGGCACACGGCTCGGAGAGGTTGCCAATCTCTGGGGTTTCAGATCATGGGATCTCATTGGCATTTTGCTACTGGGAGATGTCTGGGGTGGTAGTCACATATGCACTTTCCGAGAACTACAGACTCCCTACTCCGTCCAAGCTTCCCAATTCTACCGATACCTGCAGATACGCCATCCCCTCCAATCTCACATCTCAGAGGGCACCTCCCTGCCCGAATATAGCCCATCCGAGGCCCAGACCATGACCGGCAACCTAGGGAAGAGAAGGGAGGGATCTCCCGTATCTATCGCACCCTCATCAATAATACCCCCAACACACTAGCACTACTCAGAGACAAATGGGAGGGTTGACTCAGTTCGCTGGGCGACACTAATTGGCGAGACATGTTGATGGCATCCAAAATGGTCACAGCCTCAGCGCGACTTCGTTTAGTTCAGATATATTACCTTCACACTGCCTATCTTACGCGACTGTGTCTCCATCGCGCTGGGCTCCGACCTGATGCCTCCTGTCCCCGGTGCACTCACCCCCAAGCTGACTTTTATCACATGGTATGGCTTTGCTCCGCAATCAAACACTACTGGGAGTCAGTAACAGGGGAACTTACTGAGGTTCTGGGTTGGGAGGTCCCCTTTAACCCCATGAATGTTCTTCTGGGTATCTCAGAGGGGATGGACGGTTCTAGAGCTGAAAAACTCTTTCTAAACACGGCTCTGATGGTGGCCAAGAGGGACATTGCGGCCAATTGGCTTAACTCGGCCGCCCCCCCCTTGAAACGCTGGCGCAGAGGGGTGGAATGGTGCACCACATAGGAGCGGCCCCTGTATAAAGCAAGAGGATGCTTGAAGAAATTTCGTAGAATGTGGGGCAATGGGTTGGAGTGGTGGAGGATTGACACTCCTAATGGGTGTTTGAGGACTGGAATGGGTGCAGCTATGTGTTTGCCTTGTTTTTTGATTACCTACGCTGATGTAATCTTCTTTTGTAGGTGTCTTGCGCAACTTACTCTACGTACAGCTGGTGTTATTATCCCTTGTTGGTCTCTTCTTAAATCAATAAAAATTGGTTATAAAAAAAAAAGTCAGCTGGCACAAGTTGATGCTGATCCTGGTAAGGAAGACCAGGAATGTGACCTTGCCCATATATCCGACCCTCAGGCAGTCATCCAGCTCCTTTAAATACTTGGGCATACAGATTACATAGTGGCCAGAATACTATTGGGGATTGAATTTATAACTATTGCTGGATAAACTTAAACTGCAGCTTGCGGCCCGGGCAAGGCTCCAGGTTTCAATTATGGGGCAGGTAGCTCTATATAAAATGATTTCCCTTCCGTAGCTGCTTCATACTCTAAAAAAGTTCCCCATTCTGCTGCTCAATGCCTTTTTCGGCATCTTACGGACTACTCTTGCCATATATAGGTCGGGAGGTGACCCTTGCGAGTGGCATTTATAAAGATGGTGCAGTCACCATGGGTTGCAGGGCTAGGGGTACCAGACATACAGCTATACCACTGGGTGGCCCACTTGCTTCCTATTAATGACTGGCTTTACGTGGATAGAGACGATCTCGCTGTCCAACTTGTAAGAGGTATGGGGTAATGATACATCTCTACGAGGCCAGGACCCCGACAGTCCTTGTTCCAGCTATAAAACTGAAAATAAACTGCTGGTCCACAGCCTTGAAAAACATTAATTGGATGAGGCATCTCACACAAGCAACCCCCTGTGGACAGGTGGTTGGATCCCCGAAGTTTGCATCTACAAGGGATTCAAACCCTGGAACAAAATAGGAATATTCACACTAGGAGACTTTACAAAACATTAGTTACAAACACCCCAGACTTGTTCTTGCAACTGAAGGAGAAATGAACTTTAGATGTGGGAGACTTAGATGATGGTGACTGGCTGGAAACCAAGATGGCAGCCAGAACTCAGGCGGTCTCTTCGAGGCTACGCCTAGTACAATCTAATTTTTTTCACTACATTTATTAAACTCTGGAGAAATTACACAAAATGAACAGATCCCTTGAAGGCAGGGAGCACCTGCTGCAAGAGCGAGGTGGGAAACTTGCTACATATGATACAGGACTGCCCATTGATTCACACATTCTGGTCTAGCGTTCATGCCACCCAACAAAACATCCTGGGCTATTCCATAGAGCATGAGTCATGTAGGGCTCTTCTTCTAGGCATACACCAGGGTTTGGATGACTCAACTGGGGATCAACATTGTGCAGTATTAGCTGCCTAGTAGCCAAAAGAAACATTGCCAAGCTCAGCATTGGCAAAATGGTTATGTGGCAAGGATCAGTTGGCCCTGGCGGAGGCCCCAGTCCACAGAACCCACAGATGTCCAGGCAAACACTAAAAAGAAATGGTGCAAATGGATGGACCATTTTCATGATGTATTGCTGTAACCTAACCGCTAATGCACTCCAAGAGTTTTTGGTATCTTGGTACATATCTCAACGTTTACTTGTAATGACTCACTGAATTGCTGTGTCATGTTGCTGTACATGCAAATGTATTGGCACTTGTTGTCTTTGTGTATTTTGTTACATAAAAGCAATAAACAAAATTTAAAAAACGCTTCTACAAATGTTCTACCGTACAAGTCTCCTTCCCGGGCAGATAGATGGCTCTTAAAGGCAGCAGATTATGTTCTGCCCACTGACAAGCGAGTCAATGATTGTACCAAGCAGCTTCCCTATTAGGTCGAGGTAGCGAATGACAATCCTGTTGTGTCGGCCCTCATTTACAATTTGTACTGATGGATCCGAGGGGCAAACTTTGTTGGGCTAACTGCACCACTTTTAACTCCATCCAGTTCGATGTGGCTTCCTCCTCCTGAGCTGACTACTGCTCTTGCTCTGAGTTCTGTCCAGAATTGCACCCCAATTTAACCTGCTATTGTGAGCTATCTTTCACTATATTTTCTTTCCTTGACCACTAGCGCATGGTCTGAAAAATCTCTGAATCCACTAAGACCTATTGATCGCAATCATTGGATGCTGGTTTCCAGTGCACCAATAGGTGCTTGAACAGGGATACATGTGTAAACTGGCCCACAGAAGGGACATAACTGCAGAGGACATGAGACACTGCACCTTTAACTAATCTCTGGCTGATGAAGACTGGTTCGAGAGAAGCACTGTTAACACTGAATTTAGTCTATGAAATGAATTCTTTGCTTGGGAAGAAACACTTTTCCAAGTTGACAAGGACTTCTATAAACCGCAGTTCTTATGTAGGAACCAGATGAAATTTGGAGTGGTTGAGCAGCAATCCATGCAGTTGTACAAGTCTGTAAACTTCCCTGATATGTAGTTGTACCTTGGAAAAAGAAGAGGAACAGATAAGCCAGTGACCTAAGTATGGGAGCAACTGTATTCCCTTACAATGAATACTTTCCACCAATGGGGTTAACACCTTAGTGAAAAGCCTGGGTGAGGAAGACGGACCAAAGGATAGTTCCTAAAACTGGTAATGGTTCTGCTGCAAAAGAATCTCTACAAGGCTGTAGGAAAGTATGTCTCGTTGGAGGGACAGGGTCACCTCATATTTTTATATGCAGATGACTTACTGCTGCATGTTCAGGATGGGGAGGTGGGTATTCTAAAAATGCTACAATTAATGTTCGGCTTTGACAATGTGTCAGGACTTAGGATTAATAAATCCAAAACACGCGTTTTCCCGGTAGCAGTGATGGGAAAGCTGTCAGGGACCACCGAACTGGGGATTAGGCTGGCCCAGCATACATCTAAATACCTGGGGGGAGGGTGAGGGTGCATGTATGTCATGATTTTGTGGACCTTAGAGAAGGAATCCTGTGGGGCTCGGGTCATTGAGATCTCTTAGGGGTAGTGTATCTTTTTAGTTTTCTCTGTGCCTACTGATGATGGCATGGGTAGGCCTGACCAAGATGATGGTTCTGTAGTGTAGTTCCTATATTCCCAATAGGCTCTGCGCATTGGAATAACATAAACAATAGTTTAGACGTAGGACTGAGGTCGACTGGGTCGCTATTGAATATGTTAGACTTAATTGTGTATGCCAGCTAGCTCAGAGGTCACTAGAAACTTTCTCGAGTAAACAAGAAGGTGTTTAACTTTCCTGAATAGACAAGAAGGGATTAGTTTCTGACAACCGGATAAACATGACAACTTTGCTCCCTCCAGAACAAGGAGTATATCTCCAGAGTCGCAGAAACAATAGATAACTATTTCACTCAGTCAATCGTGCATGCTTAGTTTCACCAGAAGTTCAGAGAAACAGAGAGGTTATTTATTGAACAGTCTTCTTTCTCATGCAAGAGAAGTGAGTTGCCACAATTGCAATACTTGTCATAAAGTAAAGTGCGTACAGTAAAAGGAGTATTAGGAAATAATACTGTAAAAGCATGGTATGGTTTCTAAGCCATACGGTGTTTAAAATAGATAAAATATATACATAGATAAAATGATAACTAAAAGTACTCAACGGGTGCTTCTAAGATACGCCTACCCCGGCGTACCTAACCGAGGCCTAGTACGTGGGAAGGAGTAAATGAGCTACAGTTTTAGTTAATATAGTTTCTGCCAAGAATCTGAATCAAGAATTCTCTAAGGGTCTAATCAGCTCCGTACCTTGGTTATAGAATGAAGGAGGTCTTGTATCTCTCTCTCAGGACTCCATCTCCCAGCAACCCGCAAGGGTGACAGGGAAACACTGGAGCTGGATTTCTCGGCAGGAGAAAAGACAGCGTCTCTCTCAGTGCGTCAATGGGAGGGTTGGCTTCCTTCGGCACTCGCTACAGCAGGGCATCGGGCAAGTAGATAGCGATCTGCTCCAAACCACCGTGTGTTTTGTTAGGGCAGATGCTGGTATATTTATACCTGGAAGGTGCCGAGTTTGACGTAAGGTTGGACATAAGACGTCACTAAGAACTCCCAGTTCTTTCAGGACTCCAGGAGTTCTAGGACAAATCAATACAGAAGCAGGGGGAATTCCCGGGCTGCTGGAGGCTTGGTTTGTTTAAGAACGCGTTGTGCTTTCTAGGAGTCTATGGGAGTAGCCATGCCATATTTGGACTGCATTGGCTATGACTTAATATGGGTATGATTCTTATGCCTTTATAAGGATATGATTTGATATAACCACATAAGGGCATAAATCGGGAATATTTAAATAGGGTCCTAGATACGTTAACAACAGTTCTACCCAGACTATTATACTTTTTCACTAACTTACCTGTGTGGGTCCTGTCCTGGTTTAAGCAGCCGAATTGCTTGATTAAAGAATTGCTTTGGGATGGTGCCCATCAACGAATCACAAAGTAACGACTTAAGAGACCAGTTTCGGAGAGTGGTAAGGGCGTTCCAGATTATGAGTTACCCTATCTGGCAGCACAGCTGCAATGCATCACAAAGTGGCTGGATGGGAAACAGAGAGGAATTGGACCAGAAGGGGAAGAACCAAACCAATGCACCTAACTTGCTTTGATGATGCCGGCTAAAATTAAAACATACAGAATCTACTATTAGCCACATTGTTAAAATGCTGGAAGAGATACCTTAGAAAGACCTTGAAATGTGTCCCATATACCCCTGCAGTGCCATTAGTTGGTCTCCCATATGGAGAACCTGCCAAAGTTTTTTACTGGGCACCAGCTGTCTGACTTAATAGCAGCTGGGATACAGACATTTGGGGAAATGTATTTGGCATCGACTTTTATCCTGCTAGACACCCTTATTGAAGATTAGGGACTACCATCAGGACAGTTTTTGAAATATGGGCCTTTGGTTCCGAAGTTTAAGTCACTGTGAGGTGGTGGACGCGAAAGAACCCCAACAACAAGATGTTTTGCAGTTATTAATGACGATGGGTTTGTACATCATCTGCTGACCTAGTTGTATAGGGCATTACATAAGATGGTGCCCAGGGGCTCAGATAATAGTAAGGCAAGGTGGAAGGCGACCTTGGGATATGAAATTAAATGAGTGTGGGTTACTTTACTTTACTTTACTTTTTCATTTATAAAGCGCAAACGAATCATCCCAGGGGGATCTCTCGGCGCTTTGAAAGACAGGTGCTTGGTGGGCGGGCACATCTAAAACAGCCATGTCTTTAAAAATTTCTTACATCTGGTTAGTTCCCCACAGGCCCTAATGTTCTGCGGCAGATTGTTCCAATGGCTGGCAGCCAAATAAGAAAAGGTTCTTCCACCCATTCTTGCCTTGTGTATTCTCTGAATGCACAGAAGGTTGCCATTGCTAGATCTTAATTGTTGGGGTGGTTGATACCATATGAGTTTCTTTCTGAGATAGGCCGGGCCTTTCCCCTGTAGTTATCTGAAGACCACACAAAGCATCTTGAAGATAGCTCGTTTACTGACTGGAAGCCAGTGAAGCTGGTTCAATAGAGGGGCGGAAGGTGTCCGCGCCGGCTTGTTGAGGGCGAGGCGGGCTGCTGTGTTATGTACCACCTGCAATCTTGATAGGAGATCTTCCCTTACTCCCACCAGCAATGAGTTGCCATAGTCCAGTCTGCTCACCAAGAGCGATTGGATGAGGGGTTTTTTTGCTGAGAGGGGGATCCAGGGAAAGATCTTCCTGAGCATCTTCATTGTACCAAAACAGGTGCCTGACAGTGTCTTCACCTGCTCCTCCATTGCTAGTTTATCATCTATCCTGATGCCAAGGTTCTTAGCCCAACTTTTGGGCGCGGGGGCTTCGCCCAGCTCAGCAGGCCAATACTCGGGAGACCAGATTGCGTCGGCCTTCCCAAACAGCAGAATCTCCGTTTTCGAGGAGTTAAGTTGTAGAAAATTCCTCCTCATCCAACTCGCAATGCTAGACATGCAGCTTTTGAATTTTAACTGAGTTGACATTATGTCCTCTTCAATGGGGACAATTAGCTGCGTGTTGTCAGCATATGAGATAGTCTCGAAGCCATGACCTCTGATGATATCAGCCAAGGGAGTCACATATACATTGAATAGAGTGGGGCTCAAGACCGATCCTTTAGGTACACCCCTGTCCACCACTATTGTCTGTGATGCAAAGGAGTCCAGCTGAATATTTTGGGTGCGCTCCGATAGATAACTTTGTATCCACTTGAGGGCCTGCCCTTGACCCCAATCCCCTCCAATCTGTCAAGGAGTATCTTATGCGAGATGGTGTCAAACTCTGCTGACAGATCAAGGAGGACTAGGATCACTGGGGTTCCCCTATCCAGTGTCAACCTTATGGTGTCCGTAACCTCCATCAGTGCCGCCTCCGTGCTATGTGATGCTTGGAAGCCGGATTGGGAAGGGTCCAGAAGGTTGTTTTGTTACAGAGTTTGAGTTGATTCACCAGTGTTTCCAGAACCTTCGAACAGCAGGGGAGAAGCGAAATCGGTCTGTAGTTCTGCAACTCTGTCGCGTCCACTAGCGCTTTTTTAAAAGTGGTTTAACCAGTGTGTTCTTCCACTTATTTGGAAATGTAGCCGTATCCAACGATATATTATATACCTTGGAAAGCGCATCTGCTAAGACTGGACTGAGTGTCGACATGACAGACGGTGGTGCAGGATCTGCTGGAGAGCCAGATTTTACACGGCTTAATAGAGAGGCCACTTGTTCATCAGTTACATGCAAGAAGGAGTCCAACCCAGAGGAAGAAACTGCTTGATGTGGAGGGTCTCTGGGTGAGTATTATAGCTTACCCCTACAGAGTAGCTAGATACACCATATCAAAGCTTATTCAGTCTATTTACACACACCAAAATTACATCACACCCAGTAAGCTAAATGAGATCATTGAGATAGATCCCAGTACATGCCCACTGTGCGCCTCATCAGTTGCGGCCTTTTTCCACATGGTCTGGGGAGTCCGCAGATCGAGGTCGATTGAACCTGTGTTACTCAGCAGTTGAGGAGGACCCTCGACAGAGAGGTGGAGTGGACACCAGAAGCGTGCCAACTTGTGGGTTTCCCTAAGACATAAACATAAAAAAGTTAGTAATAGATTTATTGACAGCGTTGATTTTAGCTTAAAGACTGATCCCTATGTACTGGAAAGCTGCAAGAGGACCTGTATATGGCAGGTGAATAAAAGATATAGTACAGTGGGCACCAGCAGAAGAGGAGGTCTTACGCAGGGAAGAGGCAGGTGGCATGATAAGGTGTCAGTGGTTAATTTGTAAAATAATGAGTGCCGGTGCCCAACGCTCTGCTCAGAAGCCTGCAGTGGTGCAATTAAATGTTGGCACGCTGGATACCAAGCCTACCTAGTTTTCAAGTCACCGCATCCCTCTTTAATCTACCACCGGACACTCCCAGCCCCATTATCTCACCGTTGCAAGTTCCTGCTTTCTCGCTTTGTGACTGTTTTCCATCTTCCTCTTCCGCAGTCTTTCTGTTTTGTTGGTATTCCTCTCTTGCTCTTTGTAAATGTCTGAAGCAGAAATATAAATGCAGGCCCCAAAAAAGTCAGTTGTTGCCCCTACCAGCAACCACAGATTCAAATTAAGCACTGGCTGATCTCTGGTGTGAAGATTTACAGGTGTTTGAAGTGAAGGACAGATACAGACGTACAATCTAGGGTGACAGGTTTTGTAAAATGGTCACATGTGATGGAGGTTTTGTAACCCACCTCCTTTCCCTACCCTAGCCCCCTACTTTATTTGGTCTTCTAGTTATTCTGGACAGGAGCAGAATCCACTGAAATGTAATGTTCTGTTGAGGAATGTTAATACCTTTAATGACTACACTATGGATACCTTAATGCATAAACATATGTACTGACAGATGAGGTAGGGACATGGTCTAATATGCTTTTGTTAGGATACATTCCAGGTTAATTTAAACCTCGCACCCTGTACAAGGGTCCAGAATTTTACTGCTCTATATAGTAAAACTTATTTTTTTGCATAAAGATCTGAAACGCTCGTATTTCGATTATATGCAAATGGCTTTTTTATAACTAGTTTAATAAAACTATATGTAAAAAACCCAATTCCAGGTCCATTCACACTTACACTATCTGTATGGTGGCATGGGGACACGGAGCCTTTTGACTGCAACCCAGATGACCATTGATGCGAGGAAAGGGGTGGGCAGGTTAATAAAATGAGACAAGAGGCTGACTCGCGAGATGCCCCTCTGGTGGGAACACATTTGAAGGAATCTGGAAAGCTGAAGGGTTTTAAACAATGGGACATGATTGGTGTCTCCAAACTTGGGGACCCCACTGAGGGTACACAGATCCCCTTTAGTTCCTTACAGAGGGAATACCATCTACCCAATACTTAAAATATTTGCAATTGCAACACGCCTGGAAGGCAGAAAAAGTAGTTGTTGGTGACCTCCAGGACTATGCACTGTTAGAGGGGAGACTCCTTCAGTAGGAGGTGACTGAGAAGGTGATATCATGGACATAAAAGACTGTTCTTAATTATATCCCAGATTCCCTGACAAAATTGAAGGCAACATGGGAATGTTGGTGAATTAGAGAACACAGAATGGGAGGCTGCCCTGATGCACCCAAGGCAGATGGTGATTAAGTCCCGCTTACGCCTTATTTAAAAAATCCTCCACATGGCATGTTACAACAGGGCCCGTCTGTATAGATTTGGTAGGACCGAAACCTCCAACTGTTTGGGAGGTGGTGATGGGGCCGGATCATTTATACACACAATGTGGTAATGCCCCGTGATCAGTTTGTACTAGGTCATGGTGATGGAGGAACTAAATAAGATACAGGGGGTCAGCCTGCCAATAGACCCTAAATTTGTTCTCCTGGGGTACCCACAGTGGTGGACATCCCCAGAAGTATACCGCTTTTTAGCCACTTGGGACTTGTGGTGGCAAAGCGAGACATCGCCTGGCATTCAGGTGCCCCAGAGTCACCCACCCTCAAGGAATAGACAATAGGAATGAACCTCTACATGGTCGCTGAGAGGGTCACACGCAAGGCGGGAGGGTGCCCCAAGAAGTTCTGTAAAGTATAGAGTCTTTGGCTTTGACACTACGATCTTGGTTTGGGAGGCGATTAAATGGCATGCTCCATTATGCAGTGGCCCTTAACGGTATTAATACTGTCTGAAGTGTCTTGTACTCACCCGAGATGGATCATGGAGGCCACGCCGATATTGTACTGTACTACTGAAACACTGTGTGATCTGTATGTCGAACCCAATGCAGCATTGTGGATGGAAGTACTGTTTTGTACTATGTGTTGTTCCAGTGAAAATGCAAATAAAGTTATTTGAAAATATATATTTAGATATTTAAAAAAAATCTCTGTGAAGCTGCATGCACTAGCACATGACGATAAGCACCTAGAAGGGCTAACAATGCTAAAAAATCTCCTTTATTTATGTATTTATTGTTTGTGAATTACAGAATTGACTGAAGAGTTAACATTTTGAAGTTTAGGAGTGGAATGAACAAGCTCACTGTCTTTAGATCCAATACAGATCAGAATTTCTCCATTGGTTTCTTTACCAAGAACAGGGGATTGAGTATATTCATTTCCCCCCTCTACCAATAAATAACTTGTACAATTTATTTTTTCATTAGCAGCTTCTGAATTTAATTTTTGTTTAGGTTTATTGCAGGGAGTAATCTTTCCTTGACCTCATCTACAATTGTCTACGTGCTGTGATGGAGCGGGATAGAAAACAAAAATTTGTTTAAACCCATGAAGTCACACTTCCATAAATAAATTAATAATGCTAACAACTTGTGCTGTGTGTATAATAATTCAACCTAGTTTAAAGTTGCATACACAAAAGACATGTGGGAAACTAACATGTGTGCTCATAAATGTGCATTATGTTGCATTCTCATGTATGTAGAAAATAATAAATTAATCTTGTCTATTGTCATGTCATAACTAATAGCAGCTGTTTTTAAAATAATGGCATGTGCTTATTTTGCTTCCCTTGTCTATGTGATGTCATTTCTACTATTCTAGGTGCACATAAGGTTTTATGGATTAATGAAGATAGGTAGATATAAAATGCTGCTTTATTTGTGCTTTACTGCTAGGTAATTTAGACTAATGGGTTAATTATTAGCAAAGATGGGAGGCAACAGAACAAACTGTATTTCTTTCATTAATTATTCTTTGTGTTTGTTTATATAACAGTTTTACAAGTGAAGCTTAGAGATGGCTGCAGAAAAATAGTACCCTTTTAAAAGTGACGCAGGGACGGTGGCGCAGAAAATTGACGCTTTCTGAAAGAGGCCTAATGATGAAAATGGCTCAAGTGAAAATAATTCCAAGAAGGATGGAAAAGGCCTCTGAGCTTTTATTTTGAAAGGTTTTGGATTGAACTGCTAAAAAGATGACTTTTTGGAGAAATTTGCTAACGTTTGCTAACGTGCCACGGGAGTTCAGAGCTGACTAGCTCAAGGTTAAAAAGGAAGCTGTCGCTACAAAATGTAGCAGTCTAAGGAGAGCTGCCAAGACTTCTAAATGAACAATGGACTAGTGAATTTGCCCGGGCATGTAAGAAGGAGGTGTCACAGTTTACTGTGGTACGAGGTGGCTCAGCCAATGGAGAACTAGAATTCGTCTGCTGAAATGTGAAAAATAGTTAGCTCAGCTAAAATTAGGGTATAAGAATAGGTTCAGAGAACACATAGTTGGCTTACGCTCGAGAAAATCTGGAGGACGATGTTATGCTGATGGACTTTACACGTGAGGACAGGAGTTTTTATTAATTACTTTATTACTAGGTGATGAGGGTAGAGACAGAGATATAGTTAGGATTTTGGAAAATGCTTAATTTTACTTATTCTTGCTAATGAATAATAATTCTTGATTTATGCTCTTTTTATTAATACTGAAAAAATTCTTTCTTTATGACATTTTTCTAATGCTTGTTTAATAAAATACCAAAACCTAAGTTTTTCTAGATGTGTTAAAATAAACTTTCTAAAATGACAAGCTGGTCTTGATTATTGCAGATGGTTTAAACAACTATATTTAGATCTTATCGCCTCATGATTCAAGCGCTCTATTGTTGATATGGGCCTAGTGTTGTAGTGTAAGTTTTGTGGTAGTAGATAGTGTCATTTGTGCAATATTTTGGTGAGAGCGCTGGATCAATTTCTGGTAGCCATCGGACGGTTTATATATGTTGTTTTTGACATACATGTTACATGCATGATACATATATGTTGGTAAATTCATAGGATTAAGTTTTAACACATGTTGAGTTTGTTTATTTTGTGCTATGTGTGTACCGGTACAAAAACTGTGTGATGAGAATGTAGTCATGCAGAATATCTGATCTGTTTCTGTGATATCGCCGAGTATCACTGTTGGTATCGCCGTGTACCAGAAGTATTGTCGCCGTGCAATACAGTGTTGTCGCCGTGCAACACAGTTTTAGGGCTAGGTGTGAATCTTGTAACAGTGAGGGTTTTCTAAGAAATTAGAGCAGCATGAGAATAGGGACAAAGCGCCTTCCATAAAACTCACTGTGATAAGAGTATTAGTTATATCCAAGCTTGAGTGAAGGGCAGGGTAATGTCGGTGCATGATTATCTATAAACAGGTTAGAGTCCTGTACGGGTACATGTTTTATATCTATAAACAGGTGAGAGCCCTGTACGGATAACGGTGTTATTTTGCTAACGGTGCATGATTTCTATAAACAGGTGAGAGTCCTGTACGGATTTCATGTGTGACTGAAGTTAGGGAATTTTCAGTGTGAAAGTGCGTGATTGTTTTGTAAGGTATGTTCAAGTGGAACTCTTAGATACTTTCACTTCGCGGTGGGTTCAGAGCAAAATGAGTTCATATTCTTACGTGTTAGAAGGGTAGAGTAAGAGTTGCTCTACTGGCAAATGTAAATTATCCTTAGTGTGAATAGCGCCGTCTATTCCGAAGTGTGGATACTTGAATGTATGTAAACTATCCTAATTAGAGAAGCAGACAGATGTGTTTCGTTTTTATGTATTGACTAAAATGTACCAAAAGTAATTCTAAGGTACTTAGGAAAGTTCAGGATAAAGTCTGTACCATTCTAAGACTTTTATGATATTGTGCAGTGTTTAAATACATTTCAAATCTCTGCACGCTAATAAAATTGAATTCAAAAGTGTTCAGCATAGTTGAAAAGTATAAAAAGGTGAACTGTGCTATTTTAAAACATTCAGGAGCATTTTAGAATGTTCTGTGTTAATTAGGCTATAATTAAGGTATTCCACGTTATTAAACTCGTTAAAATAAGTAAAAAGCGATTAGTATTGATTTTATAAACATTCCTCGCTTTAAATATAGTACTATACTGTTCTCCGTAGTTTAAAACCATTAAAATGTGCCCCGATCGAAAATTGTAAGGGAGGGGCTGGTTTTGCGAGTGAAACAGCGTGTAGGGAGAGACAGAAGCTGCAGCAGCTGCCTACGTCAGAATTGCCGCGCTCGGATTGGCTAGAGCGTCAGCATTGATAATAAAAAGCTGCCCCCTGATTGGTTGAGGCGTTGTTATGGAGTAACTAGCTAAGCCTCCTCTGATGTTCCCTTCGTTTTAATAATTCTGCTAAATTAAAAACTGATGTGTGTAGTAAGTATACTGATTGAAGAATAAAATTCGCCCAAAGTGTCATAATAAAATATCACTCCGATTAATTGAAGTGACTGGAGTGTCTTATAATGAGAAATTTGGTCTTAACAAGCGTCCACTAAATAAATGCCCATTTTATTTTAAAAAATAATTTTCCCAAACGTTGATATCAAAAGAAGAACTTAGAGCGCTCCATAGTAAATACATTTTGTGAGGGAGGGGCTGTTTGCCGAGCGAGAGGCGAAGGGAAGAGCTGCCAGCTGCAGCGGCTGCTTGCGTCAGCCGCCGCGCTGCCATTGGCTAGAACGCCGTCGCGTCATAGGCAAACCCGCGCTGTGATTGGGCGAGGCTCCGTGAGCTGTGCTCTGATTGGATGAGGCTTCGTGGATGGATGTACGAATAATAAATATTTGTTATTGCTTCTGGCGGGTGATTTGAATGTATATTGGCCCTGGGTATTCTATATAATAGCGCGTGTGGAGGGAAACTGTCTGTGGCTGTGAAGAGCGCGCTTCATAGAGGGAGAGATAACCCTTGTTTCAGCGCGTCTTTAAGGAGTTGTACACCCATTGGCGCGAGGAGCTAAGAGCAGCAGTGAGGAGCTGAGAGCCGTAATGGCTGTGTGGGCGGCCGCGCTCTAATTGATTCCAATGTCTGGCGCGCGTCATTGTAGAGCCGCGCTGAAATTTACTAAAAGTTTAAAGCAATTGAGCAAGGACAGGCTCTGATTTGCTGAGAGTCCTGGCGAATGACAGCGAAGTAGCGCTGTGATTGGTTAAAGTCCCGGCAGGTCGCGCACCCATTGGTTGGTGACGCGCACACCCCTGGTTCCCGGTGCAGCTTAGAAAGGTTGTGCACCCATTGGTTGTTGACGCGTAGCGTCACACAAAGGCCGCGACCTCATTGGTTGAGGCTTCGTGAGCCTCGAGATTGTTTATTTTTGTACAAATATTATGCTACACATGTGCCTGCTGTTTGGAGATTTTAAAAATTAAGAAGCAGGTTGGATTTTAGTATCAGTGTTGTTTAGGAGGTTAAGGAAGGCTTCGTGAGCCATTGGGTGGGGATCAGTGAGCAGCGCTGGGATTGGGCGAGGTTCTCCAAAGTGTAAACAAGGAGCTGGCTGTGACGTGTGTCCTGTCATGAGCTGTGACCTGATTGGTCAGAGCTCTATATAATTAAGACTTCCTTTTTCTTATTACAGAGGGAGTGTTGGTGAGCGCTACATAGCGGAATAGCGCTACACTTTGTAGAGTATCTGCCTTAAGTTGAAGATTGATTTGATTATACCTCGAGGAGAGGCTTGCTGTATTCTGATTGGCCGTGACTCGGGTGAGCACTGTGATTGGCTGTGCGTTGTGATAGCCGCGCTGATTGGCTCAAGCATTTGTTGAGCTAATACCAATTGTTTACTTCTGCTGAGTGATTGGGCTTTGAAATTATTAGCGCTAGTGCCCAGATTTTCAATTTAAAAAATGTTTTGACTTAATTTTCTTAGCGCTGTTATCTGGAGTTTTAGTAATATTGAAATTGTTCCCTTCAATTATGATTTAAATGTACTTTGGGGAGGAGGGAGTTACTGCTTTAGAATAGTAGATAGCACAGCAGCCTCCCTGGTGGGGACAATAGTAGCAGAGGTGTTCAGAATAACTGTTAAAATTGTCTTCAACAGCAACATTGTATTACATTTGGTGATTGGTGATTTCCAAGTCAAATTAAATTATTAGTTTAAATAAATTAATAAGAAGGGGTCAAAGGTTATTTGCAAGCAAGAAATTATATGTAAATTAAGGCAAAACAAGTCAGGTTTTCATTTTTCCACAGGTATATGTTGCAGAAGGTGTGTAAGTGAAAATTAAGTACAATTAAAACACATGTGATTATATATGGTTATAAATAAATAATTTGCGTTGCTACTGTTTTTTCAAATTCATGTTTCCTTTACAGGTTTATAAAAATTAGTGATACAAGTAAATTAGGAGATATATTAGATTGACCAAATTATAAAGGTTTTATACACCTGATAATATTTAATTAATTAATTGATCATCAAGCGCTACAAGGCAAATTTAGAGAGTACATTTACCAAATTTATTAAAGAAAATGTCTTCCTTATATAAGAAAATGAAAAAGGTTGTAGCTAAATGTGAGAATAAATTAAAGATTCCAAAATTAGTGAAAATAAATAATAAAAGTGTGAGAGTAGAAAATATTGATCAGTGTAAAATGGACATTGTAAATATAGATCAGAATAGAAATTCACGAAGACCCCTAGAACAGATTGATGAAACGCCAAAAGTGTCAGATCAGACTGATAAAGTGCCAGCTCAGACTTCTACTAAAATTGATGTGACAGTAAAACATGATGAAATGCTTAGTACTTCTGAAATTAGTATTCCTGATCATATAAATTCATCAAATGATTTAAAGGAGTCCATGAAAATTATGGAAACAGAGATAGTCCCTGTGCTGGGAAAAGATGAAATTAATTCCGCAATTTTAAAAGTCCCATTAACTGAAAAAGTTTATTCTATTGTACTTGAGATTGAACTGGTAGGGATCAAAACTCAGCAAGAAACAGAGATGACTTCAGTTCTAGTAAGTGAGAAGTCTGATACTGATCTGATTAAATTGATACAGTCTGATGAGTCAAAATTATGGTCAATTGAAAAGGAAACTAAAATAAATGAGCTGAATGAAGAGTTACAAATACAGCGACAGGTAATGGTTCAGCAGATTGACATGGCTTCATTGCCATTGCAAATTTTTGTTAATGAACAGACAGAGAAAACAGATACAGGATTAATTAAAGAACAGGAAAACAGTCTAAAAAGATTAAATGCACTTTCAGAATTTTGGAATAAAAATAATGTTCTTTTGAGTGAAGACATCAAAGTAAAGGATGCAATTGATCAACAGATTGAAACATTGACTTCTGCAGGTTCACTTTTCAGAAATGCAAATTTAATTAAAAAGTTGATTGATGATATCCAATTGGCAGAAAGGTTTGCTGTCGTGATATGTGCAGCATACTACATGAATGATGAACATGCTTTGAGTTCACTAATACTAACATCTGCAGTTGAAACATGGCAGGTAATCAAAGACTTACAAGATGATGCAACTCATGAGGAGAAAAACACATGGTTGAGTGCAGATTTTAGACAGCGAGATGAGGATGAGATTTGGATACACAAAGATAGTAGAATAGTTTTACCAAATAGTATGATTACTGACATGAACAGAATGTACCATAAAATTGCAGAATTTCTTTACCAGAGGTGTCTGACTTATCAGCAAGTGAACACAATTAAGAGAACAATTGTGAGATTGGAAACAGAATTACAGGAGAGTGGTTCATTGACCAGATTACAAATGGATTTCTGTGAGATGTCACTGCATTACAAACTGTGCTACATTTTTGTGATTTACTGTTTGATTACAAAATGGGTTGAAACATTTCAGATACGACATGATGATGAAATTACTGTTGCAAAGTTATCAGATAACAGAAGACATATTGAAAACAGACTGTTTCATTGTGCAGATAAACTAGAAATTTCAAATGTTGAGGAGCATGAGAATGTTAGTATAAAAGACAAAGATGCAAAAATGTGCCTAGCTGCAGGTACAAAGTGGACAGATGTTCTTCCACTTGTTTTGATGTTTCTGAGAAACACTACTGATAAAAAGACAGATTTAAGTCCACGTGATATTATGATGGACAAGGTCATGAGACAGTCATTCATACCAGAGAAAAGAATGATGACTATCAATGATAGCATCAAATTGGAGAACTGCAGGAATTTATCAGATGAAATGATTTCTGTGTTTGATGAAGATGAAACTGAAGTGCAAACAAGAGAAAAAGAGCAAGTACTTGATCAGTTACCAGGTAAAAGAATCAGGAAAAAGGTTCGTCTAAAAAGAAATTCTCTAGTGCCAAGGTGGCAGAAAAGGAGGCTAGTCAGTCTTGTCACAGCAAATGCAGAGAAGTGCAAAGGACTGAAGAGGTGGATTGACACTGGCCATACTTTTCGTGTAACTACACCTGAAAATCCTGATGAGGATAGTGTCACAACTGCTGATTCAGATTCTGAAGAAGAGCCTGAAGAGAATCCAGATCTTGAAGATCGACAAGTTGGTCGATATCTGGAGAACACGAAAAGAAAACAAGCCTTGATTGAAGAAGACTTGAAAGTTGTGACTGAAGACTCAGAAAATGATGGAAATCTGTCAGAAAAAGAAGCAGAAGAAGAATGTGATCAGATTGTGATTCAAGACCAGGAGAGTATTGAAAAGCAGAAAAGTAGCTCTGAAAGCAGGAACAGGAATTCTGAAACTGGGAAGTTGAAGGTAATTGAAGAAGAAAATGAATTGCCAAGTACCAGCTACAAAGATGACGTTCCTAACGGAGTGAAGCTGCCGAGTAAAGAAGTACCTGAGTCTGAAGTTGAAATATCTGACACTGAAACTGATGAAAGTGATGAAGATTCTGAAATAAAAAAATTCAGAAAAGGAGCTTGGAGAACAGAATGTAATGTGACCAAGCAAAAGAAGAAATTGCTAAGAAAAAGTGATAACTGGCAAGGAGAAAATGAAGGCCTAAAATTCAAATTGAGATATAGATCAAAGAAACAGATTGATGAGAAATCAAGTCAAAAAGAGTAAGGAAAAGTGAGGCAGGAAAGAAAATAGAATTGATACCTGTAATGGAGGTAAATAGTCATAGTCAGAAAGAGATTGAAAACAAAAGTGACAATGATTGAAGTACATACCTATTGAATTTTTTAGGTTTTCTGTTTTTGGCATAAGGCTGAAGAAATCTTGTTAGATGACACAAGGTCGAAGAAATACTGTTAGCTGAAAAATTAATTTGTGACATTAGGTCGAAGAAAAACTGTTAGAAGGTTTAAAGAGTATATAAAAAAAAAAAAAAAAAAAAAAAAAAAATTTGAAAAAGGGGGGTGTTAGAAATTTTTAGAAAATTTAGGTAAAAATTTTAAAATTTTTGTTTTATTTTTCTTTGCAAGCTTAATGCAATTATAATTCTGCTTTGGATAATTTAGGTTATTGTTCTTTTAGAAATAATCAAGGAGAAGTTTTAGGTTAATATGACAAGCAAGATACTGACATTATATTAGTTATAGTTTTTGCAACACTTTTATTGAAGCTCAGTTGTATGATACACAAGAGAATGAAATAGAACTAGAGGGGTTTCTTAAAACTCAATATGAGAATTGTAGATAAACTGATGAAATAAGTCTTTAGAAATACTAACACAGGTGAAATTGAATCATGTTCATCTTAGATAAAATCTTTGCTAAATTTTTGGGTGCTGGTGTGGTGATTTGTTAATCACCAGATGAGGGAGTTGATGGAGCGGGATAGAAAACAAAAATTTGTTTAAACCCATGAAGTCACACTTCCATAAATAAATTAATAATGCTAACAACTTGTGCTGTGTGTATAATAATTCAACCTAGTTTAAAGTTGCATACACAAAAGACATGTGGGAAACTAACATGTGTGCTCATAAATGTGCATTATGTTGCATTCTCATGTATGTAGAAAATAATAAATTAATCTTGTCTATTGTCATGTCATAACTAATAGCAGCTGTTTTTAAAATAATGGCATGTGCTTATTTTGCTTCCCTTGTCTATGTGATGTCATTTCTACTATTCTAGGTGCACATAAGGTTTTATGGATTAATGAAGATAGGTAGATATAAAATGCTGCTTTATTTGTGCTTTACTGCTAGGTAATTTAGACTAATGGGTTAATTATTAGCAAAGATGGGAGGCAACAGAACAAACTGTATTTCTTTCATTAATTATTCTTTGTGTTTGTTTATATAACAGTTTTACAAGTGAAGCTTAGAGATGGCTGCAGAAAAATAGTACCCTTTTAAAAGTGACGCAGGGACGGTGGCGCAGAAAATTGACGCTTTCTGAAAGAGGCCTAATGATGAAAATGGCTCAAGTGAAAATAATTCCAAGAAGGATGGAAAAGGCCTCTGAGCTTTTATTTTGAAAGGTTTTGGATTGAACTGCTAAAAAGATGACTTTTTGGAGAAATTTGCTAACGTTTGCTAACGTGCCACGGGAGTTCAGAGCTGACTAGCTCAAGGTTAAAAAGGAAGCTGTCGCTACAAAATGTAGCAGTCTAAGGAGAGCTGCCAAGACTTCTAAATGAACAATGGACTAGTGAATTTGCCCGGGCATGTAAGAAGGAGGTGTCACAGTTTACTGTGGTACGAGGTGGCTCAGCCAATGGAGAACTAGAATTCGTCTGCTGAAATGTGAAAAATAGTTAGCTCAGCTAAAATTAGGGTATAAGAATAGGTTCAGAGAACACATAGTTGGCTTACGCTCGAGAAAATCTGGAGGACGATGTTATGCTGATGGACTTTACACGTGAGGACAGGAGTTTTTATTAATTACTTTATTACTAGGTGATGAGGGTAGAGACAGAGATATAGTTAGGATTTTGGAAAATGCTTAATTTTACTTATTCTTGCTAATGAATAATAATTCTTGATTTATGCTCTTTTTATTAATACTGAAAAAATTCTTTCTTTATGACATTTTTCTAATGCTTGTTTAATAAAATACCAAAACCTAAGTTTTTCTAGATGTGTTAAAATAAACTTTCTAAAATGACAAGCTGGTCTTGATTATTGCAGATGGTTTAAACAACTATATTTAGATCTTATCGCCTCATGATTCAAGCGCTCTATTGTTGATATGGGCCTAGTGTTGTAGTGTAAGTTTTGTGGTAGTAGATAGTGTCATTTGTGCAATATTTTGGTGAGAGCGCTGGATCAGCTGCTACCGCAGATCCTTCCACTACTGCCATGAAAGATGAGTTGGATTTCAGCACATACACGACCAACTGAGCAACACTGTGCAGATGGTATTTTCTTGTTAAATTCAATCCCACTAGATGAATTAAGGGGTACAGTGGGACTCCAAACCTGCTTTCGCAATGAACCGCACAATCAAAATAACATTATGAGTCAGTGGATAATCTTTAAAATGTTTATTCCTAAAACCCAAGTAAAGTACATAAAATATGAACGGTAATCATACAGAAAGAGAAACTAAATGCAGCAATAAATGACATGGAAAGCGAAGACAATATGAAAAGTTCTAACTTGGTTAGCAAGTTCCTAGCATCTTAACTCCCTATTGTTACTTCTAAGCACAATGCTAGATTTCAGCAGAAAATAGCAAGCCTATTAATTAGTTTCTTAAGATGGATCATACAGCATACTGTCTGTCAGTAAAAAATAACTGTTTAGCTATTCTCAATTACATCTCTTCTCCAGGAATGATAAGCAGGGCAAGACTAAATGCCACTTCTCTGCATCACTCCATGAGCATTCCCTGACCGAGGTTGGTTGTCGCCCATGGCTTGAATAGAAAAACAAAAAGTGTCCATACTGTCCTTTGCACACTCTTGCTCATTTCGGGACAGCAGGAACAATCTTTTCTCTTTTCGTACGCAGAAAAGATTTAAGATTAATTGTTTTCCAGTTGGTGCTGGGTGTCAAGCAATATCCATTATAAGCATGGGCTCTTGCCATAGTAGTTGGGGCACTTGGAATAGCATAGGTATGTTTACTGTGTTGCCCAATTACCTTTGGTTTAGAATTGGATGATGAAGGAGATGGGCATATTCAACAGTAAAGATGTTATAGAACCAGAAAATCCGATGAGGGGAACATCTTTTGTGCATTAACTCTTATTAACAACTGCATTAAGAGCATTGATGGGGTTTCTAGGCTTAATTGCTGAAAGAGTAGTGCCCAATAGGTTTGGTGCACATTTAGTGGTTGTAGCAGTTTTTTCACCTTGGTCGACTTCATTGTCAGTTTCGGTGGAACTTCCAGAACAGTTTCTTGCAAAAGGTTTATGCCCGAAAAGACTGGTCACACTAGTGAGGCGTCCAAATTGCAGAAAGATAGAGTACAATGCTTGCTTAGGGCAGTCAGCCATTCTTACCAAAGGTGCCAACAAAATAAATTTTATTTCTGGCTCTCTTGAGAATGAATGTTAGTCACAAGGAGTGAAATGGCTCCAGGTAGGAGCCACGTGCTATGCAAGTCTTCTGCTACAGAACTCAGGCATCTTCCATTTCTTCAGTACTTAACAGGTTGTAGGTGGCTTCTTTTTTACAGATGATTCTTTGTGTAGAGGTTAGATCATATGGTTGAAATATAGCACTCTCGGTAATGAGTTGCAATGGCACTTTGTTGGATTTTAATGTTTGTAGTTCCCAATTTAGCCAATAGCTGTCAACTGAGCCTGTCCATGTTGTAGAAGATTTAAATCTTCTTTGAGAAGGTCAAGAGCCGAAGACATTATGGTGCAAATAGTAGTAGTAAAGTTTGGAATCCTAACTTTACTACTACTAAATCCCTTTTGTGAATACCGAAAGTCGTAAAGTTAGGATTTTGTCCCAGTTTAGTAGTAGTACTACTAAAAGCCTTCTGTGAATACCAAAAGTAGTAGGTTTAGGATTTTGTCTCAGATTAGTTCTGTGAATCGGCCCTGGGAGATTAGCTATATGACTATGAGATTTGGGAAGGAATCAGTGCATGCATACATCAATATCAGTTGGCCACAGGTCTATCCCTTCAGGTTGTAACCTGGTCAAATTGTAAGTACTATTCTGAATTATTTAATTTAATTCAGAATCAGTAATGGTTTCTTTCCTTTGCCAATTTGGCAACTATGTTAAATTGACTTAAATTGACTTTTGGAACTGAAGGTCTATTTCAATCTCTAATGGATCCAAATCCCACATGTGGTCTGCTGGGCAGTTTTGTTCTAAAACAAAAAAAAGTACTTTATTTGGGAATTATGCATGCTCTGAACAAAGCTTCTTTGCCTTGAACATGCCAAAATGTTGTTCTCCAAATACTTTTCTCCTCAGTGTTTTCTTTCCAATACTCATAGCCTTGCACAGCAAGATTCTTAACAAGTCGATGAGAATATATCAGTTTTTGATCAGTAAACAGGGTCTCTTGAGTTCCTACATCTTTCTGTAAATAATAGAAGGCTGTTGAAACTTCCATTTCAATGCTACCGAAATAAGGTTATTTCTTCTGCAAATTTGGGTACCTATTTATGGGTCGAACCCGCAAAGCTCCCACTCTGTATGCTTATATATTTCTTGGGGAATGTCAGTTCTATGCATGTAGCGGTGTCTGAAGCAGTAAAAACAACATTTGTTTGTGATTGTTAGAATTTAAATAAGGGTGGTCAATGTCTAATATAGAGTATGCCTCTAAGTCTTTCAAATTTCTTTTAACAGTTTTTTGTCCTATTGATTTGAAAAGGAACCAACTATTATCATGTTGTCAGGGGTGATTTGCAAAACATAAGGCATTTGTGAGAGTTCAGTAGGTCCCATAATCTGAAAACGAAACCTTTCCCAAACTACACAGTCTTGCAGAGGATATACTGTGATGTTCCCAGCATGATTTTCCAAACATACTCTATAAGGCGAAGAATGTGGTTAAAGTTCCTGAACCACAGGAAATTGCACAGTTCTATCTGGAACTGAATGTCAAGTTATTAACAAGAACACTGTGATCAGTGGGATGCTGCACAACAAGAGGGAAAACACTCCTGTAGCAATCCAGAAATAGGACCATGGTGGTATACGATACCTGTCACAAAACCAGAAGCAAACAGAATGCCAGGGGTGACTTTGAGCAACTGTGATGTGTGTCAGTGCTTCAACTAATTCAAAGTTTAAACCATTTTCATAAAGTGTTATTTCCTGCAAAGGCACAATTTCAATTAATGTTGGCTTATGTCAGGATTCATAATAAACCACAGCAGTAGTTGAAACTGCTAGGTTGTTGGAATTGAAGCAGCAGGTTCACCCACAGACACTTGGATTTGGTGTAAAGCTGAAGACACATTAGCCTCTACTGTCTCCAGATTGGGACTCAAGATTTGAGCTCGACTGAAGCCTTCTTGGGGTAGTTCTTTCAGAGATGGGAGAGATTGTAAGGTTCCATCGCAAAGGCATTTAGGTGTCAAGGGGGTAAGAACAGAATTGGTCACATAATGTGTTTTAACGTGACCGATGGACACCTTCCTGTTTTGTTATGAACTAGGCAGTGGAGGTAGGATTACAGTTTGTTTGTCTTCTGTCCCAAGAACTGGAACAGGTTATCTGTAGGATGGCCCATATACTTGTTCCTCAGTATCTTTTCTTTAACTAGTTCACCCACTTTGGGGAGCCACTCGTCAGCAGCTTTATGAATCTTATCTTCACCAGTGGCAGAGTGGGAATGCTTCAGATTAGATAGCTTGTCTCCAACCTCTTGAACGCTTTCCAAGACATTCAACTGTTGGCTCTGGTCACATTTTTCACTTCTGCCAACTTTCTGGATCACTCATATGCCCAAATATCCCAAAGAGCATCTTATATGGAGTGCAACCACCTAATACTACTCTAGGCAAGTTATTTAATGCTATCTAAACTCCATACAGATTATATAATCAACGTAGTCCTGTACTTAATACCCTAGCAGTCATGGTCTGCTTAAGCATACGTTCGTGTGCACAATTCACCCATTGCTATCTGCATCAAATGGGTGTGAGTAATGTAGGCTGAAGGTCACTTCTAGACTAGAAATAGCATGCCTGAATGCCTTTGAGGTGATCACAGGGGCACTGTCTGAAAGAAAGTAATGAACTGCACCCATTGCTACCAAGAACTGCAAGTCTTTTATGATCGCGTGAGCATCAGCACTTCTTTGGGGCCAAACCCTCAGAAAGCTGGAGCATCAATAAACAGCAACTATTATATACCAATATCAGTTTATTGGATCGATTGGCCCGATATAATGGAGATAAATTACCGTGAACGGAGATTGAATGGGGAGTCAGCGCTGGTCTTGAAACAGTAGAATGTTTTATTTGTTGGCGCATGTTACATTGCCATATATTGTTTTTAGTTTGTTTATGAAGGTGAGGTCACCAGTATCATTGCTGGAGCATGGCTACTGAGGCACGCATCTCAGTGTGGGTAGGCGTTAACCCCTCCTGTGTGCTTTAATTAGGTCTATTCGAACCTGTTATTTAGGAAGATGTCTATCTCCTGCTCCTGGGTAGGGAAACCATTGAAGCACTATCTTTATGGAGGATATAGGAGGATTTGCAGGGAAAGCTGTCAGGAGGCTTTGCACCCTTAGTAGCTGCTTGTATCGCTTCCAATATATATACTGTCTGTTTCGGTTGGATACCTGGTTACCACTGCTACTGTAAAATAATGAGGTTTGCTGCACAGTTCCCTTTAGCGTGAATTTCCTCACTTTTATGGGCCATGCTGTATTGAGTATGGCCCAAAGAAAGCTTATCTTGGGAGATGCAGAGCTATTTATTTTTAATTGGTTTCCCTTTTGAATCTCTGAATCTATTCGATTGGCAATGTTCCAAACATACATTGTACCCTTGCACATAAAATGATGAATCCAAAACTATTAATATGGGTACTGATGGATCAGCTTTCTGTTGTCAAGAAAACAGACATGAATTTCTGTGATCTGTGCAGTGCAATCATGTACAATTTTGGTGTGTGTGCATGCGGTTTTATAAAATTCCCTGCACCACATTTGTGTTTCGTACCAACTACTGGAAGTGCATAGTTGTCTATGCAGAATGCACACTTATAGTTCTTGATAAGCAGGATATTAGGAGTTTGTAGTAGTTTCCTGTGTATTGTCGAAATTCTTCCCTACGGAGAGTTGCATCGTACTCAGATTTTATGTCAACTGCACTTAAAGACATGGCCCACTGCACCCAATGAAGGTGCAGACTGTGAGCATTAGGAATATTTGCTTGCTGCTGCTTTCAGTGTATGAATAGGAGAAACTAAAATTATTATTTTTTTCCCCGCATCAATGTGCCTTCTTTCAAACTGGCCATCTACACAGCAGTCATATTTTTCTCAGTGGGAAAGAAGTGCTCTTCGGCTGTGGAATACAAATGTGATTTGTAAGTAGTAAGAACTGCTTAGCCCTTGTTGTAAACAATGTATATGTAGCCTGAAGAACTGGGAACAATTCTAATAACCAAGTTTGCTTTGTTGTCTCTGCTCTGTAAATATTTAGTCTCGAACATGCCTGCTTGCAGTCCATCTAAGGTAGCTGTTTTTTTCAGTCCAATATGTTTTAGAAAATGTGGGAGAAATGAGGACATTCAAGGGCTTCTCTCATTCAGCATAATGTGACAAGACCTTTAGAAAGAAATCCCATCAGGACTTGAAACTTTCTTAAAATGTTAGAGGCAGTAAGATGGCACACTTCTGCAAGACGTCCGATGCCACACCATTACCTTCACTGGATAATTGTTTTCTGAGGAAAATCATATTGGGTGCCAACGGTGAAGATCAGCCCCTCACCCCCTTTCTGCGAGAGCCACTGGGGTTAGATTTCTCCCACCCTGGTGCAGGACGTCAGTTCAATGCATCAACACAAATAAGAAATCCACGTAGAATGCAACCATAGACAACCCACTGAGCAATACTGTGCAGGCGGTGTTTTCTAGTCACGGTCAGTCCCACTAGAGTTCAGGGACACAGTGGAACTCCACACCCCTTTTATAAATGAATAACAAACTCAAAATAGCAGTAAGAAACAGGAAATGAACTTTAAAATGTTTATTTCAAAAAAACCATTTCCAGTGTATAAAATATGAACAGTGCCTACACTGAATGAGAAAAGAAATGTCAAAATGCAAGACATGACCAGCGAAAACAATATGAACAATCCTAACATGGTTTGTAGGGTCATAGAATGCTAATACCCATTTGCTACTTCTAAGCACTATGCTAAATTTCTGAGGAGCCAAGAAATTATCAAGCCTGTAAACTGAGTTTCCTACGATGGATAACATAGCATACCTTCTTTCAGTAAAAATTGTTGTTGAGCTATTCTCTATCACAGTTCTTGCCCGAAAATGATAAGCAGTGAAAGGCAGTGGCAGTAGGTCCCTTCTCTGCACCACTGTCTGAGACTAGTTGTCGCTGAAAACCAGTGTAATCTCTGGATTAATAGTTCTGCCACAAAGCCCCTACACATTATGGTCAGAAATCCTGTATTGTTATAGCACGTAATCTCCAATTTTATCTACTGTTAATAAAATAAAATAGCACTTGCAGACACTAAAGTCTCGGCACAACAAAATAAATATGGCGATGTGTCATCTCGATTTATATGGAGAAATTTTGCCCCATTACTTTAACAATAGAAACATATCTGCACTCACTATAAGCGTCAATAACGGTATGGCAGAAACCATAATAAAAACTAAAAAATATGTCAGCCTAGATAAGACACGATACTAGCACTTCTGCACATGTCTACAACAACACACATTCTACTAAAAGAGATAAAATAATCTTTAAGCAGCCTCATGACAGAAATAGAAAAGGTCTAAACAGGACTTGTCACATGTTCACAACAATTAGTGTAATGAATAAAAAATAAACTAACACCAAACTGTAATGTACAGGTGAAGCTGAGGCTTCATTGTGATAGGTGTCTTCAAACTCTGGTTTTAGGAGAAAGAGAAGGCTCCCTTCAGCAGCAGATAAGTTGCGCATGAGCTTTATTACAGCTCTAACCTAAAGCATGCTGGAGTGGGACACACCTTAAAAATTTAAGACCTCCACTCTAAAAGTGGCAGTAGCAGTTCTGAATACAGAAGGCCACACGCCTTCCTTTTTTTTAAACAAAATCTGAAAAAATAAAGATAAAAGGGAATCAAATAAGGAAAACACCAAGTATCGAGTGAACACATAAAACATCAAGAAGAAGCTAAACAATGTTAATGTGAACTTTATTAGCTATAGAGATGGAAAGCTTCAGTTCTGTTTAAGAATATAGAGATAAGGATTAACTAGAATTGGAATGTTTCTTCTCAATAGCTAGGATATTTTACATTCTATGTCAAGACCTAGGGATATTAACAATTGCCTTTCCCTTCCAGCCTCATTTCTGCCGCCATATTCTCATACGTTTTACTGCACCTAACCACACACAACTTTGGTTTGTCTCCAAAAGCTGGATATGAAAATATAAAAGTGACTCTATCCGGCTAAAATATGTTCCCATTAATATCGAGTGTCCCAACATAAGACACCCTTTTACACAAAATTATATACTGCCAACTTGGCGGATAATTTTTTTCTAGAAAAAATTATCTTGTGAAGAGAGCAAATGGTTTAAAACAAGTCCAAGATAACTGATATCTATTCCAGTCTTGAAGCTCTCAATCAAGACCTAGAACTTCCGACTACTTCTGTTCCTCCTTCCGTGGATGTAGTTCCCCCTATATCATCGCCTGGCACTTTTAACAACTTCCCTCAGCTAACACTAGAACAACTCAACCTGTACCTAGATAAGCTGAAGTCAGGCTCTCCCCTGGATCCCTGCCCTTTAAAGACTCTTAATTAATGCAGAGATGTCCTTCTCCCCGCCTTTCTCGAAGTTATCAATCTCTCAATTCTGGAAGGTGTCTTTCCTACGTCCTGGAAAATGGCCATAGTTAAGCCCCTCCTCAAAAAAGCCTCACTGGATCCCGGTATCTTAAAAAACTTCCGGCCCATTTCGTTGCTTCCTGCCCCTGCCAAAATGCTAGAGGTCCATCTTAACATCCATCTGAGTGCCTTTTTGGAGAACGCCAGCCTTCTTGATCCCTCTCAACACGGCTTCCGCAAAGTGCACAGCACCGAGTCCGCTCTCACAGTTGTCACTAATAACATCCGTGCTAAGGTCGACAGTGGCCAGACTACCCTTCTGGTCCTGCTCGACCTTACAGCCGCTTTTGACACCCTATCTCCCTCCATCTTAGTTAATCGCCTCATGGAGATAGGAGTGAACGGTCCGGCGCTCAGCCTACTGAAATCCTTTCTGGATGACCGAGTACAAAGGGTCAAGTTAGGCGACTTTCTCTCACCAGCAACACTGGTGCAGTGTGCGGTTCCTCAGGGGTCTTCTCTGAGCCCCACACTTTTTAAAATTTATGTAACACCGCTCGCCAGACTTGTAAGATCTTTTGGGCTCGAAGCTGTATCCTATGCCGACGATACCCAGATCATGGTCTCCATCTCACATTCAGCCGAGATCACAGCCCGGAATTTCAGAAGCTGCATGGAGGCAGTAGCCGGTTGGATGGTGAGGAATTTCCTCAAACTGAATGGGGAAAAAACTGAGGTGTTGATCTTTGGAGGCAAGGAAGAAAAATGGTCAAATGATTGGTGGCCTCCCGCTCTTGGGGTCTGTCCTAAGCCCTCCCAGTCTGCTCGAAATCTGGGTGTCATCTTTGACAATAAACTTTCCTTTGACAAACAGGTCAGCAGGACAATCTCCACCTGTTGTGGAGCTCTCAGAACCCTGAGGAAGTTGGTACACTATCTCTCCCCAGAGGCCCGGAAAACTGTTACTGTAGCACTAATCTCCTCCAGGTTAGACTACTGCAACGCATTGTATTTGGGTATCAATAAGCGGCAGGTACAACGCCTGCAATTGGTACAAAATGCAGCTGCCCGGTTTGTCGCTGATGCCCCCAGACTCTCATCAGCAACCTCCATCAGGAGGGACCTTCACTGGCTCCCTTTGCAGGCCAGGATAGAGTTTAAGACTTTATGTCTTACTCACCGTGCCTTGCATGTTGGTGAATCAGAAGAACTTAAATCTTTCCTAACATCCTACATCCCTGCTAGGGCTCTTCGATCCGCCAATAAAAATCTTCTTGCGAACCCCAGAATCTACAGAGCCAGATGGGGCGGGAGGTCTTTCCACTCCCTTGTCCCCAAGATCTGGAATGCTCTTCCAGCAGACATTAAAGGTCAGCCAGTTTACTCTCTTTTTCGAAAGGTCCTAAAAACCTGGTTCTTCAGGGAGTCCTATCTGTAACTCCCCCCCTTTTCCCCACAGCCCGTACCATCGTTAGCGCCTTGCCGCCTACGGGCAAAGTTGCGCTGTACAAATCGTTTTTCAATTCAATTCAATTCAAGTCTCAAAGACTGGAGTACCTAAGGTCTGGAGATTTAGATAACCTAATTCCCTTCATTAGCTTACATACCGAAGGACGTTATTCCATTGAAGTCCTATTTATAGGTATCTGGCCGGCTGATATTGCTGACTAACGTGAATGTATTCACTTTCCTGTCGGCTAGCCCGGTCTCAGGTTTCACTGATAGGAAACTGAAGATAAGGATAATTCCTGCCCCCACTGGATCCAGCTGTCTTCCCATACACCAACAAGCCCATCTCCTCCATGCTAACTGGTAGCTCTTGATTGCACCTTCTGCCTAGGTTTGCTGGATGAACCCTAAAGCGACCTTGGAAAGTCCCTCATTCATGCTGCGTCTCCTCAAATCTGCCACAGATCAGTCCGAGATGGCCATGCATCGCCAGTTGTTGAGGCTAGCCGCTGCAGTTCTCCAAATTCTTGGATACACACTTTCCCTCTTCGGACATAAACTTTGCTTTTCTCGAAACGCCAGTCACCTCCGACCTGAACCTCCTGTTGTAGACTGGTTAGAGTTCCTAAGATGGTGCTCAGTACCCTATTAGTGCCCATCACTTATGCTGGGTAGAAAGTGTTGGGCTAGGAATTCTGTCAGAAATAAATTGCTAATATAAAAAAAATGTCAAACATAAACTGAAAGTTGATTAACCTGTAACTTTGGCCCGGCAGGAGTGATAGCGCAAAGTATGTGAATTGCCCACCTGTTCTCTATTGTGTTCAACAAAGTGAGTAATAGAATTACTCCCTCTAAAAAACCAATGAAGGGAAGGGGGAAATGTGATGATAAAAAGAGAAAGTTGTCAGCTGATGACAGCGTACCTTCTACCCCTGGTGGAGTTCAACTCCTTCTCTTGCTCTAATAGGGTCACCAGATATGTACCAGGACTATAAAGGAAAGTGTATAATTTGCTACAAATAACATTCACTCTCAAACAATTCTTAATTCAGTCTGTTCATGCTCAATTATAACTGAGTATGTTCTCTTTTAGAATGCAATGGATTTCACTAAGTGCTTTTCCAACCAGTTTAGAAATCAAAGGTTTGTTCCCAAAATAATTCTCCTGACTTTCAAGTCTTTCTTTTATGTGAAGTACAATTCCTTTGTTCAGTCAAGCATGCCTTTTCGCACCTTTAGAGTCAGTATTGCTTCTGTTACATTCATAGATCTGCTCGGGTTACCCAACCTCAGGTGTGTGTACCAAAAATTATTTTGCGAATCACTTTAGCATTCCCTTGGAAACTGTGTGTGGAAAATTAGTGCGTTTTGGTGAACATTATCTGCGCCATCTTGCCTCTTCCCCTGATGCCACACTTTTGTCGTGCGCGCCCGCCATTTTAAGATGCCGCGATCAGAACCAACCCTTTTGCATGCCGCTGGCCCCTGACATAGCCCTTTGCCTTCGCTAAGCCTGCCCGCTGACCACCCCCTGCTTGCACCTGCCTGGAGTCATAAACCCCTCTTCGGCGCTGCTCTGCCCCCGGCCCTCATCCTGTTCCCAGCGCGACACCTCCCTGCTTTCCTTTCATGATCTCCGGCCCTTAGATGCAAACCCCCCTTTTCCCCGTGTGCCCGTTTTGTCCTCCCCGTTCCCAAGCCGACACCCAGCTCTGCCGATACCACCCTTGCCCCTCCCCGTACAATAGAAAACTTCCCCCATCAAAGAAATCCCCGGGTCGATCAAAGCCCCCACCCCATGAGACCCAATCACACTCCCCACATCCCGTGACTCGGCGGATTATCCAGCTGCGCGATGCTCATCACCTGTTGTGACTAGGGTGGGGACTTCAACTGTAAATGTGTGTGGGAACGGGCCCCAAAGGGGGATTCCGGGTATGTCTTTCCGTATATCAAAGCTTTGTCACGTATATGTAAACTGCAATAAAAACAATAAAACACCGTATATAAGGGGCCAGGCCTCAAACGTAAGTTAGAGCACCTCAGAACGATACCTTCTGTCCGTTTCGTTGTGTTCTCCTCCGGAGAAAATAAAAATCTTGTTTCCTGCCTTCCAGTCTCCAGCGCCTGCCTCTTCATTGATTTAAATAACTAGAGGGTCACAGAGGCAATACTGCCGGGCAAATATCGATTGTCCCCGACCCGATTGAAACTGTTTTTACAATTGGCGTCCCAAGCGTGGGGCCCATCAGCGACTCGTGGATCCAGTGGGAGAGGTCCCGACGACAGAGTGAACGACTGCAACGATCGGGAGAGCTCTTGCCCATAGACCCTCGTCTGGCAGCCGATCATCCGAACTTCACTAGTTCCGAACAGACCTCTCTCGAGTGATCTTCGGTCCTGACTGGGAACCATCAGGAGTGCCGTGAGAAATACGAGAAAAAGAGGACGATCGGGCGCTGGATTCGGAAGACAAGAAACTGTCCACATGGTCCGGGTAAGGTCGTGTTGCCACGACAAATTGCGAAAGAATTTGTTTTGATTGATTGTCAAAAAAATACTAGTATTGCCTTGTTTATTTTTATTTAGAGATTCACTGTCTGCAAACGGAGAAGCAACAGGCTCTCTCTCCCTTTGCAAGCAGTGGAGGATAAGTAGGGTAGCAGCCGTGCTTGTTCTTTTTCTCCCCCACTCAATAATTGCTTGAAAGTGAACTGTTGTTCACAAACTATTGTTTCCTGGAGATTCTCTGTCTGCAAGCAGGGAAGAGACCATCCTTTTTGCAGATAGTGAAAAGGGTAGGTGACGCAGATCTTTGCGGTCCTACTCATTCTCCCCATTGTTATTTTGTTGGTCTATTGGTTTTTTTTTGGGATCCATGAGGTATTCACTGCCTGCAAACAACGTAGAATAGAAATATTCTGTCTAGTCTTTGCACCTAGTGATAAGATAGGCAGTGCTGACTTTTTAGTCCCTCGTTACGAGCCGTCATGTCTGTCTTCTCCCCATTGATAAATAGCCTGTTTAGCCCGGACCGGGTGTTAGAGGTGGACCATATGGCTCCACTAGAAGGCACCCCTAATAAGGACATGTTCATAAACTATGGGTTAGTTACCATAGCTTATAATAAATTATGGCACAGGTATACCGAAGATAGCCAAGACAAACAGTGGCCACTGGCAGGATCCTTCGACCTTGATAAAATAGAAACGTTAGAAATAGCCCTTCGAAATAATAAGACGACGCCAATTATGCTCGACAGTCTCGGTATGTGGCGCAGAGAGGCTACAAAACGACAGAGAAAAGACGAGGATAAACCAAGTAGGGAAATATACCGACAGGACAACCCCAGGACACCGCTACCCACAACTTACCCCCCGACACTATACCAAGGACGACCAGACTTAGGGTCAGACCAATGCGCTTTTTGTAGGTATGTCGGACACTGGAAAGCCCAATGCCCGACTCTACTGAGCGTGAGTAGGAGCAGAGGACCGACAGGAACGACAGACCGACAGTACGAGAAAAGGCGCGAGACAGAGAAGAACCCGACTTACATAGACAGGCCAGACAGAACCACCACGTTTGATTATGCCCGATGGCACAGATTTCGCCAGGAAAATCTCAGCGGCATGATCAAGTTCTCCTAGGTCGGGCAATGTCAAGACGGGAACCCAGCCTCGTTTAAAAAAAAAACTTACAGACGGAAAGAGATAACTATGACCGATAACTGTTTTTATATTTGTCTTGGGTCTTTGTATGTCGTACTTGTACTGTCCCCCGTCTGAGTTCGTGTGTATGTAAATGTACAAATCTGCGTCACCCCTCTACACGTGTTTCCGTGTTACTCGACCCCTGTTAGCAGAAACTTAGCATAAAAGCAACCTGGAAAGAAAGAAATGATAAAACAAAATCCGTAGAACATTAATAAACTTGAACTTTTAATTTAAACACCACAAACAAGGAATAATAACGATAAACTGTAGAAAACGGAAGTCAAACAGAACATTCGCCCCCCCCCATTCTGGAACCTTCCAAAGTAGGGCAGGGTTACGGCTACGCCCAACCAACGGCAACCCATATAAGGCGAGCCCCGCCGCCAACTCTTGGTCAGGAAATCTTAACGTATGGGGGAGCCGGAGGAGAGGCAGGAGCCCGCAGCCTGGGCATTTGCAGGTAGTCCCGCCACATGTCTCCTTGGCCGGCCGCAACGGGCCTGGAAAGACTAAGGTAGTCCCGCCACATGTCAAGAGGAGAGCGAGGCACCTCTTCCTTTTCTCTTCCGTCACAGCCGCAGCAGTCCTGGACGGCGGGATGTCCTGCACGTACCTCCACAACAATTTGTCCAAGTTGGGCTGGGAGGGAGAGGCGACGCGGACGAGCCTCTCCCACCTCCACAGGTAGGAGGTTTCCCAGCCCCCAGTCCGACGCCGAACACCCCCAGTCAGGCGATGGTGCCCACACTTCCACAGCACCGGACACACCATGGCGGCACCCCAGTACTTGCGCAGCACCGAACACACAATGGTGGCACCGCAGTATTTGCGCAGCACCGAACGTACAATGGTGACGCTTGGGGAACATCGGATGTGGAGAGGCCTTCATGCAGGGCGATGAAAAGGAGCGGCATGGAGTGCACCGGGAGAAGGAGACGATGTGAACGAGTCTCCCTCGCCCCCCCCCAGGTGGGGGCATCACAGCTGCACCCCAGCTGAACGTCCCGCTCTCACAAAACAGGGACCTCTTCCCTTCACTCCAAAGGGTCTCTTCCATTCTTGCAAACTCGACGAGAGTGGCCCCTGTAGGGCCTCAAAATGGCGTCTGGATCCGCTGGAAGGCGGGCCCCGGCCACTAGAGTAACTTTGGCCAGCCATACAACTCGAACATTTGTCCCATGGAGCACGAGCCCCCATCTCCGACAGCATCTCCGCAGCCTTGAAGATCATGCAAAGGTCCCCGGCGGAGCCTTCGGCCTTAGCAGGTTTCCGGTAAGGGACGGCTGCTTCGATCGCCAACGAAACAAACATGACATTGCCACACCTTCTGTTAGCGTGAATTCTAGAACTGCCGAAAAGGACTCTGGTCCAAACTGCCAGTAATGGAAACATTTCCCCCTGATGCTGCTTCCGGACTGTGCCGGCCCCGCCCAAAATGGCGCTGGTATCAATCGGAACCTACGAACACCTCGTGGTGTTCCTTCGCACTAATATAAACTTGATGTTCTGAGATTTTTGTGATCCTTTGTACACTTGGCTAGAAAAGACAAGGAGAGCTCACTCGACGAACTGTATGAAAAGATCCCCGTTACAAACGTTGATTACGAATATACAATGTATTATATTTTTATAACTGATGTAAACCTCATTTACGATACATGCGTACGGTATGTATATAGGAAATCTGATTACAACTGTTATGATTATGTTTCTAAATTATGAAAATATATGCCCCCGAACCCCCAGCCAATTAATAGACGTTTTTAGTCTCTTACAAATGAATGAGTAAAACTTTCCGATGTTTCTTACTGTTGCAAACGACACCCCCCCACTGTACGCACTTTAGCCATTGCCACGACCGACCAAATACGACCACACCCTCCTAATCCATATGCTGAAATGAATTTGCAAATTAAAGTCTTTTAAACTATGGACGGGTATTGCATGTTTTATTTTAAAACAATATGGGATGGGTAGGAAAGTTCTTTTTCTGTGCACCCTACTCTGCTCTCTCTTTAAGGTTAAAGGAAGATGGTTGCCCGGCCTTGGAGGACGGATCGGATCGACAACCCGACGCTCCGCATTAAAGGTACGCGACTGACTCATGAACCCTCGCGTAGAGGAAGACCGTGACTTCCAAGGATGGGTAAAACGAATGGTGTAAATGAGGGAATGTAAAAGGAGGGTGAAATGAAATAATGTAAATATTGTAAAGTACAACGTTCCGAAGTAGCAGGGACCCAAGAACCGAAGAACTTTAGAACGCCACGGCGTCGAAAGAGGTTTAAGGATCCCGATAGTGAGATATATCCTTTGACTAGATACCTCGCACTAGGCACCTCTGGTTACCTTTTTATGTTTCCCCGCACACGCCCTACATGAACACACTACCCCCCCCCGACTCCGAAAACCATATCCCCGGGGACCCTGCCCCAAGGAGGAAAAGACGAGTAAGAGGTAAGTAAAGGACTTATGAATCCATGTATTTGAATGCGCGCGAATGCTGTCTCCCCCACCCCCCCCTCTTTTCCTCCCTCTGCAGGTTACGTCAGAAATTACAGCCGAGGTGTGGCGAAGATCTGAGACCTTGCCATGTCCAAATACACGAAACGGACTAGCGCCGCAGGGTAGTGCCCAAGCACGCCTGCAAACTACTCACGTATCGAACAAGCCCGAAAAATTAGCACAACCTGATAAAAAGTGACCACCCTTAAACCAGACCGGAAGAATGAACCCATGTCACGTATGATGCGAAACTGTGAGGGAATGTGTGTGTGTGTGTGACTGAAGCATTGACCCGACTGGTCAAAGGACCGAGAATGCGAGAAAGTGCGACAAAATGGTACCTCCTTTTTTCTTCTTTCCTTTTCCCAAAGCACGTCCCCTCTACCCTGTCTAATGCTCAAACTGCATGATTACAAGATTCTAACGTGGACTCGTGAATACCCTTTACTGTGTAATGCACTAAATAGCCTTTCTTGAATGCACTGCCGCCCTCTCCGTTGCACGTGCACTATTTAGCCTGCCGTTGCACACTCTCTCTCTCTCTCTCTCTCTCTCTCTCTCTCTCTCTCTCTCTCTCTCTCTCTCTCCCTCTCTCTCTCTCTCTCTCTCTCTTTTTGCACTACCACTCTCCCAAGTGGTTAGCCCCGAAATTGGCAGATCGCCACCCCTAGCACACCACCTAATTGGCTTCAAATACCGTCAGTATTTGCACAAACATTTGTCTTTAATGCAATCACCCTGAGGCCGCGTCCTTACCTCTCCTTTTCCGCTAGAAGTCAATGAACCCAGGTTGGGCCGTAAGGGAAAGGACAGGTAAGACGACAGAGGTTCCCTAATCTGGCCCGAAATAAGGGAACTACATGTCAATGGCTCCTATAGTATAAAACAAGGACCTCAGAATACGCGACCCTCCCCTCCCCGAATCGTCGTAATACCCAAACCAGAAAAACGATCACCCCCGTTGCCTCCCCTGTCTATGTCCCTGGTTGTTTCCCATAAATCCCCTGTCCTTCCTAGTTAAGTAACCGGGCTGTAAAAGGTTACGTAGGACCCAGAATGATGTTTTACAAGGTTAACAGACTGGACCAAGGTAAAGAAATCGTCAAAATGAACCTCGCAGTAGCTGAAAAACAGGATGCACTGATAGAAAGGAAATGTTTAGCCATGTTCGTCTCTCAGCGAAATACCTGTGTAGTACCATGTTGACGACTCACTGTACCCTTTTGTAAATGTGAAACTCTAGAGAACGGCATACCTTTGCCAGATTTATCTCCCGAAGGTGGGTTACCATCAGATGAACTGTCATGCCTGTAATAAATGATTATGAAGGAAAGTCATAGTAAATCCAGCAGGTCCGCCACCGGTCATTCATATGCCAGTTGTGAACGTTAAAAATGACGGACATTTTCATTCTTTGCCTGGAGCTGGGAGAGAAATAGACTTTTTGATTATCTTCATCCGAAAATTTTCTAAAAAAAACTGTCTTTTCAAACTTGTTTAAGGGTACTGCTGTTGGAGGAGAGAAGGACCGGATGTGGGAGCACGAGGCCCGACTGCAGACTAAGGGACACCTGCGACATTAGCCAAGGCGAGACCACGACTGAAAAGAGCTGCAGGACGAGGCACTGTTTTCGACAGCATGAAAAGAAAGGGTCGACCTGATGCCCCTGCTCGACGTCCAGTGCCTGTCGACAAGTCCCCGCTCTCCGAATTCCGTCACACGCCCGCTTATTTGAAGTCTCTCGTTCCCCTAGTTTGCTCCTAATTTGGCCTTGCTCCATCCCCCTTTTTCCTCTGACCTACCCTATGGACTGTCTTGAACGCTCTTCTTCCATCGGAACTTTCTGACAATCACCTCAAAGGACACGGGGCGAAAAGGACCTTTCCGGCCAGAAACGCGAGGAAAGGGTCGTGCCCTGCAACGCAGAACTTAGAACAGAGCCGGACTTGCAGCTCCACCGCCGGTGCTCAACAGCGCCAACGAAAGACCACAAAGAACAATGAGAACTCGTAAACTTCGAACATTTGACATCCTCAAACCACCGTTTTTTCCTACGCCTCATTTCTCTCCCAGCCACCATTGTATTGATCCTGCTCCAATCCGAATCCGAAATATGTATTAACCTGCCAGTTTATGTTATGATATGTACTTGCTGCTCGCCGTTTTTGTATTTCATTCCTATGACTTTCCTGCTGAACCAATTTATCAAAGTTCATCAAATAGGTGCACCTCCTAAAAACTAGTAACCTCAAAGTGTATTGTTTACAACTCTTTATCTTGGGTTTTCTACCGTTCTCTCTTTCATGCTCACCACAATAGACCCGAGTAGAAAATGAACCAACAAGATGTCTTGAATATGTTAAAGGAGGGACTGTGGAAAATTAGTGCGTTTTGGTGAACATTATCTGCGCCATCTTGCCTCTTCCCCTGATGCCACACTTTTGTCGTGCGCGCCCGCCATTTTAAGATGCCGCGATCAGAACCAACCCTTTTGCATGCCGCTGGCCCCTGACATAGCCCTTTGCCTTCGCTAAGCCTGCCCGCTGACCACCCCCTGCTTGCACCTGCCTGGAGTCATAAACCCCTCTTCGGCGCTGCTCTGCCCCCGGCCCTCATCCTGTTCCCAGCGCGACACCTCCCTGCTTTCCTTTCATGATCTCCGGCCCTTAGATGCAAACCCCCCTTTTCCCCGTGTGCCCGTTTTGTCCTCCCCGTTCCCAAGCCGACACCCAGCTCTGCCGATACCACCCTTGCCCCTCCCCGTACAATAGAAAACTTCCCCCATCAAAGAAATCCCCGGGTCGATCAAAGCCCCCACCCCATGAGACCCAATCACACTCCCCACATCCCGTGACTCGGCGGATTATCCAGCTGCGCGATGCTCATCACCTGTTGTGACTAGGGTGGGGACTTCAACTGTAAATGTGTGTGGGAACGGGCCCCAAAGGGGGATTCCGGGTATGTCTTTCCGTATATCAAAGCTTTGTCACGTATATGTAAACTGCAATAAAAACAATAAAACACCGTATATAAGGGGCCAGGCCTCAAACGTAAGTTAGAGCACCTCAGAACGATACCTTCTGTCCGTTTCGTTGTGTTCTCCTCCGGAGAAAATAAAAATCTTGTTTCCTGCCTTCCAGTCTCCAGCGCCTGCCTCTTCATTGATTTAAATAACTAGAGGGTCACAGAGGCAATACTGCCGGGCAAATATCGATTGTCCCCGACCCGATTGAAACTGTTTTTACACTGTGCATTCAAAATTATTGTCTAGTGTTTGCTTAGAAAATAGTTTATATTACTCAGCTGTTTCTTCTTTCTTTTTTTCTTCCTTACAGGGCACTTGAGATGACTGGGATGGTTCAATACAGAAATCTCTTTCACGCCGAGGATCGTGTGAGCTCATAGCAGGAAACAGGAACACTTGAGTTTTCAATTCTGGTTATGGTAAGTTGAGGGATATGAACCAAGCTGTTTCTTTGAATAGCGCTGGTTGCCTAGCAAGGGTGTAACTCATAGGAAGGGACCTTTATTCTCCTGGAGCCAACGATGACCACTAAGATTTTGGAAAACTTGAGCAAACAGTTCTAAAATATTCTCGTGTTTAGAAATGATGTTCTTTTTGGATGTTAAGGCATTTCAGTTTGTTTAGTGCTTTTGGTAGCCAGCTCTACTGTTAATTAAATCACAATAACAACATTCCTGGGCGACATCTCTACGATTAATCAAGGCCATAATTTGTCCACGATAAGTGATGCTTTTCTACAGCTATTGCATTCAACAACAAATATGCACTTTGAAGTTGTACATCTACCCTCTCCATTGGTGATGGGAAGCAGCCATCTTTTGCCTCCATGCTTTAACTAATTCGGTCTATCTCTGGAGGGATTTTATTTTTCTTGTTGCCTTGTACCCGATGACCTTTTGAACCACCATGACACTTCCACTCATCAAGCCACTCCAATAATCTTTGTTGGTATCTAAAAGTGACTTGGTGGTGCCTGGAGAAGAGTCACCTTTAGCAAAATCGATTCTGATATTTGGAGACACAAACGGTGGAGCTGACATTTGGACTAGGGAACCATACAACTATTGAAGCCTTGTATAATTTACCATACCAGTAGATCGGCCGTGAGTTCCCTCCAATTGTTTTTGAACCATCTCAACTCCCCCCTCCCCCCCCCTAGTTCCAGAAGGGAAAACTGCTAATCCATACTGAAGTATCCTCTTGGGGCGCTCACTCCTCCTCTGAAATTTCCTCTGCCATATCTTCTCAAGGGAAAGGATGTTCCTGCTTGGTACCCGTCTTGCCAACTACTGTTACTCTTGCCCTGTCCCTGGAAGGGACCTATTTGAAAGTGATAGCTAAAGGATCGGTCTGTACATACACCAGCTCTGGGGAAATTTCCTTTATGGAAATGTACGCTTTGTGTAAGGCTGAGATCGTTGCCACAAACTTCTCCAGTTCTTTGAAGAAAGGGTCCTTGATTAATTTGCCCTGGGTACTGGCTCATGTACCTGCCCTGCAGAGATCTCCCTACTTTTGGGTCATTTTTATAAGGAGGCACCTACACCTCTGTTCTGAAAGGACGCAATTGGCATTTTCCAGCTCCCACAGCATTCTCTGGGGCCATCTGAACACTATCTCAGCAGACAAAGACAGCCTAAGGCTTTGTCCATCTCGTGGACTGACATCCTTCTCTAAAGGTTGCCTGATGTTCTTTGCAACATAATCTGCCACTTTTTGGCCTGGTACCCATTCTGAAGCTCTCAGATTGTAGAGTTATTGTTCAAATATATCAGATTAGAGTATATCTGTATCCGTCTCCTCATCTGATGAACCATCATCATCTGTACCACCCTCCCCCATTACAGGGGACCCTGTCGTAGGATTGATGCTTGGGTCAATGTAGTTGCTGAATTTTTGGGATAATATAGCTTCTCGAGATGGTAAACATTACCTCCTTGCGGTGTCTTGTGAGTGGGAGGTAGTTTATGAGCCAGGACCCCGTCTTCATGGAAATCATGGAATTCCACTGTGTATATTGAACCTAACAGGGGGGTTCCTTAACCTTGTACCAGGGTTGAGAATAAAGCGCCTGCTGGTGGAAAGTCGCTGATCGGGCAAGAGCAGCGTCAGGCGGATCAGCAGCTCCCCCCATCAGCATTTTGAAGCCCTCACGGGTGAGTAGTCGTGATATACAAACACCTGATTGATTGATTGACTTAGGTCTCCTCTGGTTAGGAGAGTTCCCCCAAAGAACTCTGACTTCCCAATGCAGGGCTTACCGCCCTACTGAGGGACATACAAGCGTCATGCTTCAAGAATCAATATAAAGAGACATCACCACAGTTTTCACCACATAGTAGGATCTTTACAATGAATATCCTATTAACTTCATTCCAAGCAGTGAAGACAAAGCAAAGGAAAATGCCATACATAGAGATATTAGCCATGACAATATGATTCATGGACTATGGGGCTATTTTATTTCACTTGATTTCCCTGTGTTTCTTGGAAAATGTAGTTCAGTTAACATTTTTTTTTAAATTACTTGGAAACAACTATTTTAAATCAAGTGAAGAAATGAATGCATAACCATTGCTCTCAGCATTGACATAAAATTACAGCCATGCGCTTTAAATTTGGGGACAATGTATTACATGAAGAATAAAAGAGGAAAACACTATTATGAAGATGCAGATTTCAAATTGATTCTCTCTCAAATATTTAGGCTTTTAAAATTTCTTCCTTAAAGAATTTTCCTATCTGGAATTATGCATTTCTTCTTCACTCTGATGATTTGATCTTCGAATACATGAAAGAATCTAATGCAACTTCCTTATTGTTAATCCCCATAATATGGTTCATGTTCCAAACATGATCATTGTCCAGTTTCACAGCTCTATTAAATATTTTAATCACCCTCATTGGTTTGCTGAACTAAGAATGTGTCATACGCCCTACGGAAGCTTTGATTGCTACCAAAACTTCCTCTTTTATAGGAATGTTGAAGTTATTTTCAACCTCTCTACCTTTCTTGTACCATACTTCATGAAGATACATTAAATTGCATTCCTATCTAACATTAAACATCGCACAAAGTATTTCCATGCTGTGGCATGTGGAGAAAACCTAAAAGCCTGCCCTTTCCTGGTGACTTCCTCTCCGATTTTTCTCCAAATTGTTGGCAAGTTGTATGCTCTTCTTGAGTGTGCAATTTTACCTCTCACCTATGCCATTAGTCTAAGGATGATTCAATGATCACTTTTTCTGAAAAATAAATGTTTACGTAAAAAAATTGTCCTATCTCCACAGTAAACATCTGGACACCATTGTCGGTTAACAGAGCGTTTAGATGACACTCGCTCTGAAACACATCTTCCATTACGTTTATAACTGTGCACATATTTATTTCTGAAACTTTTGGCCAATGATTAAACACATCTATTAATAGCATGACACCATGATCCAGGATATCTATCCAACAACGCAAAGGTATGTTTCCAAATGAATGGTATCCAAAATATCCATCCAAGGATGCAAAGGTATATTCCTGAATCCTTTGGCCTCATCACTTTGCTGACATTCCAGTTTCTAACCATTCTCTCAACATGTAAATCCATACCAAGCCACCGATAATCACTGCGCTGCCTAGCTTTGGTCTTGCAAATTTCTAGATGCCCAACATGTGCCAACTCTACTAGTTTCGTCGTATTTGCCCTCAGTGGAACGATGTATAAACCTTAGAACTATAGTCCATCCATTAACAGCTCATCCTTAATGGTCTAACACAATGTTTTATATCCTTCTGGGTATCCCAGCTCCTTCCACCTTTCTTCACCCATCCACAACTATTGTGAAGATCTTTATCCATCTCTTCAATGTTTTGCTCCAAAATAGCAACAATTCACTGCATTGACAGCCTTCACCTTTGCCCCAAGAGCAAATCTCTTTAAATTTGGATTACAGAAACTCACTTTCACAGGCCTCTGTCCATGCAAGATCTACTCCAGTTTAAGCAGAATTATAACTGATGCAATTTCACTATCTAAATTCTCTACAAACTCTGAACAATACTCTGGCATTCAGTATAAATGTCAAAAATGATTCCTTTTTATTTTCGTTGGGGCATGCAAACAGTGGTGTACATTAATGTGATTTAGTCCAGTTTTCCTCACCAAACACTACATGACCCAGATTGTCAATTGTCATCATACTGAACTTGTAAAATACCACTATTGTCTTGGAAAAATGTAACTCCCAACGCAACACCAAACAAGTATGTTATCTCCCTTTGAAAAACAGAAACAGCAGAACACAACTAAAATTGAATGCCATTAAACCTATACACATCAAATTGAACGATGAATGCAGTCAGAACCTTTAATTCTTCATGAGGTCCGACTTGGTGATAAGCAGATTTCAAGTATAATGTTGAGATAAACTTGACACCTAAGAGCAAAGACAGTTACTGAGATGTTACGGTAACTGAACTTTATGTTCTAGCACTCAACGATTCACTTATCAAAGACTGAGGCATAGTCTTATATGTCACCACTGGGTTTGAGCGCCTCAAACACAAAAGTAACCCTTTCATAAGCTTCAACAGGTTCCATAATCCCTGATGTGCACAAACACTTTAGCTGGTTTTTTTTCAAAGATTCACTGATGTTGAATGGCATTCCATTGGCCTTGTTTTCTACAGGAGTACTACCATTTGTCAAATCAGTTTTATGCTAGTCACCTTTAAGACACCCAATCACTCCCTTGAAAACATTGGGGAGTTCATTGATTACATTGTTACCAACACTTCTCCCCAGTGTTGCCCGCCCACGCTGATCTAACAGCATTATGGATACAAGTAAATTCCCTGGTGTCTAAGGTGCGTTCAACTACAAACAGATACTCTAACAGTGCCTGGTGGTTCTATTCTTTGAAATTAACTGTGTCTGTCTTTTTTCTCCCGTCTTTGTTTTTCATGCATAAACATTGTGGAATTGTGTTTTTTTTTCTTCTGTGGCTGTGGTTTTTCCAACCAAATACCCTCAAGATTTGCAAAGTGATTTTTATTACGTGTTTTCAACTTTTATTGTGTCATTAATATCATTGCTCTGTTTTTTATGAAATAAACAACAGTTTTTATATTAAAATTCCTTTTGATTGGGCTACATTTATGCTCTGATGATGCTTTTTGAGTTTATGGTGTGGTTAAAAGTGAGATGTGTTTTTGAGTAAACCAAAGAAGATTTCTTTTTGTTGACTTAAGGTGCTTTCTGGCTCTTAGGTGGCAGACTGGGGTGAATCTCTAGTTTTGCCACCAGGTGGGACAGAAAGACTGTTGGGACCTTTATGGGTGGGCATCAGACCCATACCTGAGGGGGTCACCCCACTGCGTTTTTGTAATAATTCCCTGGTGTTTAGCAAACTATCTACCCCCACCCTGGAGGGAAGATTCGGGTAAGACCCCCAATATAGTGCCCCAGTAGCAGTTCATTGGAGCAAAATATTACAGAGGAATACATCACCTACTTCTATTTTGTCCTACTTATTTTCATTGTTTTTTATATTAAAAATTCGTGTATTTAGGAAAACAATGACTACTTCTTAAGAAAATGCCAAAATTGTGGTAAGAAATATTTCTTTTTACAAATCTGCCTGTTCTTGAAAGCTGAGGAAAGGATCCCATTAGAACCCCAAAACTTTTTCTTGGTGCAAGTTTTAAAGAACAATGTACAGAACCTTTTCCCATTTAAAATAAATCAATAAAATATATTGGCATTTTTAAGTGCTTACACACAGAGCAGAAAATTGCAGAACACAAACCAAGCTTCCAGCAAATAATACAGTTTACATTTATATGAGAGGTGTGTAACTGGTGAATGTACTGTCCCAGGGTGACACCTCATGGGACGGTGGCTCAGATCGCAGTTCCTGGAGGACAACCCCATGTCACCATCTCTCCAGCTTATTCCAACATCTCCCACAAGGAGACAGGCTGTATCCACTTTGTTAGTCAGCATTGCACATGGAGGATTGTGAGCAACCGGGCACCAGCCCGTAGAACTCCTTCCACCTTCCCCAGGGCCAATCACACTTCCAGAGGCATCCCTTAGCAAACTGGGCGACCCTTTTGGCCTCCACATAGGTATCCATCTCAGAGATCCATTGGGCCTTGGTTGGCAGGGTGAATGATTCCCCAATTCTGAGCAATGTCTCTCTTTGCAACATTCAGAACCAGAGTAAGTTTCCTCCTAGGGAGGTCAACCTACCTCGGGACTCCAAGCAGGACAAATTGGGGTTTGTGCGGTATTTCATCTTCAAGTATGTTCTCTCAACTCTCCCAAGATTGTCCCAGTAGTCCTGAATCCTGAGGCAATCCCAAATTGTGTGGAAGAAAGAGCCCTAGCACCTTGACATCTCAAACAATTAGGTGTGAGACTTTTCACTATTTTATGGAGTTTAGCCCTGCCCATTTAGAACCTATGTAGGACCACAAGTTGTATCATATGAAATTGTTCCCTGATGGCTACCTCAAGCGGGTGCATCTGAGCAGGTTCCCAGTCCACATCTTACAGTGCACCCATCTCTCGTTCCCATCGCTGTCTTAGGTTCCCAAGATTGTTAGGGATGTTACTTATGATAGCTCTGTATAATGTGGAAATTGCCCTATTTCCCGGTGGGTCTCCCAAAAGGGGTCTCTTTAAGGGAGTGACTCAGGCAAATCATCCCAGTCAATGTCTACGGTATGGAGCGCATAGCTGAGCTTCTTATATTTATACTGCAGAGTGTGATAAAGCTCATATTCCTCTTGGATGTGCTCAAAAGATCCAATTGCTCCGTCTTCTATAATGTATTTTACACTAGATAGCCCAATCAGGTCCTACCTCGCAAATCCCTGTAACCTGGGTACTTCTTTAAGTACAGATTCCACCCATGATGGGGTTTCCATTGTGACTCTGCCCTTCCATCCCACATGGGTCCTTGACCTATCCCACGCAATCAGGGCTGCCCATGCAGATGCTAGTAGGGTCCACTACCCTTTTCATTTTAAAATTAGTCCTCACAACAGGGCTCAACCATGGTGCATCTATCCAGTGAAACCGCTGGGTCATCCCTGGGGTGTGGATCTAATAATTGTCAGGAGCTGGGAGACTATGTAGTCTGCCTGCAGATGCGAGAGGGCTATCGTGTGTGTGTGTATATATGTATAGAAAGGTCCTAACTATAGCTACCTATTGGTGACCGCAGGTCTATATGAGGGGGGGGGGGGGCATCCCACAACACCTCATACACCTCTCTATCAAGTCTGATGAAGGAGGACTCGGTATTGGAAAAGGTGTATTTTGAATTGCATACAGGAGCTTCAGCAGGGTAATCGTTTTGAGAATGGCTGCTCCTCCAAGAAGCATCAGCAGCAACTTACGCCACCTCAGAATATTACTTTACATGTCAATTAACGGGCGCTCTAGGTTTTTCCCTCTGAGACTACTCCAGATTCCTAGTGCCAAAGGTGCGCCTAGTTATTTCAAGCCATCTGTAACCACCCTAAGAGGGGCCGGAATCGGCAATCCAGTATTCAAATCCCTAACCTTAAGAAGGACATATTTGTGCCAGGGCAGGAGGGTGTTCGCATCCTCCTGGAGTCTGGTATATAAACTAGGACGTCATCTGCATATAAGGAGATTGTTTCCTTTTCCCATTCTGCCAGGGCATGAGCACAAGGCAATCTCTCTCTCTCACCAGACCCAGCTGGCCTGTAGTTTAATACATACAGCGAGGAGGAAAAAGGGGAATCCCTGCCTGATCCCCCCCCCACTCTAGTGGGAATGTCTCAGACATTGTCCGTCCCATGCATCAGGTCGCTTACAGCAGGGCCACTCAGCTGCAGAAGTCAGGTCCACAGCTAGTGTCTTAAAACCAGTGAGAGGTAGGGCCAGTGAATCAATTCAAATGCTTTTTCAGCGTCAGGGGACACAACAGCCAAAGGGGTCCTAATGACCTTCACTGCATACAGCCAATTGTGAAGGCTCTTAAAGTTTTGCCAGATAAATCTCGAGGTGTAAATCCGCTCTGGTCATAGTGAATGAACAAGGTTATCCCTTTACTGAGCCTCCAGGTCAATATGGTAGCCAATAGTTTGATCTCAATGTTTAGGAGAGATACTGGGAGATAGAACTCGCATTCTGACCTTGGTTTACCTTATTTATATATCACCGGGGTTAGGGCATGGGGCAGATCTAGGGATACCCGTCCTTGAGTACGGCCATCCTCAAAATATTTTAGTACGTTTGGGCCTACTAGTGCTGTCAGTCTCTTGAACAGCTCCACTGGGAACCCAGTGTTTCCCCACTCTTCCAAACTTAGATCGCATTCTAATATCAACCATAGATTTTGGTTCTTTTCCTGGTTTACTCAAAGGGAATTCATAAATCCAAGGTACCTTTAGAATCTCGAACATGTGGGAAAAAGTCTAAATATGTAACCTGGATATTTTTTGAGAAAAAAAAAAAAGATTGTGGAGGCTTGAGCATGAAATTACTAAACAATAAAAAATGACTCCGCATTGGGGGCTGGGGAAAGCCTGAACAGTGAAGGTGTTAATGATTAATAACTGTGCACTTTTATTTTTTAAACACAAATGTAGGCAAGTGCTGTAAGGAAGTGGGTTTTTGTTGCAGTAACCCCCCCACCTGATGCACCTTTCCTTGGTGTGCCCTGGGTCCCTGCCAATCAGGTACCCAGGGCCTGTGTTCCTTCCCTAAAAACTGTACTAAAGTCTAAACCCAATTGGCATCGCTGGCCACATGTCAGCCCCTGGTAAATAGTACCCTAGGTACCCAGGGCATTGTGACCAGAGAAGACCCCTAAGGGCTGCAGCATTTATTTTGCCACCCTTAGGGGCCCTGTACACCGACACACACACACTGCCTTTGCAGGCAGTGTCTTGGTGCAGAACCAAACAAAGAGTCAACATGGCACACCTCCCTGTATGCCGTGCCCACAAACCCACTGCCCTGGCATACATCAGCCACCCCTCTAGCTGGGCACCCTATGCCAGTGGTGTGGGCACAGGTGCAGGAGCCCTGTACCCCAGGGCCATTCCTGGGCACTGTAAGTGCAGTGAAGCCATTAAGAGTATATGGTGCTGGGAGGTTGTCATTACGAACTCCACAGCACCATAATGGCTCCACTGAAGACTGACAAGTTTGATACCAAACTTCTCAGCACATTAAACGCGGCAAAATCGCAAGTGGGAGGGTTTATGACGGCCCCCAGCCGTCATCAGCACACGAGCGCTGTAGTGCATAACGGCTGGGGGCCGTCATCAGCATGCAAGGGGTTAATGTAAAATGCACTACAGAGGGCATCTTAGAGATGCCCCCTGAAACCTAACCTACAATCCACGTCTTGTCTGAGAGGCTGCCACACAGCAGACATGTTGCTGGACCCCTGGGTGGAGAGCCCCCGCTCTCCTGGGCCTGCAACAATGCACATCCTGGGCGAGGGGCTAGGTCTCCTCCCCCAGGATGGGCAAGTGGAAGCTTCAAAAGCATGCAGCCTTTGTGAGCTTCTTCAGACCACTTGCTGTACTCAGCAACTGGCCCCCACCAGGTCTGACCTCCACTCTGGTGGGAAGACTGGCGGGAAACCCTACGTCAGGAAAGGGGATGTGCCAGCCTGTGCCAACTCTACCCCTCAGGTGGGAGAGGGGAGGTGAAGCACGGCTCCGGGCTACCGCCATCTTGAGGATGAGGAGCCCTACCCAATCACAGCTATGCTCCTGCCCCCCACCCACAGGAGGAGCAGGTTAGGGACCTATTGGTCCCTGCCTTCACCCTACCTGTAACACCCGTACATTTAGTATTTAGGGGCACCCTGAACCTTTCTTCCCCAGTTCCAGATACCAAAACAAGAAGATTAAGCAACAAGAAGACCTGCCATGCAGCTGCTAAGAAGAGGACAACACCACCTGACTTGGCCCCAGCCCTACAGGCCTGCCGACCCTCGAACCTGCTCCTGCAAAACCCCGGGTCCTTCTATGGTCAGCAGGCTCAAAAACCCCGGAGGACCCGACTGCCTTGTGACTCTACCAAGACTGGGACTCCCACAAGCAGTGGTTCTGCTCAAACAACAATACCCCTGGTACCAGCCAGGAACCGCGAAGCCAACACACTTTGCACCCGCCTAGCCCGGCTGGTGCCTGAGTGAACAAAGACCCCGAGGACTTCCACCCAGCGATTCTGACCTGGAATCCAGTGCCCAAAGACCTTCCTCGACGACCCCGATGACGCCTGCAGCCTCAGGACAAGGGACCCTTCCGACTGCGACCAGCAGGGGGGAAGATTTCCCGACCTCAAAAGACACCCCTGCACCCAGCACCCCAAGGTCCCCTGTGCCCAACTCCTGGGTGCCTAACTATCCTCCAAGATCCCAACTTACCCCTCGAAGTGTTGGTAGATCCAGAAGATCCTCCGTCCCCAAGCCTGCAGCCTTTGTTCACTTTTCAAGACCTCCATTGAATAACATTGAGCGCCCGATGGCTCAAAACCACCCTGACGCCCGAGTGCCCCTGACAGTGCAACCCTTGTCCTATCCTACTTCCCCATTTGCCCTGAGCAAGTGACCAGGAGCCCAGCTCCTACAGCCGCGTGGCCTGCTAGCCAGCGGCCACCAACCGAAGGCCCCCTTCCTCTCATTTGATAACATTGGGCCTAACTATCTCTGCACCCGGCTGCCCCTGTGCCGCTGAGGGTGTACCTATCTGACCCTGGGAGACCCCAGAGTCTATGCCCAAAACCTGAACTCTGCTTGTCGAGTACTTACCCAAAAGCCGATAACTCACTTTTCTTCCATAGGGTAGCATGGACTGGTTTCACATGAAAATTCTTCTAAGTGTGGAGTTTTGAAACTTTAAAATATTCATGTAAAATCAGCCGAACAACGAATTCCGATTTACTCACCTGTTATCTGGAGAGAACCCAGTGCTGCATCTGTTAGCCCAGCACTGACCCTGAAAAGTAATTTTAACCACACTTACCAGTAATTTGAATTTCCTTCCTTAGGAATCAATTGTATGGTTTTCACCAGAAAAGTTTCTAAGTGTGGAGTTTTGAAACTTACAAATATTCTTTAAAAATCGTGCCAACGATAAAAACGTAATTACTTGCTTGTTTTAGATAGATGTCTCAGTGCTGAACCTAGGAGCCCAGCACTGGATTACAAAAGTAACGTAAACATACTTTACCTGCAAACTGAATTTCCTTCCATAGGATAACATTGGTAATTTCATCCAGAAAAGTTTGTGTCAACTTTTAGAATACTATAATATTCCTTAAAAATCACTATTGTAACCAAAACGCTTTTACTCAACTGTTTACAGCTCATGTCCTGGGACTGAATCTAGGATCCAGTCCTGTGGTTAGAAAAGTAATCTACAAAGTGGCTAATTGCATTTAATTAAAAATTCCCATTGAGCTCAATGTTGCATTGAGTTTGAAATTGTGTTGCCTATTGCAACAAACTGTAACTATTGCATTCAAAAAGTCTATTGCTTATTTGAAAAGTATTTAACTAAAGTAACTCATCCTGAGAAAGTATATTTTGATACCTTGTTGGTTCTGAAATAAAACGATATCTTTTGATACAAAACAATTGGCCTAGAGTTCAGTTCTTGAGTGTGTGAGACCATTTGCTGACTGAGTGTGTACAACAAGTGCTTTACACTGTCCTCGGATACTGCCTTACTGTTCAACCAAGCTACTACTTTAGAGAGTAAGATTATATCTAACTTTAGCCTCTGCCATATTTCTGGGGACCGGACTCTGTGCACACTGTAACTTACTTTGGTCCAGTATATACAGAGCCACTTTTTTACAAATGCCCCTTTTTGCATGGCTACCCCCCACTTTTTGCCTGGCATCTGAAACAACCTGACTTGGTGCCCTATGTCCCTTCCAATCAGGTCCCTAGGGCCTGTGTTCTTTCCCAAACTGTACATTTGTACCCACAATTGGCATGACTCTGGCCACAGGTAAGCCCCTTGTAAAAGGTACCATGTGTACTAAGAGCAATGTAACCTGGGAAGGCCTCTAAGGGCTGCAGCATTTGTTGTGCCACCCTTAGAAGCCCTGTACTTTAACACCCACACAGGCTGCATGTTTTGATGCAGGAAAAAGTGAAGAGTCGACATGGCACACATCCCTGTGTATGTGTGGGGTTATTCAAGCGTGATAGCCTGAAGTGGACCAAGTGCACAGCTGGTGAATGTTAAGCTAACTTCACAAAATTTCTGCCAAACATATTTCAAACTTTCGTGCGAAATATAACAAAAGAACAGTATTCAAAAATATCACCATAAATTTTCATTCTAATTTAAGAAACAACAAATTTTCTGAATATCTCATTAAATTCAGTACAATAATCATTGCATCATGATAACTCATACATCAGAAGTAATTACACAATCATAACATTATTGCAATATCTTGATGGAGATTGCGATTGATAACCTCTGCCCAATACATTTCGGGACCTTATGTCCCTTCCTCAGGGGCTACCACTGACTTTTGCACCGTTCTAAGATGGCCGCCTTAGTCTCTTGTTAACTCAGACCAGCTGTTTCACCATGTGACGGGCCTCAGTCCTGACGCGCTTGCTATATCGGTAGTTGAACGCGGGTTCAGTATCTGTTAGACTTCTGCTTGTGTCTGTGGGGACTCTTTTTTTGATTACCCTGTGGCTTTCAGGTCAGTTTCATTTCTTTACCTATGCATTTCCTGTTGGATATTCTCTGCATTTGTACGGCACTCAGCCATCTTTACTGCATTTACAGGTGGCTCGCATTGTATTCCATTTGGGTTCAAGATAAGGTACTACCTTTTCTTATTTCGTTTTCACACCACACATGGTACTGTTGGTGTATTCGTCCTCACACCATTTTTTATGTGATTAGGATTCTGTGGCTAGCGGCTGAAGCGTTGTGCACTGGCAATTCCCGAGGTTGCCAGTAAGTAGAGTATCGGATTACTTGCACATCAGTGGCACGGGGTGTAGGTGTCTCTTTGCACAAGTGCGCTCATTCACACTGGTTTCTATCGGTGTTGTATCTATGTACATGTCAGCATGGCCGGGAAACTTATATTGGCTTCTTGGTGCTTTGGATTGGACTGCCATGGTCGTTCTGTACTTTCTCTGCATTCACCGCTATTTACTGGAAGTCTTGTGCATGCGCCAGGTCAACTTCTTTTCCTTCAAGATGGTCCAATTTGTTGATGTATCAATGCTTCAACAACTATAAAATGATAAATCGTGTATGTTTTTATTTTCAGTGGCCCCTGAGGAAGGGAAATAAGGTCCTGAAATGCATTGGGCCGGAGGTCATCAATCCCAATCTCCATTAAGATATTGCAATGATGTTATGATTGGGTAATATTGTGTATGTTTTTATTTTCAGTGGCCCCTGAGGAAGGGAAATAAGGTCCTGAAATGCATTGGGCCGGAGGTCATCAATCCCAGTCTCCATTAAGATATTGCAATGATGTTATGATTGGGTAATTACTTCCGATGTAGGAGTTATCATGATGCAGTGATTATTGTACTGAATTTGTATGAGATATTCAGAAAATTTCTTGTTTCAAAAATGTAATGAAAATTTATGGTGATATCATTTTTTGAATACTGTTCTTTTGTTACATTTCGCACAAAAGTTTGAAATATGTTTGGCAGAAATGTTGTGAAGTTAGCTTAACATTCACCAGCTGTGCACAAGGTCCACTTCAGGCTATCACGCTTGAATAACCCCACACATTCATACTCACATTAGGGACTGGCAGCTCTCTTACACTGTGTAGCATGCACTAGTAAGAAAACATGTTTTCGAGAAACATTTAGCTTTACTTGAAAAGTCATCAGCACTTTTTGGTGTGCAATTGCCAATTTTTTTCTACACATCCCTGTGTGCCATGCCTACAATCCACTGCCTGGGTCCTAGGTAAGCCACCCATCTAACAAGGTGCACTAGCTTTCAGGTGAGGGTACAGTGGCACCAGCCCGGTCCCCTACAGTGTCTAAGTCCATTCTTAAGACATTGTAAGTGTAGTAAAGCCAAAAAGAGTATATGGTCTGGGAGTTGGTCATTACGAACTCCCCAGCTCCATAATGGCTTTACAAAAACATGGGAAGTATAGTAGCAAACTTCTAAGCACATTATACCCACACTGATGTCAGTGTGGGATTTAATGTAAAATTCACTCAGAGGGTATCTTAGCTAAACACCCTGAAAAACAACCAGCTCTGCTGTGGTTCCTGAATGGCTGCCTGCCATTTTCCACCACCAGATAGGTTTCTGCACCCCCGGGTAGAGAGCGTCCGCTCTCTGAGTTCAAAAACAAAGCCCAACATGGGCAGAGGTGTCATGCTTCCACCCCCAGGATAGGCTGGGTCTCAAAGGAGATGCTTCAAAGGCATGCCGCCTTTGTGAGCTGTCCCTGCCTTTTGCTGCCCCCAGCAACTGGATCCACCAGTTCTGCCCCTCAGTTTGGGCAGGCGAATAGGCGGCGGAAACCAGGCTAGGAAGAGAGATGTGCCCACCTTTGCCAACCCCATCCCCAGGTGAGGTGAAGCATACATCACAGTCCCCTTCACCTTGACGATGAGTGGACTCAGCCAATCAGGAAGAGGCTCATGTCCCCTTCCTCTGGAGGGTGGCATACTAGGGGGTGTACCCACCTAAAGGAAGGGACCCATTGGTCCCAACCTGCACACCCCTTTTAACACCCCCTAAACGTAGTATTTAGAGGCGACCCTGAACCTTGCCGCCTCAGATTCGAGCAAGAAAGAAGGACCAAACCAAACAGCCGTGCTGACCCAGGAAGAAGAGGACAACTAATGCTTTGGCTCCAACCCTACCAGCCTGTTGCACATCTGACCTGCATATAGTGAAGAAACTGGCGTGCCCAGCAGCCTCCTGGAGCCCAGAGGACCCGGCACTCCCCTTACAGACTGTCTCCCGTAAGCACCGGAACTGCTAAACAAAGACCGCAAGACCAGAATCCGGACTCTGTCGACTCCACGATTCTGCACCGCTCTGCACCCGACACCTATGGCCCAAGTTTGAGTGGCTCAACACCTCAAGGAGGTCTCTCCACCGATCCGGACCTGGGATCTGGTGATCCCAGACCTCCCTCAAGCCCCAAGATGACACCTGCAGCCTCAATCTGAAGGGTACCCCCTCCCTGTGACCGGAGCAGGTAAAAAAACACGACACCAGAAGACACCCCTTCAGCAGACCCCCCACGGCTGTAGGTGGCCCAACCAACTGTGTCCAGAAGCACAAGTTACTACTTGTGTAACGATATATCTGTAAGAGACATTAGTTAGTATTAGATTCCTTACCTTAGAATATCCCCAGGCATCAGACTGGATCCGGAAACTTTTGCATAGCAGTACCCTTGCACGTCGGTAGGCGTCGTCTGCGGCTCTGCGTCCGTCGTCGGCGTCGTGGGCGCCGTGATGACGTCGTCGGAGTATTTAGACGCCGCCTCTGCGTGCTGACGTCAGTTTTTAGACACAGCTTTTCCGCGCCAGAAACGCAGAGCCATGTCAAAAAACCAACACTGGTGCCATTGAAACTAGGGCCCTGAAAGGGGGTAACCCTAACCATAGATATTGGTTCGCAGAACGGGGAGGATGGGTGGGTCGGTAAGGAATCTAATACTAACTAATGTCTCTTACAGATATATCGTTATTTTATTTTATTTATTTATTTTGAAAGTTTTATATAGCGCGGACAAGATCCTTGCAGATATCAGAGCGCTTTACAAAGAGAAGTACACGAGGGAGCATAGTCAAACAGATAAATCAATAGGTCAAATAGTACAAATAGGTGGCTACAAAGCCAAACGTGTACAAAATAGTACAAATAGGTGGCTACAAAGCCAAACATATGAGTAATAAGACAGTTAATACAAATAAACAAATGGGTCAAACATGTAGTATAGATCGGTGCAGAGTACTAACAGTGTTCGAGATAGTAGTTCAGGTGTATTTAGCCATGAGGATAGCTTTTACTTCATTTTTAAAGAGTGTGGTGGAAGAGATAAGCCTGGTCTCGGGCGGGAGAGAGTTCCAGATCCTAGGCGCCATTCCTGAGAAGGAGCGCTTATATGTTTTTTCCTTCCGGAATCTTCGAGGTTTCAACAGAAGATTGTTTGTGCCTCTAGTGTTTCTAGCTCCTCCAGAGATTGTCAGTTTCTGAGCGAGGTATCCGGGTGAGTTTAGATGTAACGCCTTGTGTGTCATGCAGGCGATTTTCAGATGTATTCTAGCTTCAAAAGGCAGCCAGTTTAGGGATTTCAAGTCAGGGGTAATATGGGAGTGTTTTTTTGACCCAGTGATGAGTCTCGCTGCAGCGTTTAGAGAAGCTCTTAGGGGTGCGGTTGTAGTTAGGGGGAGTCCACAGAGGGCGATGCTGCCGTATTCAATTCGAGGGATGACTAGTGCTTGTACTGCGGTTTGGAAGTCTTTTGCTGGGAGGTAGGGTTTAAGTTTCCTCAGAGTATTGATCTGGAAGTTTGCTCCCTTTGTTGCCTTGCTGATATGTTGCTGCATGTTCAGATTGGTGTTGAGTGTTATGCCTAGAGATTTTGCTGAGTCCACGATGGTGGGTTGGACATTGAGTGCGGTTAGGTGTTTAAGCCAAATTTGAGTGGTGGAGACCTTCGCTGGAGGTGAGATCAGAAGGAACTCTGTTTTCAGTGCATTGAGTTTGAGATGATTGTCGGCAAGCCAGGATTGGGTGCATCTGATCGTTGAGTTCAGGAGCAAGATGTCTTTGGGGGACTGTAATTTGAGATAAAGTTGGGTGTCATCTGCGTACATGTGAAAGTGTACATTGGATGCTTGTAGCAAGGTGGTGAGGGGTTCCATGACTAGGTTGAACAGAGTTGGGGATAGAGAGGATCCTTGGGGGACACCTAGCGTTACGGGTATTTGCGAGGACATCAGGTTGTTGCTTTTGAATTTCTGCGACCTGTTGTGAAGAAAGGAGGTGTACCACTTGAGAACAGTTCCAGATAAACCCATTCTTGTGTTTAGAAGCTCTAGTAAATTCTCATGTTTAACAGTGTCGAATGCTGAAGAGAGATCAAGGAGGATGGGGAGGCAGGTGTCGTTTTGGTCTAGCATTTGAAGTGCGTCGTCAATTATGTGAGTCATAGCAGTTTCTGTACTGTGTCCTGCTCGGAAGCCTGACTGGTGAGGGTTGAGGAGATCAAATTGTTCAATGTGTTTAGTCAATTGTAGTTGTGCGCATTTTTCCAGCAGTTTGGCGAGAGTGGGAATATTGGTAATGGGACGGTAATTGTTGAGATCAGAGGGGTCGGCTGTAGGTTTCTTTAGTAGAGGTGTGACCTGACCAACTTTGAGGGAGTCAGGTATGCTTCCTTGTTGGAGAGAACTGTTGATAATTTTAGTCCAGAGAGGGATAAGCCAAGGGGTAAAGTCTTTTACTGCGGTAGCAGGAAGGGGGTCCGTGAGATGATTGGATGGTTTCAGGGTGCTGAGCAGTTTGCCAATTTCTTCTTCTGAGTATGTGCTAAAGGTTGACCATGTGCATTGTTTTTTGGTTCAGTGGCTGCTAGGCACTGGGGTTTGTAGTAGAGGCTTGCGTCAATGAGGAGATCGCTCTTTATGTTGTCAGTTTTTTGGGTAAAGAAAGCAGCGAAGTCTTCACAGGAGGGTGCCTCACGCCCAGTGTTGAGTGGTTGGGGTTGATCCTTGGATTGTGATCTGATTAGCTCAAACAGTTTTCTCGGGCGTTTTTTTGCTTGGTCGAACTGGAGGCTGAAGAAGTCTGATTTTGAGCGTTTTATTTTCCTGAAGTAGGCGTTTCTCTTTTTCTTCAGATCTTTTAGGTGCGTTGCCGAGGGAGCTGATCTCCAGGTACGCTCTGCCATTCGCATGTCTCGTCTATCTTCATTGAGTCTCCCGTCGTACCATGGATTGGAGATTTTAGTAGAGACTCTTTTTAGCTGCATAGGTGCCGCCTCATTAATTATAGAGGTCATAGCGTTGAGATAGTGGTCAGTCAGTGTTTGAACGTCCGTATCGCCTGTCGGTGGCAGTAGGAGATTGCACCTGTTAGGGGGCAAAGAGCATGGGTTGAGTTTTTTCATGTCTCTTTTCCAGACTTTGGGCTTGGAGAATTGAATCGGGTTGACTTTAACTTTTTCATTGATAAAGAATGTGACAATATGATGATCTGACCAGTCACAGGGTTGGATGGACTCGAGTTGGATAGACTCCTCTTTGGAGATGATCAGGTCGAGGATAGAACCTTTCTCGTGAGTCGGCTGTTGCATATTTGGGTGAGGTTGAGGGCATCAAGGAAGTTTTTAAGACTATTTACCACCGCGTCATTGCTATCGTTCCAGTGGAGGTTGAAGTCACCAAGGTATATTTGGGTGAGCTGCCGTCCGGAATTGGTTGAGATCATATCCATGATTTGTTGGGAAAAGGTGAAGTTGTCCCTGGGTGGGTGGTAGATGCTGTGAAGAGAGCATATCGGTTTGCCCTCACTAATAATGTCGAGGCAGATGTATTCCCAGGATGTTGGGGATGGTAGGGAGGTGGAATTGACTTTCTGAACAGAGAGGTTATTCCTGTAGATGCATGCAATTCCACCACCTACTTTGCCTGCTCTGTCTAGCCTGATAATGTGGTAGTTGGAAGGAACCAGAATGTTCATTATAGGTGTCGAAGATTCAGTTAGCCAGGTTTCAGTCAGGATGATGAGGTCAAGGTCCAGCGATAAGAGGAGATCGGCAATGGCGGCAGAATGTTTAGAGGCCGATCTGCAGTTGAGGAGAGTGCATTTGAGACGGGGTGTGTTGAGGGTGGTAGACGGTTCTAGAGAGAGAGGGACTTTTCTAAGGTTATTGGGGATGGAGAATCTGCTGTTTAGTGTGGGGGTCTAAGGGGATTTGAGTGTATCGTGGGAATGTTGAGGTGTGGGGTGGTTGTGTGATTTTGGGGGGCTGGGTCATAGGAGCGGAGAAGGGTGAGTGTGTCGAGGTCAGAAGTAGAGTTGTGGGTGCGACGAGGGCGGTTGATGCGATTGCTAGCTGGGAGTGAGGTCAGGTTGGGGGATAGTTGAGTGAGAGAGTTAGTCGGAAGGGTGGGGGACCCGTTGGGCGGGGAGGTGTAGATGTGTGAGGTGTTGCAGGGGCGACGAGGGGGACGAGGGCAGTTACTGCGCCTATGAGCAGGGATTGACGCCCGGTTTGGGGCGTGTTGAGTGAGGGAGTCAGCCAGAAGGGTAGGGGACAAGTTGGGAGGGGAGGTGGGTGAGGGGTGTATGGGGTGTGTGGCGAGTAGTTCCTTGATGTTGTGTATGTCTTCTTTGATCTGAGAGAGGGTGGCCATGATGATGTCCATTGTGGGGTAGGTGGTGGAGGTGGGGGCGGCAGTCAGAGGTGAATGACTGACCAGGGAGTTCGTGTGCAGGTGGGAGCGTGGGCTGGTGTTCGAGGAGGTATGCGTTGTGTTGGTGTACGGGAAGGTGTTAGGGAGGAGGGAGGTTTTGGGCGGGAGGGGTGTGGATGAGGAGGGGTGGAGGTTGGTGGTATGAGAGAGGGCATTGATGGTAGGCGGGGGGGGTCAGGGTGTAGGCTGGGAGACTGATAGTCGTGGTGGGGGTGCCGGAAGGGTAATGGGGGCTGAGAGTAGGAGGGGAAATGGGATTGGTGGTGGTCATGTTGTGGGGAGTGGGAGTTAGATTAAGAGAGGAGGTGTGTTCTGCGTGGTTGGTTAGGGGGTAATGGGGACTGAGAATGGGGGGGGATGAAGGGGGGGATTTGTAGAAGTGCGTGTTGTTCTGGTGCTGGACTAGGTTAGGTGTGTTGGGGGGGAGCTGTGCTGTCAGGGGTGAGCGGAGTGTTGATGCTCGCTGTAGGTGTGAGAGGAGTGCTGCTGGTATGTGTGGAGGTCTGGGGGTTGGTAGAAGGGGTGGGGGTGTGAGTGGTGTATGAGGGGGAGCGATCTGTGTCTGTGTTTGAGGCGTGTGTTACAACTGCCTGGTGCTGAACTGGAATAGAGGGGTTGTGGGTGGGAGATGAGCGATCAGGGGTGGTAGGTGTGTCCCTGGTTGAGGAGTATGTAGTTGTGAGGTCATGGTTGGTGTGACTGGAGGGGATATGAGTGTTGGTCCGCGAATGGGAGAGGTGCTCTTTGAAGGTGGGGAACAAGTTGTCTAGCAGTTCCAGGTTCCTGTCTGTGGATTGAGATAGGACAATCCCTTTATTGTAAATGGTGATGGTGGCTCTGCCTGGAAAGAATTGGGATGGTGTGATGGAGAGAGTTAGGCTGTAAGCGGATTTCCTGGTGGAGGAGACGGTGAGTAGGGTGAGGAACGCTTTTCTCCATTGAGCTCTGCGTGTGGTGTGGAATATGATATCAGTGTTCAGGGATCCATTGTCCGGTGAGAAGTAGGTGTCAGCAAAGGGGGTTTCAGGGTGTGACCTAAGGAAGTTGTGTTTAAAGCGTTTAGCGGCTTTTTTGGTGAGTGACGGTGGGTAGTTGATTTTATATGTGTGATTGCCGATAGGATCCATGTTGCGATGATGGTTTAGTTGGGAATGGGAGAATGCACTATAGTGGTACACATGTGCAGGAAAAACAAATACATACAATAGGTTACACGGTGCAAGAGTAGTACTTGTGATCAATCAGCATATCCCAAATGTAAGAGTGTGCAGAGAAGCATATACATACAATAAGTTATAGAGAACAAAAGTGGCACTAGTGATCAATCAGCATAACCAAGATATACGAGTGTGCAGTAGAGCAAATACATACGGTATTACAGAGTAGAGCAAATACATACGCCATTACAAAGTACCAAAGTGAAGTATAATACTGGGACAGGATACAGATGCAAATATCAAGTTACATGGATCAAAGTGACCCTAAATGGCAGAAGTGACACTAGTGATCAACCAGAGATATATGGATCAAGAGTGACCCTAGGGGGCAGGGGTGACACACGTGAGCAACCAGAGATATATGGGGTAGTAGTCGATGCTTTAGAGTGAAGAGTGAAAATGGATGCAGGTTGTAGAACTGTGCATAATAGTGCAGAATACCTTAGAAGTATATTAAGTATGAGGTAGCAGTCTGTGCATAACAGGAGCGAAAAAGTAGGAATGGGAGCAGGTTGCGGAAATGTGCAGAGTAGTGCAGAATATAAGTGCAAGTATAATACTGATAAAATAAAAGGACAGGATACAAATACAACAGTTTACGTGAATCAAAACTCAAGAATCAAAAGTGACATTAGTTGGCAAACCAAAAAATATGAGGTAGCAATCTGTGCATTTACAAATGTTCAAAATACAGGTAGAAGAGGCACTAGTGAGCAACCAAAATATATGAGGTAGTAATCTGTGCATTACAAATGTTCAAAATACAGGTAGAAGCGACACTAGTGAGCAACCAGAAATATATGAGGTAGCAATCGGTGCGTTACAGGAGAGAAGAGTGAGCATGGGTGCAGGTTGCAGAAGTGTGCAGAGTAGTGCAGAATAAAGAAGAAGTATGCGATATCTGAGGTAGCCTAACAGGAGGGAACAGTGCAGGTTGCGGAAAGGTGCGGAATAGTGCAGAATACATGTGTAAGTATACTGCTGATCGCATGTAAGAACAGAGTACAGATGCAGACAATAGTGTACATGAATCAAAAATCATAAAGTCAGAAATGACATTAGTTAGCAACCAAGGCAAATGAGGTAGCATTGCATTACAGATGTTCAAAATACAGGTAGGAGAATAATACTGCAGTAATAGGTATATGAGGTAGCAATCTGTGCATTACAAATGTTCAAAATACAGGTATAGGTATAATACTGCAATAATAGGCAGTACAAATGTTCAGAATAAAGCTGGGAGTGTAATACTGCACTAATAGGCAGACATTCTTTCATATATGAGGTAGCAATCTGTGCATTACAAATGTTCAAAATATAGTTAGGAGTATAATACTACAAAAATAGGCAGGCATTCTTTCACAAGAAGGTGTAGATACCTAACTGAGCAAAGTACTCAGTAGTTGAGATTAGTCTAGAATGATAAATTCTTAGTGAGTGTTCCGATACTGAAGAAAAAGACTAGTCCAGGATGTCCGCCCATGAGAGAGACTAGCCTAAAATGGCCGCCAAATAGTTGAGATCAAGACAGTAGTCCTCTGTTAGTTGCTGTTGCTTAGATAGCGGTGGAGAGCAGTTTCCCTTCACAATCATGCAGGCAGGGGAGATAGAGATATTAGTCCTCTGTCTGCTGCTATTAGTTTGAGCACAGGTGTTGGAAAGGCGACCCCAGGGGAGACAGAAGGTGTCTGACTGTCCGCCCCGAGGCCCACCTCTCTGTATGGAATAGGCCGAGCGCCGTAGGGAGGCCTCCTTGGCGAGGCTCCTCGCCTACAATCGTAACAGCAGAGCAATCACACTACTTACAGATAGACACTACACAGGAAGGATGTTCACAAGAATCTTTATATAAGTACTCAAAGCAAGTTCTTGGCAGGTTAGCGGCAAGGATCGAGGGATCCGTAATGTCGTGGTCTCGGGGGAAGGGGGTAGCGGGACAGTCTTGGCACCCACTGGTGCGTGGATAGTTCAAGGGTTCAGGCCGCGACAGCGTCAGCAGGGCCTCGAAGATAGTTCAGCTTGGACAGGCCGCGACAGCGTCAGCAGGGCCTTGAAGGTGGTTCAGCTTGGACAGGCCGCGACAGCGTCAGCAGGGCCTCGAAGGTGGTTCAGCTTGGTCAGGCCGCGACAGCGTCAGCAGGGCCTCGGCGGTGGTTCAACTTGGACAGGCCGCGACAGCGTCAGCAGGGCCTCGAAGGTGGTTCAGCTTGGTCAGGCCGCGACAGCGTCAGCAGGGCCTCGGAGGTGGTTCAGCTTGGTCAGGCCGCGACAGCGTCAGCAGGGCCTCGGAGGTAGTTCCAGGTGCAAGAGTTAGGATCAGGATCAGCCGCGACGAGGTCAGCAGGGCTTCGACTCCAGATACAACTGCCGTCTTGATCCGGGGCTGGCCCAGATATAGGACTGGAGGGCTTTGATGTCCGGACCCTCGCGCCTGGGGGGTCAGAGGGGCCGGGATGAAGGGGTCCAGACACCCAGCAGGGGGGCAGAGCCAGCGCCCAGGGAGCCGGGAGAGCGATCGATACCAGGCGTCCGGGGGCGGTGGAAGGCCCATCGAGACTCTCCTCCTCCGGGGTCTGGTCGAGTGGCCACTTTACCACCTGGTAGGATCCTGGTGCCTCAATGTCTGGGCCTCGCGGGGGCCGGGATGGCTGCGGCCACGTGTCCGGGGCGTGAGGGTCCCAAGATGGAGTCGGGCCGGAAAGGGTGGCCTGGTCAGGGTGCCAGGCTGGCAGCGTTGGCGAGCAGGTTCTGCCGGGGTACCCGGGAGGGGGAGAGCTGCAGGTGGCCGGGGAGGCTACTCGCGCCGATGGTTCGTGAATGTGCATGTCAGGGGGGTCGATAGTAGGTAAATGGAGGGCCGATGTCGTCCCGGGCCCTCCATGCGGATGGGGTCGGACCACGCCACGAGGCCGTGTCCAACACACGTCCCCTCCAGCTGAAGGCGGGGAGAGTCACCCATCTTCCTGGGGGCTCTCTTCGTCGAGGCGGAAAAACCGGGACAGGCCGTCAGCGTTGGCGTGGTCACTGCCAGGGCGATGCTCCACAGTGAAATCCATGCCTTGGAGGGAGATGGACCATCGCAGCAGTTTGGGATTTTCGCCACGCATGTGCATCAGCCACCTTAGGGGCCGGTGGTCAGTCTGCACCCGGAAGTGGGTGCCGAAGAGGTAGGGCCTGAGTTTCTTGAGGGCCCACACGACAGCGAAGGCTTCTCTCTCGATGGTGCTCCAGCGCTGCTCTCGGGCCAGCAGCCGCCGGCTGATGAAGGCCACAGGATGGTCAGTTCCCGCGGAGTCCATTTGCGATAGGACCGCCCCGATGCCGTGTTCCGAGGCGTCGGTCTGGACCACAAACTCTCGGCTGTAGTCGGGGGCCTGGAGCACAGGGGCGGTACACATGGCTGCTTTCAAGGTCTCGAAGGCCGCCTGACACGCGGGTGTCCACTGCACTTTGTGGCCGGTTCCTCGAGGTCAGTTCCGTGAGGGGCCCCACAATGCTCCCATAGTTCTTGATAAAACGCCGATAGTACCCCGTGAGCCCCAGGAAGGCTCGGACGGCGGTCTGGTTGACCGGGGGTTCCCAGGCTAGGATGGCGTCGATCTTGGGTTGGAGGGGAGCCACTTGGCCGCTCCCCACTTGGTGTCCCAGATAGGTCACGGACCCTTGGCCTATCTGGCATTTGCTGGCTTTCACAGTTAGCCCGGCCCGGCGGAGGGCGGCCAGGACTTCCCAGAGGTGTTTCAGGTGCTCAGCCCAGTGGAGGCTGTAGACCGCAATGTCGTCTAGGTAGGCGGCACTGAACTCTTCTAGCCCCGCCAGTACTTTGTTTACTAGTCTCTGGAAGGTGGCCGGGGCGTTTTTCATGCCGAAGGGCATCACCTTGAACTGGAAGTGGCCGTCGGGCGTGGAGAAGGCGGAGCGCTCCTGGGCGCCAGGGGTGAGGCCGATCTGCCAATACCCGGCGGTGAGGTCGAAGGTACTGAGGTACTTGGCGGCCCCCAGGCGGTCGATCAGTTCATCGGCCCGGGGGATGGGATGTGCGTCGGTTCTCGTAACAGCATTCAGTCCCCGGTAGTCGACGCAAAACCGGAGTTCTGGCGGGGTGCCAGGTGCGGCGGCCTTGGGGACCAGAACCACTGGGCTGGCCCAGGGACTGTCGGAGGGTTCGACTACCCCCAGGGCCAGCATCTTGGTGACTTCCGTATGGATGCAGGCCCGAACTCGGTCGGGGACCCGGTAGGCCCGGTGTCGTACTGGCTGACTGTCCCCGGTGTCGACATCGTGGACACACCATTGGGTAACCCCGGGGGTGAGGGAGAACAGATCTGTGAATTGTCCCAACAGCTCTTGACAGTCCTGGCGCTGTGCGGGGGTCAGGTCGGGGGAGAGAGAGATCCCTTCGACGGAGCCGTCCTTCTCCGTGCACTTTAGGAGGTCGGGCAAGGGCTCGGAGTCGTCTTCGGCCCCATCGTCGGTAGCGAGGAGTAGGCTCAGTTCGGTGCGGGCAAAATGAGGTTTGAGCCGGTTGGCGTGCAGAACCCGGAGGGGGTTCCGGGGAGACTCCATATCCACGAGGTAAGTGACGGGGCTCTTGCGCTCGATCACCTTGAAGGGCCCCGACCATTTGTCCTGGAGGGCACATGGTTCGACCGGGGACATGACCCAGACCCGCTGGCCCGGCTCGAACTCGATGGAGGAGGAGTGCTGGTCGTACCAGCGTTTCATGTCCTCTTGACTGGCCTCCAGGTTGGCCTCTGCAAGGGCCCGGAACTTCCGAGTCTGGTTTCGGAGGGTCAGGAGGTACCGGTAGACATCCGGTGGTGCGCTTTGGACGGTAGTTTCCCAGCCCTCTTTGACTAGGCTGAGCGGACCTCGGACAGGGTGTCCGTACAAGAGTTCAAAGGGGCTAAACCCCAGGGACTTCTGTGGTACCTCCCGATAGGCAAACAGGAGGCAGGGCAGCAGGACATCCCATTTGCGTCGTAGTGGCTCTTCTAGGCCCTGGATCATTCCCTTGAGTGTCCGGTTGAACCGCTCCACAAGTCCATTCCCTTGGGGATGATACGGGGTGGTGAACTTGTATGTGACCCCGCACTGTTGCCACAGGGACCGCATATGCCTAGATATAAAGTTCGTGCCCCGATCGCTCACGACCTCCCGGGGGAATCCTACTCGGGAGAAGATCCCCATCAAGGCTCGCCCCACCACGGGAGCGGTGATGGTTCTGAGGGGGATGGCCTCAGGATAGCGGGTGGCGTGGTCCACTAGGACAAGTATGAAGCGATGCCCTTGCGAGGTTTGAGGGTTCAGGGGCCCCACAATGTCTATTCCCACTTGCTCGAAGGGGGTGGTCACTACTGGAAAAGGTTGGAGCGGGGCCTTCACCTTCCCCCCGCTCTTTCCGCTGGCTTGGCATGTCGAGCAGGTGCGGCAGTGGTTATGCACATCGTTGCGCATTTTGGGCCAGTAGAAATGGGTCACCAGGCGGCTGTAAGTTTTGTCCTGCCCCAGGTGCCCTGCGAGGGGCACATCGTGTGCCAGGTTCAAAAGGAAGTCTCTGAATCGCAGGGGAACCACTAGCACTCGGCTGGCCCCCAGCTCGGCAATTTTCTGTTCACTATATAGGAGGTCGTGGTCCCAGTAGACCCAGTGGGACCCTGAGGTGTCCCCGGTAGCTTGGGCAGCGGCTTGTTGGCGGGTCCCCCCGAGGGAAGGGCAGGTCTTCTGTTCCTGCCGAAACTGTTCTCGGGTGGGACCACCCTCTTGGCGCCATTGGGCGAGTTCGGGGATGTCACTGAGCTCGTGGTGGCTTCCGAGCTCCGAGGGCCTGGTCTCGGAGTCGCATTCTTCATGGATGGCAGAGGGGGGTGGCTCGGGCCACTCCGGCTCTTCTGTCGGGGCGGCCTCGGTCGCTGCCGGGGCTCGGGCCGCCATAGATCGGGTCGTCGCACAGACCCACTCTGGTAATCCCATCATTCCTAGGTGCTCTCTCCGCTCGACTTGGGCCCAGGGAGAGCTCTCGAGGTCGTTCCCAAGGAGGCAGTCCACGGGGGCGTCGTCCCGGACGGTCACCTTGAGGGTGCCCGACACTCCCCCCCATTCGAAGGGAATTCGGGCCATCTGGCATAGTCTCGGAGTTGTCGGCGGCCCTCACGGGGCAGCGTACGTTCGGGATGATCTGTTCGGGGGTCACCAAGTGGCAGCGGACGGCCGTCACACTGGCTCCCGTGTCTTGGAGGGCCTCGGTCCGTCGTCCATTGATGTGGACCCACTGACGGTATTTTCGAGTGTTGCTCGGTAGTGGGGCCAGATCTCTATTGCCCAGGCAGGCTAGGGCCATGGCGGCCGGTTCATACTCGATTTGATCTTCCTCGTAGACCTCTTCGTCTTCTTCTCTCTCTTCTCCCAGAGCTGCAGCAGCGAACTGGCGGGTCGGAGGCCCCGTGGTGCCGGGACGCTGGTTCATGGGGCAGAGGGGGTCACTGGCATAGTGACCGGTCCGCTGGCACCTGTGGCAAGTAATGTTCGGGGAGGGCCCTGGCCGTGCTGGGGGGTCCCTCTTCCGGGACGGCGAAGTGTTACTCGGGGGGTTCCCTGGAGGGGGACCCCGGCCCGAGGCCGGCGGGAAGCTTCGGCTCTGGTTCTGTCCTCCTCCGCCCCCCGTTGGCGGGGGTGCCCCCGGCCGCCCTGACCGGTTTCTCCAATCGGTGTTCGGGGGACCCGGGTGCTCACCCATCGATCTGCCTCGACGGCGAGTTTCCGGGGCTCGGTTAGCTTGCTGTCGAGTAGATGCTGTCGGAGCTCGACAAAGCAGTTGTTGGAGAGGTGCTCCCAAACGATGAGGTCGAACAGCTGCTCGTAGGTGGACACTTTGCTGCCCTTTATCCATCCTTCTAGGGCCCTGCTATAAAAGTTCACGTACTCGACCCACGTGGTACCGGGGATTTTCTTGCAGTCTCTGAATCTCTGCCGGTACATCTCGGGGGTGAGGCCATACCGGACAAGCAGGGCGTCCTTCATGTGGTCATAGGAGGACATTATGTCGTCGGCCAGCTCCAGCAGGGTGTCTCTTCCTTCGCTGACGAATCTCCCCCATAAGCCAGCACCCCAGTCTGTTCGCGGAATGCGGTGCGCGGTCATGGCCACTTCGTACGCCTTGAACCATTGCTGGATATCGTCATTCTTGTAGTACTCCTTGACGATATCCTTCGGGATGTGGACCTTTGGGTCGGCAGGAGGTGAGGGGTTCCGGGCTACCGTGGCGCCAGCTTCTTCGAGTTTGGCTTTGATTTCGAGTTCTTTGAGGCCACGCTCGTGTTCGTATGCGAGTTTTTTTTCTTCCAATTCTCTTTGCCGCCGCCTCTCTTCCAGATCTCCCTCTAATCGCAGTTGTTCAAGGGCCATTTTCTTTTCTGCTAATTGGAGTTCTCCGTCCAGCCGGAGTCGGGCGAGCTCTAGTTCATGGAGCCGACTCCTCTCTCGCTCCCGGGCATCTTCGTGGGAGAGGCCCGGGTCCCGATTGGCGGTTCTTTCCTCTATGGGGGCTATGACGGTACTCACGGGTACTTCTCGGACAATGTCATCGTTCGTTTGGGGTGGGGTCTCTCTGGTCTCCACCCAGGTTTGCAGCGCTTCTTTGAAATCGTCCTTTGTGCTTAGTCCAGTGGTAGCGATACCCAAGTCTTTGCAAAATTGTTTAAGTTCTTTATGGGTATACTCCTCTAACAGGTCTTTCTGGAATTCTGCGGTCGTTCCGGCTTCCTTAGTAGTCATCGTGGCTGTGGGTCTCTGTCAGTAGTGACGTGTTACTCGCTGTACGATTTGCGTGGGCTCGGATCCCGTCGCTTGCCACCAATGTTGGAAAGGCGACCCCAGGGGAGACAGAAGGTGTCTGACTGTCCACCCGAGGCCCACCTCTCTGTATGGAATAGGCCGAGCGCCGTAGGGAGGCCTCCTTGGCGAGGCTCCTCGCCTACAATCGTAACAGCAGAGCAATCACACTACTTACAGATAGACACTACACAGGAAGGATGTTCACAAGAATCTTTATATAAGTACTCAAAGCAAGTTCTTGGCAGGTTAGCGGCAAGGATCGAGGGATCCGTAATGTCGTGGTCTCGGGGGAAGGGGGTAGCGGGACAGTCTTGGCACCCACTGGTGCGTGGATAGTTCAAGGGTTCAGGCCGCGACAGCGTCAGCAGGGCCTCGAAGATAGTTCAGCTTGGACAGGCCGCGACAGCGTCAGCAGGGCCTTGAAGGTGGTTCAGCTTGGACAGGCCGCGACAGCGTCAGCAGGGCCTCGAAGGTGGTTCAGCTTGGTCAGGCCGCGACAGCGTCAGCAGGGCCTCGGAGGTGGTTCAACTTGGACAGGCCGCGACAGCGTCAGCAGGGCCTCGAAGGTGGTTCAGCTTGGTCAGGCCGCGACAGCGTCAGCAGGGCCTCGGAGGTGGTTCAGCTTGGTCAGGCCGCGACAGCGTCAGCAGGGCCTCGGAGGTAGTTCCAGGTGCAAGAGTTAGGATCAGGATCAGCCGCGACGAGGTCAGCAGGGCTTCGACTCCAGATACAACTGCCGTCTTGATCCGGGGCTGGCCCAGATATAGGACTGGAGGGCTTTGATGTCCGGACCCTCGCGCCTGGTGGGTCAGAGGGGCCGGGATGAAGGGGTCCAGACACCCAGCAGGGGGGCGGAGCCAGCGCCCAGGGAGCCGGGAGAGCGATCGATACCAGGCGTCCGGGGGCGGTGGAAGGCCCATCGAGACTCTCCTCCTCCGGGGTCTGGTCGAGTGGCCACTTTACCACCTGGTAGGATCCTGGTGCCTCAATGTCTGGGCCTCGCGGGGGCCGGGCCCGGGATGGCTGCGGCCACGTGTCCGGGGCGTGAGGGTCCCAAGATGGAGTCGGGCCGGAAAGGGTGGCCTGGTCAGGGTGCCAGGCTGGCAGCGTTGGCGAGCAGGTTCTGCCGGGGTACCCGGGAGGGGGAGAGCTGCAGGTGGCCGGGGAGGCTGCTCGCGCCGATGGTTCGTGAATGTGCGTGTCAGGGGGGTCGACAGTAGGTAAATGGAGGGCCGATGTCGTCCCGGGCCCTCCATGCGGATGGGGTCGGACCACGCCAGGAGGCCGTGTCCAACAACAGGGGAAGGGATTACACTTTCTTATTAAGCAAGCAATGCTCAAGGCTAGCTGTGAGGAATTCTTATCTCTGTGTGGGGGAGTTAAGCCGAGGAGCCTCGTGGACGACAGAGGTACGGGGGGGATTTATTGCTACAGTTTTATGGCCCCAGCCATTTTGAACAAAGGAGTTAGTTTTTAAAAAGTGAGCAGGCGGGTGGGAGAAATAGATACCTTAAGTTTCTGTGTGCCTGTTGATTTTGCCAGCAGAGTTTTACAGAAGCACTGTTTTAGTCCATGATTGGCTCAGTCCCTTCCGCTTCGTAGATATATGTGAGCTGCATGTACGTGATCCCAGATCAGGGCTCCAAGCCTGTATTATCCTGAAAAGCGGCTCAACCGATTACCAGGTATCCACCAGTGCCGATGGGGGCAGGCTTCGGTCTCTGTCGCCCCTACCGCTCCTGTTAGACTCCGGGTTCACTTCACTCGCTCCTCTGGGTAACGGTGCCACAGCCTCCGGTCGCATCCAGTCTCCGGTGCAGCTGGCGGCAATCTCTACTCCTCTGTTGTCTATCCTTTGACCGTATCCAGCCTCCGGTGCTGCGGTGCGGGGGGATGAGGGGGGGGGGTCTGCCACGTCCCTTTGCAGACTCGGCGCAACAGCCAACGTCCTCCACCGTGTAGCGGACAGGAGGGGGGCCTTTTTGAATCCGCCGAAGCCGATGGGGCTCCTCTGATGTAAGGAGTAACTTGTGCATCTGAAAGAGATACGTTAGTATTAGATTCCTTACCTTAGAATAGATACCCCAGCAATACCAACCCCGGTGGTGGGTCTGCGAACCAATAATCACACCAGAAAGTCCTGGAGGACGGAACGGCCAAAGAAGCCATCCCTCCGGACTTGGCTGTGCAGGCAGTAGTGTCTTGCAAACGTGTGCAGCGATGCCCACGTAGCTGCCTGACAGATGTCTTGTAAGGGCACTCCCCTGCCCAGGGCAGTGGTAGTCGCCGTGGCTCGGGTGGAATCAGCTCATAATCCAACAGGGGGCTCCTTCTTAGCCAAGGAGTAACATGCCTGGATGCACAAGATGATCCACCGGGAGATGGTCCTCTTGTGCACCGCTTTCCCCTTCTTAGCGCCCACGTAACCAACAAAGAGTTGGTCATCCACCCGGAACTGGCGTGTGCGATCCAAGTAGAATAAGAGCGCACGTTTTGGGTCCAGACGGTGGAGCCGCTCTTCCTCTTTAGAGGGATGCGGTGGCGGGAAGAAGGTTGGCAAGGTGATAGACTGCCCGATGTGGAAGGCCGTGACAACCTTGGGCAGGAAAGAAGGCTTAGTACGCAACACCACTTTGTCCGGATGGACAGAAAGGAAAGGTGGAGTACAAGAAAGGGCCTGGAGCTCACTCACTCTCCTGGCAGAGGTGATGGCAACCAGGAAAGCAGTCTTCAGAGTAAGAAGGCGAAGAGGACAGTTGTGAAGTGGCTCAAAGGGAGCGCACATCAGAAACGTAAGAACCATGTTCAAGTCCCACTGAGACATCACAAACGGAACAGGAGGAAACGTGTGTGTGATGCCCTTAAGAAATCTATTTACAATAGGGGACTTGAACAAAGAAGGTTGATCAGGCAGCCTCAGAAAGGCTGAAAGGGCAGAAAGGTAGCCCTTGATAGTGCCCAGAGCAGAGCCCTGCTGGGCAAGAGAAAGAATGAAGAGAAGAACCTCAGAAAGAGGGGCAGCAAGAGGATCCACAGCCTTTGCTGTGCACCATGCCACAAATCTGTTTCACCTGCAGGCGTATACCGACTTTGTGGAGGGACGCCTGGCTGCCAGAATGACGTTACATACTTCAGGAGGCAAGTCAAATGGCCTCAACTGTCGCCGCTCAATCTCCAAGCATGGAGGTGGAGACTGGACAGGTTCGGGTGGAGGACCGTCCCCTGCTGCTGCGACAGAAGGTCCTCCTGAAGAGGCAGACGAACCGGGGGATCGACTGACATACTGAGTAGCTCTGCATACCAGTACCTTGGAGCCCAGTCCGGAGCCACAAGGATGACTTAGGCCCGGTCGCGCTTGATCTTCTTCAGCACTCTGGGCAGAAGTGGTATAGGCGGAAAGGTGTACAGTAGACCGCAACTCCACTCGCGACGAAAAGCGTCTCCGAGCGAGTGCCGCCTTGGAAATTCCAACGCGCAGAACTGATGACATTGCGCGTTCTCTTCCGTGGCGAATAGATCTAACCAAGGCTCTCCCCATTGCTGAAAGAGGCCTTGCGCCACGTCCGAGTTCAGACGCCATTCGTGATCCATCATGCACCGACGGCTGAGCTCGTCCGCCCTGGCGTTCAGAGAACCTGCCAGGTGTTGAGCCACCAGGGTAACGCCCGGCGTTCCAGCCATTGCCAGAGGCGCAGAGCCTCCTGGCAAAGGGTCCACGACCCCACCCCGCCCTGTTTGTTGCAGTACCACATAGCGGTGGTGTTGTCCGTGAAAACCTGCACTACACTCCCCCGGACAGAGGGGAGGAATGCTTTCAGTGCTAGATGAATCGCCCGTAACTCCAACAGGTTGATGTGGAGCCGGGCCTCCGCCGGAGACCAGAGGCCTCTGATCTCCGCCTCTCCCATGTGGCCTCCCCAGCCCTGGAGGGACGCATCCATCACAACTACGTGCTCCGGTTGGGGAATGGAGAGGGATCTGCCGCTGACCCAATCGCGGTCCGTGAGCCACCACTGCAGCTGTCTCGCAGTGCCCTCCGAGATCAGGACGTGGTCAGATAGGTTGCCCTGATGCTGGGCCCACTGAAACTTCAGGTCCCACTGCAGAGCCCGCATCCGCCACCTGGCATGATGCACCAGCAGGATGCAGGAGGCCATCAGCCCCAGAAGCCGCAGCGTCAACCTGACCGAGACCCGGGATAACGGCTGAAAGATGGGAATCAGAGCCTGAATATCCCGAACCCGCTGTTCGGGTGGATAAACCCGAAACCGCGCCGAGTCGAGAACCGCTCCGATGAAAAGGAGCTTCTGAGAGGGACACAGGTGTGACTTCGGCACATTGATGGAGAACCCCAGCCGGTGCAGGAGATTTGCCGTAGGCTGGTGGTGGCTGACGACTGTCTGGGGCGAACCCGCCTTCAACAACTAGTCGTCGAGGTAGGGGAAAACTGAAACCCCTAACCTGCTCAGGTGAGCTGCGACCACCGCCATCACCTTTGGAACACCCGTGGGGTGCTGGTAAGGCCGAAGGGGAGCACGGTATACTGAAAGTGCTCGTGGCCAACCGTGAACCGCAGGTAGCGCCAGTGGGCCGACAGGACGGGGATGTGGAAATAAGCGTCCTGCAAGTCCAACGCTACCATCCAGTCTCCTGGGTCCAGGGCAGCTAGGACCTGAGCCAGTGTCAGCATCTTGAACTTCTCCTTCCGGAGGAAGCCGTTGACGTTCCTTAGGTCCAAGATAGGGCGTAGGCCCCCTTTGCCCTTCTTGGGTACCAGAAAGTAGTGGGAGTAGCAACCACACCCTACTTCTGGCCCAGGAACGCGCTCGATGGCCCCCTTGGCCAAGAGGGCCGTAACTTCCTCCTGCAGAAGTCGCAAATGATCCCCCGATACACGGTGGTTCTGTGGTGGCATGGCTGGAGGAGTCGCCTCGAAGGGGAGGGAGTAGCCCCTTCGGACGATCTGCAGCACCCACCTGTCCGAAGTGACGGTGCGCCAGTGGAGGTGGTGATGGCGAACCCTGCCCCCCACTGGCGTCACATGGGCCTGAAAGCACGGACTAGGAGGGTTTTGAGGCGGATGCTGCGGGGGAAGGTGTGGACTGACCTCGCCGTTGTCCCCGACCGCCGGGACGGCGGTTCCCACGGCCGCCACCGCATTGGGTATTACCCTGCGGAGCGTGGCTGGCAGCACGTGTGGGTACACCCCTTCCGTGGCCACGAAAGGAATGAAAGGCAGCCGATTGCTGGCGCGGGGCCGAGAGGCCCACGGACTTGGCCGTAGCCCTGGAGTCCTTAAAGCGCTCGAGCGCATGGTCTGCCTTGTCGCCAAAGAGGCGACGGCCATCAAACGGCATGTCCATCAAGGTGTTCTGGACATCGGCCGAAAAGTTGGCAGACCTCAACCAGGCGTGATGTCTGACCGCCACCGTCGTTGCCATCGCTCTACCCAGTGAGTTGGTGGTATCCAGCCCACACCGTATAGAATATTTGGCTGCATCCCGGCCCTCCACAAGGGCTTGGCCGAGTTTGGCCCGTACCTCCAACGGGCACTCTGTCAGCACTTCCGCAACCGTATCCCACAGAGAGTGGGTGTAGCGGCCCAAGAGGCATGCGGTGTTGGAAGACCGCAGTCCCAGACTAAGGGACGAGAAGATCTTTTTGCCGTACTGCTCATACCTCTTGGATTCCCTGTCCGGCGGTGCCGACGGGAATGCGGTCTGGGAATTGGAGGCCTGGATGACTAGGCTCTCGGGGGTAGGGTGGGTGGACAGGAAACATGGGTCGCCCGGTGCTGGGCGGTGGCGTCTGGCCACGTTCCTATCTACGGGCGAACCCGTAGCGGGCTTGGACCAAGTGCCCAGAAGAACGTCGGTCAAGGCCTCATTAAAGGGCAGCAGAGGCTCGGCCGAGCTCGACTGCGATTTAAGGACCTCAGTGACGAGATTAGTCCTCACGGCCACGACGGGGAGCTCAAGGCCCAAGGCCTTGGCAGCCCTCATCAACACCACACTGTAGGTTGCCCCCTCCTCCGAAGCCACGGTAGGAGGGGAGACAAAACCAGTGTCTGGAGAGGTGTCCAGGCCACTGGCCTCCCCAAGGTCTCCTGCCCAGTCCTCATGAGACTGACACTCTCGGGTCAGAGGGTCCTCAGACCCCTCCCAATCCCCTTCATCACCCATCTCCTGAAACTCAGGGTTCTCAACTAATGGGGCCTGCTCATAGAAGTGAAACTCCCCAAACGACGTCTGGAGCGGCGCCCATCGGGGCCGTCCCGACGTCGGAACAGGAATGAAGGGGGCATCGGGGACGGCGCCGCCCGAGGACGGCGCCGGAGGCGACACCTGATGGGCCAACGCCGGGGAGCTCGTAAGGTCCACCGGCGACGATCCAGGTCCCGAAGAAGGTCTAGCGGCGTCCCGCGGCGCCGGGCCCGAAGGCGCCGGCGGCGCCGGGTCAGCTGTACCCTGCGGCGGCGTCGGGATAGCGGGAACCTGCGGCGCCGGGCCCGAAGGCGTCGGCGGGTCAGGGCCCGAAGGCGTCGGCGGCGTCGGGGCCGAAGCACCCGACGGCGTCAGGGCCGAAACCCCCGACCCGCTAGAGGCCCCAGAAGGCGCCGCGGAGCCCGTCGGAGGAGAGAGTTTCCTCATAGCCATGAGGAAGCGCTCGATCTCCTCCGGCGTCGCGTTTAGCCCAGGGACCGGAGGGTGTGGAGCTGAACGCGGCGCCCGCGACTCAGACGGAGCCGCGTGGGTGGGCCCCCATGGGGGGGGGGGGGAACTCTCGCGGCGCGGGACCGACTGCCGGAGTTCGAGTCGCCTGCGGGACCGCTCCCGCCTGGCTTTCGAAGAGAGGGCCCGGCAGTCGGAGCAGGCCTTGTCTTCGTGATCGACGCCTAGACAAGTTAAACACAGGTGGTGAGGATCCGTGACCGACATCGTGGGGTCGCAATCCTCGCAGTGCTTAAAGCCAGGCATCCCTACAGCACCAATCGGAGTCGAAAGACTTCGAGAAATGATCAAAAAACGATCAAAAGTTAGTCAAAAATTGACTAGGGTTACTGCTTTTTCCAGATCTGCGCTTGCTGGCGCGGAAAAAAGAAGAACTGACGTCAGCACGTGGAGACGGCGTCTAAGTACTCCGACGACGTCATCACGGTGCCCACGACGGACGCGGAGCCGCAGACGACGCCTACCGACGCGCAAGGGTACTGCTACGCAAAAGTTTCCGAATCCAGTCTGACGCCTGGGGATATTCTAAGGTAAGGAATTTAATACTAACGTGTCTCTTTCAGATATCCCACACGAGTCCAATTTACCTCTCCAGACGGTGGTCGCCTTCAGGAAGCCTCTCTGTCAGAGCCTGCAGAATCATAGGGCCCCAGACATCTCCTTGGCACCCTGCCGCCCAGTCCAGCTGCTGGTGCAGCTCCTTTGCTGGTTGTTGGTCCCTACAGTGCGGACGTTAACCCCCAGGAGCGTTGCTCCCACACCTGAGTGGGCTGCTCGTAAGCAGTCCCTAACCGAAGGCTCCCTTATCCCCATTGGCTAACATTGGGCCCCTTCACTCTGCACCTGGTCGCCCTAGTGCCGCTGGTGGTGCAACTTGAATGCCAACCTAGACCTAGAGGAACCTTGGTCCTAACCTTCTAAACTCCCATTTGTAAGAAGTTTACTTATCTGTGAAACCGATAACCATTTTAATCCCATAGGAACCCATGTTATGAGATTCAGGGCCTAAAATGTTCCAAGAGTTGAACCGTTGTTTTGTATGGGGAAAACAGTAACTATAACTCAAGCTAAGAAAGATCTTACTTACCTTGTATTGCGAGATCCCTATGTGTGGTATATAGGCATACTACCCCAGTACTCAAAGTAATCTAAAAGTAATCTAAAAGTAACTGAAAAGTATTTTAAAAGTAATTGTGTAATGTAAACTGCTTTTTGAACCAATACCAACCTGTAACTATTACAACTTTAACGACAACTCCTTGTGAACTCCTGCATTTGGGAGTTTATTTTACTTACCTGTGCGAAGTCCTGCTTGGTTTCACAAATAAAACATAAGTATACCTTTTTTTATACTTTCCCGATTTAGTCTTCGAGTGTTTGCCTTTAGTTTTGATTGCGTGAATACAATAAATGCTTGCCCACACTACCACAAAGAGAGCTATTAGTACTTACCTAATTTAGGCTCTGCTATACCTCTGGGGAACTCTTTGGGCTCTGTGCACACTATACCTTACTTTGGTATAGTGTAACAGGCAGTCACAAATGCAGTTATTTTGCAGGCACTAGGGCAGGATTAGAATGGTGCAGCAGGTGCAGTGGCACCGGACTCAAAAGTTGTCATAACTCCTCTAAATACATAATACTGCTATTATATCAATAAATTCTATTATTTCCCTCTTATTTTTCAAAATGTTATTACTTGCCTGAAACATACCACTAGTAACAGTACAATATATTGCCTTTTGGTACATAAACAAGTCATAACACTAACATACTTTCTGTAACTTGTATTGCACAACTACTCAGCAAGTTAATACTTAAAAAAACTGATTATTAATCATACAGGAAAAATCTAATGCATTTACCAATACTTGTTTGTTCTACCCATCACTCCAGCGCGCTGCTTCTCTCTCACATCCCTGCCCCCTCTCCATATCTTTCATTGCTTCTGCTGCCCCCAAGTTGGTGTGTTTATTTTCTAAACCACCTTCAATCAGCCTGCTGTTCGCCATTCCCTCCCTGCATAATTTACTTATTGCTTCAAAGACTCCGTCTCAACAAAGGTCAGCCTTACTTAATGCAATCTCACATTTGGGAGTCACCACATGTCTGTGGCAATCTCTCCTGGCAGTGTTATCGATCACCAATAACATTGGTAAACCCTTTGAAGTACACAAAAAAGGGATGGCTAGACAAACACACAATGGAGAGGTCAAACTCCAGCGCAGGGATAAACATACGATAGTGAGGTGTAGCTATTCGATAAAGACAATGAATGACCATAAAACCAGCCAATGGTAAACACTGCGTGCACTTCAAAGTCACCGTTCGTTTTGGTAAGCTCACAACAGGTCAAAAGGCGAAGGCTACAGGGGTTCCAGTGCCTGCGTGCAAACGTCACAAGTCCCCGTACTGTTTATAAAAGGGTACAACCTAGCCTGGCAGTTTGGGCTGGATTGTTCCCATTGGCCCAAGTATTACCAAGGCTGAACATCATTCAAGCTTAACCTCCACCACTCTGTATGATTTTCCACACCTCGGTTTGATTCCCCTCACCCCCACCAGCCCTCACACATTTATAACATTTACCCCTTTTTAGCGGGCTCAACAGCTGACATTTGATGCCAGGCGCTCTGACGCACTTCATATTTTCTTTTATTTACCGATCGAAGAAGCATTCCCCATCTTGGCTCACGTCATCACAGAAAAAAATAGTGCCGGAGGTATTGGATAGGCGCGCATAGGTGGTGACGCATGGGCGTGCCTACAGAGTGACGCCATCAGTCAATCAATCAATCAGTCCATTTATAGAGCGCGCTACTCAATCGTGAGGGTCTCAAGGCGCTGGGGGGGGAAGGGTGTGCTGCTACTGCTCGAATAGCCAGGTCTTGAGGAGTTTCCTGAAGGTGAGATGGTCCTGGGTCAGTGGTAGGTGTGCGGGGAGGGAGTTCCATGTTTTGGCTGCCAGGTAGGAGAACGATCTTCCTCTGGTGGTGGTTCTGCGAATCCGTCGGACGGTGGCGAGGGCGAGGCTGGCGGAGCGGAGCTGGCGGGTGGGGGTGTGGAAGGAGAGGTGGCTGTTGAGGTATTCGGGGCCCATGTCGTGGAGCGCTTTGTGTGCGTGGGCGAGGAGCCTGAACGGGATCCTTTTGTTGACGGGGAGCCAGTGCAGGTTTCTCAGGTGGGCGCATATGTGGCTGTGGCGAGGGATGTCGAGGATGAGTCGTGCGGAGGCGTTCTGTATGCGTTGAAGTCGTTTCAGAAGTTTGGCCGTGGTTCCGGCGTATAGGGCGTTTCCGTAGTCCAGTCGGCTGGTGACGAGGGCCTGGGTGACGGTCTTTCTGGTTTTGGTGGGGATCCACCTGAAGATTTTTCGGAGCATGCGCAGGGTGCTGAAGCAGGCGGATGAGACGGCGTTGACTTGCTTGGCCATTGTGAGGGAGGAGTCCAGGATGAATCCCAGGTTGCGAGCGTGGTCCGTGGGGGTCAGTGCGGTGCACAGCGCCGTGGGCCACCAGGAGTCGTCCCAGGCAGATGGGGATTGTCGGAGGATGAGGACCTCCGTCTTTTCTGTATTCAGCTTCAGGCGACTGAGCTTCATACATTCTGCGACGTCTCTCATTCCTTCCTGGAGGTTGGATTTGGCGGTGGCTGGGTCTTTGGTGAGGGAGAGTATCAGCTGGGTGTGGTCAGCATAGGAGATGATGTTGATGTTGTGTTTGCGTGCGATGGCAGCGAGGGGGCTCATGTAGATATTGAAGAGGGTTGGGCTGAGCGAGGAGCCTTGGGGTACGCCGCAGATGATCTCGGTGCTTGCTGAGCGGAAGGAAGGGAGGGAGGCGGACCCTCTGGATTCTGTCGGAGAGGAACGAGGTGATCCAGTTCAGGGCCTTTCCCTGGATCCCAGTGTTGAAGAGGCAGGTGATTAGGGTGCGATGGCATACTGTATCAAAGGCTGCCGAGAGGTCTAGGAGGATGAGGGTGGCTGTTTCTCCGTAGTCCATCAGGGCCCGGATGTCATCGGTGGCTGCGATGAGGGCGGTCTCGGTGCTGTGGTTGGCTCGAAATCCGGACTGGGACGGGTCGAGCGAGTTGTTTGCCTCAAGAATGCAGTCAGCTGTTTATTGACGGTCTTCTCCAATGACTTTAGCCGGGAAGGGGAGTAGAGAGATGGGGCGGAAGTTCTTGAGGTCCTTGGGGTCCGCTGTGGGTTTCTTCAGAAGGGTGTTGATTTCTGCGTGCTTCCAGCTCTCAGGGAAGGTGGCTGACGTGAAGGAGTTGTTAATGACGTTCCAGAGGTGGGGTGCGATGATGATGAACGGCAATTGGGATTGAGCAGTTCATCCTTCCGAGGTGAACGCCACAATACTGCGCTCGATTGTGCTCAATATTCAGGGAGGCGATACAGCTGGTGCTCTGTGCTAATTAAATGGGACGTCATTTGGACTTTTACACTTAGGTAAGAAATGTTGGTTCCGACGACACCACTGAGACTCGCACATATTTTGTACCTTGACAGTGTAAATTATTGGCAAATCACCGTCCATTGGTGTGAAATCCTCTCTTATGGGAAATAAGACGGAAGGGAACCAGAGCAGTACGGCATCGCAGCTGGTAATCCGTTACTTAGAACTAAATAATAAAACAAATCAAATATCTTGTTTCTAGAAGGTACATTTCGGAGGAATGTAGCCCTGTCCCCCGCCTCCCCCTTACAGAGAACCATACGTTTGGGGGAAGGACCCTCGAGTTAGCAGGGCACAAGTCCTAAAACAAGCATTTGCAATGCAATAGGTCTCGCATTAATTAAGTTTGAGCTATTGGCATTTCGAAATATTGCAACACCAATTGCAACAAAAGTCTATAAATTGTAGGCCCAAATTTTTAGGTCTCGCCTCTGTCGCCTCTGTCTAGGGCGAGACAACTTATGTTGTCACTTTTGGGGGATTGTGGACAGCAGACTGTCACGCGCTTCTCCTGCCGGAGATTTGACCTCGTGGGCGCGCACGCCCAGCCCGGCGCCGTGCACGTCCCCTGCCACAGATTCCCTGAGCACACACATACACACATGCAGGCAGCAAGGCACACGCAGGCAGGAAGGGGCACACACACGCGCGCGCACCCCCCCTACTTCCACCCACTCACCGGCACCCCCCGCCGCATACACACAGGAGCGCACCTACACACACACACGCACACACACATATAGAGACCCCCCCCGGCCGCCGCCACTGCCGCATACATACAAGCGCCCGGCCGCCGCCGCATACATACAAGCGCCCCCCCCAAGCCCCACTTACCGCCATTCTAAACTCTTGCAGCCTCCGCGGGGCTCTCCCTCGGGCATGGGAGCCCCGCGTCACCAGCACTGCTTCTCTCCGTGGGCGCGTGCGCAGGCTTCCGAAGACGGAAGTCCCGCCCCATGGAAGGTTTCGGAACAGTGGACAGAGGATAACGAATTTGCACGGTATGCTATATTTGGCTGAATTCGAGATTGCTTGATTTACCACTTAAAGTTACGAGTCAAATGCGATAATTACCGCTACAAGCCATGGTGTATTATTGCCTGGATTTGACGAGGCTAACTATTAATTTAAGGTTATGCCTGCTAATTGTGTGATGATGTGGCCTAAAAGGGACTCTTGCTTCAGGTTATGCCTCATAACGGTGTAAGAATGCGGCGTGAAACGGACTTAGACCATTGTCACAACGGCCGATATAGTGTATTGCTTTACAATTGGCGAAGACGAGATTTCCCCTAGTGTGTGGTTCGCTGATTTCCTTGTCAGCATGCCCATGGCGCTATGGTTAACTCAAATTCCCCTTGATTGAATGTCTTTAAATATGAGGGACACACTATGTGTGATGGAATTTTGCTCCCCTCTACCCTCCCCCTTTTGTAGTTGTTTAAGTTGATTTTGTTGTAATGATTTTTCTAACCCGGATGCAGGAAGTATGACAAGGACAGAGGGGGCTCTGTGTGTCCTCAGTCCACCATCTCGGCACTGGCACTGCACCTCGCAGCCTTCCTCTCTTCGGCACAGCGCCTCGCAGTACTCTCCTTTGCGGCACAGCACCTCGCAGCTCTTGTCCAGCTGCCATCAGGACTCTGCAGTGTTTCACGCACTGCACGTGCTGCGCTGCTCGGCACGTTTCAGAGGGGCTGGGGGGGGGGATTGGATAAAAGGTGTGCTCAGCTGTATCCTGCCCGCCCAGACATTAACAGCCCATAAAGGCCTTTTAATAGCCCTCCTGCCCTGCCTTCCTCAAACACCCCATCCTCGGATCAGAGGAGGCGTTCATTGTTGGGTTACTGACACCCCCCTCCCCCCCTTCCTGCCCCCTCTCCCACCCAGCAGACAGCACCGTGAGCCCCCGGTGGGGCCGAGTGGGGATTATCCGGGCAGGGGGTGGGGGTGTCCAGTTACCACATGCAAGACCACCTGGCAGAGGCACCCCCCTCCCCCCAGCAGGGAGGAGGGCAGTGTGTGGGTGGGGGGAGCAGTGTGAATACCTTGGAACCTCTGCGAGGGCGACTCCCCCCTCCAGACACCCGAGGCGCTACCTCGGGCACGCCTTTCATCTTGTCTGACGTGGGCTCTCATCTCAGGCTTTTGGCACCGGGAGGGCAATTTGGCAGGGTGGGGCACTGTAGGGGAACAGTGTGAATACTTTGGAACCTCTGCGAGGGCGCCTCCCCCCTCCAGACACCCGAGGCGCTACCCGTGGCACGCCTTTCATCTTGTCTGACGTGGGCTCTTTTGGCACAGGGAGGCAGCAGCGCCACAGAGAAGCCAATAAATAAATAAACATCCATCGGTTGTGTCAAGAATACCAAAACTCCAAAAGCAAAACACTTGAGTGCACGCCTTCAGCAAGCACGGGACCCGTCGTGCCAGCTGTGCTCCGGGGCTGTACGGGCCGCCTACGTCATTGGCTACAGTGTGTGCGTGCCACAGGCTACCGTCACCGACCCCAACAGCGCGCATCTTATCGACCGCAGAATGATGAAAGGCTTAGCAGGCATAAACTTCATCAGCAAAGAGACAGACCCCAGCAGCGCGCATGTTATCGACCGCAGAATGATGAAAGTCTGAGCGGACATAGCATTCAGCAGGCAGGAAACAGACCTCAGCAGCAGGCACTAAACCCCTTGAGCTGAGATGAGCGCAGCCTTGTGATGGCAGAGGAGACTCCGAAGCTGCGCTTATCACGTGTGTCTCTCGAGGGCCCGGGCTCTGCATTTCATGTGTCTCACGAGGCCGCACATTCCACTGTTCACAAAACCAGGCCTTTTAAGAATGTTGCTGGCCTCGGGGTACACACTTCCTCGCCTCCTGTCACGATTAACAGTTGAGCTACACAAACACAAGCACTTTAAAAACGTGTTCTTTGAGTAAACACTTGGAATGACCCTGTCGTGGCCTCGAGGCACTTTACTGAGCCACTAAGGCCACGGATTAAAGAGCGGGCTCAGGAGACGGTGCCCCTCTCACACCACTCTCCCCTCTCATCTCTCTCCTCTCTCACCACTCTCTCCTCTCACACCACTCTCTCCCCTCTCTCACCACTCTCTCCCCTCTCACACCACTCTCCCCTCTCACCACTCTCTGTCCCCTCCTCTCGCTCCCCTCTCACACCACACTCTCCCCTCTCACCACTCTCTGTCCCCTCTCTCCCCACTCTCCCCTCTCACCACTCTCCCCACTCTCCCCTCTCACCACTCTCCCCTCTCACCACTCTCCCCACACTTCCCCCTCTGACTACTCTCCCCTCTACCCTCTACAACTATTAGCATTGTAAATGACAAAGCTATTAATTTAGCTATTTTCAAACTAAACGCATAAATAAATATTTTTCATTTACAATACCGATAGCTCAAACTTTCCTAATGCGAGACCTATTGCATTGCAAATGCTTGTTTTTTGTAGCAATGGTGGCATGCTGCGCTTTAGATGAATATGTTTAATAGTAAAGTGTGCCATACTGCGATTGCTACAATAGTTAATAGTGGATGCGTTAACAATTGATGTGTGCACTGATGGCTGGTGGTGTGTGTGCCTGTACAAATGGTGTACTGATGGCTGGTGATGGGTGTGCCTGTACAAATGGTGCGCTGGTGGTGTGTGTGCCTGCTGAAAGCGTGCACTGATGGCTGGTGGTGTGCGTGTGTGCCTGGTGAAAGCGTGCACTGACGGCTGGTGGTGTGTGCCTGGTAGAAGCGTGCATTGACGACTAGGGGTGTTTGTGCCCGGTGAAAGCGTGCACTGATAGCTGGTGGTGTTTGTGCCCGGTGAAAGCGTACACTGATGGCTGGTGGGGTGTGTGTGAGCCTGTTGAAAGCGTACACTGATGGCTGGTGGTGTGAGCCTGTTGAAAGCGTGCACTGATGGCTGGGGGTGTTTGTGCCAGGTGGAAGCGTGCACTGATGGCTGGTGGTGTTTGTGCCAGGTGGAAGCGTGCACTGATGGCTGGTGTTGTTTGTGCCCGGTGAAAGCGTGCACGGACGACTGATGGTGTCTGTGCCTGGTGAAAGTGTGCACTCACGGCTGGTGGTGTGTATGCCTGGTGAAAGCATGCACTGATGGCTGGTGGTGTGTGTGTGCCTGGTGAAAGCGTGCATTGATGGCTGGTGTTGTGTGTGCCTGGTGAAAGAGTGCACTGACGGCTGGTGGTGTGTGTGTGTCTGGAAGCATGCACTCAATCTCACACTAGGTAGTAATTAAAAACTAATATTGAAAAAGGTCACCTATATGCCCTATATTCAGGTCCTTAACTTCACTGGCTAAAAACACTGTTTGAGTTCTAGATAATTCATGTAAAAAAATGTAAGTAATCCATGTCAGTATTTTAGTTCTTGTTTCTATTTCCCGTTTAACATTCTTAGGAAATGCAAGATTAAGTAAACTATTTCCAGGGTGCTGTGTTTCTTTATTTTTCCATGAAACATTTACTCTTGAGTAGGTGTTTATAGCGGGCACAATTGAGAGCTCTGAAGGTGAGGCTGAAAGCAGTGCGAGTTTAACACAGTGCTTGTCAGTGACTTCAAAAGGTGTTCGGAATACGTGGCCATCCAATGCTTGGCCTCTTTGCAGGGTGCACAGAGCAATGGGCGGGTATTCCCGTTGCAATTGTAATTCTGTGAAAATGTGTGAGGAGGTACATAGGGGTCAAAATATTGAGGTGGAGACAGTAAAAACAATGTTGTCAGGACACAATGTAGCCAGGTCAAGGCTTTGTATGCAGTGTACGAGCTGTGGCCTTAACTTCCTTCAATTGGACCAACTGGATTAACCTTCCGGACACTAATTAGTTGTAAAACAAGAAGGTCGAGGGGGAACAAAAACTATAAAATACAGGGAAAACAACGGGAACTGTGACGTCAGAAACCAACCAAAAATTGTAGCTAGGACAGACAATGCAAGCAGAAACACAAGGAATGTAACTGCCTAGAAAGCAAGAATGCTTAATCGCCTTTTTAATTAATGTGGGCAGCCACGTTTTCAGGTCAACCTTCGTGGGGGGTTTTTGCCGCGAGAAAAAAAAAAACCAGGAGTCTGCGTGAGTTCAAGTTGTGAGTAGGTGTTAATGTCGGGGCTCAAGTGAGAGCTCTGGGGCTTGGGCTGAGGCTGAAGACAATGGGAATTTCTCAAAGTGCTTGTCAGTAGTCACCTTAGTGCACATGCAATCCTTGGCCTCTTTGCAGAGTGCACAGAGCATAGGTGAAATATGTGCCAATTGTAATTGAGGGAAAGTGTGTGAAGGAGGTCCACAGCTGTCGAAACATGGACTAACCCAGTGATGCAGGCTCTGTTTCTGCGCCCGACTACAGCACTCCCACTGGACCTCCCACCTCCCGACTTCCCGACGCTCGACTTCCGGTTTTCGCGGAACGAGCAAGTGCAACGAGCAAGAACGCTAGCCGCATCTACGGCCGCCGCCGCTGCCATAACGAAAACGGACTCGTATTAGCGCGGAAAGCGTTAAGCGGCAAGTACTGAAGCTGCGACCTGTTGTGCAGTGGGGGTTAGAGGGGGCGCGGTGCCCACACCCCCGCGGGGGACCACAGATCTAGGACCCAGCGCACTGACCCAGAATACAGCGCGTGAAGCGCTAAGAAAATCTTCAGCGCACGAGGGGCTGAGCGTGGGCTGGATAAAACTGTGGCAGTAAGAAAAGGACTGCTTGGAGAGGAGCCCGTCAAGTGTACATAATTGAAAGGCAGTTGGCGGCAGAAGAATAAGCATCAATGCCCAGGAGAGGAGAACATAGCCACTGAAGTTTGTAGTGAAGCCTGGAATTCGAGTGGTGAGGTGAGGAAGGAGTGCGGGCTTACAGAAACAGAGAAGAGTGAAAGGGGCAATCCTTAACCTGATTGTTTTGCCCTAATTAAACAATTAAGTGAAGTTAACCGGGGGTGAGCGCAGTTGCACACCCATTAAGCGGCAGAAGCCTCCCAGGGGAAAGAAAACTCCCTTGCATCCTCGTTTACGCAGTGAAGAAGAATTCAAAAGCAAAGGCAAATGGCCTTAGGAAAAATCAAACCACGTAAGGTCCAGAAAAGCTCTAAAAAATCAGGAAATAAATCCGGAACGGTGGATGTGATTAACGTATCGAAAAGCCTGGACGACGCAAACAAAGATATGCCAACACCAACCGGCAGTAGAGTAATGGCTAATGGAGAAATTTCACCCCCGAGTTCAACTCCACAGCCAGCGCCTGCATCTTCTAAGTCAGCCGGCGCAAAAGGGGGGTCGGCGGTATCAAAATCCATTAAGGACTTCATCGGCAAACATTTTAAAGGGAAAGAGACAGCAAGTAAGGAGACAAGTGTATTAGAGACCCCGCAAACCATCGAAGACTCGGCAGCATCTAGCACGGAAGCTCTGAACCAGTCTGACTTCAATATCGCCGAGATACCATTGGAACCTCGACTGTCTTCCTCGCCAAGGATGTGTCAGTCGCTATTCACCCAGGACATAGGAGCAGATGCAGTGAATGAAGACAAAATAGACAGTAGCAACCCCTTGGGTGAAGGGAACTCTGCTGAGAGGGAATCCAGTTTTAATGGACACCAAAGAGTAGTGAACTCAAATGTTGTCGGTCTCGATGTATCAGGAGTGCCTCCATGCAGTTTGGAGGTGACTGGATCCACCAGCTTATCCATGCTTGAGGTTATGCTAATGCTCCAGAAAACCCTGCAGGGCATTATAGAGGTTTCAGTCCTAAATAATGACATTATAAAAAGACAAGGTGACCAATTTAAGGATATAATTGGAGAGTTGGTACAGATTAAAAACTTGATGCCCACATTAGTAAGACCAGAAGAAGCCCAGGAAGAGAATATAGCGGATAGGGGGGAAGTAGCGAGAAGGGCGAGTAGTCATTCAGAGGATGTACCCACAGAATTCATATCCTACTGCCCAATGATAATAAAAAGGTATGGTGGAAGGAAGTTTAGAATGCAAAAAACAACAAAGCAAAGGAAGGGGAAAAAGGCCCCAGTTAACTGCCACCCCGCGAAGCAACAGGAGTATGGGAGGGGGGCCGCTCCAGCTCATAAGACAACGGATAAGCAGCTAAGGTAAGGAATTAAAAAACTAAACTTTTCAGAAATAGGAGCAAGTAGCAATAGACCCGACGATCAAAGCAGGAGGATAACAAGGAATAGATTGGGAAAAGGTGAAAAGGCTATCAGGAGGACCCAATCTGGGGTAAAGGAGAGCACAGCAGTAGATTGGGGGATGGACACGTCTGCAGGTGTGGGGCCTACTAACCCAAACCAGGTGAAGGGGGTTAGAGCTGGAGACAGAGAAGAAGCAAGCAGGCACATAAGGGGAAAGATGCAAGATGGAACATTACAACATCGGCAGCCAGAACTGCCTACAGACAATTGGGTATTCGTAGAGCCATTAGGACAGGAAAAGGGGGGGAAAGAACTAGGAAATTAAACCCCTTAAATCGCTCACAGCTCCTATCGTCTTTTGCAATGTGTCCCAGCCTAAGATATGTTAGTACTGCTGATCTAAAAGAAGTTGGGTTTATGGCGAATAGCAAAGGGGAGGAAATAACAAAGGTCCTACTCCACTCAGCCTTAATAAAAGACGCAATAGAAAAGGCAGAGTCCGAGATGCTTTGGGAAGGAATTTGAATAGTAAAAAGGGTGGAGGTGTTACTGAACAAAACAGGGAACCCTTTCCTTAGGAACCATGCAGCCCTGGATGAAAAACAAATAAAAATGATTAGCCTGGGGAGAGGCAAGAAAGACGCCCTTGAAATTACGATAAAACCAAAAGATCAGAGGTGGGATGTTGAAGATGTCCTTGCTGGGAATAGATATAGAGAACTGGCATACATGAATGGTGAGGAAGACGGTTATATGAGCAACATTGATTAGGAAGAAGGGCCGCCGCACAGCCTATCCATTCTGTCCTGGAATGTAAACGAATACAATAGAATACTGTCACAGGAAGATTTTAAAAACATCTTGAATTAAAATGATATTGTATGCTTCCAGGAAACTTGGCTGTGTGATGAAACCCCTGTAACGGAAGGCTTCACTTACCACGTAAAACCTGCAAAAAAGAACCTATCAGGTAGACCTTCTGGCGGCCAGATGACGCTGGTCTCAACAAGGATAGCCAAAGACATGGAACCCCTTGAACTCAAGTGTAATTGGGCTTTGGGTAGTAGAGTGCGAACCCTAAACAATATGTTGGTGGTCGAAAACCTATGTATTATAAATGTGTACATGCAGAAAGGGAAAACAAACGAGTATAAGATTGACCTGGAATGTTTAAAATCAGACCTGGAATACCTATGTGATTGTTATCCAAGAGATGTGCTCATGATACTGGGGGACTTCAATCATAGATTAAATCCCATTAAAATGGTAGTGGTCAAATGGTAGTTGCGAGGTCTAGGTGGTTGGTGCTTCTTGATCAGAGATAACCCTGGTCTCTGAGAAAAGAAGGGGGGAGAGGAGCTCCACCTTCTGTGAAAATGCAAGCAAAGTCAAGCGCACACAACCTAAATTAGTTGATAGGTAATGTCTTGTGTCATTCAATGAAAGGATAAGATCGAACTCCAATGTTATTATTTTATTTGTGTTTTATTCATCTGGTGAGAAGCTCCCCTGACCAACAGGGGAATTTTTATTTCACAAGAAACCAGCCGACACGTGTTTCGTCAATAACGGGGTAGACCCGTGACTCTTCAGGGCTGGGGAGATAAAGTAAAGTGTGAAACAAAAGGAGACCAGGGTTATCTCTGATCAAGAAGCACCAACCACCTAGACCTCGCAACTACCATTTGACCACTACCTGTAGAGCGCCATCATATTTCTGAACACTTCCATAACACTTTGCTGAACTTCTTACTCATAAGACTCAGAAAGGCAGCCACAGTGGTTCATGCAAGACTTTATACCAGGATTCCAACATGGATAGAGATAAGATCGCCTCTGATTTATGTGACAATCTGGCCAGTGGCACTACACGTAGCACACCCAGTACCAGTGGAAACAACCCGCCAATACAAGGATTAAAAGAGAAATTCATCAGACTTGAGAAACTTAAAAAAACAGAGAACTCCCGATGGTGGGATAGTGCAACACTAAAGCAATATCTGAGACTCAATAGAGTGCCAAGAGGACTACGTTCCCAAACTTTTCCCACCTTCGATGACCTCGATGATGACCTTCTAAACAAATGGGAGGACACGCTCACATCAGGCTCAAAAACACTCATACTAATTCTAATCGAAAATGCAGAACGCAAGGTTGATAAATTACAAGCTGAAATCACCATACTAGAAAAAGAAATTCTGGACATGAATCTAAAAGATGCAACGGAGAAAAATTATAAAATACTTGAAGATGTCCTGTTGAAACACCAGAACGAGATCAAAGACCGCAAAACGAGACAACTGAGACGGGATGAAGCGGACTACCGAGAGGGTCGGGTCTTCACATTCGCCAGAAAATATGACCAGCTTGTGAACAAAACTACACGCAACATCCAAACCTCCAGAATTAATACCTCTTCTATTTCCACCAGTTCGACCTCACTGAATAGCATCCCCCCAAGTGACGGTGAACCAGAAGAACAAACTTCAGCGACAAACACAGCTGAGACCAGAACGACAACAACCAGCTCCTCTACTAATAATTTTTTACGGGAAATACAAACCATCAGGCGAGAGAATCGCTCCCGACCAAATGCAACAGAAAGAAAACAAGGAGAGGCAACAGAGCCGGCCAGGGACGGCTACAAAGAGAAATTACGATCAGGAAACAAGAAGTAGAAGGACCCAACAACAAGGAGGTCCAAGTTGTAAATCTATCTAACAAACAACTTGATACCAATACCATCTCACTTTTGAGCAGGGGCCTTAGTTTCAATCCCCATGAAACAGGTGATCCCTGTAGAGCCAGAATAGATCTCTTCAAATTCGTCCGTAATCTCAAACGACTTTTTGCATGCAGATTTGACCCTCATGACACTCCCACACATGCTCAAGCAGAGGTGCTGCCTAACAGCCTCAGCATTAAGGATGTGCAAGCTACGCACCTTCTCCTGTCCCTCACCGATTTTGATGACCCTCCCAACTCCTTTGAGAACCTTCTAAACGACTTAGAATTGGACACCAATCAAAGTTTAGACAGTGGCCTAAAGAACAAATCTAAATGGACTCCAACTCTCCCCGGTGGCAACCCGGTGGACACTTTTTACAACTTAGTGCTGGCGGACATTGAGAAAAAGGAGAAAAAACTTTATAACAATAAAAGAAGACATTATGACAATCTTACCAGAGATGAGAGACTAGCCTTGAAAGTACTCAGTGAAGATCAAGAACTAGTAATCAAAGAAGCAGACAAGGGTGGTAATGTGGTTATCATGAACAAAGCAGATTACCACAATGAAATTATCACACAACTTTCTGATACCTCCTGCTATGTTCCACTGGAATATAATCCTACAGGACCCCTGACTATACTAATTAACAGACATCTTAATGACTGGAGGGAACATGGCCTGATCAGTGAAGATTCACTGTATATGAGAGTAACCAAACCAACCTACCCTTACCTCTATACTCTACTTAAAATTCACAAAACAGGGGCTTTTCCCCCGGGCAGACCCATCGTGTCTGGTATTGGCGGACCTACGGAGAAACTAGCCCAATATGTGGACGTATTCCTGAATCCAATGGTTAGAAACCTCCCTTCCTTTATTCAAGATACAAAGCATATCCTCAGCATCTTGACAGACATTGAATGGCAACCAGATCTAATCATGGCCACACTAGACGTTGTCTCACTTTATACTTCCATAAATCCAGAAATGGGGCTAACAGCAGTCAACAACTGCCTGAGTAACAGACCCATCACTCTTTTTGAACATACCAAAATGCTCTCCACTATGATGCACATTATTCTGATGAATAATTTTTTTCTATATGACCGAATTTGGTACAGACAAACAAGAGGAGTGGCCATGAGGTCTAGATTCTCCCCTTCTTTTGCAAACTTATATATGGGCGCACTTGAAGCTGAATACATCTGGGGCAATAAGGGAAAACCATGGATCGATCACATAATTTATTGGGGAAGATACATAGATGACTGCCTACTAATATGGTCAGGGTCTCACGTCTCTCTTTTGGAATTCTGTGAGCACCTCAACAACAACCAAATGGAGATGAAGTTCACCAGCAACATCAGCACGACGAATGTGACTTTTCTAGACGTACAACTTTATATCAAGGACAACGCCCTGCACAGCCGCTTCTTCCGGAAAGAAACAGCCTGTAACGCCATACTGCATGCAGAGAGCTCACATCCCGCTCACCAAATCAACACCATCCCATATGGGGAGTTTGTACGCGCAAGAAGAAACTGTAGCGAAAACACGGAATTTGAACGATGCATTGAGGACATGACTCAACGCTTCTCGAGAAGAGGTTACAAACAAAACACTTTGAAAAGAGCAAAGAGAAAAATACTACAAATTGACAGGACAACGACATTGATAAACAAGACAAAGCCTAAGGAGAATAACCAACCCATGAGACTGATCATGGACTACAATGAGATTAGCCTGACGGTCAGGAAAAGCCTCAACAAGCATTGGGGGATTCTACTTGCCGACAGAGCCTTGAAAGATGCAATCACTAATAGACCTCAAATCACCTATCGTAAAGGAAAAAAACTCAGAAATAGACTATGCCCTACCATGCCACGCACAGCAAAACCTACTTCATGGCTAACAAAGAAATCAAAAGGCTTCTACAAATGTGGTTGTTGTAGCATGTGCCGCTGGGCTAAACATGGCACCAAGACCTTCAAAAGTTACTACAAACATGAGTTTAAAATTGACACACACATAACCTGTGACACCAGATATACAGTGTACATCATTGAATGTCTCTGCCAAAACCAATATGTAGGCAGCTCCATCAGACCTCTGAGAGAACGTATCAGAGAACATGCACGTGCCATTCTTACACAAGATGCACGTTACCCTATGGCCACATGCCCTTCACAGGGTCCCAACAAAAAGTTCACCTTCTATGGCATAGATGTGATTGAAGCCCATTCAAGAGGCGGTAATCGTGAATTAAAACTAAGACGCCAGGAAGCAATCTGGATCATGCGAGCACACAGTCTCAAGCACCGCCAGAACACAGACAATGAACTTCATTACTTCTTGTGAATTTGAACTGCCTATAATTTAGAATGTTTGCATAATTGTGAATTCGGTTAGTACTGCACAAATGCTGCAAATTTTATCTTGCCTGGAGACACAAACTCCCTACACAACCCTATACTACTCCACCCCACCTATACATCTATCGTTCTGACTCTAACCGTCCTCTATCTTATTGTGTAAACATCGCCCACTCCATAAAAAAAAAAAAATCATTTCACTCTGCCCCCCGCCCATGTAGGCTTAGCCCCATTTGGATGCACAATTTTGCCTCTGATCCCTCTGGCAATACCACCCGCACCACTTCACACTCTTCCAATACCTTGAGCGTAATCTCTCTTGTGGGTTTTTCCTACCTTTTGTAAACAATAGGACAGTATCTCTCATCTGGCCCATTATAATACAGGGCTTGCCTTTGCCTACCTAAGGGGCCCCCTCTTCACCTTCTGCGACTGACCAACTGATTTGGCGATTTCACTCATAAAACACTTCACCATTTTATTGGCAGCCGACTGACAAAGTTCAATCAGATTTTCCTTCTAATAAATACGACAGCTTTCCAAACGCGAGGCATACTGAATCAACTTAACGGTTTCTTTGTCTTACAGACCGCGTTTCTTCATCAGCATCTTACTTCCTTTATATATTCATTTGAATATCAACCATTGACAATTTTTACGCTCATCTCGGTTTTTACCCATTACTTACTACTTGCTGATATCCGTTAAGACTTTAGTCCATCGTTTATTTTTTTACATTTACTTCCCCTCTCAGACGTACGCTCTAGTTGATATGGGCGGGCCCTCATGCGCCGGGCCGACACGTCATCTAGCAATCGCCTTTATTTAGGCGGAGTATCATCTCATTTGGTGTCTTACTTACCCGGAGAACCAACGTACTTCACTTCAGTCCCGCATTACGGCAACAAGGTAAGACATACAGCTATAGTGTCCCCGGGACATTTCTGTATCCTTTTATTTTTTAGTTTTTCACTCCCATGCCTCGTGGGACGCTATCTGACTGCCCACTTGTTTTCATTCTCCCACAGCCTACGAGTAAGGGCAAGCGGATTTGCTTCCCTATTTTGTCCGACCGCTCACCCGGCGACGGAACATTCAAACCCTTACACCCTTCCCTGACGCTTTTGAAGCACCTTCTTCTCGCGTCTTCTATTGTTTATACCCGATTAGGACCGGGTTGAAATTATCACCGGTCCCCCGGTGAGTCCAGCTATCTACATCTTGAACATACTCATAGGTTCATAATTACTTTTGCCTTTTTACACATTACGCGTCTTTTGTTTAGCTTTCAACTATTCCCACCCCTTTTTTTCCCCCTCCCACAGATACTGCTTTCAGCCTACTTACACAGGTATGCCTTGCACCTTGCTGTTTTTGTCAGTCTCTTCTTTTTCATGATTCAGTGCTGCTATGTACTCATTCTCCTTTCCAGTACCCACCACCACTTACGATAGTCGCGTTTCTGTCTGTCTTATTTTTCCGATACTCCTGTTGTGCACCCACTACGCTGGGCATTTTATTCTTTTTCTCTCAGCTTGCATGCTTCTCGATAGCTTGATATATTAACACTTAATATACATGTTTCCGATTCCGCCCTTGCCTTTTCATGTAAACTCTTTTCTGCGACCCAATCAGCTCTGTCATTCTTTTCTTCTCCTTTTCCGTCTCTTCTGCATCTCGTCACACTCTTTTTAAATTTTTTTGCTTAACTCGAACTTAAGGTGGAATACTGCTGTACATTATGTTGATACTGTAATCATCAGGGACTTTATCATGATACGTTTGTCCTCAAAGAGAATTGCTATTACATGTTTTTTATCCCAAGGTACCCGTTTTCTTCACATATTTCACTCCATTACGGTACATTTGTGCTTGCTTTAATTATGAAACTCTATGTTAGGAGACAATGAATCAACAATTGTGACGCTGGCCTTAAACACTACTAAGAGATACATATTCAGTTCCTTTTGTCTCCCAAGGTACTCCACCGATCGCCATTTCCTTGATACTAGTAGTACTGGTCTGTTTTAACTTAATGCTGCGGAAGAAGAGATTGGGGATATTTGAATGACTTTTCATGTTAATTTGTTTAGGGGCACTACACATCACGCACCACCATTTGTACAGTTGATATATTGATTGATGACTCGTTTTCCTTTCTTTTTTCCCCCAGGACAAATTCTACATTATAATTTGCATTTCTGATTTTTTGTGATTTTCAGCATGTTGTTTTCTCCCCACATGACACACACCATGTGGTTTTCTCTTGCGTCGCTGCATTTTTTTTAAATGTAATTTTTTTCTAAATGTAATATTTTAAACTCTAGCAGCTCACCACCACACTGAAAACACTCACTTTGGATTGATGTTTCACTCGGGTGCTCTCTCCCTTTAGGCACACACCAGTTCTACTCCCGTTCACCTTCTCTGGTTTCCACGTCTCTTCAATTGGCCCTGCAGCCAATCACCTCGTTCCATCACACCCTTCTACACTGGCCTTCTTTAGCCGTCTCCATTAGTAATTTACCCTTATTCACCCCCCCCTCCCCCAACCTTTTGTTTCACACTTTACTTTATCTCCCCAGCCCTGAAGAGTCACGGGTCTACCCCGTTATTGACGAAACACGTGTCGGCTGGTTTCTTGTGAAATAAAAATTCCCCTGTTGGTCAGGGGAGCTTCTCACCAGATGAATAAAACACAAATAAACATTGGAGTTCGATCTTATCCTTTCATTGAATGACACAAGACATTACCTATCAACTAATTTAGGTTGTGTGCGCTTGACTTTGCTTGCATATAAAATAGAGCTTGCACAATTTCCCCGTCGTGACATCTCAACTCAAGATGATGAGCTTGGGCAACTGCTGGGGGTTATGGGTCTGGTCTGCGTAAATGGAAGAAAGGAAGCAGACCGGCCCGCGAATCGTACTTTTAAAGTAGGGCAACAAATTTGCCCAATAGATTACGCATTCATACAGGCCTGGAATTTTTATCTAATTAAACAATTTAAAATTCTCAGGGTGGAGGGTAGTGATCACTACCCACTGCAGGTAGAACTCCAGGTAAATAGCTCCCCACATAGACAAAAAGTGCTACCAGTAGAGGTGGAATACCCCAAGCGACTCACTACGAGAATTACCGATGAATACATAAAAAAAACCTGAGTGCACACCAGTTAACTGTGAATTTAGATAACCTAGCACCAGAGGAGGGCATACCTGGTATGAGGATACAATAAGGGATATGGTGGAATGCCTCAGGATAAAATTAAAGCACGGTAAACATAAATCAGTAAATAGTGTGAAACCATACCCCAGCAGTACCATCTATTGGTTCGATGACGAATGCCGGAAGGTAAAGGCCAATATTAGAAAACAGGAGAGACGCCGAAGAGGTAATTATAGTGATGAAGCGGTAATAGAACTTAAGAAACTAAAAATAAAATATACGGCCACTATTAGAGATAAAAAAAGGATTTTTAAGGACAAATGTTGGGGGAATTTACTCGAGAAAATTGAAGAAAAAAATGTGAGAGGCTTTTAGAAGTTAATTCAGGAATGTACGGGGAAAGTCTTAGGAACCCTACACTGCTCGGTGCCAGAGGACAAGTGGGTGACCTATCTGGAAGAAATCTATGGTAAATGGCCAAACAGGGAGGGAAGAACGGCCAATGACTGGCCTGGAATAAGTGAAGAAACAAAAGAATGTACGGGGAAAGTCTTAGAAACCCTACACTGCTCGGTGCCAGAGGACAAGTGGGTGACCTATCTGGAAGAAATCTATGGTAAATGGCCAAACAGGGAGGGAAGAACGGCCAATGACTGGCCTGGAATAAGTGAAGAAACAAAAGTACACTTCTCCCCAGATGCCATTAGAGGTATAATAAACAGATTAAACCTAACACGGGCTGCAGGCCCTGATAATTTACCAGCTATTATAATAAAAACGAACATAGAATGGTGGGCGGAGTTTTTTTCTAATATGTTCCAAGGGATTTTAAACACAGGCAATTTCCCAGATAATTGGAAAGGGGCTAATGTCAGGCCAATACATAAAAAAGGCGATGTAAACTCCCCAAAAAATTACCGCCTAATAAACCTTTTGGATATAGGCGAAAAGGTCTTCTCTAAAGCAATTTTGGGTTTACTAAAGGATTGGGTGGATGACAAACAGATAGTACCACCAGAACAGGGGGGGGTTCAAAGAAGGCCACTCAACCGTTGACCACTGTTTTGCTCTTTGGTCCATTGCACGGAAGTCGATCAATCAGGGGGGTAAATTATTCTGCTGTTTTGTGGACTTCCGTGCAGCTTTCGATCTGGTGGACAGGGAGCAACTGTGGTCAAAATTGGTTGGGTATAAAATACAGGGTGACCTGCTAGCCCTAATCCAAGCACTGCATACAGAAAATTGGGCACAGATAATTCTGGATAAGGAGGGAGGATTGACGAAGAGAATCCCAATCGGGAACGGTTTAAGGCAGGGGTGTGTACTCGCCCCCCTACTATTCTCTCTGTTCTTAGCAGACCTACCCCAAACATTAAGAGGTCAGAGGGGCGAACCCAAAACTGGGAGGAAACCAGATATCATGCCTCCTCTATGCTGATGATCTGGTAATCATGGATCAGACGGAGATAGGCCTCCAGAGAAAATTAAATCGATTCAAAGAATACTGTACAAGCAAAAAACTAGTAGTAAACATGGAGAAAACAAAAATTGTTTGCTTTGGTAGGAGGAAAACAAAATTTTCTTGGTACCTGGGCACAGTATTGCTTGAGAGGGTAGCTGATTATAGATATTTGGGAATGTGGTTTTCTGGTACCCTGAAATGGTATACTCATTTACAAGCATTACAAATGAGGGCATTGGCGTCTGTGAAAGGCTTAAAAAGATTCAATAATACTTATGGAGAAATGTCGGATAGACCGGTCCTAAAAGCCTACCAAGCAATGGTGCCCCCTCAATTCTTGTATGGAGCTGAAGTTATTTACTTAAGCGATAAGACCTCCTGGGATAGAGAGGAGGGAAATATACTAAAAAGCTTATTCGTACTGCCTAAATCTTCTATGGTACAGGCGGCAAGACTTGAGCTGGGAATTACCTCGTGGGCGATAACTGCCTCTATGGCCCTTGTACGATTCTGGCAGCGATTGGGAGCAGAGGAGCTCCTCAAAATCTCCCAGTGGGCCAAAGAGGAAATTGCCACGAGCGAGCTACCCTGGGCAAAAGAGACTAGAGCATCAATAAGTAATGCATATAGTGTGCTCGAACTGAAGGTTTGCCCGCTGCCAGACCACATAATAATAGGTAAGAAAGAACTAAGGCTTCAAGGGACTGATATGTCCAGTACTTATGACCGGGAGTACCTCTCACAAAAAAGCTCGGTAGCCCACATGACATCGGCCTGGGAGCTTGACCAACATTTTCCCTATGTGGACCGGCTACCAAGTCATAGCTTAAGGCGGGAAGTCCTAAAAATGAGAATTGGAATAAACCCATGTTACGCTAATAATGGAGCTCGAAATCAAATGATAGGATGTAATGGTAATTGCACTTGCACTTTAGGTACTACTTGCAATATTATACATATTTTACTAGATTGTATGTGGTTTTTAGATATACGAAAGGAGTTTTTATGTCCGATTTTTAAAATTTATAATATTACGAACAGGATGCAAGCCGCTAATCTGTTGGTGGAAATGGGGAACTTAGATATAGTCTGTGCCCTGGGGAAATATATGAATAAAGTTAAGGTGTTCCTCAAATGCACAGAGTAAGAACTAATAATATAAGTCCTCGACATTAAATAAGGGTGAAACAATTAGTGTTTACAGTAGTAAGTGCTGCATGATTAAGGAGGTGTTGTATAGGTATGAATTAAGTGATTTTATTAATTTAATTGTTATAATACTCCGATTTTAAAAATGATAGTCAAATTATATGTATATCAAGAAGTAATATGTTTTTTGATACCGCCGTGTTATGTATCTGTTTTTGTTTTTCCTTTTTTAGTAGGATAAGAGGTAAATTGTACTTTTATGGTTGTAACAAACCAAATAAAGTTTGTTTTGACTGACTGAGTGACTGACTGCTCCAAAGGAAAAGAAAATGTAGTGCTTACAAATAAGTGCGTGGCTGTGTGTGTGTGTGTGTGTGTGAGGGCGATGGTGAAGTGGAGATGAAAGGCAGTACATACAGAAGGGGAGAGTGAAAAGGATAATGAAGAGAAAAAAGGTGAGGTGTGAAATGTGCAAATTAAAGTTTTCAGAAAAATGCAGGAATAAAAAGGGTATATGTATCTAACAGAGGGAAAGATTGCAACGAAAGTAGGAGGGATTCTCTGAAGACCAGCACCCATTTCACCGAGCTTAGTAAATTTTAATTCACAGATACTTACTTTCAGAATAGAAACACTTCCAATTCTAAACATTCACTACAAAATCTTTGTAGTTGCTGGTTTATTTGTTCCTGCGTGCCCTTGCATACATAGGCTGTGCCTCTTGGAAATGATTCCTAGTAAAGATTCGATGACTACACCTCCATTCGAGACCCCTTTCATTGTGTGTGCCTTTATGGATTTTGTGCAAGAAACCGAAAATAGATAAAGACTGATTGATTCCTAGTAAAGCTTCTACAACCCCCCCCCCCTCTTCGAGACTCCCACTTTCTAATCTCACTTAAACCAAGATCTATAACCAATCCCGTACCTGCAGTATCAGTTTTTTCCGGCTGTGGGTGTGTTGTAACGAGCCCCCATTTGAGCTAACGCTGTCAGACACAGCACGGTGGCCGAGAAGGTCATAAAGAGGAGGAGGTAGTGTACTGTTTAGAAACCTATCTCAATTAGTGCAGCTGATACCGATATCAGCCACTGAGGCTAATCCCCAAAACAGCTCCCTCACAATGCTTCAATGCATCCAACTGAGACGGTGCAGAGCCTGATAATAGCGATGTGGCCTAACGGCCAGAGCTGCCCACTTTTAGAGCTGGGGAACCACGTTCGAGTCTCGGTGTCACCTCAACATCTTGTAATTGTGGGCAAATCATGTAATCTTCCCACGCCTACAATAAAATGGACGTGTGCTTGTGTAATGTAACTGGTGCTCATGTGAAGCCTCCAATATACCTTCGGGTTGAGATTGCACTATATATATATAAAATTGCACACAAAACAAGAGGGTTGGGCCAAACAATGAGCAAAATAGTCTACTTGGGGTTACAGGATGGAAGCGAAGGGTTGTGATGGTCTGCCAATCACAGATGGGGCAAGGGAGAAGAGCTGAGAGAGGGCACATAAGGGAAAAGGCAAGTGATGGTAGGCCACATAAAGTGAAGATTGCTGGATTAAAGGAACTGGGAGATATTTTCAAATGTCTACGGCATGTGTGAGGTGGCTCAAGTGTGGATTGTTACGAAGTGACATTGTATAAGCAAGGAGGGGTGGCTATAGCATGTAAGGCACTGAAAGAGATTGCTTTCTTCTTAGTGCAGACCTCTCTAATTATAGGTTATTTTTTCAGCACTCCAAGGGCGCAGCTGCAGAGAGGGCTGGCGTGCCCGTGGTGAAAGTGCCAGAGTACACACTCTGGAATGTGCAGGAGGGCTCCTTCAGCAAACTTCAAGCATGCTTCACTCGTAAAGTGTGGCTGTGGCCTCCGTACACCGCCATGGGTGCGAACATTTGTGCAGGGTGCTGGGTGGACACGCTGTGTGAAGGTGATCAGTGTGCCCCTTTGCAAGGATTTAGCATGCACCAATTTGCACAAAAGTGCTGACTGAGTCCTTTGTTTAAAAGTGCTGGAAGTGCTCTTTGTGTGCAGGAGGCCTCCTTCAGCAAACTCCAAGCAGGCCTGTAAAGTGTGGCTGTGGCCTCCGTGCACCGCCATGGGTACGAACTTTGTGCAGGAGGCTGGGTGGACACGTTGTGTAAAGGTGATCGGTGTGCCCTGCAACAATTTGCACAAAAGTGCTGACTGAGACCCTTGTTTAAAAGTGATGGACGTGCTCGTTGTGCAATGTGTGAGCCCTTTGTGTAAATGTGCTGGATGTGGTTGTGCAACATTGTGGAGGCGACCTTGTGCGTGGTGCTGATTGAGCTCTTGGTGTAAAAGTGCGGATTGAGCCTTTGTGTAAAGTGCTGGCATGGCCATGCGGGAGTGCTGGGAGATGAGGGTTTGGGCGCCGTTGATAGAAGATGGAGTTGGCTGCTGGGCGCTGCCCATTAGCGGGTGGCTACCTGTGAGGGTTTGGGGGTGCTGCTTTGGACTAGAGTGTGGCAGACCAGCGGTGTGGCATTGCTCTGCGGACAGCTCGCACTGATCCCGGCAGGGCTCTCGGGGGGCGGAGTCGGTGCAGTTGGACGACGGAGGGGTGGCGGATCGCAGAGTGCCTTCGCTTAAGAAGAACGTTGGCGGGCTAGGCATGGCCATATTGGGGGGTTGTTTCTGGTGCGGATGAGGAGACAGGGGGCCTTGGGGGGGTGGGGGGGTAAATCCAGGGGAAAGAATAAACAAGGCTGAAAAGCAGGGGTTAGTGGAATAGACAAGGGGTTTAAAAGAGAGGGGCTCATTTGTAGACATGCGGGTCAAAGACAAGCGGGACCAAAAGAGACGTAACGAGAGAAACGTCAAGGGGATATCACTTTAGAAAACACAAAATACCACTTGAAGATAATACAAGGGGAGCACGGGGCAGGAAAATTAACAAGCTCTTGGCATTGCTGTGGGGGGCGGGAGCGCATTGGCGGGGGAGCAGCAGTCTTTGATGTGCAAGCGAGTGGGAGGGAACACCATATGGGGTGTGATTGATTGAGAAGTGAGGCGCGCGCAGGCGAAGCGCCACGGTTGATTACCTCACATGCATTGGGGACAATCCTCGCTGGTTTCAAGAGTTGTTTTGCCTACAATACTCTCGAAGAACAACGCATGCGCGTTGGTTCTACGAGACCTAAAAAGAAGTGGGTGGACTAACCTAGTTAATCAGTATGCAAGTGACATCACAGCACGTGGCATCACAAGAAGTGGCATCATAAGAAGTGACATCAGATCTTAAGCCCTGGCATATATGTTTAGCAGGTTTATCAAGAGTACATTTGAGCACAATTCGAGTATACATGCAAACCCTCCTGATTTAGGCCGAAGATTCTCACTTTTGTAATCTACACATAAAACAATGTTGTCTTTTGTCAGTGCAAACTTCTTATACCCATCGTGCTTTATATGAAAAAATAGTGATATTTAAATTAATCCAACGCCTCTTCAGGAAAAGTAAGCCCTACATAAATGCTATTTATTTTGTGTAAATACTGGGAAAGACCAATACATCTCACTGATATTCTTACAGTGCATGTATATCTCCTAAACAGGGACTGAACAAAGTGAAAAACTGCCTCTCAAGTAAGTGTGAAGTGCTAACAAGGTGTGAGCCTTTGTTTCCCCTCCACTAGAAGACTCAAACAAAAGGAGGTCTGATAACCCCTCTGATGATTCGGCCTTTGTTATGGCCCAGCAGGAGTCACAAAGAAGAATGCTCCGTCCCAGCCTGCAAGTTGTTGCTTATTGAAAGTGGGCAACATCGTACAGGCTCTGCTGAATGTGTCCCGGTGTTTGTAAATTACACAGGGACAAATTCAGCATATTTTTCAGTGGGGCACAACTTCTTGGCAGGGTGGACAGCGTCCTGTGAAAATAGTGGGTAGACGTCGTCCACCCACGTGTACCCCCAACTGGTGCCCTACTAGTTAGCATATTCATTTGGCGCATGCTTCCGTGAGCTCTGTGCCGTCCAGACAGCAAGGCCAGAGAAAATGTGGGAGGAGCAGGCGGCTTCTGCTCTGCACTTTCACATTTCAATCTGCTGTTCGTGTGCGCGCCTGATTAACCCGTTTGCAAACCTGTACTAAAGTGACTAAAGACCAAATAACCCCTCTCAAAAACCACCCAGTGCAGTAACTAGCTAAATAGACTATGATTATAAGAAATACCATAAAAAGGACCTGCAGAGCTACTCAAAGATGCCAGTGTACTGAAAACCATAAACTGCAGTGTTTCACTCCTCATTTTCCAGCACACTGTTGCCCTCGGTGGTCATCACGCACCACATGGAAACACTTTCCACACAGGATCACACACAACAACCTTTAACCAGACAACCGACATGGCATAGCTTGCTGGCCATGTATGCAAGTACTTCAGGGCCCCACATAGGTGGAGTAATCACTATTTAGAACATTGGAATGTTGAGCGCTCCATTGAAGACAATAGAGTGCTTCGGGCTTCTAATGGCTGGTGGAAGCCCGGAGCATCAACATTCCAACGTTTGTTCACAGCTGTTGCTGTGAAGAAAGGCCTCAAGAAGCCCAATGGGATCTCAACCCCCTCAGGCTCTGTGAGGCCTTTATTTTACAAATGAGAACATTCTGCCCTCTGGAGGTAGAATGTTCTGATAGCCTTAGAACCGTCCGTAGCAGGCTCTACTGGCGATTAAAGGCCCGCTCCCTTGTTAAAGGCCCTCCTTCGGCTCGGGCATTTAACATTGGAGCGAGCCTTTAATGGTCGATAACGCAGCAACGTCAGGCTCTAAGGCTATAATACATGCTGTAATACAATACACAAAGAAACTGTCTAATGTGAATGTTGCCACCCATTCTACCTTTCTTGACGAAGAACATCCACTACAAAAGACTCATGAATGCATATTGCTGTAAAATCCATCTACAAAACTGTACAAAAAGTTACCATGCACAAGTATCTATGCTTTGAAGTGGGCAACATGTTCTTTTACAAAATACATAAAATTGATTAAGACAACTTCAAACGTTTTTAAAACGATGTACCAGATGCTATACAGGATATAAAGTGATTGGTATCTGATATTTATAGTTGAAAACTAAAGGTCACATTACCTTCTCCTCAATGCCAAAAACGACTTTAAGTAGGTCAATGTCATTTGAAAGATATTTGCTTACTTTTTAGCTTATAGTAATCTGTTTTTTCCTTCATGGCAGCAGAGGGCTAAGCTTCTTTGGAAATTAAAACTGGAAACAGCAAGTGTAGATTAAGATGACAATAAATCAGTCTTTGTGGTTTTTGAAGCTTCATAGGTCCAGAGGCTGAAGCTTTCACAAAAGCTTCATCCTTCATGCCGTTAGGTGACATGTGCAGGGTTTCAAGCTTCTTAGGAAACATCTTTTCGTTGCATTTATTCTTTGCCATTGTTTTGTTGCCTACTTCTTATTTAAAAGAATATTTTTGCTCAGTGATTCCAATCCTTTCAGCTTTTTTAATGTGTCTTTCTTTATTCAGACCTTTAGACCTTCATACCAGCAGATCCCTGAACTTGCCTTAATTTAACAAAAAACACAGAACAGAGAGTTCCATATAGATACCCTTTAATTTCCATCTCTGGCTTGAAGGTCTGTGTGCTGCATTGTTTAAAGCCAGACCCACAGGCTTTGCCAAGCCTTATTTCTTTTTGCCGATGCTGTTAAGGACTAACAACAAGCACTGGCAAAGCAAACATGTCACTAGCTCCTTTCAAAGGCAAGACCTATTGGCTTTGTCAGTGTACAATATATACGGCTTGAAAGTGCTGTAAATAAAAGGTGCTAGTAATAACCGATTTAAAGGTACTCAATTTACTGACCTCGGAAAGATGGCAGTGACCTTGTTGGGAACTGATGATTAGCTGCAGATCACTTTACTTCTCAGCTGCAAGCATTTTACGCAGTCTTCCTGTGGGGTGCATTTTCTGCCATGTCCCAGATACCTAGCACCCACTTGATGGGGTAGAGTAAATTACCTGCTACAATATCACTGCACCATTAGGAGTTCCAAACATCGCAGAATTAACCATGAGATCTGTGTGAGCAATATTGTCAGCAGTTTTACCCCTCAATCTGATCACTGATGAAACAGTTTGTGGTGCCACGAGGTGTAATTCGGAGAGCACTGCCGAGAGGAAATATGTGTGGTCTCCTCTTCTGTGATACCAATGTACTTCTGCGCCAGTACCCAGCATAAGGTGGTCTTTATCGACTTGACTACAGCTGGCCATCAAAGCTGAGACTTAGGCTAGGATCCTTGCTCAGACTCTATGCACATCCCCGATGGCCTGATGCATTCTGTCACAAGTGAGAGGCTGATTTAGAAAATATCTTCAGAGATGTGAACAGACACACTTTTGTAGTCAGACACAAGTGTCAAATATATCCACCAACTAATTAACGCTGAATTGCTCCTTCAAGTTTATTAATAACCAATCTTATACTACATGAGGTGGATAATGAGATGTGGTAGATGAAACTGGCTTGGAGCAGACTTTTCATACCAAAAGGATCGTAGTGCATAGTGGGATTGCAACAATGTCAAAATTGAATCCTCGACTGGAGTGGGGATTCAAACATTTTCCAGTACAAAATAAAGTTAATTGGGTGTGAGTTCTAGTAAGTTTCTACTTGTCAAGTGGATGGGCTTTCCTTAAAAATTCCAACAAACAAAAAAAACCCACGTCAATTTTGCTGCCCTCATTTTTAAAACCCATAACCCTATGCTGTGTAACTTATCGACTGTTGGAAATGTTCTTCTGTCGAATCGGTCTTCCATGTGCCTGTTGACTGGGTTAAGACTATCTTAATGGCATTCGGTCTGGGAAAGCACATACAATACCACGCGGTATGCATGACTGTCAATCCCCTGACATATTCCTCAGTTTGTACCATGATTGTAGATCTGTGTTTTTCTTCCTTTTCCCTTGCATATATATCCGGATTGGTGATTGTTCGTATTGTGCATTATTTAAATGAATCGTAACATTAAATCCAAGAACACACTTAAGAACTTGCTCAAACCAGCTCTTAATTATTTCCATTGAATAAGTCAACCAAATTTATAGACTTTATTTAGGATTTTACATGTACATTAAACATTATACAAACATTATTACAACAAAGTCACAATTTACAAAATGTGATAAAAACAAATATTTACAAGATCGCCTTAGCGAAGGAATTCAGTTCTACTATGAAGAGCATTAAGAACACGATTTAAATATATAAACATTCGAACTGAAGCAAAGACAATTAAAACACATTATAAAATTTCATACAAATATTTTTTTTTAAGTTAAAAAGGATTTAGAAACTGTACACTATATGCAGTTCGTTATTTTTTGTAACGATTATATTTCAAGTCTGCAAGCAAAAAAAACCCTGCTTGCATTAAAGAGTTAAAATCCATCTTCCTCCTCCTCACCGTCGACCTACTCCACCTTCAAAGCATACATGATGTCGTCTTGACTCACATTTAGCCTCACGCGCAGCAGAAGATCATTCTTGCTGGGCTCCACGAGCAGCAGGCGACATGCTCCAAGCCGCAGGCAAACTGCCATAGCTTCTGACATGGTAGGAGGTGGGAGCCCTTCAATTCTGCAGAGAGCCACTAATTGATGGTAAACCTGAAAAAGAAGACATGTTTATAAGGTTTTCACATACCTGCGAGATTTTGGGCCAAATAGTTAATGTCCTAATTTGCACAAAGCCATCACAGCCATTCACTGCGGCCTTTCCGCTAGGTCTGAGCTATTGAAATATCATATACATTATTTATTTTCTAGAATTACATATATAGCTTGTTTAAACTGTTCTATTCATGGCTAAGGATTTGAGCATGTTCAGTATCTATTTAAAAAGGAAACTGCATAGTGACAAGGGTTTTTCATAAGGCGGTAATACAACAAATACATCATAACTAGCGAATACCGGAAAAATGATATCCTCAAAATTACCAAATATTAAGAAAGGGTTCCATAGATTTTGAAGGCCCATTTTCCTGGCAGCTACACACCGACTCCAGCTGGTATGGGTCTCAATCCTAACTCTCACTAAGAATCCTCCACTGAGCCTGTTCAGAATGCTTTTTTCCAGAGCAGTCAACTAACCTGGTGAACAGGAGCACCTTTATCGGATACCTTGCTGTAAAAAACAGGATTGTTATTTGGGGTGGGTGACCACCCATCTCAAAGAAGAGTCACCAGTGTGAACCGTCAAAGTCACTAAATGAACCCAGCTCAGATTTCCTGGTAGCTATGGCACAGAGCAAGTTAGGGCAATGTGCAAAGTACGTATGTAGAACCAAAAACAGTAACGAAGTCAAGATTCAAAACAATAAAAATCCCAAATCCAATTAGAAAAATGGAGTAAAATGTACTAAGCATGGAGGAATAAGCCTGAAAACAGAGATGTATTGAGAATAAGCACACGAAAGCTGATGACACTAAAGTTCAGACATGTTTAATGATACCAGAGGCAATTCATGATTTGAGAGGAGGTGCTGACTATTATGAAGCCATATCCAATTTTCGATGTATCAGACATAATACAGAAGAAGTGTGCCAGCGAACAACACTTTTAGCAATTGTTACGTTTTTACATTGCAAATGGGAGGGCCAAGCTAAGCATGTGCTTTCTCAGGGGTCTACCTACATACATGGGAAGTAGGTCCCAATTCTGGGGCATCCCTAAAGACTTAGGGGAGAGGAGTTGGCCTAACGGCTAGAGCGCTCGACCTCGGACCTGGAGATCTGGGTTCGAGTCTCGGTAACGACGCCAAAACCTCCTGTGATTCTGGGCAAATCACTTAATCTCCCTGTGCCTAAAATGAAATTGTTTCCTCATGTAACGTAACTGGAAAATATGTAAAGCGCTCTGATACCTGATTCGGTTCGGGTCTAGTTCGCGCTATATAAAACTCTGCCCCAAAAAATAAAATAAAGACACAAAAATGGGAATAGATCAGGGCGCCCTATGTGCACAAGTGAATATGACAGGATAAACAAAAGAGCCAAGACTGGACTCAATTACCAATTCTCATTCCTGACCCCAAGCTGGAGATCAGTGCTGTGGGTCCTGAGAGAACAAGACAAATAGGCAAACAGACATCCCCCACCATTAGGCGCTAGCATGTTATTATTCATCACCGGGTGACAACATTAGAGAGACATCCAGAGCAAAATGAAAAGACCAGATATAGGAGTTGAATAATAAAATAATTAATGCAAATGACATGAATAACAGGATAGCAGCAGAAACGGGATCATCAGGAAATAAAGACGAGACGAGGAAAAAACCCACAACTGCTTAAGGTGTTCAGCCACGCTCTCAATTGCATCTGTGGTAGGATAAATGGTTATCGATATTAGCCACTATCACAAGTATAAGAGAAGCGAACAAGGACTACACAGCAGGACATAACATTTGATACTGATATTGAGAAGGCTTCCCAGATTATTATTTTTTTTTTTTAAGTCTATTGGTATTTTCACTCACTTACATATATGCAGTTACAAGAGCAATACAATCCTTGTTCATGGGATATTACATCACTTTACGTTTTTTGTGCACTTATGGCTACATCAGAATTTGCATCTAGTTTACCATTCCCCACGTTAGTTGTCAGTAATGCGATAACCTGGAAATCCACTTTATAACATGTATCATTTTATCACTCCTGTTTATGGGCGTTCCCAGGGCAGTCAACAGTGTCCTCTAATTGTGTATGCTGATCGTTTATGCCATATAAGAAGAACTCAAATTATCCAGCTTTAGCGTAATAGGGAAACTAGAAACAGTGTGTCTGTGTGTCGTCCGTTGGGCCAAACCATCTCTCAGTATTTCTGGGGTCAGACTCCCCTTATGGGAGGATTTGGTCAAACCCCAAGAGAAGGGTAATGGGAAGGCGCAGGGTGGGGTGGGGCTATCTGGGCAGGAGGCGGGTGGGCCTTGTCGCATGACCGTCTCTGTCTTTCAACACCTTCTGTCCAGGGACGGAATAGTTTCCTCAGGTGCTCTCCACACTCCCTGTTTTATCCAGACTCTCACTGAACTGCACTTCATTACTGGTATTCCATGCTCGTAGAATCTCTGTCCATAGCCCCGCCAGTGGGCGACGATGCACCCCTCTGGCATCCTCACATTGTAGCGTCCTCCCTGCCCGAGCGTCCTCTCCTCCGCCCTGGCCCACATGTCTACATTCTTTTCCCATGTGGTCACTGTCGGCCTATCGTGGACTTCAATATCAAGGCTATCTGTCTGCGTGCCAAGACCAAGTCCAGGTCTGCAGATCTGGAGCCCACTTTTCTAGCCTTGGGCCTGGCAGGTCTCTGCAGTGCAGGGGAGTGTGCGGGCCAAAAGCCGGCTGGTGGAGCTCTCATTGATCTCCATAATCCTTGTAACCTTGTACATTCCCATACCATATGAGCGAACCCTGCATCTAGAGTTCTGCATCTGGGGCAGTAGTGATCTACTCCTCTGTTCATTATGTTCAACCTGTGGGAGGTCAGGTAGACAATGTGAATATAGTTAAATTGAATAAGCTTCAGTTTGGAGTTCCTCGACATCCGTATCGGACTCCTCAACACCAGTTTCCTTTCTCCATCCATAATATGCACATGCCCTCCAATCTGCATACCTTGGCTGTGTCCTTGCTGTCTAAAAAGCTCTGCCAAGGGTTCAATGGCCAGTGCAAACAAGAGTGGGGACAGCAGGCATCCTGGTCTGGTTCCTCTGTGGAAAGTGAACGATTGTGAGATCACCCCTCCCTGTCCTGATCCGCGCTGTGGGGCACGCGTACAGTAGCTTCACCCACCTAATCCATCCACCACCCAAGCCCATACTCCCCATGGTTGCATTTAAAAAGTCCCACCTGACAGAGTTTAATGCCTTCTCTAGGTCAACCGACATAATAAGTGCCTCAGGGTACCGTTTGTTATCCAAATGGTGAAAGAGCCGGCGTAGGTTGCCAGATGTAGACCTGGTTTGTATGAAACCATTCTGGTCCTCATGTACCAGGTGTGGCATATAAGGCGAAACCCCTCATGGCCAGGACCTCAAAGTCTATGTTTAGCATAGAGAGGGGAGAAACTTTGAGGGTTTGGTCTTTGGTAGTGGGATCACTAGTGCGTCCTTGGTAGAGACTGGCAATACACCCCTGGCCAGTGCCTCTGCATATAGTGCCTCCAGCTTAGGTGTTAGCAATTGTACAAAGGTTGAGTTAAACTCTGTTGGTAGGCCACATGGAGCCTGCCCGTTCACCATCTCTTTGATTGCTGCACTCCGCTCCTGTGCCATTATTACCCCCCCCCCCCCCCTTCCCCTCCTGCAGCCTGTCTTCAGTCTCAGGTGTGTTAGGAAATTTGTTACATGTGTTAGCAGCTGTGCTCACCGCTTTCCATACAATGTCTCATTATACGTACTAAGTGCCTGGTTTATTTCAACAGGAGAGTTTTGGGATGCCCATGTGTCTTTAAGTAGAGGTGTTGATCTGTCTAAGTATATATCTGCTACAGAATTAAAATCTTCCCGCAGGAGGTGGTAATCTGTCCTAAATTGGAGAGGGGCATGGATAATCCTCTAAGGAACATGAGGTGGTTGTAGTTCGGGGCATATATACTCCCTAAGTTGATCTCTTTTCCCAGCAATCTGCCTTTTCCTAACACACACCATCCCTTTGGGTCTATAATTGAGTGCTCTACTTCAAAGGGTGTGCCTGCTCTAATCCATATTAGTTTACCCCTCGAAAACGCAGCGCAAGATGTGGCATAGAGCTGGCCCGGCCATTTTCCCCTCATACGGGCACCCTCTTCTGTTGTGAGGTGGGTCTCTTGCTCCGCTACGTGTGATGTAGCTGTGTATTTTATGGCAATTAGCGGGCGGCCCGATCCCGCTCACATTCCTTGAGAATATTTTCACCTCATGAGGTCTCGTGTGTGCCATCTACTTATTGGAAAATCCCCCTCAGCCCGCCGCCCCACCCCTACCTCCCTTTCAATGATAGTTGTGTTTGCCCCTCGGACGTTAGCCAAACTGCCCAAAACTAGTAACTCCCCGTCCCCATGGCAACTGCTGGCTGCCCAAACCTGTAAAAGAAACATGATGAAGAGATGCCCTTCACTAGAGCTCTAATAAAGGCTATCCGGTTGGGGTAGGCCATAGGACAATGCGCCTGCGTCGCCAAAGGTTCGGCTACCTCAGCAGTTGAGTAGTGACACCACCCCCCGGAAACAACACCAAATAATAACTGCCAGTATGAGACTTCCCAGATTGCACTGATCGTCTTTTTCCCCCACTGGACAAACCTACACCCAATAGATCACAGTGGGCAGAACTACTAATCCTCTAGCTCCCACATCCAACACAAAATACAAGACAGTAATACTTCTAACATGTCCACCAGTCCAGATAAACGAGTCCTACAGAGCTCAGGTATCCTATACATGTGAGTATCAGGAACCTCACTAAAGCATGCTGAATAAACATTCATGCAGATACACATTAGCACACTGGAAGGGGTGCACATGAAAGTGGTGCTGTACAGATGCAACTGTTGTTTGGTTATCACTGTACACACAACCGTGCTGTAGGAAATAAAGACAACTGCCAATAATCCACCATGAATTGAGCTATGGGGATTTGATAATGTCCAAAGTAACCGTTTAACCAGCCCACATGTCTCAAAAGCAGTGCAAATCATTTACCAGTCCTACCGGATTACACATACCAGTATTAGTAAATACCTCTGGCAACACACCCCAAAACACTACTAACCATTTACAACTTGCATACAAACATGAAAGCAGCACGTTCAGCAAGCGTACACTAATGATCATTCAAACCAAACAACCAAGAATGAAACTGGAGTCTGTGATGAATCATCATCAAGACCATAGTGAGAAGGTTCCTTAATGCAGACAGCACTCCTAGGCCATACATTTCTATAACAAAACAGAACGTTAAGTAACTGAGGGCATCCAGTACCCTTTGCAGATGTAGATCTCTAACTCTCTGTGAATGTTTTACAATGGAAAATCGCCAGGCCATGTCCCTTCGCACAGACCATGCAAGGGTTGGACTAAAAACGACAAGCTGAATCTGTAATACTTAGGGCAGACAGATTATAATGAAAATTGCAAACTCTTTCGTTTCAAATAAGTCATAAATGTTGGTAGATCAGATATAATGCTAAACCATAGAAAATTGTATATGAATAAATTTTCTGAAATGATTAAAAGTGGTAAAGAACTTGCTCAGACCGCTCAGAGTTAAAGAAGAACAACATGGAAGGAATTAAAGATTAATCAGCCCATTAGACAAGAATGGAGTATTGCAGGTACATTGGCAGGCAACAATGGCCAGATACAAAGTATTTCTGCGGACACCTGTGGGTGAAGAAGCTTAAATCTTAACTCTACAAAATAACCTCAAATAAACAAAACAATGAACTTAATTTCAATTATACTAAAATCACCAAGAAATCTGTAGATGGATACATTATGGAAAAGCGAATAATGGGATGCAGAAATCGCTCCCAAATACCAGGACAGATAGGTGGTGGATTACTGAAAAGGGAAAAAGAGGGTGAAAGTGAAAACTGAACAGGAATCTTAATGGAACCGTCAGCTTAGCAGGCATTAACTATATTAGGCACAGCATTGCAAATGGAAGTTGCTATAGGTATTTAGTTTGAAATGCAACATTGTAAAATGGGGCATCTCCTAAACAGCTCAGCATCATGCCCAATAAGAGGCAGCACAATGTCTTACTCTTTGGCCAACCGCTTTCCAACCAATGCTCAGATGTGTGCCCCCAATTAGAGGCTCACATTTTTAAGAAGATAAAAAAATAAAACAGACACAAAGTCTACTAGTGACCCAAGACTACCAAATCCTTGGTCAGTCTCAGCTCCACTGGAGAGTGGAAGCCCTTCGAAGGAACTGGTTGAGTAAAGAGTACTTTCGCTCAGTTATCAAAGAGATGAGCCCGCGTTTTGAGAAAACGTGATAATCGAAAAGAGGTGCCAGCGTCTTAGAACCAGCCGGTCACCTGTACAAGCTTGCTCTTTCATTTCTGGACTCTCTGGCATGAAAAATTATTAAGCACAACACCTTCAAGGAAAAATAGTCTACTGTGCTTAATAAAAACTAATTTGAATCACATTAAAACATCGGAAGCGGATTGATAAAACGGAAGTGCCGAAGTACATTTCGGCCTATGGGAGAAACATACCAAAGGGGCACAAATAAAGATTAATGGGGGTGATGACGGTGCCAATGCGGGGGGGGGGGTCATTATCCCCCCCAGGTAATTTGGTAATGCATACAAAACATACATCTAGAAGTAATTTTCTAGGTATTTTATAGTTGTGCTGTACATATTTTAAAGAAAAATATGGCTTACCTGTTGAAATAATGTCTCTTCAAGACCAGATCGCCGAAACTCCGATAGAACCGCTCTAAGGAAGCACTGCTCTAGCACTGAAGAGTTCCTGAAATGAAAAACAAAACTAGTGTACCCTCAATGCATCAAAACCATGAAATATTACACATCAATTATTCCAAACATTCAATTGCTCTATCACACTCTGAAAACACCCACATAGTGCTTTGCCGGACCGTCGTATTCCAGACACCTCAACTCCCTACAACATCACAACATCACAGCTAAGACTTTTCTGGTACTGTTCCACCTCTATCCATTCTTCAAATCTATCAATATACCTCAACACTTAGTGAATGTCATGCCTGGAGGAGTCTACACACACCTTTGTACCAATCATTTATAGGAGCAAGTAAATAGATTTGCCTTCTCAATTTGAACACTTAACTGACCTCTAAACACATTCATGAAGACCTCTGTAACAGTCTCAGTAGATCGATTGAGCGAGCGACGATACAATTTCTTCGGTAAGTCTACTGTATAGAACTATTTTACTTAACCATTTATTGATTTTACAGTACAAATGGTGATCAAAACATAAAAACTCAAAATATTGCATGCAAAAAAGTACATGCCAGTAGAAATTCATAGAATAGCGTAGGGAATCTATCATAAAACATTTGTAAAGATTGATTCTGACTAAAGTGCTCAAGACAGATGTGAAAGACCATCTGTACCTGCAGAAAGTCTTAGACAGCATCTGTCTTTTAAAGGAAAAGGCATTCCAGCACCATAGGTTTCCATTCTGGTTTATCAGGAAGGCATTGATGGTCTACTTCTGAATGGTCCTTAAGCGAGCTATGCTCAAAAGAAAGTCAATCTCTTTTTAGATTGGTTACGTTTTTTCGACAGAAGACCACAAGCTCCTTAAAGTCAAGCATCCTCAGACCCTTATTCCTCTTTGCAAGTACACAAGTGCTGCAGCGTTGATCAAAACAGATGCAGGCTGCTAGATTAGTTAGAAATCCGGTAAGACACACTCATTTGCAGCGAGACTAACTACTCACTTTAAGTATACCATCAATTGCCATTAATCTGCATAACCTTAATCTCTAATGGGCGGTCTTACTTTACTACTACATACTTTAGTATATAACAAAGGTGGCAAAATAATTGAGAATATTAAATTAGTTATGGCCCTCATAATTCATCATCAAATTTAGTGGAAGTGAATCCAAAATAAACTAGGAAGCAAAGCATGTTCAGACATGCTATAAAATGTTTAGCACATCAAAGTGAGAAAAATGTGACAAGGAATCAAGGAATGTAGTAAGCAGTGCTCAAACTTAGAAGCTTTACCTGATTGCAATTACGTAAGGAGACGAAAACATTTCCTCCAGTGCTTCCATGACGTGTTGCATGCCAACCAAGCTTAGGCCATTCTTCTTATCGGAAAACTCACAGATTTCAGTAGCTCGCCTGCAGATATCTAGACAGCGCCTCGCATCGCCAGATAATGCAGCCACCTGGTACAAGAAGAAAAGCAAACCGGTGTCACAGTCAAGATTGTCAGATGTTTTCCTTTTAACATGCAGCCCCTCATGTATAGACATGCAAGTCACAAATAAGAAATACATTTGGTCCTACCTTTCTGGCTACAAGTTGAATAGCATCGTCCTTGAAGGCTTTGACATGATTTAACCTCGAGGTGATGATCTGCTGAAGCTGTTTATAGGCATAGGGCTGGAATGACATTCTGGTCAGCCCCTGCAAGGATGAAAGAGATACACCAGAACTCTTCGGATACTGTGGGACTGCACACAACCTTAAGCAGTAACCAGATGCTCAATGATAATGTGTACTAATAAAGTCGATGCCCAGCGACAGAGGGGTACCAACCTCCCACACAGACCAATGAATTCTGCAAGCATGAACCATCATCATCCTTAGATGCAAAATATTAAACAATGCTTTAGTCAAATCCTACTGATGATAGGGTCTTAATTAAAGTGCAATATTAAATATGCTTTCCAGAAAAGATTTGGGGTTTCTAGCACTGACCAACCATAATACACTGTGAGGTTACTTAAGTTCTGAATATTAAAAACCAAGAAAACGCAGAAGCAAAAGCCCTGCTTATATGTTAAAATGATTCTCCAGAGTGTCTTGTACAGAGACCCATATTGCAGAAATCCTCTAAACCCCAGCCTTTTTACCAGAAGAAAATAGCTCTAGCTAAATTTCAACTAAGATTCTTCACATTCAAGTTCTAAACACGTTCTCACTTTTCACCACTACAGAAGGCAAAGGCTGGCATGAAGAGCCTTTTAAATATCATCCCTGTCCTCACAGAACCGTTGTTCTTTAAACATTAGTCAAGAGGCAGCTAGTGTTCAGGAAAGTACTAATTAATCATCTTTTTGCCACAGTTTACAGGGAGGGTGCTCAGGAAATCGCTCGACATCAAAGATGTCCTGGGTCGTATAGGCACTCTGTAAATACATGAAATACAAATACAAGCACATCTACATATCAGCACCATCCCTCTGAGACCATGCACCATTGAGGGGATGTGTGCTCTGGACAATGGCATATAGGAACACAAAAAGAAAAAAGGCCAGTACTGGATACGCAATGGTTGGTGTAGATGGAATAATCTGATTAACGCAAGACGGTAATATCTAGTATTAAGGAAATTAAAAGTATTGAATTTGAGTTTGACACATGAATGGTTAAAGCTAAGAGGACAAAGATGGACTGGACACAAGAGATTATTCCTAAGAGGGCAATGACTTAATGGACATGGAGATCAAAGCAGTCCATCTCCCAGCAGAGGTGATACTCCTGAGGAAGGGCCTAGGATTGATTATGCATTGATGCCAATTATTTCTCTATCTCAAATTTGATTTGTTCAGCAAACAGATTAAAGGTCAAGAGGACACGAAACCTGTATCCATATATCAGTCTGTCCTTCCTTGTGTCCATTTGTACACCTATTCATTGATGTGAGCCTGTTTATGTGCTCTGACTGTATCTGTGCTGTGTCTGTGCCTGGATGTTAGTCATCAGTGAGTGTCACTCTGTTAGAAACTGGACAGAAGCACCTGGCTTTCTAGTCATTTCTGGTAAAGTATCTGTGTGCAAGGGCGGAGCGAATACCCTTCTCACCTTCCTAAATTTCCTTGAACTGCTCAGGCTAATACACTTGTTGGTTGAAATATGAGGCTATTATTCGATCCGTATTCAGGGCTTATTTTGTCTGGTTCGAAACATGCGAGGATGAGGGAGTAAGACTTGAGGGGAAGAATGGGACCCTCCGACACTACATAGTACTGTAAAGATATTGCATCATTGTTAATTTACAGAAACCATGCTGCAGCCACCACAGAGAAAAAGGGTAGTGCCCCCTCTCAAATATATATCAATAAATGCACAAATAATATACAAGAAATGTTAAACAACATACATTGTTTTATGTTTCAAGGAACTAATGGCAGTATTGTAAAAAAGAGGATGGGGGGGACTCCATAAAGGAAACCAGAACTGAGAATCCAGAGATTCTACATTGTGCTCTTTGTACACTTCTGTTCAGAAACAAACATTATAATTTTAATTGAACAGAGCCCAGCCCTTTAATGAACATTTTGATTGAAAGCCTCCCATTTTACTGAACTCCACTTGAATTTACTAAGGCAAAATTGAGGGAAATGGCACCACTGACCAGTCTGCTCGCCACACGGTTCATCATAATCCTCTCGGGCAGATCCATGGTGTTGGCGATGGCAAGCACAATCAGCTTTGCTTGCTTCCTTGTTGGCCAGTCAAACAGGTTGTACATCACATTCTGCTTCCTAGTCCACAGGAGGTCAAGCTGTGAGCAAAGACAGTTTACCAACATTAAGGTGGCACAGCACATTGGTGGATTCTCTGCAGCTCTCTTCAAACAAGTCTTTCAAGTAAGAGCAGGGCCAATGTGAAACAAACACTGCAAGGTGAAAACAATGAACCAGACAATTTGATTGAAACAGTCCAAAAAGTGCCAACCTCACCTCATCCACGATTAGTACAGTGGTCTCTCTTTTAGGGGCAGGGGTGCTAAACCGTTTCTCCAGCAATGCAGCCGCGTGGTCGGCTGTGGCTTTTTGACCTGTCAACAGCTGGAAACAAAAATAGAAGTAGGTCATAAAGTAGACAGAGCTGCAACTAAACCAGACTTGAAAGTAGTCCAGCTATTCGAATTGGTTAAAAAGCTCCCTATGGCTTCAATGGGGATCAATATTGCAGGGAATTCCATTGATGACAGTACTCAAAGAGGGAGTAAAAATTAACAGATAAACTTCGACTTATCTTTCGACTAAATTCTCACTGAATAGATTACATGATTTGACAGGGGAATTATTACAAAAATTCAAGAAGCTTTTTTCGAAAGTTTCCAAACATACTGCTATATATTGATCAGTATATAGAACGGATGTAGAAGATTACACATTCGTGGATTCAAGCAACTTAAGGAAAAACAGTGCTTATGTAAGGAACCATTTTAAAATACCCCTAAATTTAGACCACAATACAAGAGGTTGAGTCATGGTATTGCATGAAATCTCTAGAGTTTACTTACCTTTTGTGGCTCAGGCGTCCACGATAGTCACAGGTTTTCTTATCGGAACGGATAGAAACGGATAGAAATGAATGGGGGCGGGGCCAGAGTATTGTGCAATAGTGCACACTGATGGCTTTGTAGAATTCCCATCTGGAGTTTGGTTGAATGCTCTGTACTGAGCTCCATTGCTAATACAGTCATTATACCAGTTTTGATTTGTCTTGAAGTGACACCTTCTCAGGAATGCTTCAACCACAGTTCAGAGACCAAAATGTGTCCGATACAAGCAACTCATTGTGCAAGAAAACGAGGCACTTCATCCACAAGCTGTTGCAAATCCTAGGATTGCAGGCAACATGGAATCATGCAACTGTGACCCTACGATCACAGCTTGGATAACTTAGCAACAATGTCAATTCTAATGCCATTATCACTCTGGAAATTCTGAGAAACTAGACCTGCTAGAGTTCCTGACAGCGGTTCTGGAAAATGCCCAAAGCTTTGGCCGACATCTAAAAAGTTAAGAAACTGATATGCTCTTGCCAAAGCAAAATCTGTCGCTTAGACAAGACGTCTTGACAAAGTGCAACAAAAAGATTGCAAAGCCTTTAAGTGGGGAATAAAAACAGGTTTAGTCTTTTGTTGTGTGTAGGTAAGAAAAATAACAATGGAAGGAGGTATCAATGGGATCTACTGAGTGGAGCCAGCTCCAGAAGGAAGGCCTTTGCATGCAAGAGATATGGTGTGAAACTTTTAAACTGTCTGAGCAACAGTGCCCAGTCTCTTCATCTGAACTGGGGATTCCAAAAGGGTACCAATTTAAAGACCGAAAGGCAGGAATTTGTCATGGGCGAAAACCATGCCCTGATCCGAATTTAAACTGCCTCTGAAGTGAAACTGCGGACAGACTCACCTTCAAAATCTGGACATAGGCCTGGTGGGGCTCAGTCAGTTTCATTCCATTGATTTCTATGTACTGAAAGGATGGCAAATCATCGTCGTCTGCAGCATGCTGGAGGCAGCGGATTACTTCATGGACAGTGGCAGTCTTCCCAGTTCCTGGTACTCCAGAGATGTACATACACCTGTAACACCAACAAAAGCTCAGATCACGGCGAATTATCCCTTGAAATTCAAGACGTACTAGCATATCCCAAGGCAGGGCTGCACTGGACCAGTGTCTTTCCATATGTGGGAACTAAATGGAAATAACAAATGTATGCCCTGTAACAAAATAACAGGGCAAAATAGGTTCTCGTCGTCGATGTCCAGATTTCCTGGGATTCCTTTTTCATTATTCTAGGATACATACGGGTGCCAAGGCCAGTGCTGAAAATGTAGTGTTTTGACAACATGGAGCTAAGTGGCCCTCGTATTCCTCAGCCACAAAGTTTGATAAGGAAAATGCTAATTACATGGAACAATACTCACCCCCCAGTACCATCAAGGAGTTTACTCTCTACAAAACTATAGATGTCCTGGTACTCTTGTTCTCGACAAGGCAAAGAGTCAGGAACTGCAGAAACATGTAGCCTAGGAGAACCAGAGAAATGGTCATGTCATTAAACATTTACCAGAGCTAGATTTCTGGAATATCAACATAAGATAAATACACATACAATTAAATAAAACTAATTTACGTTGCTAGTGGTTACCCTGAAAATCTGGGATGGATCCAGCCTTCCTGCAAATATGTTGGGCACCCCTGCTCTATTTCCGTTGTAATCAAGTCACCATGGGAAGGTCAGCTTTATCCACTGTAACGTATGCTTCACAGAAAACCTTTCTATATGTATGTCACATTAACCTCCACATCACTGTCTTTCTAAAATAATATTAATGCAATAAAACTTTATTTTATTAAACTTAAAATCTGTGTTCCGAATCTTTCTCATTTCATTGAATGAAGATGAGAGAAAAATGTAAGTAATCGACGTTTAAAAATGTCGGCTGCACTAGCCTGAGTCCACAGAGCGGTATTCCTCCGTGGAAAGTGCACTGATGTCTCCTCAGATGATATTCACCTTCAAGGATTTGGATAGAGCCACTAATTTGAACATCAACTGGAACCTGATCATCTTAAAAAAGTTCCAGGGCAAATAGGTTTGGGTTCCTGCTGTCTGAACCCCACCACTTCTAAACATGAACAAATAACAAAATTGGGAAGCTCCTGTGATCTACCTTACGCGAGCCTCTTCAAGTACATTGCTTGGATTCCTCGCAGGTTTGTTTCTTTCAGGAATTCTTGGAGTGGCAAGGCGTGGAGTCTTGGGGGTCCTTGGTGCAGGCTGAATCAAAAAATTCAAAAACAACATGTAATGCACCCAGAAAACAAACATTTTCAGCTGCAATTACATCCAGCTGCAATTTATATTGGTAAAAAGGGCAATCTGTATAGCATTTGTCAAGAAAGCATGTTTAGCACACATCTGAAAATATGAACTTTTTATTTGAGTCCTGGCTCCACCCTCCCAACATGCTAACTGGTTTTAGAATACTCCACATATTTTGCAACTTTAGAAGGAAAGAATGTTGTTAAAATCTTCAAATGTTTTCTCACTTTTTCTAATTTCGTGGATGAGTCTTTAAATTCCCATATTTTCCAACTCTATCCCAATGGTCTTTTAATGAAGTTTGAAAAAGTCCCCATGCACCGCCTGCTGTTTCTGTAACTACCTCCGCTTCTTGCGGTCCCTCAGTGCCCTACTAATCAGCCAGTAGTGCTCAGCCTCATTAGTCTTATGCACTCGACCTAGGACACCATCAAAAGCGTCATCATAAAAGCACAACCAGCTGGGTGGGTGATCTTAAAGACGAAGAATCCAAGCTTCAGATTTGCTATTATGAACAACTTATTTATTCTTACAGTCAGTTCAGAGGCTTAGGCAGATTTGCCAAGTCCCTGAAAAATGTAATTCCTTGAATCAAAGATGCTCACAGATCATGGCAGTGTGACTTTAGGACCCTACTCAGATGTTTCATCAGCACTCAAAGAACGGGTTTTAATGTAAGGATCCCAAAAAAATTATGACACAGAGATCAGCATATTTAGGACTTCATATGTAGGTGCGATCTTTGCATTATGTATGATTCTTTAGCAACCCAACATAATGTTGAGCTGGTAACAATATGATCGGTCGACACAAATATCTAACAATGAAGGGTAAAAGAAACTGATGTAATCATGGTTTTTGCACTATCCAACTAGAGTGCTCTCATTTGGTTACTTGCCGCTGACTCATTGGGAACAGACCCTTGAAACCGAAGATAGCCATTTATTCCTACCTTTCATTGGTTTTATACTCCAAAAAAGGATTTTAACAAAAACAAACTGTCTGATGGACCTTGTCGCTCAATCTGTGCATGTGTGATTACTTTGTGGAGGGAGTTCTGCAAAATGACTAGTGCCATATTAAGAAAGTTCAACAATATTCAATTTGCTGGCGTTCAGATTTTTCAGCTTTCTCGTCTAAAGCTGATGCAGCTTTCGCCGCCATTTTAATACATGTAACTCTGACTGAGACGGAAGGAGGGGAGCAAGTTTGCTTAGTTGATTAACTAAAATGTGATATTTTGGTGCAGCCACAAGCCTCTTTTGAGCCCGAAAAATGTTGAAAAGGGAGTGGGGCACCCTAATGTTTATGATGCCTAGTCATGTGCAATCAAATCACAAGCACAAACAAAACTTAATTGGTCCCTCCACCTCGTTGGAGGTTACCTAGCAGGTACATATGCACAGACGTACATACATGCAGCTTACTGGCAAATGCCCTTTTAGAGACCAGGTCGCAGCCTATTATTTCAGTGGAAAACATGTTGCAACCATATTTCCATGAGTGAGCACATTTAGACAAAATGCAATGTAAGACCTGAAGAGAGGACAATCAATTCACCACTGAAAGTGTGTGGATGAGGACACTGAAGAAGAAAGTTGCATTCAAGGCTCTGCTAGTAGGAACTTGTGTTTGAACCACAGATGCCAAGATTGAAATCTTTGCCAAAAACATTACTGATGGAGTTACATTGGCTTGTCAATTTTCACTCAAATTCTTATTTATGGTTTATACTTCCAGTTCAATGCTGTATCACCCTTGCCTCGAAAGAGCCAATCAGGAAGGTTCGAGTACAAGTGCGGATGAATAGGACTCTTTACAACGCGAGTCATTACATCGCGTGCCTTTACAACGTGGTCGTTACAACACAGTATCATTACAACGCAAGTCATTACAACGACTTGCTCTAGATGGCGCGCTGGACTTAGGAATAGCATAATTTACTATTCCAACTCCAGTGTGTGCAACAGAAGGGAAGGTGTTGGAATAGTAAATCATACTATTCCCTAGTCTAGAGCGCCCTCTAGAGCAAGTTGTTGTGACGACTTGTGTTGTAATGGCACTGCGTTGTGAAGGTATTGCGGTGTAATGTGCACGTTGTAAAGGTTGTTTCCCTATCTGATGGACCAATAAGTGTACAAAGACATTTTAACCAACCTCTGACCATGGAGGTTACTTTAAAAAAAATAAATGGGGGGCGTGGCCAAGATGGCGGGCTGAAGAGACGCTCTTCCCGTGAGCTCCTGAAGCCCCGGAGCCCTTGACCCTTCCTACGCTGCTGATCTCCCCCAGATCGAGCGCAGGGGAAGGCGAAAGCGACCGAGAGCCCGGTCAGAGCTGTGCTGAAGCCTCCGGAGGCGTCGGAGCTGAGAGCGACGTCTCGCTGCGCTAGCCCCTGAACCGGGCGGGCGTTGCGGCCCGGACGCGGCGAACGGGGCGGTGGTGAGTTCCCGGGCCGCCGACCAGCGAGGAGCCTGCTGTGCCCCCCTTCTGTGACGCCGGGGCACCCTAGCGGGAGGTGGAGAAGACCACGGCACGCCTCCCACGCCTGACTGGAGGAGGAGCTGGTGAGACGCGCTACGCGACCCCGGGGATTGCAGGAGCCGAGAGGACTTGTAGGCCGGAGACGCCGGCGGACTTCTTTTCTGGGGGCCCCAGCTGCGGGAGGGCCGTGCGAGGGCCTGGTGGACGCCTCTGCCTACCCGGCCGGTTGTGACACAGCTTTGGGAGCAGTTGGCGGAGGGCCGCAACGAGACTTGGTGATCCTGCTCGCTCCCGGGCTGTTGGCCCCTGTCCCTGCGCTGCCGGGCCTCACTCCCTGGTGAGCTTCTTGAGCCGGTGCGCCGCCCCCGGGGCCCCTCACACACTTGATCGGTTGGTGCATGCTGGCCTGGAGGGGCCCAGTCCGTGCTGAGTCTGCCGGGCGGCGTGGCACGCCCTGGCAGTGGCGGTTGAGTGCCGCAACGCCCGAAGCCCTTGTGACACTGTGCTGATCTGCTTCTGAACCGCAGGGGACCTTTACGGGGGCATTGCAGTTGGATATTGGTGGTTACCCTTCCTCGCCCGCCTGCAGGGGTTCATTGGTTGCCGCGCCCGGGCGTGGGGCGCTACCCCGGGACCCGAGACTGCGCTAGACCGATTTGCTGCGGAGGCCCACGTGGTGCACAGCCCACTCTCACGCTCCTCTCCCTACGACGCACCCCTACCTCGACGATGTCTGGCAATAGAGGGGGAAAGAAAGGGGAACGCACCTTGCCGGAGATGCTGGGCAGGGGCGCCCCGAGACAGGACAGGTCCCAACCGACTCCGAGTCCCTCGACCGGCTCCCGCGGGGCTGAGGGGGGTGAGCCCCCGGTCACCCGGTCATTTCTGGAATCGCTGTTCAGCACCCTCAGAGAGGACTTCCAGACGTTGAAACAAGAGGTGGCTGGCGAGGTCCGAGAGGTGAGGAGAGAGGTCGACTCGCTTGGTGACCGGGTCGCCGCCATGGAGGACGCTAATCAATCCCGAGACGAGGAGGTCGAGCATCTGCAACAGGAAGTACTACGGCTTCGGGATCAACAGCTCGACCTCCAGGCCCATGCCGAGGATCTTGAGAATCGGTCCAGGCGCAACAACATCAGGGTCCGGGGCGTTCCGTCTAAGGAGGAGGGGGAAGACATCGCGGCCTACCTACGAGACCTGTTTCGGGATATTCTGGGCGAGGCGGGAGATTTTCCAGTGAGAATCGACAGAGCGCACAGAGTTGGACTCCCGCGCCGGGCCTCGGCGCCACCCCCAGATATCTTAGCTTTTTTGCCGGATTTTCCTTTGAAGGAACGGATCCTCCGCGAAGCACGTCAGAAACAGCCGGTGAGCTTCAGAGGTCACCAAATTGCTTTATTTCAGGATCTATCCACAATCACGTTGCAGAAGCGCAAATCCTTCAGGATTGCTACGGACTTTCTGAGAGAGCATGGTATGCAGTATTCGTGGGGGCATCCCTTCAGGCTTATTTTCCGGTGGAATGGAACACTGCATCAAATGAGGTCCCTTCAGGACACGTGCGGAGTGGTGGGTATCACTGCTGCGGATGATGATGTCCCTACGCCACGCCGCCGCACCTCTAGGGAGGGCTGGCAATCGGTTCGGCGGCGCCGGACCACGCTCCCGCCTCCCCGCCCGGACTCTCCCACGATCAGGGCGGACATGGACAGCGCCATACAGGAGGTATCCGGCTCCACATCGACTAGTGACGTGGCCTTGACGGCCTGAGCATCATCCGGGGGGAGATCGTCTTAGCACCACTGGCTTTGCAGGTTTGAGGGTTCCGGGGGAGCATTGATGGTGGCTGGACGTCCACTCGGACACTTTACCACAGACTTGCCCGCTAGGGGCTGGACTGGGACATTGGGGATTTCTGCAAAGTTGGGGCTGCTGCTGCAGGGTGCGGGAAGGGAAGGGGGTGGGGCTCTGGACGCGGGGTGGGGATGGGGGGAGTTGGGGAGTTCGGGGATTGTTTTGGGAGTTGGGGAGGGAAGGATTCGGGGTTCGGGTTGTGCTACTTTTGCCTCATGCTGTGTTTCTTGTGTCCTCATGTCGTCTCACTGGGACGGGGAGGGGCCTGCTTTGAAGGGATTTCTGAACTCATGCTGGGTTAATGCTCTGATCTCTTGTTGCTGTTGTCGCCATGTCCCTCTTGCGTTGGGCGGGGAGGTGGGATGTCGTGCCTGCTGTGGGTGGATTTTGCCCCGTCCCGCACTGCCGGCCTGTGCTGGTCCCTCTGCTGTCTCAAGCCCACTTGCCGCTAATTTTTTGATGTTTCGCCATGGCTCTTAGAATTGTCACTCTCAATGTCAAAGGGTTAAATAATCCGGTCAAGCGCAGAGCTATACTGTCCTTGCTTGAGAGCACCCAGGCGGACATCTGTCTATTGCAGGAAACACACTTATTGGCCCGAGATTGTCCCAGGTTGCGGTCCCCGAGGTTTCCAGTCCAGCTTTTCTCCTCTGGGGCTACTAAAACGGCGGGAGTAGCTATCCTGCTATCCAGGAAGTTTAAGGGGGAGGTGTTGTCCAAGGTCGCAGAACAGAAGGGGAGGCTCCTGGCATACAGGGTTAGGATAGGGGGGTTTCTGTTCACTGTGGGCTCAGTGTATAGCACCAACGACGGTCAAGACCACTTTTTACAGTCTGCCCTGGACGATATTGCCACTACCCCAGACAGACACAATCGTTGGGGGCGACCTGAATATGGTCTTTGACTCTTCCCTGGACAGGTCCGTACAGCGCCACCCACACGCCGGGGAGTTCTCGCGGTTGAGTTCCTCCCACCTCAAAGATCTGGACATGCACGATCTTTGGCGACGCCTCCACCCCACTACGCAGGCATATTCCTATTATTCCCATGCACATAGGACGTATGCGAGGCTGGACTATCTCCTGGTTACGGGACCGATGGCGGACTTGGTGTCCACTTCTGAGATAGGGGTCCTCTCCCTGTCTGATCACGCTCCGGTGACGGGGTCCTTCCGACTACCGCCGGAGCCTCGGTCCCGCGGGGTCTGGCGTCTCCGTGACACCCTGTTGCACAAACCAGCGGTACTGAAACAGGTGCGCGCTGCGATTGCGGGGTTTCGGGAACACAATGAGAACGAAGACACCTCCCGGGCGACACAATGGGCTGCCCTGAAGGCGGTGCTGCGGGGGGAATTTATCGCCATATCCTCGGCGGAGAATAAGGACCGCCAAATAAAGAGGGACGAGCTAACCAACACCGTGCAGGAATTAGAACAGGCGCATCGGAGGACGGGGGCCCCCAGGGTGTGGAGACAACTCAAAGTGGCCCGGAAGTCACTCTCCGCGCTCGATATGGATAGGGCGGAATATGCGGCGCTGCGCATGAAACATGCGTACTACACCGGGGGTGACCGCTGCGGCCGCCTGCTGGCGAATAAACTCCGGGTGCAACGTCTGCGTCAGCGAGTTACGGGGCTGTCTACCCCTGACGGTCTAGTAGCCGCTGACGACCCCCAGATTGCAGATGGATTCCGCCGTTACTACGCCGACCTGTATACAAGTGACGCCCCCTCCGCCCAAGCTGAGTCCGATTACCTTGCATCGGTCGTCCTCCCCGTCCTCACACCGGAGCAAGCGGAACACCTGGAACGCGATATCCGACCGGAGGAAGTGATTAGCGCTATCTCCCGCCTCAAGCATGGGAAGGCCCCGGGTCCCGACGGCTACACCCCACTTTTTTATAAGGTGTTTTGCCTAGAGCTGGCGCCGCTGTTGACGCGGCTTTTTAACTCGTTTGCCGAGCCTGGGGCCATCCCCCCAGATCTCCTACGGGCCACGGTGACGGTCATCCCTAAGCCTGGGAAGGACCGGGCAGAGTGTGCCTCTTACCGGCCGATCTCGCTACTCAATGTGGACCTCAAGCTCTACACCGGGGTTCTGGCGGCGCGCTTGGCACCACACCTGCCGGGTCTTGTGGATCCAGATCAGGCGGGGTTCGTCCCGGGCCGTCAGACGGTGGACAATACTAAAAGAGTCGTCCACGTCCTGGAGAAGGCCTCCCGCGTCCCCGGAGAGCGCATGCTACTCTCGGTTGACGCGGAGAAGGCGTTCGACCGGGTGCACTGGCCATTCCTGGAGCACGTACTCACCAAGTTCGGTATAGGAGAAAAGTTCCGCACCCTCATATTTAATTGTTACAAATCTCCTACGGCGGTGGTGAGGGTGAATGGCTGCGACTCTGACCGGTTCGCGATAGAAAGGGGGACCAGGCAGGGGTGCCCACTTTCCCCCCTGCTCTTCGCTCTCTACATGGAGCCTTTTGCCCAGAAGATTCGGGGCAATCCGGAGGTGACCGGTGTCCGGATGGGGGGCTACATCCACACTATCAGTCTGTACGCGGATGATGTGATTTGCATGCTTGATAATCCGAAGGAATCGCTCCCCGCTTGCATTGCTGAGCTGGACGCCTTCGCGGCGGTGGCGGGGTTTAAAATGAATATCCGAAAGTCAGCGGCTCCTTGACATCTCGCTCGCCCCCGCCACACGGCATGAGCTGCAGAGTGCCTTCCCCATGCAATGGTCTAGGGGTCTGATCCCATACCTGGGGGTACTGCTGGCGCCATCTCTACCTGCCATGGTTACCGCTAACTACGCGGCCTTGGGCAAGAAACTGAAGGAGGAACTGCTCCGTTGGAGCAAAGGTACGCTGTCCTTACTGGGACGGGTCGCCGCGGTCAAGATGACCCTCTTGCCGCAGGTATTGTACCTATTCCGGGCCCTACCACTCCAGCCACCGAGGGGGTGGATACGTCAGGCTCAGGCCGACATCGCTCGGTTTGTCTGGCAGGGCCGCAAACCCAGACTCAAGAAGTCCCTGTCGACACTGGCGCCCGAGTCCGGTGGTCTTGGGATTCCGGACCTCCACAAATATTTTCAGGCGGCGCAGCTGCGATACCTGGTTGAGTGGAGCAAGTGGGAGTCTGACAGACATTGGTTGTTCCAGGACCAGGCGGTGGCGGGGAGGACTCTACAGGAGGTGCCTTTCCTTCGCAGGCCTCACCGACCCCCCAATCTCTACGCGTCCTTTGTCACCCAGGTCCCGCTTCGTGTCTGGGATGCGGTGAATCTTAAACATGACCTTACCTCCTTCCCGTCGCCGCTTACCCCGTTGGTGGGGAACCCAGACTCATCCTGGAACGGAACCCGGAGCGTTCTCGCTTTGGCAGACGGCTAGGTGCTGCGCGCTAGTCCATATCTATGGCCCTGAAGGAGCCGTGCCGTTCGAAGACCTTCGTCGGGAATATCACCTACCTGAGACTGAGCGGTTGCGCTATTTGCAAGTTCGCCATTGGGCGCTCCAGCCACAGGTCCGGGAGCTGGCCGATCGGAAACTTACCCAGTACGAGCTGTGGCTAGCGACGCGCTCTTCGGACGCCAAGCTTATATCTGACCTGTACCGACTCTTGCAGCCCCCCCCTTACCACATCTATAGTCCCGGGAGGGCTCGCTGGGAGCGTGAGCTGGGGAGGGAATTGAGCCATAGAGAGTGGGATGACATCTCCTACAAGGCGCGACACTCTGCATACCACACTGGGTTAACAGAGACCTTTACCAAGGTCTCCACGTACTGGTATTACACTCCCCAGAGGTTACACGAAATGAATCATCATGTCCCGGACACCTGTTGGCGCAACTGTGGGCAAATAGGCACGCTTACGCATGTTTTGTGGGACTGTCCGCTGCTGGACCAGTACTGGAACTACGTCTTAGACGAAATAGACCAGTGCTTTAGCATTGAATTGCCTCGCCTCCCTGCTTATGTCTTATTGGGGTTGCCCAATGGGTTGATGTACCCTCTGCGATCTAGGAAGGGCAGACAGATAGCGATCGCTTTGGGCTCAGCGATCCAGAACATACTCATTTATTGGCGTACCACCACACTCCCTAGCTCCGTTGGCTGGCTGCACCGGTTATGGCACGTTCTGGGGATGGAGAAACTATCTCTCACGGTGGCAGGGGAGGTGGATAGATTTGATGAACTGTGGCAGCCGTTCATAACACTACTGCAATCGGAGTTCAAGGAGATTACCTGCCCGCGCTACCTTAGATTGCTGCGACTCACGACCCGAATTGCATAATCGAAACAGTGTGTGGGTACGTTGGAGGACTGGAATGTTCCGCGAAAGTGTGAGCTGAATGAGACATTTGCACAGGCACGAAGGGTGAGGGTGGGGAGGGAGGGGTTTGGGGGGGTGGATGAGGGAGGGGGGAGTTTGGGGGGTTGTTGGCTCTGGATTACGTCGTCTCAGACCTTTCACGAACAACTATGGCTCAATGACTGGGCAGCTGCCGATATGTGATTTTCAGTTGGTTATGTGGGGAGGGGCTTGGGCGGATACTCACCATGACGATTGTATTCCTTTGTGTGCCCTGTTTTTCTTGTTTGTGGAAATGCAATAAAATACTTTAAACCTAAAAAAAATAAATGGTAAAGCATTCATCGCTACTAAAAAAACAAAGGAACATAATAACGAACTGTGTGATAGATCTAAATGATAAGAAGTTTAAAGAAAAAGAAAAGCTATACAACAACTTTCTCAAGGATATTAACATTAATTGTTGTAAAAGACAACGGAACAACATAAATCCCAAACCACTTGACCTGAACAATAAGAGGTCATCCCCAATGATACCAGCTTGTTCGACAAGTGACCTCTTTCCCAACACTCGCTTATATGCTGCACTGAATCCTGGTCTTTGGTTACTCAAACTATGAGGTGTGTCAGTTGATCTCAAACTTACACTTTTGGATGGTGTTTTGGCTGGTGTCCTCAAAGAGGCTTTCTTTGAAGACACTGGGGTCCTGGGAACAGCCGTGGGTTTTCTTTTAGCTGTAGCAATTGGCTTGCTTTCACCTTCTTGGTCCTCTTCCTCCTCAGATTCTTCACTGGAACTGGATTCAACTGTTTCCTTTAAAGGTTGGAAATCCTCGTCTTCACCTGTATTATCAGATCTACCTAAGAATCTGAGAAATAAACTCAATGAGGACTTGGACTTGTCAGAAAGCTATTCACAGCTCCACTGTTGATAACAGATGCTTAAATGCCCCAGCATTGGAATGACAGCAGTGTTACATAGGGATTGGCGGGTGCCCTTTATTAGGTTTCGCCTGTCGAAAGTTGCGCAAGCAGCGTTTCGCGCAGGCGAAATCTAATGTTAGAACACTATGGGGGACTTGAACCCGCCCCTTCTTCCATTGGCTAGCTCCATAAATGGAGGCTAGCCAGTGGAAGAGATTGGCTGTCAATCACTCTTTCCCCGTCGGAACGCGATTAGGGGCGTTTCTCGGTCTTTTTTAAGTCCCGCCCCTTGTTGCCGTGTGTCCTGGGCCACGCTGTGATTGGCTGCCAGCCCGGGACACTCCCGTGACGTCATTCCCCGGGCCGCGCTGTGATTGGCTGCCGGCCCGGGACCTGACTTGTTTTTGTGTTTCAATCTAGGACTCTCACCAGTGGCTGATCAATAGATTTTATTGTAGCCCTCGCGGTCTCCGAGGGCTCCCTGACCTTATGCCGGCTAAAAATAGTCTTGCTCCTGCAGCCGACGGAACCTTGACCCGCGAAAACCCATTCGGAGCCTATCTGACACATCCAGTCAGCCGAACATCCCAGACACGCTCCTGGCGGGGTTTCAGTAGAGGCGTCCGGCTGCGAGAGGGCACTTTCTGGGCGAGGGAGCACTACACGAGCTGTTGCTATTCGGAGTGAGGCTGTGCGGGCGGTCTCCCCCACCGGCCTCGCTTTCCAAAGCCAGCCGTCTGTTTCCTGCAGGGATCATCGAGATGTTGGTAGTTTATGGATGTATCGAGCGACTTCTATACCTTCGCACACAATGCTTTTTTCCCTGACAGATGTATCGAGAGGTTTTACCGCACTTTTGTGCGTGGCCTGTACTCCCAAACAACAAAACAGAGAAATGCTGTATTTTTACTGCTTGTTCTTGGAAATAACACATCTTAGCCACGAAATGTATAAATCACTGAGTGTTCACCAATAAAAATATAAAAGCGGTATTAGTTGGTTTTAAACTTGAGAAAGTACTCCAAAGTCACTAACACGCAGCAAATATGGCTTGAAGGTGTATCTGCTATATTCAAACAATGCGCACATTCGAGATGCTAACCCAGAAGACAATGCAACACGGTGAGCAGCCGCCTTAATGGAAGCACTGGTGGTCCAGTACCTACTGTACTGTGTGGTCTATGGAATGCACCGGTTTGTCCAGTGAATCATTAGGGGGTGGCCCAGTACTAGGCCCCTTTTCTTCACGGGGCAAAAGGGATGGGACACCCTTGTGTCAGAGATCTGTATGGACCACCGTTTCAAAACTAGGGAAGAGGAGACTCCACCGTTCATGTTTCCGAGGTCAGTACTATTGAGTAGGGCGATAACCGCATCTATTATATATGCATAACTGAACCCGTGCACCCTCCTACATAATTGGGCAACACCATTTTCAACAATAGCTGCTCGGAAAGTACATTGTCGAGTCAGCATAACACACGTTTTTCTTGCATTAAGGAAGGAAAAAACATGTCCATTAATTGAGGTCTGTTGTGGGGGACAAAGACCCAAAGATGACATCTTGTAGCAGCACAATATGGCCCTTCTTTGACTTCAAGGAAATCCCTGCAGCGTGGGAAGAAGTCCTATATTCAAAATATTAGTACCGATCGCCACCTTTATTTAGCCTTGGACAGGAATGTCTGGCCAAAGGTTGGTTTTTCGCACAAATTTCAGCAGATCTTTTCCGTGAGCAAATAGAAGGTGAAACGTTGGTGAAAAGCTCCTTGCCACTAGGGTCTGGTAGTGCAAGCCCCTTAGAAGATGAAAAGGGAGTCAGGACTGCGGTGCTGTGAGAGGTGGCATTTGTTCTCCATTTACAAAAGCCGGGTCCATTGTTGCCTCTACGCTTGAAGGTCACTGGCGGTATTAGAGCAGCTAATCACATGGGAGCCCGGGTGGGCTCGGCCTGCATGCTGCTCCCCTTGCCCGGGGAGCTGGGACTGGCCACGCCGCTCCGTTCCCATACACTGCCCACTCTTTGGTTACAGAAAATGTCCGCCCTTGCCCTCTTAATGCCGGGGCTATTATTAGCAAGTGTCACTCAGTTATCTGAGAGAGGCTCTTTTAGTTGCCATCTAAGTGCCTGACACTTGGGTTTACAGCAGATTACATTAAATTTTAGGCCGGTTTTGCTTCACTGAAAGTAGACAAAAGAAGCAGCTGCTGTGGAAATGTAATCTGGCACCGACAAGCACAGGGTGCCGTTCCTGATGCCTTTCTCTCTTTCGTCTCTCCGGAGGTTCTTAACCTGCAGGTGACTATTTTCAGATTAGGTACCTGACAAGCTGCTCTGTAGGGCTGTGGAGAGTGGGCTGCATTGTCCTAATCTCGCCGCTGCTTTCCCTCGACGCCGTTTGTTCACAGCGACGGGTTTTAGGTAGCGGATTCTTAGAGTAAGTTAGCAGCGCATCATTTCTTCTTTCTGAGTGGCATGTTGACGGCCTCCGTTCACAGAAATTAGCGACACTTCCGTTTAAGCCGGAGGGACCTGCGAGAACGTCACTGTCTGAAATGCACATCTAGTTCTAAAGCCTCGGGCTCAATTTGACTTAATAACAAGTACTCATTTCTACCTTACCATTCGCAATGTAATGGCTAGACGTGTATAGCATTGAAAAACAATGCATACAGTCTGCTTGGCCTAGATTTATTTCTGTGTGAAGACACCCACTGCCAACATAAATGTGGTTACTTGCACTCCTTGCCACGTATAAACGTGATGTGCAGGCTAACTTACATATGATGCCAAGTAACACACCTTGGAAACCAGTCACACACTACCTACAATATTTTACAGATTGCTTGGTGTGGATACAACAAGCTTTTTTCGACATGCATTCCAATCTGTTCTAGCTAGATCAATGCTTTTACCTGTCACCGTTCTTGGAGTTTTTTACACCCGGGACTCTGGTCCGTCCATGTGCGCCACTCCCAACAAGTCCATAAAATGCTTCCCAAAACTTCAGCACCCAGTATAGCGAGACCTGAACTCTTTAATAAAAGGCACCTTCGAGCCTCTGCAAAGCTATCCACAGAAGGGGGTGTTAGAGCACCTGTGTGTATGCTTTAGGACAAGAGGCCTTGTGTGTGGGCATGGAGGTGAGTCATAAATAAAAAGTTTGTCATTTACAATGCCAATAGCTCTAACTTTTCCGAAGGCGAAACCGTTGCATTGTAAATGCTTGTTCTCATTGCAGCGGATGCTTTGTAAGTGTACTGCTTGCATCGTGGCTAGGATCGCTTCACACACACTTCGGAGGTACTCACAAGCAAACACAGCAGAAGGGTTGATGAGCAAAATGCTGGAATTCACGATGAACGAATGGAGTGTCAGTGAGGGGAAGGAAACTCCAGAAAATTGAGAAGTTTGAGACTGACCCGGCAATCCCAAATGAGGGCTGCAGCCACACACTATCGTGAAAATTAATTGGTCTCTTGATTTGATAGGCCAGTTGCAAAGTGCAAACATGGCCAATGTATTTTGGTAAAAACAAAACAATGTGTGCAGCTGTATTCCTGCTTATTAAAAGATCAGCTTTGTAAGAACAAAGTCATATTGCATGTTGCCTAATCCCTCGCTCACAAATGCATCACAGAACATGGGGTGGACAGGTCAGCTAGTCAAAGCATCTTTATCACGTGGTTTAGTGGAGGAGATGAATATTACTGTCCACCAGTAAAACCAAGCCTGGACAAAGTCAACCGGTCTGGCTTGGGCACAATGAAGAGACAGAGGACATTTTTACAGTCCGCTTTGGTGAAAGATGCAATACACAAACAATAAAAGCATTCAGACACTTCTACACAAAACAGCTGATATGGGCACCCAGGTAAGGGCAGCACACCTAAATGAAGCTTTCAAGAATCTCATAAGTAACACAGCCTTTCAACATTCCAAAGTAGCCCTCAATGGATGACTATAGCTATAGATGACTTTGGCAACCTATTTTTGAAAGATAGTCATCTAACTTATGCTGGCATGATATTTTACAACTATTGCAAAACAAAATGAACAAAAAAAGAAGCCAAAAACATTTACATTAAGCACACCCAACCAAATAAATAAATGTAAATGTCGGAATTTGTAAAGCGCACAGCTACCTCCACCGGAGGTGTCCCGGCGCTGTCCGTATACCGCTTAGGAACCCTTCCTGGCTTTCCTGGGAAATGCCCACTCCTGGGCACCCCCCAGGTGCAGCCAGGCATCCCAGCGCTTTTGGGGCCGTTGTGGAGACTAAGCAAGCTATTGCCCAGAGTTGCAGCGTGAGACCCATGATCAGAACAGGCACTGAGGCGAGAATATCCAGTCAGGGGAATTAATGAGCCGGAGACCCACCGAGGCGGGAATCGAACCCTGGTCCCTGGCCAGAGCTCTGCATCAAGGTCTGCCTGCTCTAACCATTGAGCCACACTTCTCCACCAAACACCACCCAGGTTAATATGCGGTTCACACAGACTGTTTGGAAGAAAGCGGAATAGTACAGGACTTACTTAAGCTGCTGCCTAGAACGAAGGGAGCTAAGCTGTGCAGATTTCCGGCAGGAGCGAGGAGAGTCAGTAGTTTTCCTGGGCTCTTCTTTCTCCTCTTTCAATATCCTAAAGATTAAGGAGTTTAATTAATAAGAGTTGAGAAGGTATTCGACATATTTACCTAGCGCAAACAAGAAATTAAACATTATGGACATCTAGAAAGGATAAGGCAAGATCACTTTGGTATTCTCAGTAGTCAATGTCCTGTACATGAGCCTTGAGTAAAGCACAAACGTGAAAAAGATATATGGGGGTACATGACACGTAGCAGTGTAATATGGTCTAATCTTGCCATTAAGGAGCTCAGGTGATGTCATAAACCACAAGGTTGTAGGCCCGGTGGTTTGCAAATGTCACCAGAAACTAAAAGAGCGGCATAGAACTATATTAACAATGTTAACCATTATGTATGTTTATATTGCAAGTTTATTTTGGGGTAGCTAGGTTGAAAATGTGCTCATTTCAAACAGGGAAAAGTGTATTCATATCCAGAGAAAGAAAAATAGTAGACTACACAGTTTGTTTGCATTAAAAGAGAAGAACAATATTTATTTAGTTACATTTGTAAAATAAAAAAAACATTGTTTACATAATAAAGATTATTTGTGCTCCAACAGAAAATGTTGCTTACAGCTACACCAAAAAATACTGAGTGGATTTAAGGCAAAATTTCCAGGAAAGACGAACTTTACTTAGAAAGTGAGCTTTTCATGGTTTGGTGAATAGTTTAGTCGTTTTTGAAAAATGTGCATCTTAACAAGATGGCAAGATAACCTAATGAACACTTTTGAGTATTTTGATCTTTCATATTCACTATTTCCATAATTATGATTTTTGCCCAGCATGTCTGAATTTTTCAAGGAAACAGATTTGCTGAAAAAGGGGGTAACATTTTTCTTTCACACCGGTTTGAAAATATCGAATTTACCATCATGGCAACATAATTCTGCAGCTATTAGGAGGCAGTAAGAGCCCAGATGTACATACATAATCGTTTGTGTTTACCAAATAGTGAATCGCTAAAATTCTCTATTTGGTAACCACAAACACCAATGTACAAATGTGTCTGTGACCCTCTGGGAATCACAAAATGTGTCAAATAGACCCATCTCATTAATATATATGAGGTAGGTCTTGGTGTGCGATCCATTGGGAATGGGCAATTACACAGGGCTGGTGGCCTGCTGGGGTCAGCAGACCACCAGGTCTGATTTCTTTTAATTCAATAAAGCATTTTCTTTTTTAAAATGCAGCCTGTTTTCCATAAAGGAAAATGGGATGAGTTTCAGAAAGAAAAATGAAAAGATTTTTCATTTTTTAAGAGTAGGCAGTCATCCATGGGACCACTGCCTGCTTTACAGCCACTCACACACCCACTTAATTACCCATACAGAAACTCACACAGCCACTCACTTGCCCATACAGGCACTGACACAGCCACTCACTTATCCATACAACCGCTCATACACCCACAGAACCACTTGCATACCCATTCAAACATTCATACAACCACTCATACCAACTCACTTACTTTTACAGCCACTCACATGCCTATAAAAACACACTCAAACAGCTACTCACTCACCCATACAGCTACTTTCACAGCCACTCGCATTTAGGCAGGCACTCCCACAGCCAATAACTCACTCACACAGCCAATAACTCACAGAGCCAATAACTCTCACACAGCCACTGACATCCCCATACAGCTACTCACATACCCATGAACACACCCATAAAGCCACTCAGACATCCACTCACACACATACAATCAATCATTATTTCGCAATGTTTCCACAGTAAATGTACAAATGCGCCATATTCAGGTTGAGAAAGGCAGCTTGACTGCCGATACGCATTCCTGTTTTGTCCATAGCCTGATGTAACCTGCGCAATAAACGAGAGAATCCCCACGATGACGAGTGCTTGCTCCTTAACCAGATACAGTTGGGGATTATTTCTTGTACATTCTGAGCGCTAGCTGTAGCACCACCTTTAAAGCACCACCAGCGATCTGGCAGCACACCAGTATTACAGCAATCTGGATCCTGGATGTTGAGGCAGGCATGCCCCCATGACTGGAGTGTGGCGAAGGAGGAGAAGGCATTTGTGGAGGAGCAAGTTCAAACACTGGGAGCCTATGCTCCCTTGGCAGGGACTGAAGCTTCTCTACCCAACGGCACATCCTCACCCTGGTATAACCTCTCCTACTATGGAGCTGGGCACTGCTGTTGGCACCGGCCAAGAATGCGGTGGTCAAGTGGGTCCGTGCTGTTGCTTATCCGGCCGGTTGCATTGGACATGTGGATTTGAAACTTTAAGAAGTTGCTACCGTGAATCTTTCTCCAATTAATTGGAAAACGTGTTCCTAATCAGTAAAGCGTACCCGAGTAGAAAGCGGACTCCCCTCGAAAGCGCATGGACTTTTAAGGAGTTAATGAACCAAGAAGATAGGCAACTGTGCTTAGAGTGAAATAGCATCAACTTGAAAATGCGTATGTTTGGATTTTAAAGTTATTATAAAGATGCCCTTGGTCGCAGCTGAAGGGAGAGTATAAATCGAGTCCGGGTTTTGCTGAAAATGGAATAAAGCATGTTGGGAGCTTTCTTTAAACAAAATGAACTGGAGGGCATAAACACGGAACAGCACAGATTGAAAATAATCCTAAAGCAATTTAGTTTGAAGGAATTACACTGATGCGGTTTTCGGAATAACGGATTATGCTTTGTTTAAGAATGGTCATCAGCTCACATGCTTACATGTACTCAATCGATGCGTGATGTAGTGCATCTTCTATTTTAGTGAATATTAGTTTTAAATAGAAGCACTAATATGGCACATTTCAGGCTGAGAAAGGCAGCTTGACTGCCAAAACACGTTCCTGTTTTGTCCATAGCCTGATGTAACCTGCGCAATAAATAAATAAATAAATAAATATATATATATATATATTCATACGATATCCAGTCACTGCATTCTCGGGATGGACAGCAACTTTAATATGGGTTTTATAAGGTGCATAGCGACAACAGATATGAATAAAATCACAGTTCCTCAAAGCATCCAATCTATACAAGCTCTCCTCCATTTCCAACAGGACCGAAGGAATGTGGCTATTGCAAATAACTAGGTTTTTAAAATAAAATAAAGGGCTGTGGGACATGGTCTAAAATGGTATTCACGCATTAGAGGGCAAATATACCTCTTCCTTTTGTCTTTATAAAAATTACAAAAAAAAGTTATATAGAGATCGGACTGTTCCGAGCTTCCATCACAAGGACACGCTGTTATTTCGGCTACTGAATAGCTCTTGCTTGGGAAACCCATCATCAGGGGAATAAAATTAAGTTGAAATCTCACCAAGATAAATCTGCGCTATGGGTTCGTCACAAACTCTAAATAGGAGTGTTCCTCCAGCAAAATCGATGGGGTCATTAAATATGATCTTACAGAGGAACGAGACTGTTTTTCTCCTCTCTCTCGCTTGCTGCCTTAGCTAAAAAGATTTCCTTTATTTACTTTTTTAAGAAAGATTCAGGCACCTACTTGGATGTGTGTAAACATCATATTTGTGTAAACATCATATTTGTGTAAACATCATCCAGACCCAATGAAGACTGGGTATTTTTTATATACTGCAGCCAGGCTATCTTATGTGCATTATCGAGGAATAGGCAATCTCTAATAATAGTTTGAGTTAGATGAACAGTGTTCCTCCTCTAAACAGAAGCATAATAAAATAGGGGCAAGCATAATGGCATCAGACAGGTATGGGGAGCCAAGTTCAACATGGCAGTTGTAATTAAAGCAACTACGAAGGAGGGCTAATAGTCTCTTAAAGAACCCATCCTCTATCTATTGCAAAGAATCTACTACCACTGTCCCCCAGGCCCAAGCCCCATACGCAATGGCAGAGACGGTCTTTGCACTATACATCTTTTTTATTATCCCAATACGCTTAGACCCAAGCTTCTTCATAAAGCTGAAGATGGCCGTCTAACTCCTTTCTATTAAGAGCACAAAATCAATTGTGAAGGGACGGCGAAAAAGAAGAACAGATGTCCCAGGTTTAAAATTTAAGGATATAAAGACCTAAATTATCGCTTATACAAAGTGATTTAATTTACAGTGAAGGAGGGAACACCCATACTTATCTAAGATCTATGCAGCAAGGAAAGTTACTTTTCTACTGTTAAATGTACAGCTCATGTATCTTGTTGAATTTGTCCTGAAGAATGCGGGGAATCTTACTAAGAAACGCAGCGTCGACAAAAAGAGTATTGAACAGTAGTAGGACTTTTGAAATGTGTTTTTTGTTCACCTTAAAAACAAAAAAAGTATATTGAAGTAATGGGACCTACAACAAACCCAATCAATTTAACAAGCATTGAAAATGCAATAGGTCTCGCAATAGAAGAGTTTGACATTTTTCGTTTTGCATATAGATGAGTGGCGTTGCGTGGATGAGTGGCGTTGCGTGGGTGAGTGGCGTTGCGTGGGTGAGTGGCGTTGCGTGGGTGAGTGGCGTTGCGTGGCTGAGCGGCGTTGCGTGGCTGAGCGGCGTTGCGTGGCTGAGCGGCGTTGCGTGGCTGAGCGGCGTTGCGTGGCTGAGCGGCGTTGCGTGGCTGAGCGGCGTTGCGTGGCTGAGCGGCGTTGCGTGGCTGAGCGGCGTTGCGTGGGTGAGCGGCGTTGCGTGGGTGAGCGGCGTTGCGTGGGTGAGCGGCGTTGCGTGGGTGAGCGGCGTTGCGTGGGTGAGTGGCGTTGCGTGTGTGTCGTTGCGTGTGTGTGGCGTTGCGTGTGTGTGTGGCGTTGCGTGTGTGTGTGGCGTTGCGTGTGTGTGTGGCGTTGCGTGTGTGTGTGGCGTTGCGTGGGTGAGTGGCGTTGCGTGTGTGAGTGGCGTTGCATGTGTGAGTGGCGTTGCGTGTGTGTGTGGCGTGTGTGTGTGGCGTTGCGTGGGTGTGTGGCGTTGCGTGTGTGTGTGGCGTTGCGTGGGTGAGTGGCGTTGCGTGGGTGAGTGGCGTTGCGTGGGTGAGTGGCGTTGCGTGGGTGAGTGGCGTTGCGTGGGTGAGTGGCGTTGCGTGGGTGAGTGGCGTTGCGTGGGTGAGTGGCGTTGCGTGGGTGAGTGGCGTTGCGTGTGTGAGTGGCGTTGCGTGTGTGAGTGGCGTTGCGTGTGTGAGTGGCGTTGCGTGTGTGAGTGGCGTTGCATGTGTGAGTGGCGTTGCGTGTGTGAGTGGCGTTGCGTGTGTGTGTGGCGTTGCGTGTGTGTGTGGCGTTGCGTGTGTGTGTGGCGTTGCGTGTGTGAGTGGCGTTGCGTGGCTGAGTGGCGTTGCGTGGCTGAGTGGCGTTGCGTGGCTGAGTGGCGTTGCGTGGCTGAGTGGCGTTGCGTGGCTGAGTGGCGTTGCGTGGCTGAGTGGCGTTGCGTGGCTGAGTGGCGTTGCGTGGGTGAGTGGCGTTGCGTGGGTGAGTGGCGTTGCGTGGGTGAGTGGCGTTGCGTGGTTGAGTGGCGTTGCGTGTGTGAGTGGCGTTGCGTGGTTGAGTGGCGTTGCATGTGTGAGTGGCGTTGCATGTGTGAGTGGCGTTGCATGTGTGAGTGGCGTTGCATGTGTGAGTGGCGTTGCATGTGTGAGTGGCGTTGCATGTGTGAGTGGCGTTGCATGTGTGAGTGGCGTTGCATGTGTGAGTGGCGTTGCGTGTGTGGCGTTGCGTGTGTGAGTGGCGTTGCGTGTGTGAGTGGCGTTGCGTGTGTGAGTGGCGTTGCGTGTGTGAGTGGCGTTGCGTGTGTGAGTGGCGTTGCGTGTGTGAGTGGCGTTGCGTGGGTGAGTGGTGTTGCGTGGGTGAGTGGCGTTGCGTGGGTGAGTGGCGTTGCGTGGGTGAGTGGCGTTGCGTGGGTGAGTGGCGTTGCATGGGTGAGTGGCGTTGCATGGGTGAGTGGCGTTGCGTGGGTGAGTGAATGGTTAGCTGTTGCTTATGCGACGTATAGCACTTAATACTAAAGTAGGCAGACCTTCTTAGCCTTTGTGAGAATAATAGCAAAATAAAAATAAAAACCAGATCAAGTCAAGGACGCAAACGGCACCATGCTATTGTTTATTTACTCAGATGATTTGCATAAAAATGTAACTTGTGAGCACGTTTCTCTAACTCTCCAATAATCCCATTACAACACTTTGTACAAATGAGATTGGGACTCATCCTTCCGAAGTCGAGAAAAATGTGCAACGCTGTGTTGAAGTTAATTTTTTTAATTAACAAAATGCAAATAATGTGGAGAGATTTCAAGTGATTCAGGAATGGGCGCCCTTGTAAAGAGAAAGTACGGCCAGCCTGGGCAGTGATAGGGGAGGAGGGAGGAGAAATGCGAGTCACGGCAGCAGCAGCCTTTGATGTGCCTGCCGGCCGGCCGTGAATAATTAGGGGGTGAGAAATGCGCTCGGAGGGCTGCCTTTGATGTGGTAATGCGAGGCAGGCAGGCAGGCGGCTGGTGGCATTGTGCACGCGCTTTTTAGGGCTTGCGCAAGCGCAATGACCTAAAAAGCACATGCACTTGAAGGAATCGCCAGTGGAATCGCCAGTGGATAAACACTGGATAAGCCCCTATAGAGCTTCGCCAGCTATGCGCTGAAGCGCATCAGCAGGCGAGCCCTAAAAAGGGTGGATATTTTATACTAATGTGTTTTAATTGGTTTTGTGTTTTATGTAATTAGGTTTTCAATTGATGTAATAATGTTAATGAGAACGTTTACAAATACGATAAACGAAATTGTGTTAAATTGTGAAATCCGTAAAGGACAATTATTTGTAAACTTAATATTGTATATTCTAACTGTTTTAAAGAAAATAAATAATTTTATATATGAAGAGTAATGAACATTCTTTGAGTAAGAAAAAGAGACCTATGAATCAATATATATTATTGGTTCACAATAACAGAGCATCTTTCAGTGCAGTACTTTTTGGATGATAAGTGGTTTTTACAGCACAAAAGGGAACCTGCATTTTTAGATTCTTCAAAAAATCCCTGCCTGCTAGAGGTCAATCCTGCCTTTGTCCCTCCTTTCTCTCTTTTGTTCCTCCCACAGAGCAGGGACTTTGCACCGTCTCATTCCACTTTGGTTCTTTATCTGTTCTTCGGTAGACTATTTTTTTTGCTTGGATTCCTTCTCTGTTGCTTGTTTGTCTGTGTTCAACTTCAGCTCCCTACCTGCTTACATTTAAATATAGTAATCTTACTCCCACCCCCTCTTAATGCCACGGTTACATTACTGCTGCCTCCACTGTCGTGCCTCCTGCTCCGTTGCTTGTATTTTATTTAGGTTTATTTAGGCTTTTTTTGGGGTAGGATAGTTTGGTTTGGGCTTCCTTTTTAAGGTGGGATTGGGCTTGTTTTTGTTGTCCTGCCTGCCTCTACTCACTTCTCATTTGCCTGTCCACTTAATTATTCCTACGCTTTCCACCCCACCCCATAATAGTGAGTGTGTGGGTCCTCACCACCCCTCCAAAATTGATCAATGCTTTTTATTTTTAGTGCATTTTCGGACGAAGATTTGGACACAATCATTCACAGTATGTCGCACCGACGCCGAGGCTTGAACACGGATCCCAAGCTCTGAAGTCTGAAGCTCTGGCTGCTGAGCCACATCCTCTCGCTTTGCAGGCTGCTCACATTAGCAGAAGTTCGCTCTGCAGGCTTTTTTTTCATTTTCGTAGTGCACCTATTTGACTTATCAGTTTTATCTAACTTGGAGAGGTATCAGTCTCGATCTGAACATCTTTTATTTTTAAATATCATCCTGTTTAAAATCTAAAACACAGCCTAGAGTGAAAACTACAAATTGCCACCTGCTTGTGGGCACCTTTGTCTTTCCGGAAAAACATATGATAATTGAGCCTGGCGTGCCTCGCTGGGCAGCCCGTCTCTGTAAGCTGCTATTTTCCCAGCCACAGAGGAGGTATACTAGTGTCAGCGCAGCCTCTTAGAGTAACCTTTAACAAAATATCAAACATCGAGTTAGTGGAGGAGCAGCTAGTAGACTAGCAGGTCTAAGCGTCACTATAACATTTAAACTGAGAACCCCATGATTACTGCACACTGAAAGGTGTGCGGTGAACCACATTTAGGACGCAATGTGAACTGTATGCGCTGTAATGTACACTGTGTGTTGGACCTAGCCCTGTGGCGTGGTTCGCCCCAGTTCCTCAGCACCCCGTTAGCCTAGCTCTGCACCCAGAAACCCCTGGTCGTCCCGTTCCCTGTCCGCCCAGCTCCCTACACGACCCCACCAACCGACGACCAGCCCCGCATTCTACCGTCCTCCTTCCCGGCCCCGGGCGCCCAGAACCTGCATCACCCCACAGGGCCCCGGCCGCCATTTCCCATCCCGAGGTCCCTGACTCCCTGGGCCTTGCCTGACCCGGCCCCAGCGAAACCTAGGCTCCAGACGCGCCAGTCCCGGCTGGGGGGTAAAGGGGCTCCCTGAGTGAGATAAGACAGGGAGTTTTGATTGCACCTCCGGCCTCCCCTGAGAGACTGGTTTCTCTCACACCTCTGGCCTTCCCCGGTGGGTCGGTTTCGATCGCACCTCTGGCCTCCCCGAGAGCTGGCTCGAGACCCTGCTGGGCGTCTGGGAATTCCCAGACGCATCTTCAAAAAGGATCAGAGGGCCAACCGACGGACCTCTCCAACGACAAGCCCCCAAGGCATGAGACCTCTACATGCGAGGGTCCGGACATCAAAGGGCCACTGGACTATATCAAGGCCCGCCCCACAACTAGCGGGCAGTTGTATCCTGGACAAGAGAGCCCTGCTGATCTGATCGCGGCTTAACCTTGGGGAAAACTGAAACTTCGATCTCTTCGAGCCCTGCTGACGCTGTCGTGGCTCATCCTCGTAAGGACGGAACTAGAACATCAGAGCCCAGCGGTCGCGGCTCATCTTCGCAAAGACGGAACTAGAACATCGGAGCCCTGCTGACCTCATCGCGGCTCGATCTTGAACACTAAAGACCTTCGTGGAACATCCTGAGCCCTGCTGAAGTGGTCGCAGCTCCTCAAGAACTAGCCTCCGGATCGAGCCCTGCTGACCTCGTCGCGTCTCGGGGAGTACTCTGGTCCGGCTGGACCATCGACGCTACCAACACGACCTGATTCAACCCGAAGTGAGTGAAGTAGCCAGTACGATCATCATCTTCCGTATCCCCCGGCTCGAGGATTGAGAGCTGTGCGCAGGGTACGCTTCGTGCTGGACTAAAGATTGAGACTGTCCCGCTTCCCTCTTCCCGAATTTCTGAGACTTTACGATCCCTCGATCGGTTGTAAATAAGAGTGCTGATTCCTTTTTACTGTTGATAAAGAACTTGCTTATTGAAATCTACAGTGTGGTGCCCGTTCGTAAGTGTGGTGTGCGCTCAGTGTGTACGATCCTAGACTCGAAGTCCTCCCCGGTGAGGACCTCACGTTAAGACTCGGCAGTACTTGTGGGAGAGGCGGGTCACGGAGTGGTCGGGAGAGCATAGCCTGGCCCTCTGGGATCGCCCCTTCTAATATTGGTGGCAAGCGACGGGATAAGAGCCTACGCCTAGAGATCGTACAGTAAAACGACTGACGCACTACCGGGACAAAGAACAACCATGAGTGTCACCGGAACAAGCGAGAAGCCCACATTCCAAAAGGACCTTTTGGAAGAGTATACCCGCCGAGAACTGAAACAATTCTGCAAAGACTTCCACATCGCTACCACTGGATTAAGCACCAAGGAAGATTACCAAAAAGCCCTGACAACCGGGGTAGAGGCCGGGCCCCCCCCCCCCCCACCCGGCCACCAGAAGGAGATGGCGGAGAGGGAGGGCCGCAGACTGAAACCCACGGCCAAGAAGGTGAGAGAACAGACTCCCGGACACGGAGTCCCAGCACGGAGAGAGGTCTGTCGCCGGAGGAGTGACAGACCGGGAACGCACCCGAATCCACGAACTAGAACTAGCACGTCTTAAAATGGAAGGAGAACTCAAGTTGGCCGAAAACAAACTGGCCGTAGAACAATTATGGTTGCAAGGAGAACTAGAAGAAAAGAAGCTCCAAAGGGAGCATGAAGGAAAGAAACGTCAGCTTGAGCAGGAGCGCAGCTTGAAAGAACTGGAACTCAAAGCCAGAAGCGAAGACACCCGACCCCCGGGGAAAAGAGAAACCCCTTCCCCGGTGGAGGCCAAAGTACACATACACAAGGACGTCGTGAAAGAGTATTACAAGGGGGACGACATCCAGCAATGGTTTAAGGCGTACGAGGTCGCCATGACCTCCCACCGAGTGCCCGAGAAGGATTGGGGGGGGTCGGATTGTTGGGCCACTTCCTCAGTGAGGGAAGAGACACCATGCTGGACCTGCCCTCCTCAGTTATGAACTCCTACACCCATATGAAGGACGCTCTGCTATCCAGTTCTGGGCTCACCCCGGAGATGTATCGGCAATGGTTCAGAGACTGCAAAAAGATCCCCGGCACCACATGGATAGAATGTGTGAATTTCTACAGCCGGGCCTTGGAAGGGTGGATCAAGGGCAGCAAGGTGACCACTTTTGAAGGACTGATTGACCTCATCGCCTATGAACACTTATCCACCAACTGCTTTGTGGAACTGAGACAGCACCTTCTGGACAGCAAATTGGCCGACCCCCGGAAGCTGGCTGTCGAAGCAGATCGCTGGGTGAGCACCAGAGTCCCACGGGGGCCCGTGGGAGACTATGGCCGACACGAGCAAGGATCTTCCCACCAGAGGGGAGTTGGAGGTCAGGGTAGACAGAGGGGGTCCCGAGCCGGGCCCCAACACAGCCCCCCCAGAAACCAGTCCGGAACCTCTCCTCCCGCAGCGAGAGCAGGGTTCCCCCCAGCTAGACAAGGACCCTGAATCAGCACAGCCTGCTACAGTTGTCAGCAAACAGAGCATTATGCCAGTGACCCCTAGTGGCCCCTGCTCAAGAAAACAGCCGCTGCGAGCCCCCCCGCGTGCCAGCTAGCCACAGTAGCCCTGGAAGAGGAAGAGATAGAGGACACAGAGGAGTGGGAACCAGCAGCAGTGTCATTAGTCTCGCTGGGAGACAGAGAAGTGGTCCCCGGAGCCCCACTGCCAGACAACACTGAGAAGTACAGACTGCAGGTGACCGTCAACGGGCACCGCATAGGGGCCCTCCGAGACACAGGGGCTAGCATCACCGCAGTAAGATGTCACCTAGTCACAGAAGACCAAATTATACCCCACGCCTCCTGCAGGGTAATCTCAGCCGACAATTTCGTCCGCACCTGCCGAATAGCCCAGGTCCCGTTCGAGTGGGAGGGAGTCTCCGGGGACTTACGAGTAGCGGTCCGCACCGACATGCCCGTGGACTGTCTACTGGGTAACGACCTGGAGAGCTCCCCGTGGAAGCAGGTGGAGCGAAGGACTCACCTAGAGATGGTAGGCCTGCCCGAATGGGCCTGCGTGAGCACCCGATCTATGACCGCCCGAGTGTCCACCCCCGGGGGGGGGGGGGGGGGTGGAACCCGAGAACCCTCGCCCGGTCTCTGACGACCCGGAGGGCAGCGAGCGACCAGAGGTCCCCGCGCTTCCCCCCGGTGAAAGCATTGACCCCGACGCAGGTCCCCTAGGCCCTGCCGTTGAACAGACCCCGAACTTGGACGACCTTCCAGAGTTAGCACAGTGGCGCCAGGAAGGAGGACCCTCCCGAGAAGAATTCTGCCTGGAGCAGACCTCCTGTCCTTCTCTAGTTGGGCCGCGGCAGCAGGCTGCCGCCCAGGCTGCCGGTGACTAGTCCGGCTCCCACCTTGTCTATTGGGAAAACGGCCTCTTATACAGCGAACAGAAGTCCGCCGAACTAGGGTCAGCCCGGGTGCTGGTGGTACCCCTACGTTTCCGCGGCTTCCTCCTGAACCTGGCCCATGACATGCCCCTGGCGGGACACCTGGGACAGGACAAGACCTACCACCGCCTGGTCACTCACTTTTACTGGCCCCGCATGCGCTTCGATGTGGAGAACCACTGCAAGTCCTGCCCCATGTGTCAGGCCAGCGTGAAGAGCAGAGGGAGGCGCAAGGCTCCCCTCCAACCCTTCCCCGTTGTCAGTACCCCCTTTGAACAGGTGGAAATAGATATCGTGGGGCCCCTAGACCCCCGGACCTCCTTAGGCCACCGGTTCATCCTCGTCCTGGTGGATCATGCCACCCGGTACCCCGAGGCCATTCCCCTCCGAACTGTGACAGTCCCCGTAGTGGGGCGGGCCCTCATGGGGATCTTCTCCTGGTGGGATTCCCGCGAGAAGTTGTGAGTGACCGAGGAACAAACTTCATCTCCAAGTACATGAAGTCCCTATGGCAACAGTGTGGGGTGACGTACAAGTTCACCATCCCATACCACCCCCAAGGTAACGGTCTGGTTGAGTGATTCAACCGTACCCTCAAGGGAATGATCATGGGTCTCGAGGAGCCCCTGAGGCGCAAGTGGGACGTCCTCCTACCCTGCGTCCAGGGGCCCCTCAGCCTGGTCAAGGAAGGTTGGGCATCGGCGGCCCAGGATTGCCCCCCAGATGTGTTCCGTTACATCCTGGCCCTCCGAAACCAGACTCGGAAGTTCCGGGAGCTGGCCGAAGCCAACCTCGAGGCCAGTCAAGAAGAAATGAAACGTTGGTATGACCAGAATGCCACTCTGGTCGAGTTTCAACCCGGCCAGCAGTTCTGGGTGATGGCCCCAGTGGAACCTTGTGCCCTTCAGGACAAGTGGACCAGGCGCTTCAAAGTGGTGGAACGCAAGAGCCAGGTTACTTATCTCATCGATGTGCAGTCCCACCGGAACCCCTTAAGGGTCCTACATGTGAACCGCCTCAAACCCCACTTCGTGCGGTCCGAGTTGAGTTTGCTCCTCGCCATCGACGACGGAGCAGAAGAGGACACAGAGCCTCTCCCCGATCTCTTGTGTGCGAAGGAAAAAGATGGCTCCGTAGAGGGAGTGAGTCTCTCCTCCTCCCTCACCCCCGAGCAGCGCGAAGACTGTCGCCAGTTACTAGGACAGTTCCCTGACCTTTTCTCTCTCGTCCCCGGCGTCACCAGTTGGTGCGTCCACGATGTGGACACCGGGGGCAGCCCTCCGGTACGGCACAGAGCCTACCGCGTCCCTGACAGAGTCCGGGCCTGCATCAAGGCCGAAGTCTCCAAGATGCTAGCCCTGGGAGTGGTCGAGGCCTCGGACAGCCCATGGGCCAGCCCCGTGGTCCTGGTTCCGAAGGCGGCCGCCCCCGGCGATGTTCCCGAGCTGAGGTTCTGAGTGGACTACCGCGGGCTCAACGCAGTCACCACAACCGATGCTCCCCCCATTCCCCGAGCAGACGAGCTCATTGACCGCCTAGGGTCTGCTCGCTATCTCAGCACCTTCGACTTGACCTGCGGATACTGGCAAAATCGCCCTCACAGAGGGGGCTAGAGAGAGGTCCGCCTTCCCCACCCCGGATGGCCACTACCATTTCCGGGTGAGGCCCTTCGGAATGAAAAATGCCCCTGCCACGTTCCAGAGGCTGGTTAACCAGGTACTGGCTGGGTTGGAGGAATTTAGCGCCACGTATCTCGACGATATCACGGTATTCAGCTCCCACTGGACCGAGCACCTCCAACACCTCTGGGAGGTGTTGATGGCCCTGCAGCGGGCGGGTCTCACCATCAAAGCCAGTAAATGTCAGATCGGACAAGGGTCAGTGGTCTACCTGGGGCACCAGGTCGGGAGCAGCCTAGTGGCACCCTTCCAGCCCAAGATCGATGCGATCCTGGCCTGGGAGGCTCCCACAACCCAGACGGAAGTGCGGGCGTTCCTAGGACTCACAGGGTACTCCCGGAGATTCATAAAAGGGTACGGCAGCATCGTAGTCCCCCTCACGGAATTGACCTCCAAAAACCAGCCAAGAGGCGTTCGAAGCATTGAAAGACGCCATGTGTACTGCCCCTGTACTACAGGCCCCCGACTACTCCCGAGAGTTCGTGGTCCAAACGGACGCGTCCGAGCATGGCATCGGAGCGGTCCTATCCCAGATGAACTAAAGCGGCCTAGACCAGCCAGTGGCATTCATTAGCCGGAGGCTACTCCCTCGAGAGCAAAGGTGGAGCTCCATCGATCGGGAGGCCTTCGCGGTGGTTTGGGCCCTGAAGAAGCTGAGGCCCTACCTGTTCGGTACTCACTTCCGGGTCCAAACCGACCACCGACCCCCTCCGGTGGCTAATGCAAATGAGAGGGGAGAACCCCAAACTGTTGCGATGGTCCATCTCCCTCCAGGGGATGGATTTCACCGTTGAACACCGGCCTGGTGTTGACCACGCCAACGCGGACGGCCTGTCCCTGTTCTTCCGCCTCAGTGAAGAGAACCCCCAAGGGAATGGGTAGTTCTCTCTGCCTTTCAGCTGGGGGGGGGACGCGTGTTGGACCTGGCCTCGTGGCGTGGTTCCCCCCCGTTCCTCAGCACCATGTTAGCCTAGCTCTGCACCCAGAAACCCCTGGTCGTCCTGTTCCCTGTCCGCCCAGCTCCCTACACGACCCCACCAACCGACGACCAGCCCCGCATTCCACCGTCCTCCTTCCCGGCCCCGGCCCCGGGCGCCCCGAACCTGCATCACCTCACAGGGCCCCGGCCGCCATTTCCCGTCCCGAGGTCCCAGACTCCCTGGGACTTGCCTGACCCCGGCCCCAGCGAAACTTAGGCTCCAGACGCGCCAGTCCCGGCTGGGGGGTAATGGGCTCCCGATAAGATAGGGAGTTTCGATTGCACCTCCGGCCTCCCCTGAGAGACTAGTTTCTCTCACATCTCTGGCCTTCCCCTGTGGGACGGTTTCGATCGCACCTCTGTCCTCCCCTGCTGGGCGTCTGGGAATTCCCGGACGCATCTTCAAAAAGGATCAAAGGGCCAACCGACAGACCTCTCCAACGACCAGCCCCTAAGGCATAAGACCTCCGCCTGCGAGGGTCCGGACATCAAAGGGCCACTGGACTATATCAAGGCCCGCCCCACAACTAGCGGGCAGTTGTATCCTGGACAAGAGAGCCCTGCTGATCTGATCGCGGCTTAACCTTGGGGAAAACTGAAACTTCTAACTCTTCGAGCCCTGCTTACGCTGTCGCAGCTCATCCTCGCAGCTTTGCGCAGGGTACGCTTCGTGCTGGTCTAAAGATTGAGACTGTCCCGCTTCCCTCTTCCCGAATTTCTGAGACTTTACGATCCCTCGATCGGTTGTAAATACGAGTGCTGATTCCTTTTTACTGTTGATAAAGAACTTGCTTATTGAAATCTACGGTGTGGTGTCCGTTCGTAAGTGTGGTGTGAGCTCAGTGTGTACGATTCTAGACTCGAAGTCCTCCCCGGTGAGGACCTCACGTTAAGACTCGGCAGTACTTGTGGGAGAGGCGGGTCACAGAGTGGTCGGGAGAGCATAGCCTGGCCCTCTGGGATCGCCCCTTCTAACACTGTGTATGTGAAACTTTTGAAATTCGGCACCGCCCATGCTCCACCTAGTCTTTTTTTGGCCTATTTCTCGTTCAATAGTTTAAATCTCCCTTCCAGGTAGAGAGGCCATCTCTCTGTGCCATTAGTAGAGGTCGGGCTACGGTGAATACTCTGTTGCTATGCAGCATGGATCGCTCTAGTTCTTTTCACACCATCTAATCTCTTACTCTCAGATGGAGGTGCTGGTTCTCTGACTCAGAGATTGAGGCTCCTAAATTCGGCAGCTTCAAGCTTGAGTGACACCCTCGCCCCAGTCTACTTTGACCTGTTGTGGCAGGGCAGGTTCTACGATTTGCGAGGCCCTGGGTTAAAAGGAAATGTGCGAGGCCCCTCTAAATAACATAAGTGCCCCCTTGCTAGGGGACCCATTCACAGACACTGCGGGAGGCACATAGTCCAGCATTTTTGCGCCCCCAGAGTTTTAACTTTTAACCCACAAGCAATTCTCACACCTTCAGTCCGATAGGTGTGAGAATTGCTTGTGGGCTAAAAGTTAATGCTGTGGGGGCGCAAAAATGCTGGACAATGGGCCTCCCGCAGTGTCTGTGAATGGGTCTCCTTGCAATTTGGACAAGAGGAAGCATCTCCCTCCCCTAGGCCTCCAGACACCATCCCTGAGAGGTCCAGGGAGAGGGGGGGGGGGGGCCCTCTTGGACCCTAATTGCAAGGAGACACATTTCTTTAAAATGGATCGCCAGGGAACACGAGGACACACCACCAGGGCAGGGCCCCATGCTGGTGGGCTGAGTGCTAGGCCCTGGGCAGCTGCCCACGCTGCCCATGTCTAGCGCCGGCCCTGCTGTGTGGTATCATATCTCACCCCAAACCTTTGAACCAGGTGTGCGAGAATATGTGTGGATACTTAAAGCAGGCTATCTGAGCACTGCATGCCTTATGTTTAAAATGGCGTGCGCCAGAAAAGTAAAATGTCGTAATTGACGGTCATAGCAGGGTCATCCAAACAGGCACTGTACTGTACAGGGCTACTGCTGGGGGCCACACGGTGTATCGGCGGATAAGCAGTGTGCACATGTACATTCTTGCATTTTACTATATCACAGTGCGATGATGTGAACATCGTTTGTACTAGTGCAATCCCTAATGTCACATTTTACTGTATTTTACTGTATTACGCACCCGCAGCCCCGAGATAGCAAGTGTGCACAGGGAAGCCTTCGAGACGCACCAAACTGCAGCCTTTATTATAGGATGTTACAATGCCATTTGATGTGTTATGCTATAAAAATGTGTTATGTTTCGTTATAGTATGTTCAGTTGTTATGGTAGGCAGTACGACTAATGTGGCAGTGCATGCTATGGTAGGCAGGCACGCAACACCCTTGGACTCAAAGGACTTCAGCCCCCCCCCCGTGGTGTGTGGCGGCCTGGGATGAGAAATTTCATCAAGGAAGCACCCAGCCTTTTCAGGGGCGGCCTTAGGCATGTGCAAGCTGTGCACCTGCACAGGGCCGCCATGCCAATATATATCCTTAATATAATAATACTCCGAGGATGGTAAATATTTGCGCGGCGGCCCCTGGCAGGGATTTGGCAGCCACCGGCTCTGTTCCACTTCAACGTTTTATTAAAACACCTTCCTGAGCTCCGGGGGGCTCCACCCCGCCCGGACCCCCTCATCCGGGGCCCCCTACCTACGCTCCCTGCCCGGGGCCGCAATTAACCTGGAGCCGCAATTAACCTGGGGCCGCAATTAACCTGGGGCCGCAATTAACCTGGGGCCGCAATTAACCTGGGGCCGCAATTAACCTGGGGCCGCAATTAACCTGGGGCCGCAATTAACCTGGGGCCGCCCCTGGCCTTTTCACCCAATCCTTCTGCCCGTTAGGAAATTTCAGGCATGGACAGACTCCCTTAGTAGGGGTTCTTGGGAGATTAGCAGGCTATTTATAAATACCTTCGGGGATAGCAGGGGGATCCTGCAGATCAAATATTCCATTGTGAGTGACAGTTGCTGATTAGAAGTTTAAACTTAAACAAAGGTTTTTAAATTTAGACAATGTTCTAACATTCTACAGTTGTTTCTAATGAAAACTCACTATAATAAACACGGCACACTATGAATCTTTCAACTCATTTCAATTTGTATCCTCGGTTCTCCTTTTAAAATTTTCACTGCCGTTATTGCTGATTTTTGCTTGCATGCTAAATATGTGTTGGTGTGTTGTGAATGTATTACTGTAGTAAGGATCACATTCATATGTATTGCTGATGACTATTTATATTATAACCTTTTATACAGCATGAGGCTGCTTCTCGGTTTTCACTATGCTACAATGGCCCGATGAAAGGCAATGGTCACATTTTCCTAGCAGTGTACCCCATCTTAAAATGGCCTTGTAATATATAGAATTGCGCCTGAACAAGTATCAAAAATGGTTGGTTTTCCCCCAGAGAGGTCCAGACAAATAGAGCAAAACGTGCAGGGCAATTTGGCTCAGTGATTCGAAGGATCACGGTCAGTGATCTGTGGTATTTTCATGTTGTGCGTAAGGACCACTGAGGTGTGGTTATAGTGCTACAGACACAGCGCATAGCAATGTGATGAACGAACAAATTAGACAAGCACAAAATATGTTTCTCAGTAAGCTGGTAGCTTAAATGTTACCGCAAGCCTTGCTTCTAGTAAGAAAGAAGTACAAAGAGTGTTTTTACGCACTGCTTGCGTTTTAAAACACATATATAAAAGGCATGGTCATTTACAATGCCAATAGGTCAAACTCTCAGAAATGCGAGACCTAATAGCATTGCAAATACTTGTTTATAGATGGAGACTATTATAGTGCTTCTCCAGGAAGCCAGGTGACTATCTTACTTATTACATAAAAAATATTAGTCAACAATAAAGCCCATAGATCTGGGTACTCTAGGAAAATGTCTATAGGCACCCCGCCAGGATCTGGGGCCTTAGCGGTGCTACATTCGGCCAACTCAGGTCTCACCTCAGTGAACTCAAATTTCAAGTGCTCCCAAGGTGCTACTCTCATGGTCAAATTTGAGACGGGCGGGGATACACCCCTAATTAAAAAAATCTGATCAAAGTGCACCACCCAGGCATCCTCGCTTACATGAACATCCAATGTTGGATCACTTTCATCGTTGAGGAAGGGAGTATTTATCACATTCAAAAAATCCCTACTATTCTTGGAAATTGCGGCGCTACTTTATATAGTTTACGCAATTCCCTAACCTGTCTGTGATCTCGTGGAGACATTCTGAGAGCACTGCGTAGATCTCTCAAACTCTTTGTACAAGTTGTATCAAACCAACGAATTGGCAGGTCCTCTTTGGAAGTTTCAGTCTTCTTCAGACTGCTTTTAACTCCTTCCAGAATGTACGAAAACGCTATTAATAAACGTTCCAGGTGAATATCAAGATCTAAGCACATCAATACTTCCTGCAGCTTTTTAGGATGCTATACAAAGGGGATCAATCCCTTTTCCTAAGGAATGTATCAGAGAGGCCATTTCCCCATTAAAATTATCATAATTTCAACTTGAAAAAAATAAATGGTTAGAGTGAAGTAATGGTTAGCTCTGGTTACAAAACCTCAAGCTAAGTTTAAAAACCTCTGAAAGTCACTTAAAAAAAATATCAGCCAAAGTGAGGCTCTGGTTAACCAAAATTCACACGTCAAATGCTACTACTAACAAATAAGTGTGAAAAAAGTAACTGACATGCTTCATCAATTTTGATACATGTTCTAAAACATGGATTTGCAACTGTATCAGACAAAGTAGATATATTCAAACCAAGCATCATAGTATTTGAGGTCTTCAAAATATGTATGATTAACATATCGGGCATAGATCTGTAATGTTCTGATAAAATACTTACTCAGCTTTTTTTGCAGATAATACTGAACATCTCCTGCTCGGAGTCTCTCTGCAAAAAGACAAAGAAAAAGTGATCCTAGAATAATTGTGTTCTAACCAATTTTGTTTTTGTAATAATCAACATTATTATTTTAACATTTCTAGAAAAAGATGGTGAAAAGGGATTTTTTTTAAACTGTATTTAATTAATTTCAATAAAATTGAAACGAACAAGGAAACAGACAAATTCTACCGACAATTACACATTTTTTATTTATTTATTTATTTGGGCATTTGTAAAGCGCCTGGTTACGCCACTGGCGTGTCCCCGCGCTGTGATAAGTGAAATGGCTGCCCCCCCCCCTCCCACAGAAGGCTACCTGCTGAAAAGGTATGTTTTAAGTTTTTTCCTGAACAGGACTTCAGATGGTTCTAGTCGCAGTTCCAAAGGAAGAGCATTCCAGCACCTGGGAGCGAGGTATCTAAAAGATCTGCCTCCCATGCGCGCCTTCGATACTCTGGGGACCTTTAGCAGCCCAGTCTGTGAGGACCGTAGACTGCGTGTGGGCTCATAGTGGGTTACCAGACTCTTGAGCGGAGCAGGCGCTTTGCCGCTCAAAATGCGATGGCATGTAGTGAGGGCCTTGAACTCCACTCTCCTCTCAATGGGAAGCCAGTGGAGGGCCCGCAAAGCTGGTTTGGAGGATGACCTCCTAGGGAGCCTGAGTACAAGCCGCGCTGCAGCATTTTGAAGGACTTGCAGGCGACCCATGGCTTGCCTGTGGCCCCCAGATAAAGCAAGTTCCCATAGTCAAGTCTTGAGGTGACGAGGGCATGCACCAGCGTCCTTCGAGCAGAAATCGGGAGAAGATCTAACACTTTCCTTAAGGCTCTCAGGACACCGAAGCATACACCCGCCACCCGACTGACCTGGGGACCAAAGGCAAGGTCCTTGTCCAGCCACACGCCAAGGTTCCTGGCCTCACGGCAAGGAACGGGGACTTCACCCAGACAGGGCGGCCACCACGCCGACGACCAGGCAGACGGCCCTCCCCCCACCACGAGCACCTCGGTCTTGCTGCCGTTTAGTTTTAAGCAGTTTGCGGACATCCAGGCAGCAAGATCTTGCATGCAATTCCTGAAGATGTCCGCTGCGAGGCCGGGTGCACGCGACAGGGAGATGACCAACTGCGTGTCGTCGGCGTAGGACACCAGGCGCAGACCGTATCCCTCCACGATGGCCGCCAAGGGGGAGACATAGATATTAAATAGGGTTGGGCTCAGGGACGAGCCCTGAGGCACGCCCTGGCCCAACTCAAACTCCCTCGAGTAGCATTCACCCAGTCTGACTTGAAAACACCTGTCAGACAGGAAGGACCCGATCCAGCCAAGCGCTGCTCCTGTAACCCCGCCTTCATTCAGACACTGTAGCAAGATGGAATGTGCTACAGTGTCGAATGCCGCGCTTAGGTCGAGTAAAATCAGTGCCATGGTTTGGCCCTAGTCCACACCTTGTCGTAGCGCTTCAACTGCCACGAGGAGTGCAGATTCCGTCGAGTGACGGGGGCGGAAGCCAAATTGCGAGTCATGGAGTAGCGAAGCCGCCTCCTCGAACTGCATAAGTTGTACATTGGTTATTTTTTCCGCCACTTTTGCCATATAGGGCAGGAGGGAGATTGGGCGAAGGTTGTCGAGTTTTTCAAAACTGACATTGGCTTTCTTCTGCAGGGGGAGTACCACTGCTTGCTTCCAAGCATTATGGACAACCTGGGATTTAACGGAGGTATCCAGTAAGTGACGCACATAAGGCTCAAGTACTGGCAGGCTGCCCTTCAACCGACTAGGAGTGGTCGGGTCTCTTGGCGAGCCGGATTTTATCGACCCACAAATGCGGAGAAGTTCCTCAGTAGGGGGGGTGACAAAGGTGGTTAAACGTTGTTCCCCTTTGCTTTTAGTAGCTTCCGGGTGTCTAGGACCGTTATCTGTCCTCTGAGGAAAGGAATTGTAGATGTTAATAACCTTGTTTGCAAAGAACTCAGCAATGCGGTCACAACCCTCCGTCGTGCAGAGTTTTTTAGGCACCGCAGCGGGTTTCCCTACCGCAATGGACTTATAGATTGAGAAGAGTTCCTTGGTGGACTGTTCAGCTTCTTCAATCTTGTTGCAGTAGTACAATGATTTGCCCTTTCTAATCATTTTGTGGTAATTGCGCCTACAATCTATGTACTCTGTTTTGGCGGGGGTCGAGTAGGCAATTCTCCATTGCCTTTCGGCACGTTTACATGCGGCTTTGGCCGTTCGCATGTCCTCATTGTACCAAGGAGCCGATCTATGTGCTCGCCCCCCCGTTTTTACCACACCAAGTGGTGCCCCAGATCCAGGGCTTCCGTAATTCGCTGGTCTAAATTAAAATTAATTTCATCTACCCCATCACCCCCAGGATGACCATTCTCAATTAGCGCCAGATTGAATTTGGCTTGGGAGAACGCCGCCCATCTCCGCCTAGGATGTTTGTCAGCGGGGGGGTCACTGGGGCGTGGTCCCTGCATTCCGATGGTAAATGGGATGAGGAGATGATCAGACCAAGGGATGGGGATCGGAGTTTGGGCATCCACTTGGTTCCAGTTTGCAAAAACCGGATCAAGGAGGTGGCCCAGCTTGTGGGTAGGGTGCTGTACCTTCTGTTCAAACTGTAAACCTGCCATTATTTGACAGAAATCACTCGCCACCTTATCCGTAGGGGTATCTAAATGCAAGTTCAGGTCACCTAAGACTAGGTATTTGTCCATGCATAATGCAGCCTCTGTGACGCTTTCCACTAATTTCTCAACAAAAGCTGCAGTAGAGCCCGGAGGGCGATAAAGCAAAAGGCCCTTCAGGGTAAAGTAGCCGTTTATTGAGATAGAAAACGCACCTGCTTCACTATCATCAATCATAGTGCGTTCTAGCTGACATTGGTAATCCTGTTTAGCAACTATGGCTATGCCACCCCCTCTCCCCCGTATTCTGTCTAGTCTTTGCAGACAATAGCCCTCTGGGATGGCTTCAATTACCTCCGGCATGGAGTCTTGGTCTAGCCAAGTCTCCGTGAGGAAAAGCAGATCCCATTGCTTTCCGCTGAGGAGGTCGTGGATGTCCTGAGCGTGTTTACGTAGGGAGCGTACGTTCAGCAAGACGCATACCAGGGCGTGTTGGCCTCTGATTAGAGCCTTTCCTGAGTTAAAGGTGAAGTTACAGTGGCTACAGCCCACGTAGTGTCATGCCTCAATACTGTGTGAACAAGGTCCAGAAAGCTCACTGCGGAGGAGAAGTTCATCTCGACTCCAGCTAGTACGATGTAAAGAAGGGGCAGGGGGACTGGCCCTGGGCCGCAATCGGCCGCGGACGGGCGCAGAAGGGCTTAACTCAGGCGCAACTCCGGCGCGCCTTCGTCGCGCCCGCTGCGCTCGTCCGCTGCGCTGCCTACAACACATCCGCCTTATATCCCCCCCCGCGTCCCAACAACTAGAGCGCTGCTGGTATCTGCCGGAAGTGTCTGGCTCGGACCCTCCACGCCCTCTGCTCAAACGGTGCTAGTCACCGGCGTCAGAACGAGGCGGGAGGGAGGGGCGAGTCCAGCACTCCGTTGCTAGGCAGCAGCACCTGCTTGTCTGCTTTGAGAGGCTCAGCCGAGCAAAATGCGGAAGTCACAGCAATCACGCAATGCAAAGAGGCTTACACGCGCTGGCTCACCACAGTGCCAGGTGAGGAGAAGAAGCTTTAAAAGTTTAAAATGAGCTCACGCGCTAGGTCAACATGCGAGTGAAATGCGCTAGTGCGCTTCTGTAAAAAGCGGTAGGGACACTGCCACTGCCCACTTACCACACAAGGCGCCAGAATCCAGTGCCTTATATCCCCCCCAGCGTCCCAACAACTAGAGCGCTGCTGGTATCTGCCAGAAGTGTCTGGCTCGGACCCTCCACGCCCTCTGCTCAAACGGTGCTAGTCACCGGCGTCAGAACGAGGCGGGAGGGAGGGGCGAGTCCAGCACTCCGTTGCTAGGCAGCAGCACCTGCTTGTCTGCTTTGAGAGGCTCAGCCGAGCAAAATGCGGAAGTCACAGCAATCACGCAATGCAAAGCGGCTTACACGCGCTGGCTCACCACAGTGCCAGGTGAGGAGAAGAAGCTTTAAAAGTTTAAAATGAGCTCACGCGCTAGGTCAACATGCGAGTGAAATGCGCTAGTGCGCTTCTGTAAAAAGCGGTAGGGACACTGCCACAGCCCACTTAACATCAAAGATGGTTATGAAAATAATGATCATTATTCAATCATCGAGTTCGGGAACCACTTGTCAGGCCAGACAGCGATCAATGCAATTTGAGAATGGAACCAAGACTAGGAGCTGATCGTCATATAAGAAATACAACAATTACACACTTGGTCATCATAAAATTAGCGAGTGTGACATCAGTCTTCTGCTTCAGAACTGCTCTTGGAGCCCAAATTATTGTCATCCTGGAATGCTCCCAGCAATTATGCCAACATGATCTCATCAGCCGTCCCCTCATCGCTATGTGACACTAACGTGGTGTTCTTCTGCCACTCCTCATTCCAGTAGGTCCAGCAAACAATGATTCAGCAGTGGGACTCTAGTGTCCAGCCACGCAGCGTTTTGCCAATAAAAGGGCCAACTGGGCAAGTCTGCAAGCAATTTTTTATCCCTTAGGTCGAACTATCACACCCAACGAGCAGACCAGTGCCGCCAAAGGGATCCTAGTCCCGGTGGATGTCTCTATGCATGGCACTATTTGTCTTCAATAATCCTGGACCTTTGTGTATTCCCAAGCGGACTGCAACAAAGTGGCACCTATCACCCCACAACACGCACACTTATCTCCTCTAGTGGGATCTATTTTATTCAAGATACAGGGTGTGTCATAGGTACAATGCAAAAAATGACTGTGGAGTAGCTTGAATCTATTACATGACACAGTGCGAACCAAGCCTGAGGCACTCACCTTATCCGAATCGGAGATGGGCATTCCCAAATCTCTTTCTCAGTGGAGAAGCGTGGCTCAGTGGTTAGAGGCGGCAGACCCGGAAGCTGAGATCAGCCGTGGACCAGGGTTCGATTCCCCGCCTCGGCGGGTCTCGGGCTCAAAATTCCACGGACTCGATAATTCTCGTTCCGGTGCCTACTCAACTCACGGGGTCACACTCTGCGACTCTGGGCAATAGCTTGCTTAATCTCCACTACGGCCCCTCGCGGCGGGATGCCTGGCTTTCACCTTGTGGACACCCTGCTGGGGTATCTCACAGGGGAATACCAGGACGGGTTCCCTAAGCAAGCGCCGAGATGCCTACGGGTAGTCGTGCGCTATACAAGAGCGTAATCATTTCATTTCATTTCATTTCATTTCATTTCTCAGGCATCAAGTCCTGGAAATTGTCAGTGCTGCATGTCACCCCTAAGGCTTTGTAAAAGAGTAATTAAGTGGCGTCCCTCCCCCACCCATTGAGCAGTCAAGCACACACAAGGCTGTGGTGTTGCGGGGAAATCCACCCAGAATTCCCTCACTACACTCTCCAGCTTAGCATTGTGTAAGTAGTAGGTTGGTCCAATTTCAAAATAGTCCTGAGCTTCCTGGAAAGTAATAAAGGTTTCTCCGGGGTTTATATCCCTCGCCACCTGACACCCTTCCCATTGTTCCATAGGAATGTCTAAGTCTAGGTTTCTAAAAGGACCTAGATCCCACAACCGTAAATCCCTGCTGATGGGAGCTGTATGGGGAACCCTCTGAAGTGCCCTCTCCCAAAAGTTCCGCTATGGTTTTAATTAGATACGGGACCAGATGCTCCATCCTGCCCCCTCCCGTCAACAACTGTGGCAATGTGTTGCCTCCTATCTCAGTTCCCAACAGTCGTTTCTCTCAATCATCAGACTCTGCCAGCCGTAAAGTGACATGCTGTAGGTATTCAGCATAATAGTAGAACTGTATGTCCTGGACAGCCAATCCACCATGCTCCAGGTCCCTCTTGGGCGGGGTCAGCGCCACCCAGGTAAGCTTACCCGCCCACAGAAGAGTCACTAATAGGCTATTCAGCTTGCGGAAGAACTGGTCCCTCTGCGATTAAAGGCAATTTCGAACGAGGTACAAGCAGCAAGGAAGGAAAAACATTTCCGTCTCGGCTGCCCTTCCCATTAAAGAGAGAAGGGAGCCTATTTCAGAGTTTAATGGAGTTCAAGACCAGTCAAACCCTATCCACGTTTTTGCATTGATGCGGGACCCATATTCCTAGATACTTAAACACCTACAGCTCCCACCAGATACACACATCCTGCAGTTGGCCCGACTGTTTCCCAATCAGTCCACCCAAGGGGAACAGGAGCGATTTGCGGGCATTGATCTGAAAGCCCGAAACCGCAGCAAAGGAATGCAGTAGCCGTAGCAGAAGCGGGACAAACTCATGGGAGACTGTACACACATCCATGTATAACGAGAAAATGTGAGTGGAATCTCCCACCCTGATGCACCAAGGTTACTGCTTAATATGTAACAGCAGTGTGAGGGGTTCCATTGCCAGCGCAAAAAGAAGGGGTGAAAGGGGGCACCCCAGGCCGGTACCACTACCAACCGGCCAAGTCTTGGAAATCACACACCCACTCTATTATATATAGATGGGTCAGTGTACAGGTGTTGTACCCAGGCACAGAAATTAGGGCCGGACCCCATGCCCTGCCATTAAATAACCCCATTCCACCGTATCAAATTCTTTTTGAGATCGAGGGAAACCAAAGCCATCTCCCTCTCTCTGTCCAAGGTATCATGCAGCACAAGGGCCAACCTATGTAAATTAAAAGCAGTGCTATATGCCGGCATAAAGCCGCATTTGATCTACATGGACCAACTCCCAGACCACCCCCGCAGCCTGTTTGCTAATATTTTGCACAGTATATTAAGAACTATATTGAGCATGGTGAGGGGCCTGGATGCAGAAGGGTCAGCAGAGCCTTCCCAGGTTTCAGCGAATACATTATACCCTCTCGCATGGGCGGCAGGAGAAGACTTTTCTCCTTTGCCTCCATAAAGACCTCCTACTGTTTCTCCTGGAGGACGGAAGAGTAGGAGTGATAAAACTCCACCGGGAAACTGTCTCCGCTCAGGGCCTTGGATCAGTTTAGCTCCTTCACACCATAATGAAAATCAACAAACCACCCCAAACAGTGGGATCAAAAAACCAACCCATATCCCAGATATGCAGTGTATGAACAGTACCACACTGCTTATCCAACTGAGCTCTTGCTAACCGGAACCACAGCCTAACCCTACCCTCTCCAACCACTGCCTACAACTAATAATGAGAGGATACCCAACAAGACAACCACACATGTAAAAATACTATGGCTTTGTAAACTAACCAGATCATAACATACCCCGGCAAATGATCACTGTGCAATCCAACAGACCCAGTTATGCAAACCCCTACTATTAACACTTAACATGCGATGGAATAAAAACCAAGTTAAGTCCTCCCTGCAAAGGGAGAAAAGGTAGTTAGACATCATTGCAGCAGTTTGTACATTAATTGCCATATGTGGCATAATCGTTCTGCATCGAGCTTCCGCCTGCATTGGAGAGGTCCCTCCCCTGACTACGGTTGGCGGACTGGCAGGGCCAGAACCACGACCCTATCGTACTGAGCCTCCACCCTGGTAGGACCGCTCCTCTAAAGGGACAGTCGGGCCCTCAGACTCGGGCCCCCAACAGCTCTCCAGTTGAAATCCTCCGTATGGCCTAGTGTCTGCGTTCCAGTCCTCTAGGAGTCAGTATGTACCTTGGGTACCCTATCTCCAGACCTCCAGTCATCCCAAATCCACCATCATTCGTAATATAGGCTGGAGAGCAGACCAGACTTCGTGGATAATAGCTACACTTCTGAATAAAGACAGAGGAGTTAATCTAGAACAAAAATTAACCAGAATGAAATACATATGGATAGAAGACGGGGCGGCTGGTCCATAGGGTCAGCGCCCCCCAAAAGAATCGGGCAACAGAAGAACAGAAATGTAAGCAGACAAATTGACAGCTTACAATTAGTCTGTTTACATTTCCGGGCCCGCCTGTGCACTTCACTTGTGAAAGTGCGCAGTTCACACAGCGCACGCAGGCAGAGACGAGCAGGCATTCAGAAGATGGTCTGCGCATGTGAAAGAGGAGCGTTGCCCCTCACTCACATTCACAAACCATAAAGGTATGCTGCGCATGCCCAGTGTAGTGCAGCAGTTTGAAGATAGGCTCCTGATCGGGCGGTGATGCGTTTTACGCAAAGTCGCCCCATGCCCTATTAAATGGCAGGACAGAGTAAACAAGGTTCAGCCATCCGGCACTCCGTCGCATCCAGTGTCCTAATTGGCAAAAGAAAAGAGCGGGGAGAAGTTACTTCCACCACGCTGCAGAGGAAACGTGATGCAAAGCAGGACCGGAGGGGATGTCTGGTAAGTTCTTTTATTCATTAAATTATCCCCTTCTACCCCAGCTCCTCCCCCCAACTCTCCCCCCTATCCTCCTCCCCCGCACGTACCCCCCCCCACCAGTCATGCCGGACGTGTTCGTTCTGGGTTGAATGTGTGCATACAAACAGTGGCGGCTGGTGACATTTGAACCTGGCGAGGCGGAAAATGATTTCCGCACTGTAGCTCGCGAGCGCGTCCTACTCGCAGTAACGAGAGGGTGGTTCATCTCTGTTGCCATGGTGATCACAGCAGGCGGGGGCATCCCTAGGACCTGGAGCATAATCATTTAACCCCCACGCGCGCGCCCCCCTCCCTGCCGTGGCCACATTATTAATACAACAAAATGCCCACTGGCCTGTCCAGGAATCTTATCCACAAACTCAAGATATCAAACATTAGTGTTTGGGATTGTCTATTTAAATAAAAATGTATTACAACCCAAAGGAATCATTTTTTGCAAACATAGAATAACGAAAGATCGAGAAAAAAACCCAAAGATGTTCTGAAACAATGCCTTTCAGTTTACATGCAGCACTTTGATGCCAGTCATGATTCACTGAGCTATGTTCGAAGGATGGTAACCTATGAAGTTCAAGAAACGGAATGATCTGTGGCAAAAGCAGCAACCCACTGAGCTATCTACAAAAAAAAATCTGTGATAGGCATGCTACACTTTGTGCTTCGTATCAGGAACATTAACACTAAGCTGCTTTAGCAGGAGTCAAAATTATCACTAGACTGATCACAGCTCTCTCCATCAAAGTGCATCAATCACCAGAGTACGCGTGCTGTTATTATTCCCTGAAAAAGGCAGTAAATAAAAACATATTCGCAGGCTGTTCTTATCTCTCCTCAGCCTGTCATTCAAATGGCTCCCCCTCGGCCTTAGCGCACAGAGCGATGCCACCTGGCGCATTCGGAATAAATCTTTTGGGGGCCCCTAGGCAGCAAGGATGAATCAACTGAAGCGGGCAGCACTATGTGTGGCAGTGGCTGCGGGTGCGGGGTGAGAGTGACTAAGCAGGTGAGTGACTGGCACGTCATGCCAGACGTCATCAAGCAGGTCAGGATTGGTTAGAGAGCAGCCAAACTCCCCGCCCCATTAGGAGGCTGGGGGCTGCGGCGTGAGGCAACCCCCGGTTTCCAAAGGGGGGGGGCTAGTGCACATGTTCCCGCCGGGCAGAAAAATGACCTGTCCGAAGCGGACACGCTCACTAGCGCGTCTGCACAGCCCCACCCCCCCTTTTCCTGATGGTTTCTGGTCCGGCCCGGTGACCGGCCGGCCAGAAACCAGTCTGAATAATGTTTTATTTTAGGCACACTAGCGGTCCCGGATGGCGGCAGTGCGCATTGGGAGGGCAACGCCCCAATGCCCCAATGGACGCACCGCCGCTGGTGGGAGTGAGTCAGAGGTGCCTCTATCAATGGTGCAGCTGGTGCAGTGGTACCATGGCATAGAGGCCCTGGTACAGCTGCTCTCGCTGCGCATTAAACAACTGTACCTTAGGAGTTCAGATCAGAGCCCCTGTATACCAATGGTTGTGATTGAGGGTCAGTGATTATAAAAGTGTGTGTGAATGTGCATTTGTGTGCAAGAAGCAGTGTTGGTGTATGGGTGCTTTAGTGTGTTAAGGCACCCAAGGCAATTTTTGACAGTTATGAGGGGAACCAGTGGCACGTATTACGCCTCACCACTTTCAGGGATCACCAGCCGCCACTGACTCCCACTCCCTTTCAATCACACACTCATTGTAACTCCCACTACTTTACTCACTACCTCTCTTTTCCTTACTCGCACTCCCTCATTGATTCTCACTCTCATTCTCATTGACACTCTCAAACACTGCTTAATTTCATTCTCTCTCAATCAAACACACTTTCGAATAATCAGCTAGTTGACAGTTTATTAAAACTGTACCTGGTTCGTTTTTCGAAGTTAACTTGCTGTGTTAATGAAGTGACACAAGAGGTTAGTCACACAAAAAAAGTCAAATACAATCGCTTTCGTGACAGAGCCCCTGTGCGGTAAAATAACCCTTTTTCAGCCCCCTGTTTTAACCCCTCTGTTACAGCCCAATAAACGTTTGTATCTTAGTCTGATGAGTGGGCAGAGACAAGGGCAGTGTGCGGTGTGGTAAGAGGCACCTGTGTGAGGGTCGTGTAGTCTCGTGAATGCCCAGACGTAATGGGAGATAACAAACAAGCGTTGGCTGTGGCTTCAGAGTGCTCACACAAAGACAAAGGTGCATATCAATTGTATTTGTAGAAGACAATGTGCCTTAATGGCCTACACGGAATACTGAACCTCATGGTACCTCAACAGAGGCTTAAGAATTGGGGACAAATATGATTTCTATTCACATAGACGTAGTTATACCATCTTTTATGTAGGCATAGGAGGACTCCTTTAGCTGTTGGATATAACGGTAAGCATTGCAAGATGTTGCTAAGTCCTCATGGTGTCTTATGTGCTACAGTCTTTGTCAAAGAAGATAATGAATTAATAAATACAAATCAGATGGTGTCTACATGATATGCAAATTGTGATATGCTAATTCTATGAGCTAACTAAATGCACGGAATAGTACCCTAATAAAACTCATGTGGCCATAACATGTTTCTAGAACTCCACAGCAAGGCAATTCAATTGTGAATTGTTTACTATGAGATATTAGAATGATTTATTGATTTGTTTCACAATGTGTCAGTCAAGGTTTAACAATTCCCAGCCAGCCCCTTGCATTAGTTGTGGATACAAATATAGAAACATTACATGTGCACAACATATTTTTTGAACAGGTTCTGTAGTGATACCGGTATTCAAGGTCTGTCCACAGTGGGGTCGATATCACTGTACAACCATGTTATCATACATCATGTGATCATCAATTAATTAATACCCACATAGTAACTTGTTTAAGAGGCCCCAGATATAGAGACTTTCAAATAATATGCTGCAGTTCTCTGTATAACAATAGAGTACATTAGATGTAACCATATCTACTCAACATCTGACAACATACATATTTTTAGAACAGCGTACCCCACCTTAATATGGCACCCACTTGAGAACAGTTGTCAGTATCTACTGTGCACAAACTACCAAGCGGCCAGGCTATAGGTAAATGGATAATTCAATCAGACCTACTGTTGGTTTAGAAATGAGTGTCATTGTCCCCTATTAATGGTGAGATTATTTTATATATTTAGAGGCACCTAGGAGACGTGAAGTGTGTGAATGGTTCTGCGTACAACACTTCCTTTTTAATAAGAGCAGAGGAATCTTCGGAAACAACTCTCTAATAACTACACAGTATTGCTATCAGCCCCAGGTAAGCAGCATTGATCTTCATGGTTATCCCTTACAGGACAGCCTTATACTTTCCATCTCTGTCAAAGTAGACATTACACGGTAAACTAATTTTAAAATTGCCAACCAGTTATTTTAATTAAAAAAAAAAAAAATCAAAAAGGCCATTGTGTACTCCTATTTAGATTTCTATAAAACAGTAGCAATTTGTTACTCACAATACCTGACCTCAGAATTATTTATTTGTCCTTTATTTTAACACAGTTGCTGTGCTTAATTTACTAGTAAAAGGGGAAAGTATAGCATGTTGCTTTAAAAGGATCACTTCAGTCCTGATGAAGACCTACTGAAATATGTCTGTAAACCACTCAACTTTGGCAAATTGGGTCACTTACCAGTTTTCAAAACATTTGAGGTGTTTTTCTGCTGGCTGCCAAGCGAGCCTGTCTGCTAGCCTGGACGCAAGGTGCTGTGAATAAATATTCTATATTCAGCTCAGCAGCCCTAACAAGCGGAGTTATGAAGGTTGATGAGAGTTAGGACGTAACTCGGTTTCTAGGTTTTTCCTCCCTAGTCCTGGTCCTCCAATACTTTAGATTCTTACACATAGTAAGTTGCCTGCCCTCCCACAGTATGTTGCAGTGGTTAACAAATATACTATATCAGCTCAACCATGGTGCGGCTTGTCTAACGATGCAACTAGTATTGTTAGACAAGAGGGATTCCTTTCGAAGTGCTACACTGCAGCACACCGGAGAAAGCCACAAAAATGTAGGTGGTAGAGTGGCTGACTAAAGTCACCCGAAACCTCTTTCTGTATGAATCTCTAGATGGGCAAGGATGTGTCCAAGCTAAGGACTGGAACAAAAGAACGTAATGGTAAACCAGTTTACTATAGGGTGTCACATTCTCAAAAGCCTCAAAAAGTACAGTATCTCAAGAAAGGCACACATGGGATTTACATTATATTCAGTTGAAATGCATGTGCACTAATTAGAGAGAAGCCACCAAGGGAGATAAGAGGGAGTTACAGACAGAAGTTTGTAGAAACAGGACATACAGAACATACATAGTGCTCTTGTGATAGAGTTGAGCTGGCCCAGAGTGGGTAGCTAATTTGAGCCTTTTTCTATCTCCTGTAATTCAAACACAATATAAAATCACGTTAAGAACTAGTGTTTCGCTTCTTTTTTTATAGCAAACAATGGCAGCTTAGCTTCAAATTAAATATTTTCGTAATGGCTGGAAAGAGTGACCATACCAAAGAAATATGACATGAGTTTTTGCTTTACCTCTTGAGTGGGGTGGAGTTGTTTCGGAGTGTGGCAGCTTGCTTTTGGGGAGTCTTGCAAGATCGGTCCCTTTTTCCTTCATTTTCCATTTTGCTCTCCAACTTACTATTAAAAATGGAAGAAAAACAGTCATGACAAAAAGCAATTTACAAATACAGAATGACTGTTTGTCTATAAGAACATCAGAACATTGTGTTCTGTATTTAATGCACTATAAAATAAAGTCCAAAAAGGTGGTTAAGACACCTCACAGTTGCTAACCAAAAAGCCCTAAAATAAAAACATGGATGCTCATAACATTAATGTACCATTTTAACCCTCCATGTTCAGACGTTAGACATTTCTACTTACAGGCAGCTGTTAGTGCCTCCATCAGCTTGCACTTGATTCTTGGCTGAAGGGTCACAATCCTTGGTCTGTTTAATTGGCGTTAAAATATTGCTTTTTTCAAGACTGCTGTCTTTGGATGGTTTGAGAGGCCCCAAACTTAGTTGCTGGATGTCACCCCAATCAGACCGTTTTTTTTCGGGAGAATCGGAGAGTCCACTGAATGCTACCTTCCTCTTAAAAGTTTCTGGCTCTAGAGTTAGGAAGGACCCATTGTTATCATCGAAAAGCTGTTCCAGTACATCCTGCTTTGTCAACTTGCTTCCAGGAGATTTAGCAGGACCTAAAGGAGATGAGATCGATGAGATCGGTGAATGCGTGAACTCAAATTATTCATCATGCAGAAACTCACTAAACATTGCAGATACTTAAACAGGATCACTATACAGTCCGCAGGATACTGGCAAAGCTAGATCTTGAAAAGATACAGCTAACGGATGAAGAAAAAGGGATTTTGTTACAGCAGCATTTTAAAAGCAGACTATGAAAAGAAGGTGGAACCTGAAGCTTTCATGAGGCTTCACCCAATTAGCTATGTTTCCACCAGTGCTTGAAATTCAAAGAGCGTTAGATAACGCTCTGGTGAGTCTTCCAAAAAGACCAAGCTAGAAGCTTCAAGGGATCATTAAATTAACATCATCCATGATCACTTATAACCACACCACTTCATAGGCAAATCAGTCTTTTTTCCTTCCTTCAGAGAGTTCCTCGTCACAATCACTAGCTTTCATGATAAGGAAATCTGGGTCAACCCGGCCAAATATAGACTCTGTGGTTCTGCTTGACTGCAACTTCGGCTCCCAGATTTTGAAAAAAGTTGCCAAAAGATAAAAGCTGGTCAATTTTGAAAAAAGGAAGACAATTTAATCAGGTCTCATCTTCCAAGTCGAATAGAAAACACAGAACCTGAGATACCTCCAGATTATTCTGGGAACAAGGAGTTGTATTGTTCCATCATCTCCCCAGATAGGTCTTTTGTGATCGGACAAACACAATCATAAGAAGTTATGTATTCTTCTTGAAACTACCTGTTGTCTATAGATGGCAGCATCTAGTCTAGTGTTATGCAGAGTAAAATGACATATGAAGAGCTTTAAATTGTATCAATTTACAGGCTACACATTAAAAAAAAAATCTGTTAAAAAAATATTTAATCAAAATAAGCTCTTCCATGCTCAAATGTGAGGAACCTGGTTATCCTAATGGAGAGTAGCCACACAGGATTCTGCCCTCTACATTGCTCTAAGACACCAAGTAAACATCTCACAGAACATACAACACGTTATCAAACTGATTATACATTAGTGTGCTGCACTTCATTCTATAGGGCCTGGACCTCTATAGCTTAAATCCACAGGTTACTCCAACCTTGTGTGACTCATTCTTCAGTGGACCTGCTTCGCTGTTCTACTGAATGGGTACAAACATTCTACAGGCGCTTCCAATTCGTGCTTCTGTCAGTGGTAAATGAACTATGTTCCTAAACTCTGAGGATTACCTGTGATGGTATACTGTACCCTCCATCCCTAAGAGGAAGGACTGGGCCTTTAATGTGGCAGTCATATGTGGGAGGATCTTGGATCACATTTAGAAAGGTCTATGCAATTATTCTTGGTCCCCACTAGTCTTTCCTTTACTTGTGGGGAGACCCCAGGTTTGCATAATTTCTCACCCAATACCTCGCAAGTAAGGAAGCATGAGGCTTGGCCTGCACACAATTCAGCTGTTCAGCCTGCTAGGGAACTTTCAAATGATATGATCAGATATCTAGCTGCTAGACCCCTTTAAGCTATTTTTAATGTATGGTCAGTTTTCGCTTGCTTTATCAGAATGTTTTTGCTTGATACTCAAGACCTCTTTCCAGCAACATCATGTGGGCTGCACAGAAGACTCATTCAGCTCTCCAGTTAGCCATAAACCAATGTAGAGCTATCAGCCCAAGTTTAATCTTGTAACATTTGCATTTTTAAAACATTTGGTGGGATGGTTGTTTTTTCTTTGTTGATTACGGAGTTATTTAACACCAGATTTGCACTAGATTTACTCTGTTCCAGAACGAGAACAATGACAGATCGTATTGCCCTATTGCATGCAAACTATACCGCACAATCGCAATCTTAATTTGACTCCAACCTCTCAACTCTGGTTTCAAAGCTCATCGAGAAATAACAAATGTGCATATTTATTATATGTACTGGCTGTCAATGTAGGTATGGAGAGTCAGCATTTCCATGCAAAATGCATGCAGATTTGAGTTTGGCATTGCGTGATTTGCGGTGGGCCTGTCCTCGTAACATTACGTGCTCTAGTCTGCTATCACTAAGTGGACACCCTTACTCATAAAAGCACTGTAGGGAAGTCCGGCTCGACTGAATAACCTAAGATGGTCTGGTGTGCCTCTGTGATCTCAGAACAAAATGGCAAGATGCATGTGTAGTCCAAACGGGTGGGATTCAAATATCCAACTGAACTACAGCCCCTCCAGCACTTCATGCTGGCCAGAGGGTAAAGCTTGTGTAGCTGAGCTGGGTAGCGAAACCAGTCTATTAATTTGTATTTTGCCTGTACCCAGCAGTATGTACATTTTTGGTTAAAGCGAGCAGGGATATGTGTGTATATATATGTGTGTGTGTGTGTAAGGTGTGTGTGTGTAAGGTGTGTGTGTGTGTGTGTGTGTGTGTAAGGTGTGTGTGTGTGTGTGTGTAAGGTGTGTGTGTGTGTGTAAGGTGTGTGTGTGTGTGTGTGTGTGTAAGGTGTGTGTGTGTGCAAGGTGTGTGTGTGTGCAAGGTGTGTGTGTGTGCAAGGTGTGTGTGTGTAAGGTGTGTGTGTGTGTGTGCGCAAGGTGTGTGTGTAAGGTGTGTGTGTGTGTGCGCAAGGTGTGTGTGTAAGGTGTGTGTGTGTGTGCAAGGTGTGTGTGTAAGGTGTGTGTGTGTGCAAGGTGTGTGTGTAATGTGTGTGTGCAAGGTGTGTGTGCAAGGTGTGTGTGCAAGGTGTGTGTGTAAGGTGTGTGTGTGTAAGGTGTGTGTGTGTAAGGTGTGTGTGTGTGTGTAAGGTGTGTGTGTGTAAGGTGTGTGTGTAGGTGTGTGTGTGTGTGTGCAAGGTGTGTGTGTGCAAGGTGTGTGCGCGTGCAAGGTGTGTGCGCGTGCAAGGTGTGTGCGCGTGCAAGGTGTGTGCGCGTGCAAGGTGTGTGTGCGTGCAAGGTGTGTGTGCGTGCAAGGTGTGTGTGCGTGCAAGGTGTGTGCGCGTGCAAGGTGTGTGCGCGTGCAAGGTGTGTGCGCGTGCAAGGTGTGTGTGCGTGCAAGGTGTGTGCGCGTGCAAGGTGTGTGCGCGTGCAAGGTGTGTGTGCGTGCAAGGTGTGTGTGCAAGGTGTGTGCGCGTGCAAGGTGTGTGCGCGTGCAAGGTGTGTGCGCGTGCAAGGTGTGTGCGCGTGCAAGGTGTGTGTGCGTGCAAGGTGTGTGTGCGTGCAAGGTGTGTGTGCAAGGTGTGTGCGCGTGCAAGGTGTGTGTGCAAGGTGTGTGCGCGTGCAAGGTGTGTGTGCGTGCAAGGTGTGTGTGCGTGCAAGGTGTGTGTGTGTGTATAAGGTGTGTGTGTGTGTGTATAAGGTGTGTGTGTGTGTGTAAGGTGTGTGTATAAGGTGTGTGTGTGTGTAAGGTGTCCCAGATCTGTAGTGTTGTTCAGATGGATATACTAAGGTATGTATTTGCTGGGTGATCACATTTCGGTTTCCATAGAAGATCCCACAGCTCACTATAGCTCTATCCATGCGTGCCCATATTTTTTTTTCTGACTTCCTAGTGTTGCAATCCACAACAACCATCAGCTGGACACCTCGGTAGGGTTGCAGATCTGGTAGATTGAGACCCCCCACCCCTCCATCCTCAAGTTGGCACATTGTTTTACAAGAGACTCTTGGAGGACCTCCACCGTAAATAAATCCCATCAATGCTCGCTTAAAGTCAGAAAAAAGGTCTTCGGGAGTACAAAGGATAAGGCCTGAAATAGTTATAATACTTTGCAAATCAGTGTCATTTCAATATCGTTTACTCGGATAGTCCATTAAATGGGGATCAGCAGCCAATTTTTTGATTCCCCCTTTAAATGTAGTAGGAACGTGGAGGAAGTTAGTGAAGCCTAAGTATCCAATTGATTTTAAGGCCGATCAAAATTGCATACGATCCGTAAGGACATCCACGTCTGTTTGCGAGAATAAGAGGTTTAATATTTCAGACTTAGACATGTTGACCTTGAAGCCTGAAACCGCCTCATACTCCTGGATAAGAGGTGTGTGATAGCACTAATAAGATATCATCTGCAAATAGCATCACCATACGTCTTTGCCAAACTGTACACCCTGAAATCCCGGGTCTCTTCTAATTGTGCATGCTAGTTAGTACTAGTGTGAGAGCAAACAAAAAAGGGGCTAGAGGACATCCTTAACACATACCCGTGCTTAGAGTCAGGGAGTGCAAAAGTAACTATTTAGTCCTATTCTGGAAGGTGGGGTGTGATAGCCCGTGAGAATCACTGCATTGAATTTAGGACCAAAGGCTGTTTGTGGTAGGGTCTGCTTCATGAAGCTCCAGTTGAAGCCGTTTTCCTCATACAAAATACATTTGAAATGATACAATTTGTAATTGAAACAAACCTAATTCAATCTTAACTCTTGATGATCACATTTCTTTTCCAAAATCTCAAAGCTCTTTTTCTTTTGTAATGATTGTGTAAATACACAATATCGCCCATATACACATCTTCAATATACAATATATTTATAAGCAGGATGAATATATATATATATAGATATATATATATATATATAGATATATATATATATATATATATATATATATCTATATATAGTTTTTCCAAAGGCCCAAAAGCTTTTAAGGTCGCACTCGCAGCAAACGTACCTTTACAGGCATTTAAACACGGAGCATGGAGACCAGCTGGACATACCAGGAATCCTTTTATTAATATGCCAACGCGTTTCGAGGCTTACAGCCTCTTCTTCCCAGGCAGCTGCTGAAATGCGGTTTGGATTTCCATTGCTTGCACCTCCTTTAAATCGCCCCAGTGGGCCGCAGTCACTGCTGTTTCACTATTTTAACCAATTCTAGTTCATGTCATCAGGGGGTACTACACCCTGATGACATGAACTAGAATTGGTTAAAATAGTGCACATATCATTGTTGTTGTTGGGTACTCTACCCGGTTACTTCAGTAAACTGTGACAAACAAAAAACAGGTGACTGTAAACCCTGCATATCAGTGATACAATTGAAATGAATATAGCGCGAATTGAGCAGTTGCTATAACTTGACAAAATATGATTTGATTTTGGTAATCTGTGAAAAATGTAACAGCAGCATCCCCAATGCACGAATACTTTGAAATGTTTAATTTCGTGAATCGAATTCAGCATGTACTACTAGTCCCAGAAAGCACCTTAATTGCTAAACTGTGATAAATAGTAGACCTAGAAATGTGACCACTTACCGTGAACAAAGCCTGTGAATCAGGCTGAAACGCGTCGGTCCGAGCATGGAGCAATAAATATCTTAACGATATTACCCTATCTGTGTGCCGCAATTTTTTTGATTAAATTAATTATATATATATATATATATATATATATTCACTGAAAAAACCATAGGTTATAGACCATATATAGTTAGGAATTTGCATTTACAAAACCTTGAAAATTCACTGAAAAAAACATAGGTTAGAGACCATATATAGTTAGCTGGACATTTTATTGACATAAAACCAATGAAATTCCATATATAGTTAGTTGCACTAACTATATATCGTGCACCCGCAATCCACTGCTGATGATGTCACATATTACATCATTCATGACATGGTCAGTGACATCACTGATGACATCTCAAATGACATCACTGATGACATCACTGATGACATCTCAAATGACATCACTGATGACATCATCTAGTGTCTGTGTTTTTGAAAAGTTTAAATATGTTTTACATATTGAAGAATGAGTGGATGTATGGAAGACTGAGTGTGTGTGTGGCTGGCTGGGAGGTGTGTGACTGTGCATATCAATGTGTACTTGTATCAGTGATTGTATAAGAGAGTAAGTATGTGTTAGTATATGTGTGAAAAAGTATGGTGGTCTGTGTTTAACTGTATAGATGAGGAAATCGAAGTGTGATTGATTCTTCACAGGACTGACTAGGTGTATGAGTGCATATGATAGTGTTGTAATAATGAGTGACTGTATGTATGAGTGATTGTATGGGTGAATGAGTGAATGTGTGTGTAGACGTAGGAATCAGTGAGTGCGTATGTAGTAACTGGTATTGGTGTGTCATGATGTCATCATTGATGTCATTTGAGATGTCATCAGTGATGTCATCAGTGATGTCATTTGAGATGTCATTTGAGATGTCATCAGTGATGTCATCAGTGATGTCACTGACCATGTCATGAATGATGTAATATGTGACATCATCAGCAGTGGATTGCGGGTGCACGATATATAGTTAGTGCAACTAACTATATATGGAATTTCATTGGTTTTATGTCAATAAAATGTCCAGCTAACTATATATGGTCTCTAACCTATGGTTTTTTCAGTGAATTTTCAAGGTTTTGTAAATGCAAATTCCTAACTATATATGGTCTATAACCTATGGTTTTTTCAGTGAATTTCATTGGTTTTTTAACAGCTAATATCTGTAGCTGTAAAATGTATTCTTCTTTAAATCCAAAAATATATTTTATATGTTTATTAATAACTTTTTTTTAAAATATTTTTTTTTCTTCGTTCCCGCTTCGCGAATCGGGAAGCTTCCCGTTAGCTGACCTTGATGCCGCGAAATAGACCACGAGCCGGTAAACGTTTCTTTACCGCAACTGCCGCGTTAGAAAACAACATCGTGACGCCTCCCGTCCGCATGACGTTTCGCGTTGTCGCGTGATACGTCATATGACGTGCTACGTTAGCGAACTCGTACGCTTACCGAGTCGCAAAGCACAGGTTTCTGGAAGCAAACCGGGAGGCCCTGCAAAGCGCGTAACATACACACAGCAGGTCATGTGACTTGGTAATAACACTTTTCATTGGTTCATTTCACTTTTGGTTTCCTAATGATGTAAGACTAGGTCATATGATCTAAAATGAACACTTTTCATTGGTTGAGAACTATTTTTTTTCCCCAAATGGTGAAAATCCCTCCTTCTTTCCTCACTCTGACTTTCATCATTGTGAGAGAAAGACCCTTTGTTACCAGTGAGCAATGGCTTCTTTACTAGCTTCAGCTGGTGCTTCCCCACCACCTCCACCACATCCAAGGAAGAGTGGACCACCTGCTAAAGTTATAATTCAGCAAGAAGACGAAGAAGAGGAACAGGACGACCTAGATAATCTCCCTATTATGGCCAGAAGATCTGTTGTACCGGAAGTAACGGGACCAGAGGGCAGGGAGATGGTGCCAAATATACAAACGAGATTTCGTGAAGTAAAACAAGTCTGCCTACATTGCAGTGGATTCATTTGCTACGCAGAAAGTAGCATCACTCTGATCAACAGAGCTATTGACAATCATGCTCATGTTTGTCCGAAACTCCCCAAACAATAAATTCTTTTTTTTTGTTTTCTTGCTCCTGTTGAGCCCTTTACAATGAATCGTTTTCGTTGCCCCCTCCGAAAAAAAAACAAAAAAATTATAAAACTGTTCAGAAAAATTCAAAAAAAGTAAAAAAATGTTCAGAAAAATAAAAAAAATATAAAACAACAAAAACAATTTTAAAAAAAGTTCTTTTCAGAACTACCTCCCCGTTATTAAAAAATTGGTACAATATTTGCAACTGTGCCAACCTCTATTTCTCTTAGTTCGCTTCCCAGTTCGCTCCCCGGTACGCGAACCGGAAGCGAACCCAAAATTTTTTTTAAAAAAAAAGAACAGTAAGTATAAGGGAAGGAAACAGACACTTATGTTAAAAGAAAGACAGCTATAAGGGAGTAAACTAGAGATACTATTACCCGTAATCCACTGCTGATGATGTCACATATTACATCATTCATGACATGCTCAGTGACATCATCAGCAGAGGATTGCGGGTAACAGTATCCCTAGTTTATTCCCTATAGCTGTGTTTCTTTTAACATAACTGTCTGTTTCCTTCCCTTATACTTACTGTTCTTTTTAAAAAAAAATTTTTAGATCAGTCAGAAACAGTGAAAGTAATGAAATATAAAAGACTACGTAGAATATGAGGACTGTATGCAACAACTTTGACACTTACAGAAGCCTCACCTTCTCCATGCCTCCTACACAGTTCTACATGTACATCATAAATGCAAACAGAACAGAATTAATTATACATGTTAAATGGTTTATTTTTGCTGTTCTCAGAATGTATCAAATTTCACTAAAACAGTGACTTGAAGGTATTCATCATATAACAGCGGGGAAAAAAAACCACAATCAAAATGATTGTGTTTAAAAAACCCATACAACATTAGAAATCAGAATTCAGAACTCCTTAAAGTTAACTTACTTTCCATGACGGCCAAGGATGTCCTATGAACAGCTTACACTCTGTTGTGCTGTTATTACTTTCAACCCGCCACTTTCTGAAAGAAAACCTCCATCGTTTTCAAAAACATGTTACATACAATAAATGACTTCTTGCTCTCTACCACAAGATTCCACAAGGCCAAATCTTGTCAGAGCCATGTATAACTCTTGGATTTCTTGTTAGCCAATCCCGTCTTTTCGCATTTCCACAACTTTCAGAATTAAAATGTTGAAGATCATTTACACAATCCTGGACTAGTAATATCTTCCCCTTCTTCCTCAATCATGTTCTAAATTTCCTATCACACTGATACTGCTTACTATGAAGCAGACTTACACTACCTTTATGACTAGTACAATTATTTAATTCTCTACATCACTTTTAATCACAAAGCAATGTAAAACAGTAGACAGCATTGCAGACTTACATTCCCTCTACTCCATGTTTTGATTGGCTGCTTCAATTAGCTTATAAAAAGAAACAGTTTTTCTGAACTCATTCAAAGTGCACGTATTTCTCCATAAAGTCCAGTGTTATGGTAAGAAGTTATGTCTCTGTACTACACTTATCCTCAAGGCCAAATCGTGTAGGAGCCATGAGAACTTCTTGAAATTCCTCAGAGCACATCCCGAGATTCTTTCCCTAAAATTTTGGTTTTAAAAACACCAGGTAAGAGTTTTTAAGGTCAAACGGCAATTTTTTTTTGAAAATTAAAACAGAATCATTGCAGAATGACCAGCCATTTCTACACTTTAAATAAGCTGTATAATGTCCTGATGTTATTGAAGGACCATCATGATATATAATTGCTACAGTTACAAAAGTCCTTCCTGATATTGACAACTGTGAAGCCACAAAATTTTTAATTAAAGTTGTCAATTTTGTTCCATCAGGCCTACATCGTTGGAACATTAAAATTACATACTGGCCATATGTTCGTATAAATAATGTGGACATCATTTCAGATTTACATTGGCTACACTCCATGTTGTGATCAGCTGCTTTTACTAGCTTATTAAAAGAGACTGATTTACTGTCTGGCAAAGTTAAATATATAAATCTTTCTGAGTCTACACTAGTAGTACTTGATACCCTACAGTTCTCGCAGTCATGCTGCCATTGATAAGAAAGCCCAAACAGGTGATCTACATCTACACCTTCATCATGCAATACATCAAGCATGTACATTAAAAACTCCTGACAATCTTGCTGACTATTTTGAGAGAATTGTGTTTGGCCTGAACATCTGTCTAACAGATTTCGAATTTCAGACACACTTTCTATGTTTGTTCTATCAGTGCTACATTTCTCTAACACAGAATTTAACAAACTGCAAAATCTTTGATCAGAATTGACCACAATCTCTTCTTTTACATTTTCTAGAGAAAACAAAACATTAACTACTACATTAGCATAGCAGTTGACACCAGAACTGTTTTCAAATTGAAAACCAACAACATCTTCAACAGAATCCTTTTTGTTTCTGCTTGTAATTTCAGGTTCATCGACTTTTCGTCTTTTTGCTACAACCTCCCCAGTATTGGTCACATTTCTTCGTTTCCGGCCTACCACACGTTTCTCAAACAAAGGATACTGAGGCAAATGTGGCGCATACTCTCTTCTCAACCTATTGTATTCCTTAACACAATCTAGATCCGCACAAATGTTTGTGACATCACACTCAATCAAGTACAATCCCGATAAAGTCCTAACTCGTGACAATGCCACATATGCCATACCCTCCTTGAACACAGAACTGCCAATATTCACCAATGCACAGTCTACACTTAAACCTTGCGATTTATGAATTGTCACCGCATATGCCAAGCAAACAGGAAACTGCTTACGGCGAACATATAAGTCTTTTACAAGCAAAAATCTAGCAGAACAACGAGCAATTAGCTGTACTTCCTCAATGCCATCAAATTTAATTTTTAAAAATTCAATTCCATCTCTATTTCTGTATTTCACAAAATCAACAACATTACCCATTGATCCATTTACCAGACCTCTTTCAACATGTAAATTCCTTCTTAAAATTATACGGCAGTTCAAGCACACATTCAGTCTTTTCAAAACCCGCAGTTTTAGATATACTCTTCTCTAATGAACCCAATTTTGTTTTCAGATTCTCAGACAAAATAATTGTTGATCCCATATGCTCTACTCTGTCAATAGCTTCCAATTTCACAATCTCTTGCTTTTCTAAATGCAACATTTTGTTGTTGAATTTGGCACATTCTGCAAGAGTTGGCATCAAACATATTCCAGATTTTTTCTCAGTAACTTTCTGAAAAATATTCTCAGGCATCTTCGTCTGGATATAAATTTGTCAGTAATCGTGCATGTAAAGCTTCTTTCCCATGCTCGGTCACTTTTCCAATTCTAACATCTTGTAGAATAGTCTTGTAAACTTCATCCTTTGCCTGACGCATATTTTCATGCAGTTCAGCATAATTGAAGTTTAACCATATATTGACGTTGCCAATACTCCCTAAGCACTTCCTGGTATCTTCATGCGTGAGCATTTTGAACACAGGTTGCCCTTTCACTGGTGTCAGCTGCAGAAGATCTCCGAAAACAATGATGTGTTTGCCACCAAATAACACATCATACTCTGTTTTGAGAACTTCTTGCATTCTCAAATGCACAAAGGCAAGCATGACATTGGAAACCATGCTTACTTCGTCAATGATAAGAAGTTTCATTTTCCTCAAGACTCTTGAAACTTCAAAACAAGCATCTCCAGATAGCTTGTGATATTCTAATTTGTTGTCATGCTCCACTGGCAGCATCAGTAAACGATGTAAAGTAATCCCTTTAATGTTATGTGCTGCCAGTCCAGTTGGAGCGGTGACAACACAAGACAGCGATGACTCTGTCCTTTCCTGCAAATAACATGAAATTGCTTTAATAAGGAAACTTTTTCCAGTTCCCGCTTCTCCACTCACGTACAGTCGGACAGGCTTCAACGACGTACATGAGCACTCTTTCTTGTCATGACTTAATCCATGATCAATTTGCATGGTAAGTTCGTCATATATTTTCCTCTGCTCAACGTTGAGTTGTCTTTCCAACTCTTCTAAGTTAACCGCATCCTCCTGAGCATGTGCCATGGCTCTTTCCACTTCATTCATAGCAGTGGCAGCTTCATTTTCGATAAGAGGTCCTCCTAGTGGATCCTGACTCAATGAAGCAGAACTCTGACTGTCCTGAGAACTGTCTCTGGCAATCTCGGCTGCAATCGTTGCTTCCTGCTCAATTTCCACATTCAACATTTCTACATATTTGGGAAAAGCAGGACATTCTATGGTCTCCTTGGCAGCATTGAATGAGTCTTCGTAACAAAGGAAATCTCCAAGCAGTTCCCTTCTGCACGCCAAGGCTTAAAAAGTTGCAAAAGTGCTAAATAGAAAAACTCCTTTTTTTCAGGAGATTCGCCACTCAATTTTCGATGGTTTATCAAGTGGCATTTTCTTTGCTTGACCAGACATCCCTCACTTCCTATTACAGCATACACTCCTTTCTCAGTATCTTCTTTGATGTTCCTCTTGAATATGTAATTTTGCAGAACCTCATACAGACAAACATTCTCGAGGTGACTGCTTCGATTTGGATAATATGTATCCAACATGTTGCTCTTCAAAATGTCGGTACTGTTTGGCTCCTTTTCCGCCAAATACTCAATTTCCCGCACAGGTTTCAGAACTCGATTACGCGTTGCAGCAAGACCAACACTCGCCCAAACGATACTCCTGGACTTGGCATAGAGACTTGCTGAAGACAACCGGTCAGAACATTCGTAAGCTCCGATTTCTCGATGCGACAACATCTTCAGACTGAAACTGTACAACTTCTTGCTGAGGCTCTTTTCATGGGAAATGTCCTCCCACATATCCTTCAATTCTGTCTTCTCTTTTTTGGTGATGTAAGATGTCACATACCGAGCCACAGCCATACAGTTATCAGCCACAAACTGTATATCCATGTTAGCATTCCACATGGACAAAATCACCGGGTTGTAGTCGTTAATGTACTTAGACTCTTCGTTCCTCTTCAAATTGTATGTGTTTTTAGGTGATTTCTTCATCACATTATGTCGCAGCGAAGACATCAAACTGTTCACTCTTCCTTTAGAAATCACCGATCGTGGAAAGCCGAAACGACATTTGGTGTAGAACTTGTCTTTGTTCCGGAATTTACGACGACAGTACTTTCCACATCGATGGCTTTGGAAACGTAGAACTTTTTCTCGTAGGCTTTTTTTCTCCTTTGCGTTTGGAACAGCACACGTAGAATACTGTTCTATGAAACTCATCACTGAGTCTTCTGCATCCGTTCCAAATTTAGGTGCATCCTTGATCCACAGCAACATATGTATATGAGGAGCACCTCTTGCTTGGTACTCCTTCCTCCAGAAGAAATCCAACACCTCTCCAAGAGGTGGATTCTTCTTATTCATGATGAAAGACATCATACCTTCAAATCTATGATTGAAGTACCTACATACATTGACTGGATCCAAAGAGCACAGTTCTCCGGGTGTCTTGAATTCGATGTTTTCTACGTTAGCATTTGCCTCTCGTAGAAATTCAAGTAAGTCTTCCCAGCCATACTCAGCACAGCTCAAAGTGAGGAACCATGTGGGAGTTCCTAAGTTCCTTAGCATACATTTTAAATCACCATGACGACGGTACCAGTACTCATTAGTACCACGCTGACACGCCATGAGATTAATCAGGTGAGAATCCAAAATACTGTCTTGGACATTGACTTTATCCATAAAGTCACTTGCCGAGATGTTTTGCATGTGTATACCACTTTTCAAGATGTGGTTCACTGCATATGACAGTCCAGACAGATCGCTTTCAAACAGGAGATGAAACAAATAAGGAATGCATTGTCGAAACCTAGGATCTCCTGCATACAATCGCAAAGTCCGGTATTCAGAAGCAGGAATTTGATGAGGTCGCTCATCATATCTTCCTCCCTGACCTGTTGGAAAAAGCTGTGGGAAACACCGAGCTTCCAAACTTTCCTCCCAAACACTAATGGGACTCCCTTTCGCTTGTTTCATTTGAAACAACTCAATAGCATTCCCCATGACTTCCTTGGAATGCAAAGGATGAACACTATAATGTTCATATATTTCTTCACTAGTACAGGGTTCTACTTTCTCAATTTGACCAGCACACAAATCGCTATCCTCTTCCTCACTTACTTCCTCTTCTGCAACATATACATTTTTATAGTACTTATTATATTTTTTCAAATACAATGTTGCCCTTTTGACTTTCCTAACATCTACTAAATCTTGCCATATTTTCTTATTCTTTGTCGGAACCCCATTAACTAAGATAACAAGAGGTTCCTCTTCCACTTTTTCTACTCCAATTGTGTTAATGTTTTTCTTCAAATCTAGAGGCAAATAAACAACTCTTCCCTTTAATCCTCTCTGTAAATCTGATGGAGGCAATTTCCCTGTCTTTGGCTCCATTCTTACAATAGCCTGAAAGGGATGGATACTTTGAATCAAAATAGATTAATAAGTATTTAAATCCTTCAATTCAGAAGGAATCTCAACCAATTCCAGATTATTATGAACTGCTCTAGCAGGCATCTGGTTTTGATTTAATTTGTTACAACAATAAGTACACACACGTTGATCCAATCCCAAATCAAAACAATTTTCTACCATCAAGTATGTTGTAAAATCCTTCCATTCACTATTATTTTCCCTTTCACTTTTTCCATATAAATCCACTAACTTAGTCTGATTCTTATAATAAGTGCGTCGACAACACACACAAGTGAAATTTGGCCTCTCACTTGATTTCACCTCAAACGTCGCAATTTCCCTCTGGAAATTATCTGTACTGGAAACCTGTACACTATCTTCCACATTACTCTCTTCTTCTTGGTCAATTTCAACATTCTCCTCTTTACTTCCAAAGTAACAAAACTCAATTTCTTCACATATATTCTTCACATCTATTTCAGAACCATGCAAAAGAGCAGCGCATAATTGTTTAAGCATAATTGCTGGACTCTTAGCATAATACAACATTCTAACTAATTTCCTCACTTTATTATGATGCACTGCTAGCATCCTGAAATGATGAAAAACACTCTGGCATACTCTCCTGGAAAGACAAGCCAGTGAATGACCATGCAAACCTATCACTTCTCTCACTCTGCAAGGATCTAATTCTTGCAACAACTTCATTTTCTGCTTCAAACTGTTCTTACTAAATGACCGTATAAAATCACAAAGCAAATTGATGGAATCCTGTCGTACACTGCAAATACTACTACACTTCCAGGTGTACACAGGACCCTTAGGACGTCTCCCTAAAACCTCATTACCTAACACCTCTTCTATCTCTGTTGTCACAAGTTTTTCTTTTTCAACTGGACAACCATCTTTCACTTCATAAGCTCGACCACTGGTGTCAACTGCATGCACCAAATCATTATCCTGGAAATAACTCTCCTCATTAAAAAATGCCTCAGAGCTGGAACTATGCATCCATTCTCCAGAAAAAACTTCACAAAAATTACTACGATTAACTATTCTCTTCCATCTACTATTTCTTTTGAAATCATAAATTACCTTGTTTAGCTTCCGAATTCTATTGATTGTCAAAATAAATAACTTACGTTTAATTTCAAATGCCTGATCAATAACTTTCTCAACAATTTTTTTTCTCTTATAAAAAACCACTTTCTGCTGACCTTTCTTAATATTTTTTAACAAATTCCCAATTATCCTGTTGCGGAACATTCGTTTACGAATATCCCTAAACTCTTGTTTCCTTCTACTTTCATGCATAGAGTTATCTCTTACTCTAGCAGTAACATTTCTCATTGGCCTTTCCTTACCATTTGAATTCTGTCTCCTTTTCTGGAGTGAAACATTTTCTGTAGTAATATTTTTTTTACTACACATATTTCTTATGACTGTTTTTCGACTCTTACCCGGTGCTTTCTTGGTGACTTGACAAATCTTTTTGTTAGAGGACTGCTGCATTCTTCCATGGTCCTGCTGTCTTTGACGTTTTGCAGCCTTTCTTACTCTTTCTTTGCTAGGCATCCTAAAATCTTGAAATAATCTGCAGTTGAATCTGTGGTAAAATATAATAAAAAATGTTATTAACCACTATTACCCAACAGTAAATTAATAACAGTCATCAAAAACTTAACACACTACTTAAGTATATAATATACTGAAGCCTATCTCCAATTTTTCACTGAACAGGACTCATCTCTTCTTAACCTTGGATAAACCTCACCTACTCTGTGTCCCCTGCACATAATTAAATGTAAAGGGGCAGATTTATATTAACTAGCACATCCCCAGGGATGCACCAGTTAACGTGCACCGCTGCTCTGCCACCCACGGTGTGCCGCATTTACAATCAGATAGGACAAAGCTACATCAAAACCCTGCGCCTGCTTGAAGCAGGCATAGATCTTGACGCAGGTAGGCTGAAAGCTAAAGCAACAACTAAGTATCGTGTGCAGAAGTTACAAAAAAGGAAAAATGGCGTTTAAACCAGTAATGAGCCCATGCTAACGTAACACAGTGTAAAAATATCCAGGATCTACATCAGTTTGGGGTTCACGAACCTGGCAGGTACAAGGCACTGAGGCTTTCCACCGTGCATGTCTCATCCCAAATCATATGTTGTTTGTGAATGAAACAATTTCCCAGACCAAATGCTTTGGATTGGCTACTTCTAAAAAAATTAAACACCCCTACTATCCCGGAGTTAGAGGAATATGATGGTTGGAGTAATTTTACTCGTTGTCCATTAAAGATTTACAGGCCCTACTCCGTAATTCTTCCTTTAACATTTCCAGTATAAATCCAAAAGGTTCACTGCTTTGGCAACGTGCCTTATCCACGGTTTAATAACGCTGCCTTTTGCTTTATATAAGTTTTCAAATTGTATGAAATATATACCAATAGGTCGTTATTAACCTTTAGGTAGTGGTTTTCTTCATGAGGTCTGGTCGCTTCCATACACATACAGATTTTCAAAGATGATCAAGACCTTTATCTGAATGGAGAGGAATGCACTGAGACGCCAGATCATTCACTAATGTGTAGGCACATACAGTTACACGGTTCATGCAACAAACACCGACCAAATATGGCTTGCGTGTTGCAAGGCACGCCAGTTCCTGCTATCATCCCCACGTTCAAGTTCTTGGAAAATGGTAGTTATTTGATGCTCAATAATGAAGATTGTTCTGGGTTAATTAAAAGTATTCATTTTATCGTAACAGTAAATGAACGGGTTATTTGCTGCAGAAATGTTCTATTTCCTCCCACACATGAACATAGGGAGTTTTCAATCTGGCCACAAATACCAACCTTGGGAGCACATTTCAACAGCATGGCAAGAATAAGAGCTCTTTTGTCTCAGAGAGAGGTGGCCTTGAGTTCGGCCCGTGAAACTTTCGTGCTTCACATAGCGAACACCCGTACAGAGGTGCAGACCCTTTTAAATACAGATTCGACTTTGCATTTCAGCAAGATTACCCATTCATTTCCATGCAGCAGGAGGCCCATAGGAATGAAGGTGCAATTTGCGATTAGCAATTACCTCATCGCAAATTACGAATTTTTCCGACGGTGCAGGGGTGTCTCAAGAACACCCTGCTGCACCCCTGAAAAAAAAATTTGGGGTCATATGGCGCACATAAATTTTGAAAACATTCCTTTACCTCAAAAACGATTTTCAACTCATAATTTGAAAACACTGCACATGGGGAAATGACTTAAAATGTCCTTAAGACACATAAAAGCATTTTTTGATTGCCTTTGCAGCATGTTTCAGTCACCTTTAACATGCCTATGTAACGGAAACATTCAAAATCTAAATTTGCCATGCACAGGTGGGAGCATATTTACAAGCAATTTGCTCCACACACAAACTTCTTACATTGAAATGGGAAAAATAACATCAGAGACTCTCAATTACCTTATAAAGAAGCAGACACCATTATGTCCTTCTCATCAATATTAAAACCATTGCTTTTTCTCAAAAACGATTTACAAGTCATAATTTGAAAACACTCCACAGCTCCTATGCACATAAAAGCCCTGTCAGTACTAATACTTCACATTTTCTCCAATTACAATTTCTCAAAGAAACAAAATCTATTTGTGAAACACTTGAGACAAAGCAACATTTGAAAAACACAACTTTCTTCATAATTTTCTCCTTAAAGCACACTATTTTCTATCTAAATTAAAGAAATTTTTTCTCACCTTAGCAAATACTTTGAGTTTCAAAACAGTCTCAGAAACACACCAATTTGTCTTCAGCAGAGCAAAAGGTATGCACTCCAGAGTCTGCAGCTATCAAAAGCACAGAAATGCTGTAATTCCTCACACAGATCTCTCATGTCACCCAATCAAAACTCTTCCCTCACTTTTTTTCAAAGCAAAACCCTTCCCCCCTCTGCCCCCTCTCTGCTTTTTCTGCATAGCAACCACCTCTTGCAAGACCTCTCACACAACAATGTTGCAATTGAACTCTGAACTCTCAGTGCACCTGCATATCCAAAGCATTCTTTCATTTAATGATTTTTTCTTCGCCACTCAAAATACATCTTTCAACGAACTCATCCATGCACACTAACTTTCTGTTTTCAGCAATCAAAATCCACCAATCACTCTTACTGCTTCATTAACACAGAAACTCCTCCGTTTTTTTCATTTTACACTCTCATTTTTTTAACTGCCATTTCATTGCCACACTTCATCTGACTGCAGGAGAACCTTCTCTCGCCATGTTTTCTGTCTGGATTGTTGGACATAGCTACATCTATTGGGCTCAAAGGTACGCTGAAAACAGGAATTTACCTAACCTCAATTTACAAGATGTGGAAATTAAGTGGTTTGGCCACAGAGGATTAAAATGTCACCAATTGATACCATTGGTGAAAACCTTTATGCATTTGCCAAAACCTGACCTGTTAATTGTGCACTGTGGAGGTAATGATTTGGGCACTTTGACTGGGGTAGGTCTGGAAATGCTTTTAAAGGACACCTTTGAGCAATTGATGGCACTTTTTCCTCAGACTGCCTTGGTATATTCAAATATATGCCAAAGACAGAAATGGAGGTGGTCAAACCAATTTTGTCCACAAATTGAGAAATCGAGGAAGCATGTAAACAAATCTGTTTCAGCTTACATGAGAGACCATGGAATGGGCTCCCTGTACAACAATAACTTGCGTTACTACATGCAAGATATCTACAGAGCAGATGGAGTTCACTTCTCAGATGAGGGCAACAGAGTTTTCACTCTGAATTTAAGACTGTGCATTGGTACCTACTTATAAGTACCTAAATGTACCATAAACCCAAAAGCTCTTCTCAGAGCTACCCTACATCTGATCACTCACAATTATTATTTTACTCTAACTTTTTTCACTAATTTTCAAGAAAGTACGCTCCCCAGACCGCTTCCCGGTTCGCGAACCGGGCGCACTCCACGCAAAAAACCTAAAAAAACGGTATATTTTTTTTTTGCCCTGCGAGACCCTTTCAAAGCCTCCACATCAAACCTAGGGGGTCAGGGAGGATCTACTATGCCCCCTTATGGTCATTTGCCCCTTCGCTTTGGCCTCCTCTTGTCTCTCGATCCTACCGAGAGACAAGATGGCGGCCGCTACGGACTGTTTGGAATGTTTACAGACGCCGAAAAACCAATCAGCTTTGCAAACCTCCGTAACGCGAAAAGTACGAGAAGCGGAGCGCTGTTACAGATATATATCTTTTTTTGAACGTTAATTTCTCAAAATCCACTAGAGCACATATATTGAGACCTAGCAAAGGCACATCGGGCTACCAGTCCCTACAATTTTGCCAAGTTTCGTGCAAATCCATTCAGCCGTTCGATTATTATTATTATTATTTTTTTTGCCCCGCGGTGCCCTTTTAAAACCTCCACATCAAACGTAGGGGGTCACCGACGATCTACTATTCCCCCTTATGGTCATTTGCCCCTTCGCTTTGGCCTCCTCTTGTCTCTTGATCCTACCGAGAGACAAGATGGCGGCCGCTACGGACTGTTTGGAATGTTTACAGACGCCGGAGAGCCAATCAGCTTCGCTTCGCAAAGCTCCGTAACGCGAAAAGTACGCGAAGCGGTGCGCTGTTACAGATATATATCTTTTTTTGAACGTTAATTTCTCAAAATCCACTGGAGCACATATATTGAGATCTAGCAAAGGCACATCGGGCTACCAGTCCCTACAATTTTGCCAACTTTCGTGCAAATCCATTCAGCTGTTCGATTATTATTATTTTTATTTTTTTTTGCCCCGCGGGGCCCTTTTAAAACCTCCACATCAAACCTAGGGGGTGAGCGACAATGTACTATGCCCCCTTATGGTCATTTGCCCCTTCGCTTCGGCCTCCTCTTGTCTCTCGATCCTACCGAGAGACAAGATGGCGGCCGCTACGGACTGTTTGGAATGTTGACAGACGCCGGAGAACCAATCAGCTTCGCTTCACAAAGCTCCGTTGCGCGAAAAGTCCGCGAACCAGAGCGCTGCCCGGTCCGCTGTTACAGATATATATATTTTTTTAAACGTTAATTTCTCAAAATCCACTGGAGCACATATATTGAGACCTACAAAAGGCACATCGGGCTACCAGTCCCTACAATTTTGCCAAGTTTCGTGCAAATCCATTCAGCCGTTCGGGCTAAAAGTGAGGCCAACCGCCCTATGGAAAACTCAATGTTAAAAACACGTTTTGGGACCCCCCTTTTTTCTCGGCCCCCCCTTGACGAACCCCCCCAAAATTTTCAGGGGCTGCTCAGAAACAAAATGTGCCATTTTCCTGAAAATTTCAGCCAATTCCGTCCACAAACGCCAAAGTTATTAGACATAGAATTTTCAAAAAACCCATAGAGAAAAAATCCTAACTATATATACCTACTGGCGACCGCCAGTAGGTAATATATATATATATATATATATATATATATATATATATATATATACATACATACATACATACATACATACACACACATACACACACACACACAAAAAATGGTACTGATTCTCTGGCCTGGTCAATGATAAAATAAATAAATTCGGAAAACTGCTGTCATTTAAACAGGTTCTCAAAACGAGATAGCAAAACGGACATAAAACAGCTGCTGCCCTTATTTGTCCCCAGGAAAGCAAATTTAGGGGGCTATCTTGCACTGAAGAAAACTGTGATAAACAAAAACTAATCTGAGGAGAAAGTTAAATCTTGCCCCAGAACATTATCAACATAATTAGGGAAAATGCATGAGCGGAAATAAATACGCATGAAAGAAGTGAGATAACCTATTAAGGAGGCTTAGTTAGCTCGAAAGACAAACAGATTCTGTGAAATCCGAACTTCTCAGTGCAAAAAGGCCAGCTGTCAAAGCCATGAGTCTTAATACGGAATGGAAGAAAAACTGATGGATAAGGTTCAAACACTTTTTTAACTTGTTCTTAGAATTCATGGGTCAGAATGTCAATCTTTAGAATTTTTAAAAAGGAGGAAGTCAGCCCCTTGTGTGAATATTGAAAAAGTTCATGTATAAAAACGAAGTTACATCTTTGACAAATTCCTCTGCTATGAACGTAGCTGCTGAGACCCAGGTCTGAGGTCAGTAAATGACAGGTCACAGGTGGGGTGGCACACAGCTGGCAAACAAAGGCGCAAATAGGAAACTCCAGACCAATCCCACAGATAGGCGCAGCACCCACACAATGGTCCAGGGAGATTGGCCCGAATAAGTCCCACATGGCCGAAGTGGTGTGCGCGTTCCCAAAACACCATACAGTCAGATGCTACTTGAAGTTAGGAATACATAGCCAATCAGGACACAGCACACAGTACACACAATGATCCCGCGCACCCCATGCCAAACATCTGATCACATTATGTCCATGCACGGTAGAGGCCCACCTGTATTCCTCATCGAATACATTAATTTATGACTCCAAAGACAGAGGGTCACATTTCTTACCAAAGATTTGGGACAGTCTCACGCCCTACGCCTGTAACTGGTGTCCCGGCCGCACTGTCTGTTTAATCAAACGAACTGTTCCTGTTTTGCCAAACACCTCTTGTTTTTTTACAAGTTATTTCATGTTCAAGCAACACTTGCTTTTGACTTACTACTTTGAACTGTTGTCTAATTTTTAGGTCTCGTCCTTTACCATTCCGAAGGAATGGGAAATGGCGAGAATTCAAGTGCTCGAACTGATTGTCAAACCACTGCTTTTTTTCGTGGCGTTTTCTTCGAGTGCACGTACAGGCACGCGCTTTTGGCCCATACACTTTCATGGCCATCTGTTCCTCAATGTCCCTCCCACCCTTCGTTTGATCTTGCCGCGAGTTCAGGCTAATGGCCCTCCCCCCTCCCCCAGCACAGAGCGCGCATCGCGGCCGCACAGCACATCAAAGGGCTTCTCCCAGCGTGTGCTGTGCGGCTTCTCCTCCCCTAATTATGTGGCCGGCCGTACTTGCGTTTCCCGGCCGCTTCCCGGCCGCTCTTGTATTTAATTAGCAGCAGCAGCATTTCTCCTACGCCAGGCCACATCAAAGGCTCTGTGCCACTTTCACCCACACAGCAACACTTACAGACACGCAACGCCACTCACACCCACGCAAGCCCACTATCATCCACGCAACACCACACTCACCCAAGCAACACCACTCATCCACGCAACACCACACTCACCCAAGCAACACCACTCATCCACGCAACGCAACTCATCCACGCAACCCCACTCACCCAAGCAACACAACTCACACACGCAACGCCACTCACACACGCAACGCCACTCACACACGCAACGCCACTCACACACGCAACGCCACTCACACACGCAACGCCACTCACAACGCCACTCAGCCACGCAACGCCACTCAGCCACGCAACGCCACTCAGCCACGCAACGCCACTCACACACGCAACGCCACTCAGCCACGCAGCGCCACTCAGCCACGCAACGCCACTCAGCCACGCAACGCCACTCAGCCACGCAATGCCACTCAGCCACGCAACGCCACTCACACACGCAACGCCACTCACACACGCAACGCCACTCACACACGCAACGCCACTCAGCCACGCAACACCACTCAGCCACGCAACGCAACGCCACTCAGCCACGCAACGCCACTCAGCCACGCAACGCCACTCAGCCATGCAACGCCACTCAGCCATGCAACGCCACTCACACACGCAACGCCACTCACACATTGTGGGTGCAGATTGTGGGTGCAGATTGTGGGTGCAGATTGTGGGTGCAGATTGTGGGTGCAGATTCAGAGTGCAGATTGTGGGTGCAGATTGTGGGTGCAGATTGTGGGTGCAGATTGTGGGTGCAGATTGTGGGTGCAGATTCAGAGTTCAGATTCAGAGTGCGGATTGTGGGTGCAGATTGTGGGTGCAGATTGTGGGTGCAGATTCAGAGTTCAGATTCAGAGTGCGGATTGTGGGTGCAGATTGTGGGTGCAGATTGTGGGTGCAGATTGTGGGTGCAGATTGTGGGTGCAGATTGTGGGTGCAGATTGTGGGTGCAGATTGTGGGTGCAGATTGTGGGTGCAGATTGTGGGTGCAGATTGTGGGTGCAGATTGTGGGTGCAGATTGTGGGTGCAGATTGTGGGTGCAGATTGTGGGTGCAGATTGTGGGTGCAGATTGTGGGTGCAGATTGTGGGTGCAGATTGTGGGTGCAGATTGTGGGTGCAGATTCAGAGTGCAGATTGTGGGTGCAGATTGTGGGTGCAGATTGTGGGTGCAGATTCAGAGTGCAGATTCAGAGTGCAGATTGTGGGTGCAGATTGTGGGTGCAGATTGTGGGTGCAGATTGTGGGTGCAGATTGTGGGTGCAGATTGTGGGTGCAGATTGTGGGTGCAGATTGTGGGTGCAGATTGTGGGTGCAGATTGTGGGTGCAGATTGTGGGTGCAGATTGTGGGTGCAGATTGTGGGTGCAGATTGTGGGTGCAGATTGTGGGTGCAGATTGTGGGTGCAGATTGTGGGTGCAGATTGTGGGTGCAGATTGTGGGTGCAGATTGTGGGTGCAGATTGTGGGTGCAGATTGTGGGTGCAGATTGAGAGTGCAGATTGAGAGTGCAGATTGTGGGTGCAGATTCAGAGTGCAGATTCAGAGTGCAGATTCAGAGTGCAGATTCAGAGAAAACTCAGCAGCACCACCACCATTGCAATGCAATAGGTCTCGTTTTAACGCAAATTTAAGCTATAGGCCTTGTAAATGACAAAGCCTTTTATTTATGTTCCAAAAACCAGAACGCAAAAATAAAGGGCATTATCATTTACAATGCTAATAGTTCAGACTCGCGTTATTGCGAGACCTATTGCATTTCCAATGCTTGTTACTCAAGTTTCCAAACAGCATACAAAAGAATGTAGTTCTACTGCTGCATGTGCTGGCATACAGATCAGAGCACACTCTGTTTTACCACTTTTATTTATATAGAGTATGTGTGTCAATCAGTCTGTTCATATGCTTGTGATGAAAATTAAAACACACGTTCTCTTGAAGCCTCTCTTAAATGAGCGGTCTGAGTCTACCTCTTAGTAGGTAGAGGCAAACCAAACAATATCCTTGCACACCAATTACCAAAGGCAATAAGTGAAATTCTTCACTCCTATAGCCTGCGGTAGAAGGTACCCATTGTACAGATTCTATGATTGGACTTTATTTTGTCCAGATTAGGGCGCCATTTTGTTATAAGCCTACTTGGAAAATGGTGGCCGATTATTTCCTCGATTCTAAAACATGGTGGTCTTTATCTTCCGAGGGAAATAAGTCACCTTCTTTTAACCTGTAAATATGTCAAATCCTCCCGGAAGTGACGTAAAAAAGGGGTCATATCCTTCTTGTAGTGACATAAAAAAAAGATGTCATATTCTTTAGTGTCATACATGAAAGTTCCTCATAGAAACAGGTGCCTTCTCCAAGGTCAAATAACAGCTATAACTCAAACAGTGTAGTCTGCATCGACATTTGTACCTTATTAGTACATCAAAGTGATGTATATGATTTTGTCAATCCATTCTTTAAGATAAGAAGGGTCGCATTACTATGAAAACTTCCTGAAATGACCATTAAATAGGAGAGGTCTTTGCCCCAGATTATTGCATTAGATGTTGTCCGAGATACTCCTGAGAGCACCTGCCAGATCGACGTGCTGCTGCAGCATCCAGTCCCGTGCTGAAGGCCAATAACGTGAAAAGAGGAGAGCTGAGGCCAGCTGCTAGTTTTTTTCTTTTGAGGGAACAATCCCTTCCAGCCCTACCAACCACAGCACTATACTGTAAACAGGTTTGCAGCAATTCGCCTCCCAAGAAACTCTAGATACAAGTTAATCTACTCCATGCTCTCACTGTGTAGCGCATAAAAGTAGGTGTTAGGGTGACAAAATACATTTCTCGCTATCTTAGAAATGTTCACATCATTTTCATTGTTGGTCATGTGTCGCAGTACTGTAATAATCATACCCTGTTTGGTTACATTTCATGTACTAAGCAACAAAATTAGAATGCTGGAATAATCACTTAACCATAAAGCGTCACTTATTCGGCGGAGTGACTGTGTGCTATTCTGAAGATTGAAATTAGGTTAGAATTTCCACTGCGTCTCCGAAACATTTATGGGACGGTCAGCAACCTAGAAAACACCAACATCACATCAACCAGAGATGTAAGTGGGGTTGTGTATGGCTACAACAACCTGGACATTCACATTCAAAAGTTGGTGCACTGAAGTAAGCGCAGGAATTTGTGGGTGGGACAGTCAGGTCTTGTACAAATGAGCCTACAGACTTAGTTTACGCAACATACCAAGAAGGGAGCATACCAATAAATCAGGTTTGCAGGTTCAAGATGGTGCTGTTACAACAGGAGCTGCATCCAATAACAGACTGCACTTTGGCAGCACTACAAACGTGGCCTTGAACCAGGACTTTTGTCATGGCTAAACTTGCTTGCATCTACAAAATGTCACTTTCAACCATCAACCTTGCAAGATGGACATCTGCCGAGTGATCATCAGAAAAGAGTACAGGTAATTTGGTGCGCATGCTCCAAAAAAAAGAGACAAGAGCTTCGATACCCCAGCTTCAAAACACAGAAACAATCTCCTACTTGATATCAAATTCTGCTCTCCCCAATTGCTCCAGCACACTGTTGAGACTATGAAAAAACAACCAAACAAATAACACAGAATATCATAGGGTGGTGCCTAAAGATGAATCGGTTCATGGCAAATGCACTACTAATCAACTTGAAAAATAAATAAATCAAAGAAAGTTATACGTACTGCAGAGCTGCAACTTCTTTCTGGCTCCAGGCGTGCCACCAACACAGGTACCTCTCTGTGCAATTCGGTCTTTGGAATGAGAATACTTCGAGGCAGAATGTTTTGATTCAATTTCTAGACCTCTCTTTTTCATTGAACTATGGCTGACTCTACCAGACTCTACCTCTACAGCACAAATGATGTCCACTGCCCCATCTTCTGGAGAAACTCGTAGCTTGGGTGGGCAGGCAGTCCGATTGCCTGGAGATTTCTCCATTTTCTGTTTGCCTTCAGGTGTCAAAGCACAGGTTAGAGGCTGAAAGGTCTTTCCGTTCCAAGAAAGCATTGCAAACAATTCCTTTTCCCCAACCTTCTTCACTTGTAGGTTTGCATTGGGATGCAGCATTTGGACCTAAAAATGGGACAGTTAAATGAAAATGGGAGTAAATCACAGGAACGTAAATGATGAGCATTGTGCAATAACAACAGCCTCCTTAAAAACAATGTTTCATTTAAAGCGGTGTGGCAGCCTCTGGTGAAATATTTATGCACAGTAGAGCACATGCGCCATATGCCCCCTAAGCTCCGGGAGCTGCGGCTAGTGGAAGATGCAGTGGTCCCCCCTGAACCAGATAGGCTGCTGGTGTAAAGCCCCGATGTTTGAGGCCTCGAGCAATGTCGGTGCTACAAGCTGTCCAGTTGACCGGCACGATGTCCTCCCCTCTACCCCCCTCTGTCCTCTTCTCTGCACTCTGAGAGCCTTTTCTTTCCTTGTCTTCTCTCTTTGCTTATTCTTACTGTCTTCTCCGATCTGCTGTCATCTTTGCTGACATTCTATTGAAGTTTGGACCTCCTTGGTCCTCTAGTTCTAACCTTGTTGGTTTAATGGTTACATTTGGTCTTTGGGACCGGGTAATCTTAGGCGGTGACTGCACGGCGTCCGCTGGAAAATATAACGCGGGCGGCCCTGATGGGTTGTAGGCGAAACGCTGTGTACAAGAATATTGAGTACGAGCACGGTCAATGTTACTTCATTTCTCATGCCATAACGCGGCCGGCCCTGAATGGGTTGTAGGCTTAACGCTGTGTACCAGTCACCCTTTTGCTACTCCCTGCTCCGGGGGAGAAATAAAAAAGATTTGACAGAAAAAGAATATTTCAGGAGCAGGTAGCAATGTAGATCATGCATCCTTAGCTGGAAAATAATTAAAGAGATATGTAAAGGACAAGTTAATGAGCCACATGTTATTTAATTAAACTTGCATGTGATGTGTAGAAGAGGGGACAACAGTAAAGCTTAAGCTATCGGACTGCCACTTACCCCCCTCCCCCCCTCCCCACCTATCATAGAGCAAGGAAAGATACTTTTCTTTTGATTGAAAGCAGAAAGTACCTATCCAGCAGGAGAACCGTTCTTAAGTTCCTAACAGGGTGAGACCATGCCTCAATCCTCAAACATCCATTCATTCAGGACTATAACAACAGAGCCAACACTAGTCAACCCACCACTAGATGACATTGACCCAAAGTAAAACCAAAGGGGATGACGGACGGGGTGTTGAACATTGCAAGCACTCACCCCCAGTCAACTGATCTGGGTGTAATCCATCATCATTCTTTAGCTCACTCCACCACCCCAGTTCAGGCATGGCCATATGCAAATCAGTCTGACCCAAAGTCTCTGAAGAGCATGTTTGCAAGGTGTACTCTTTGTCCTGCTGTACTCCATCTGGCATCATCTTGACCATTGGCAAAGGGAATAATGTGTGCAGAAGCAAGGGGTTTTCACAAATTTCTAGGCACATTCTTTAAAGGACATAGCTTTTGATGGAGACATTTTATCAACACGATTCCTGCAGCTCATATGGAATTCCGATGTTTCTATAGGCCTTCCCCTCTAAGACCAATGACAATTCCTCCTCCTCACAAGAAGTTGAATTGTCATTTTTCAGGGTCAAGAACACTTTATATAAGCACCATTGCAGGGATGCCCATGCCTAGGCTTCAACAGGAATGGAGGGAGAAATTAAAAACAAGTCCCTTTTCTTCTAGCCTTGCCTTGACAGTTAGTGTTCTTTCTGCACCACACCAAGTATTGCACAAAAGCTTAACATAACTAAGCTAAACAAAGTGTGTACATAACCTCAAATCTATATGCAGCATTTATTCCTATTGGTGATTTTTTTTTTTTTAACAGAGCAGCAGTCCGACAAATTGCCACAAAGAAGTGTATGCGGAAGCGGGCATGTGGAATAGGTGCTCACCTGAACGGTGCCAACAATGGTCTCAGCATCAATGTCATTATCACAAGCTGGGACATCATACAAGAAAATCTCTTGGGGGTGAACCTCCCGTCCCAACCTTTTTTGTTTAGTGCGTGGGACTTCTTCGAAGCGCGCAAACCACTGCACAACCGCATGCTTACGGGACTGAGTGCAAGAACCTGAAACACAAGATAGCCATAAAGTTCACTTCATGCGAAGAGCAGTTCAATTTCTTTTAGGTGATAGATGACGCACAAACATCCAACACCAAAGAGTGATGGCTAGCAGTCCTACACAAAAATTAAAACAAGCAATGCATGAATTAAAAAATGGGTCTAACCAGCTGGATGAATCCAACACAATGCATAAAATTACATTTTCTTCACAAATAGAACTATGTTTCTTAAAAAATGTTTACACAGTTGTAGCCCTTCAATAAAATGCAATTAAATTTTTAGGTCAAAAATCACTGCTGGGTCACACCTCAAATTTTCCTCTCAGACACTTCCAGTATCGTAATGAATAGGACTACACAACAGTTTCCACAAAAATCTTAAAAACGTAAAGCAAGGGCAAATCAAGTATATTTTTAATTGGAAGATATGCTTATTTTGACTACCAGACTAGATGCAATTGCTTAACTTATCAGGCCTCAAAGATTTGGCCGAGACCAGTCCTCCCTTGCTCTGGCCAGCCCCACACCACACTGTGCACAGGCCGCCTGCATGCAATAGGAAAAATAAAATGATAACGATAAGTTAGTCATTTTCTTTTTGATCAGTGGGGAAACACTCATCCGCCTTAGCTGAGGAGCCGCCACTGGTTGAGGTATGCTTGTAAAGAGGTTAGCATCTTCGTTTAACAAGGAGATGGGTGGGTAGAAGGAGCACAATGTGAGGTCTTTCCAAGGTTTGGGAATCACAGTGATGTGTGTCTCCCTTATGGTGTCTGCGAGGGTGCCTGTGTCCCCGAAGAAGTTATAAAAAGGTGGGTGAGGAGGGCGCCAGCTGTGTGGCAAAGATCTTGTAGAATGCAGGTGGGAACTCATGTCCTGGCGCTTTGCCCAGTTGTAGTTGGGTTAGGGCTGAAAGTCAGTCTCAGTCTCTCACAGTCTCTCTCTCACAGTCTCTCTCTCACAGTCTCGCTCTCACAGTCTCGCTCTCACAGTCTCGCTCTCACAGTCTCGCTCTCCTCTCTCTCCTCTCTCCCCCCTCCCCCCCTCTCTCTCCTCTCTCCCCCCTCACCCCCCCTCATAGTATAAGCTGTCTGATACTATGTCAAAGTTGCAATCTATTAGTATGTCGGCGTCTGGGGCTGCAGATATTCTTTCCAGAGAGTCATGGATTCATTGTTCTTAATGCTCATTGGGGGTATAGGGAGTGGCTAATGTAAGTAAGGGTGTGCGTGGATCGTGATCCTTAATGAAAGGAGTCTTTCAGGTATCTTTGCCTGCGTTTGGAGGACTGGGACCTGACCGGTTGTGGCGAGTAAGATTCCCCACTCCTGCCTTATTGCTAGGAACCGAGGAGAAATACTGCCAGGCAAACCAGCGAAATTGCATTTGTTTTCAATCCTTTTTGAGGAGGTGGGTCTCCTGTGAGTCGCGAAGGATGTTTAGGAGTGCAAGCCATTTCACTGGGGCATTAAGGCCTTGGACATTAAAACTCATTATCTTAAACATACAGTCATAGAGCGGTGGACATGGCCATGGTGTGGATGTGGAAAGAGCCATCTGCATGGTCCCCGGCAGATGCCATGGTGTCCTGGTCTTCCAAGGTGTGAGCTGTCCAAGACAAGAGTCCGGCCGTTGGGTGCGGGTATTGAAGAAGAAGAACTGGGGTTTAACGGTGATGGACTAAACCCAGATCTGTTGACTGGGTGTGAGTGTTTGATTGGTTCAGATGCTTCGTCCATCACGACCCCCTTTTGTACCGTGGAGTTAAAGACAGCAGATGTCCAGTGGGTGCGGTACTATGAGGAGTTGCGGTCCTGAAAAGATTCATGGTTTTGGAGTTGAAGTAAGGCAGAGAAGTCACGACGGCTTATATTCACAATGATTTATTGGGTGGTGTTCTTGGCCAAGTGACTTCCTCTTCAGCTGCTGCGAAGCGATTTAGGCTGGTCGCTCTCCTTGCGTGTCTTCCAGTACTAAAACCGATCTCACTTCTGCCATAGTATGGACCATAGGTGTTTTGTTGTTCCATATAAACATTAGTTGAAAGGGGTGCCCCCACTTGTATTCAACTCCCTTCCCATGCAGGAAGGTTGCGGCAGCCTTAAGGGAGCAGCGACGCTGCAGCACTATAGATGTTAAAGCCAAATAGAGCCAGACTTTTGGCCCTTCAAACATGATCGAGCTTTGGTCTCATGCCACTGTCATAATGGCTTTCTTCTGCTAATAGTGGTGGATATCCTGACTCGGTGGCAGGCCTGCCAGCTTCATGGTTGGATCAAGGGCCTTGTCCTTCTTTGCAACGTCTGGGAGGAGATTGCAAAAGAGGCGATGGATGTAACCCTTTAGGTTGCCAGAGTCTGCTTATGGATGGACACATTTAGTTTGGAAATTGGAATGGCGCCAACTTTTTTCAAGGTCCTCTAGGTGAAGTTTCAGATTCATGTTTCAGTCTCGCAGTTCAAGAAGTTTGCACCTGTGGGTGCTTCGTGCCTCTTCTCCGACTTTGTTGGTTTGTTCCAGTGTAGCCACTAGTTGACCAATGTCCACCTTGTCCCTCTTGATTTCTTTGACATCCGTGGTGACTTTTTCCCCCACACGGCTGCTAGGCCGTTCTGATGTAAGCAAAAGTAGGAATCTAAGAGGGGGCAGGTGACCGGGGCTTTCACCTCGGTATGTCCGCATCCATGGAGTGTGGCTCATGGGGAGGCTGTGGCATGGGCAAGGTGTCCTATCAGGGTCTGGCTGTTAGGCGGCTGTCTTGGTGGGTGTCTCTTTCAGAGTGGTGTCTTTATTGGATCTGTGTGTTGCCAGGGTTCTGCCAATAGTTTGTACCCCTTTGCGGCTATGGCAGCATTATATGCCAGTGGTTTTGCTTCCGGTGGACGGATTGGTGGATAGTGGTTGGATTGGTGGGTAGCTCTACAGTATTTACTTGCAATTCAATCCTGGTGTCCTTGTGGGGGCTCTGGCCTAAATGGTCACCGGCCCCCCTGCCTCCCTGTTTTGTGGACCCCGGTAAGATTGGGGGCTGCTTCTTGGACTGACTTCGCTTCTTCCATAGCATGGACTATATGTGCTTTGTTGGTCTATACAAAGATTAGTTGAAAGAAGTGCCACCACTTGTATTTCACACCCTTCTTGTGCAGGAAGGTAGTGGCAGAGTAGGTGACTATTTTGGACGTGCAGGGTAGAATAGGTCATGGTTCTCTGGTGACCTTTGATAGCGTGCCTGGAAAGTGGTTATAAATGGGGGCATGTGTACCTAGCATTCACCATACTGCAAAGTCACAACTGTGCCTCAAATGTATACAGCGGGCTCCCCCCAGAGTTTTTTTGGAGGCTCTGTGTCTAATCTGGTGTATGGAGGTGTTCGGCGTTGCAGGTGCCTGTACCTGCTGCGGCTCCCTGGGTTTGGATTTAAATCTCTCCAGTGGTGTGGCCATTATGCAGCCTCTTCAAGGGGTAGTGCCAAACGGGTCTGCTGGGCCCCGGGATCCAGGGTGCCCTCGCGGCCGTGAGTTGCCACTGAGCTGGCATACGCTGCTTCCAGAGGCGGGGTGGAGTGCTCAGTTCGGGCACTGAGACTGCTCCACTAGGCAGCAGGATCTGGTGCAGCAGCCATCTTTTATTGTGGCCATGAGTCACCACCGAGCCGGCCAGGAGGGAAAGAAGCAATGTGGCATGCTCCCTGCTACCTCCAGGAGCCTCCCCAATACCTCCGGAACCTTCCCCCATAAAGTTTTGGTGCAGCTGTTTTGCAGCTGAGGCAGACTCTTGTTGGCTATGGGCGGCAGAGCTCGGCAGGAACACTTCTGTATAGGCACCACCTTGGACACGCACCCCGGCACTTTAGCATCAGTTCTTGTCAATTACATCCTTATTTCTTCTTCTAATGACCATAATAGCAAGTATTGTATCCAGTCATTAGAAGATGTCAGCGCTGACAGTATGTGAATATTTTGGCCGTGCACAGTGGAATATGTTTCAGTTCTCTGATGACCAGCAATTTGTGGAATATCTTGGTCTCTGCAGGCCTGTCTGGTTAGTATTGGGTGGTAATTTAAACAAGTTGTCAAAGAGGTTTCACTGGTTCTTTAATACCTGTCCAGTTGACATTGAGGGACTCTGGTAATTAACTTATGTATTTGTATAATAACAGGGCATATATCAAATTGGCACTGGTAGAACCATCCAAAACACTACAGTAACTTTTGTCCATCTTGTGATTGGAGGTAGAAGGTGTGGAAAAGTAGGTCTGTTATCTTGCCATTCACTTCACCATTTTGTGCTATACCCTTCATGACTGACCTCTCTCTGTATCACGAACACTCTGGAGCTCCACTTTTGACCTGCCACATTCCTGCACGGACACTCACACCCTGTTCTTGCTTTGGCCTGCTACAAACTGACCAGCCCATGCTCAACCAGTCGGACAGGGAGTTTCTCAGATGTTTATCGTCTTAACCCTGCGCACGACGCCCTGCAGGCGTCCAACAGGCCTATCCCTGCTTGCTGTGTAATCATACCTCTCGCCTGTGCCCTGCAGCGGTCCAAACAACTAACATTTGTGGACTTATTTGTATAAACATGCTTTTCTCCTACACCCTGCAGGGGCCTCACCGCTACCACCTGGGCTTATCAGATTGACCTCTGTGTACTATGTAATTATAATGTTTTGCCCATGTCCTGCGAAAACCCCCAAAGGCTACTCACCTGCTGATCCACCAGATTGACCATTGTTTACGAATGCAATAAAGTATTATTGGTACAACTCCGTTACATTCCTAGGGCAAGATAGAGGGTATATAAGATGTAAAGTAAGAAGATTCTGCAGACTGCCTTCTCAGACAGCTATGGGTGTCTGTTGCTGATGCTCTCTCCATCTCATGAGCTTGTAATAAATATCCTTTCTCTCCATGCTGCAGAGTTGGTCTCAGTTTGTATTCCGGACCCGTGGACTATAGGGTGATCCCTGCACCTTTTGGGTGGTCCCCCAAAAGACCCCCAAAATCCACAAAGGTATGGTAGACAAGACAGTGTGCTATGTCAAGTGTGTGGGTGGGGGCTAAGGTTCGAGTTATGTGTCGTCAGTCAGGTTGTAGGTCTTCAAGTGCAGAGAGGTAAGGGGTTCTTTTAATGCCGATTGGAGAACATTAGTTATGTTCCATATGTATGATGTAGTCATAATAAGAATATGTTGGGTGGAGCTCCTCAATTTGGATCGAATGCCTATGTCTGTCCTCTTGGCATGGTGTGCTAGTCAAGACTGTTCCACAGCACTCAACTGTGCTTTTACTGGTAGATGGGTTATTGTTCTGGGTTGTATCAGAGGGTCAATTGATGATATAATTATCTTGGGAAAATCATGTTTTAACTTCTCTGCTGAACTTTAAATGTTTCTAGATGCTTCAAATCTTGGCGAGCAGAGCTTGGCACCTTGTACAGAGAAAGCAGATCCTCCTAGGATTTCTTATTCTAAAGTGGCATGACTACCTGGAACGCTAACCTGGAGAACATGGTACACTTTTGTTTCTAGTGTTTACATTTAATTTTTAGGTATGCAGTCATTTTTCCTTATGAGGCTCCGTGGACAATGCAAAGTGCTGTGAACTTATATCATCTAGCTACAGGTAGCATGTGAAGTGTTTGCAGATCTGCAGTCATGTGATCCATTGAGTATTGCTGCACCATTCTAATGTTTTTTTTTTTTTTTGCATATGATGAAGCATGGTGCTCAACGGTATAGGCTATTGGCATAGCCATGCTTGGAAATCACAGTAGCGAGGATAGCTTGTAATTTATGTTGGAATCCATGGTTTGGAAGATGCTTTGCAGTGTTTTCATTGTGCAGAAGGTGCTCCTTGGCACCTCATTGCCATGTACTATCAGGGTGAAGCTATTATGGTTACAACTATTACCTCAGCAAAAGAGCCGTTAGCATCATAGATGGAGGATGGACTCAACTTGGTGGACACGTTGGGAAGATGAGAGTAAAGGAGATTCCACATGGCCAAAGCTCTAGAAATCTGGACATGAAGCCATTTGTGGTAGTGGTAAAGAAGTTAACAAAAGTTGTACAAGATTTCCGAAGACATCTGATAGAAAATAGTCACTGGTTTTTCATCATAAGAGGCTTTCAAAGTTAATCCACCCTAAAGGTTCTGTAAGGCTGGGAGATGTACTGCAGTCAGATGTTCCTTTCCAGAGTCCTGTTGAGACATTTTGTGCTTCCCTCAACAGGACTCTGGTGCCCTCACCCCCGTGGTTGGCATTAATGAAAATGCACACAACCATGCTGTGCAGGAGAAGGGACTGTTGTTTCATTGTTGGGCAAGGTATCTTTCTGACGTTGACTGTATAGTATTTGTATATGCATTGAAGGATTTTTATTGTATAAAATGAGTCTCAATCATACTTTTAAAGTTAGATATAGTGACTATTTAGCACTGTAAATGTATTTAGATTTTCTGAAAATAAAGAAAACTAATGAATGTTTCACTTTTAAGAAGTGAGATTGTTTTACTATTACGTTTATTCAAAGTATTATGTCTTTGCACTAACAGCTAGTATCAAAGAAACAGATAAATCAATTTGTCTCCAATCACAGTTTTGTGAACAAAGTAAACAAATACACTCATGCATATTATATGCGCAGTCTACAATAAACTGCTGTACACGCAAAGGTTATTGGTACTGTTGTATGGAGAGGTTTGTGCAACATATTTTAGTAACATCACTCGATAAAGCATTTTACCCTTCTCAAATCAGTACCTCAAAGTCGACTATTCCTAATGATGTGCGGGTTCACAGTGCACTTTTCTTATACATGATGCATTAAACATCTATCGTATTTTAATCACAACACATTCACAGAATAATTGCTTCCCATCTACTTAAACTACATTTAATGCAGACATTCTAGGAGAAGACAGTGTTTTAGACAGACATGTAAAGATCCCTAAACATCTGAATGTAAATACTTTACAATGTATTGCATGGAAGGTCCAGATTTTCAAGCCCTCCCCCATACATACCGCGCCCTCCATTTTGGTTTGAATCAATTGCAAATGAATGCCATTTAACATACAGGTAATGAATGCCATTTAACAGACATGTAATGCATGATTCAAGCAACTTATTTCTCATCTACAAAAGATAATATACCCATACTGAAATAAGTAATGCTTGTGCTGGCTCATGTGTAAATACTGACAGCAGATAACGACAACCTGGTCCCCTTACCTTCCTACTTACTTAGCTTGTGTAACGCGGCAGAATTTACCTAACCCTCGTGCAGTCTACTCTTATACTACGGTCGCTCCCAGGTTCTAACCTAGGCCATTTTCAATTGTGCAACTAGATTTGCACCCCACCAGCCTTACTGGTAGGATTTTACATGAACTAACCATACTTTCTGTTAAGGACTTACCTGTTACATCGGACCTTCTCAGAACGACTTTGATATTATGTCCCCATACCTTCTATCTGCGCTTGAGACACAAATCCACTCATCTCCAGTAACTACATGCTAATTTAATTTATTTGAGGATTGCTATTGTGTGACTGAGGAGAGTAACTGAGTGCTTAGCAGAAGGATTGATACACTTCAAAATCTTGAAACAAATCTTGCACTGAGAGAAGTTTAAATATATTCAGATACTGATCCCTGCTGCAGTCACAATAACAACAGTCAGGAGTTTTCCTGGCACTGCAAGTAAAAGCTACTCTTGTAGGTGAGGCACTATACCACAATAACCACCCTGGTTAGTTTGTGACAAGGATGGAAGAGACTGTGCTAATGTTTTGCCCAAAAACTGGACGCCCAACTTTAGTCATGCCAATTTTTGGTGGTGGAACCCTCCTTGCATTAACTTGTGACCATGGGCAATTAGGGAGGCCCATACAATGCTAGGGTAGCACACATTTCAATAGCCCCACCAACCCCATGAACAAGGCTTAAATTTAAACAGCGTTATAGTCACAATATTCAGTCCCTGAAGCTCCTTGGCAACTTCCAGAAAAAACAAAAAGTGTTGAAGGGACGTTTTGGAGTATATACAGGTTCTATTACAAGGACAGATAATGGCAGTTGTCCTCATCAACTTATATTAAAACACTTGCTTGTGATGTAAATACTGCATGAATGAGTTCATGTATCTGTAACATTGGAAGAAGAAACCTAGACTTAAGAGTAATATCAATAAAATGTATTGACTTTTACCATCGTCATATAGATCCAGAAGTTTGGCCACGTAGGGTCGATCAGGGTCATCTCCTTCTACTAAGATATAGTCTCCGTTGCTTATGTAATTTCCCTTAGGATTTTCTTCTGAACTCATAAAAAGTCTCCTACAAAAGAAGGTACAAAGAAACATTACATTTTAAAAAGAATGCAGTACAAATCACACATCCCAAACCCAGGAGAAGAGACAAATAAAGAAACATGTCTGTGCTGCTATGGGTTTACTGCTGTAGATTACCCCCATTACACGGGGATAGCCACTTAAAGAGAGTGAGTGGCAGTAGGGGAGCAAAGTCGAACCATAAAAATATATATAAGTGTACTTGTTTTTGGTGACCAGATAAGACATGAAAATAAACAATTGCCGTCACCTTAGAGCAACGTTGTTGGCAAGTGAACTACCTTAGTGATTATTAAAGTACAAGTTTACGTGCACTAGCCAGTGATGTATATTCTTTCCATTTTAGATGGTAGTGTGATTTTATTTTCAGTTAAGCAGTATCAGATCTGACAACCAAAATCTCCAATATGCCTATACTCTGTGACCTAATAATCTAATTTTATTTAAAATAAATATTACTCAACTAAATGCCACTATATCACTACTCAATAACACACACACACACACACACACACACACACACACACACACCCACCCCTCTTATAACAGATTGCCTCTGGATCAATCCACTTAGCTTGTCATATACTGGATGTAATATTTTTCAATTCAGAACTAATCGTTGTTCAATAAAATTCACTAGTCACAAAGACTGATCATCAGATCATCCCACTCAAGATACCAAATAAAGTATCAACTGAATCCCACCACCCCACAACTTACAAAGGAACAAATTAAAAATGCAAGAGCTGGCATTTCATCTAACTACAAACACGCAATCAAAGAACATAAATTCCGTTGAGAAGTTATGAATGGATGACCATAGCCTTTGGAATACCGATCCTATAAAGAACTTCAAAGCAAGGCAAAAAAGAAAGAAAACAAAATACACTCAAATCATTCATAAAAAGGCAAAATATCCCTTACTCAAGCAGGATCGGCAACGGCGAATGCCCAACCAAGGACCTCTGCAAAACTCTGGACTTTTGCAACCCAGAGAGCAGCCAAATCTCCACATCATCTTTACAAGACTTCTTCAATAAGCTAGAAACACATTAGCGAACCAAAGTGGTCTGTAGGAGGTCCACCGTTTCTGCATGGTCACTTCAGATTTTTCGCCTTGTGCCAGACCCATATTTTTTGTTGGCTTTAAAACTCTCTGCACTTCATCCCATCTAACCAGTAGTAAAGCACCTGTGCTCCCATTTTAACGTGGTTGATTTAGCATACTCCTAATTTGTATATTTACCTTGCCCATAGGCACTTACTGTATGGGAGTGTACTCAGATCCTGGAAGTTAAATGCTGACTGAGGACTGCAGCACCTATTGTGCCATCCACTCCAGTGGCAGTGCAAACATGGATCCAGGCCTACTATTGCAGCCAAACTGTGGCAGTTTAAAACCTTCAATTCAATGTGCCAAAATAAACCCTTTTGAGGGATCAAGGACTACTTTTTAATAAATGATAAATTTTATAAAGTCACCCCTATGTAGGCCTTGTAATCCAAAAGGCAGGGTGCTTGTTATTTTAAAGTAGAACATGTAGCCATTTAATGGGAACATGTTCAGACAGTGGCCAGCATACAAAAGCAAATGTTTCACTGTGGCAAGCCTAACTGTCCTAAGTATAAAACCAGAGTATAGATTAAAAGCCCAATTCTTTATTTAGGGAATGAAACTAGCTAGAAAAATAAACAACAATTTTTAATATTGATTAAAACAAAATCCAACTGTGAAGTCGGAGTTTTAATAAATGTTAAGGATAACTTTTAGAAAGAACCATTTTCTCTGCCTCAAGTTCTTGTAGGCTAGATCTGTCATTTCTGCCAGTCAGTAATTAGCATCTTAATAGGTGTGAAAATGCTGTAAAGTACCTTCTAGGTGCAAACAATAAGCTAATCTGACTAGGAAGAGATCAGTTCTATGAACCTGACAAAATATGCACTGCGGGGCTAGGAGCATCCTTTTCGACATCGTAGTGTCAAATTCTGCTTGAAATATCAAATCCTGCATGACAGGTCTGCTGAGCTTTTACATATAATACTGAAAGCACATGTGAGAAGTTGGCCTGGCATATGATGTCCACTATTCTAGTGGGCACCTTGCACCAGTCCTAACGACCCTTATTGATGGTAGGTTTAGACAACCTTTATAGAAAGCTATCCTAGTGGTAGCTGTGGAGAGCAGCTTTCAGGCTAAGTCTTGAAGGAATGTAAAGCAGCTTGTTTTACCAGTCTATAATCTCCTGAATGACCAAATGAAAGCAGAACCACACCAGGTATATTTGTAAAATATATGTATTTATTCTAAACACACCCCTCTCTAGTCTCTTTATGAGGCTAGAGGCAAACGTACAATGCAAGAACTTAAACACAGTAAATTAGCACAGTATGCGTTTTGTCCTAGGTGCCTCACAAACCATATACTAAGAAAGTGGTATAAGAACCACTAGAGGGATAGAAGCAAGGCCTAGGGCCAGTAGAACCGCTGGGGGAACCGGGAACCAGGAACCACCCAAGGTAGGGACGCAGGAGACCCACAGGGGACAGTTGCAGTGTCTAAACACAGCCGCGAATCACAATTGACTTCTATGTAGAAACTCGCAATTAGATTTTAAAATAATAAGGACACTTAGAAGTGGACTAGGAACAAACCCCTTCAGGACTGGACACTTCGAGAGCCAAGACACTCGGGAGCACCGAAGTACTCGTTTTACCTCACCCAGGGAAGTCGGGTGCATAGGTGTCTTTTTGTGTCGGGTTTCATCGTCTTTTCCAGTGGGAAGCTGCAAAGAAGTGCTGCAGGCGTCCAGGAAAAAAGTGTCTGGATGGATCCAAGGGTGGATTGGAGATCTGAAGAACCTGAAAGCAGAGGGGACAGAGTCTGGGTCACTAGCCAGGAAGGCGACAAGAAGATTGCAGTCGATGTCGGGTGATTTCAGGTGATGTAGGTGAAGCTTGACTCTTCAGCCACGAGGTCCAGGAGGAATCGACGACAACCAGGAGCTGGATTCCAGCTGTCCCACGTCGGATGTCGAGTGCTGCAGTGTCGGTATCTGAATTGGACCTAACAAGCCTTGGCAACAGCAACCCACGCAAGATGACAAGATTGGCTTCAGTGCAGACCAGCAAGGTCTGAGGGACTCATCCTTTGGAGGGGAGTCAGGGCACGTCTGGAGCAACCAGGAACGCCCAAGAAACAAAGAAGATTCCTTTGTGGGGACTCACCAGTCGACGGACCAGGAATAGCGAAGGGGCCTCTAGCAGGAAGCAGGCCTACAGAACACTCGTGGAGTGTAGGCCCACCAACTACGGTGCAAAAGGTGCTCCGGGCTTTTACTACAAGTAGCCCAATGCACAACTTCGGGAAAGCTCGGGAAGTCAATGCACTAGCAAATGTGCTGGATGTCCAGGAGTTTCGGTCCCAAGTCTCTCGTGATGGCTACAGGTCTCAGATTTGCTGGGGACTCGTGTCGGCCTCGGAGATGTCTGGAAGGCCGTGTCCTCTGTCGCAGATTCTTCGGGAAACGGTGGGAGCCTCGAAAATGCAGACCGGCAAGATGCTTCTTTGGTGCCTGTTTGAACAGGAGGGGGTCCTTATTTGACCCCAAGGGAGATTCTTCCACTTCCAGTCGAAATGGAATGTCGAAGGTCCAAGATTTATATTTCAGAGTTTCGTCCAGGATAATCTAAAGTCCTAGGGACTGGGGTCCTATACTTATACCAAGTTTAGGGGTTGGACTAACTCTAGGGTCCCACCTAGGGGAGGACCTGGGGATTGGGTGGTTACGCCCCTTCCCCTTTGTCCAGTTTCGCGCCAGAGCTGGGGCTGAGTGCCCCAGCAACCGGTTTGAACTGGGAAATGCACAGGGACACCTTGTGTGCCCCAGGCACGGTCTGAAAAGCATTCACTGAATGCAACCCACCCTGCCCCAATACACTAAAGCCTGTCTGGGGAGGTGCTGGCACCTCCCTGGGAAGGAAACCTATTGTCCAAGCCTCCCCTGCCGGAGCTTCGTCCAGTAGCAGGAGGTCAGACTTTTGTCTGTGGCAGCAGCATCCATTTTGTGATGCTGGGGCTCTGTTTAACTTCTACCGGGTTTACCAGTGTGTACATGTCTTCTCCCTCTAGAAGGGTGGAATACACCCCCGCTGTCAGAACTGGCGAGGGGTAGCACTCCAAAGTGTTTGACACCAAACACAACATGTTTTGATGCAGCCATTCCAAAGTTGGCATTAACCGCAAGGTTATAATGACTTAAGAGTATATGGTATGGCTGTATCATAGAACAGCTATAAGGAAGGGATTCCCATAGCTGCAGAGGGGCTCAGCTCATGCTTGGGCACCCTCTCACACAAAACCAATCACTCTGCCTTCAGGACATAGGAGTGTATATATATATATATATATATATATATATATATATATATATATATATATATATATATATATATATATATATATATATATATATATATATATATATATATATATATATATATATATATATATATATATATATATATATATATATATATATATATATATATATATATATATATATATATATATATATATATATATATATATCTATATATATATATATCTATATATATATCTATATATATATCTATATATATATCTATATATATATATATATATATATATATATATATCTATATATATCTATATCTATATATCTATATATCTATATATCTATATATATATATATATCTATATATATATATATATATATATATATATATATATATATATATATATATATATATATATATATATATCTATCTATCTATCATGTGGTGCCATTTTGGAAGGCTTCCCAGGGGTGGCATAATACATGCTTCAGCCCCTGGTAGGCCTCTGGAGTACCTATGCCCTTGGTACCTACGGTACCATATACTAGGGTATCACAAGGGTTACCCAGTAACCAATCTGGAGTGTACCTAATGTACATGCAATCAATTTAGAGAGCAAGCAGCTAGGCTGGGGTCCTGGTTAGCAGGGGCACAGCCAGACTAAAGTCGATAAATCAGTGAAATACAGCAAAAAGTGGGGGTAACCATAGTAAGCAGATCCTACTCTCCTGCAGCATACTTGAAAGAAAGGGAAACAGGGTAACCAAACAATTCTTGGGTATCCACAACCTGGTACTGGAAAACTCTGCTTTGTTCTGCAAACCTTCTGTTTCCAGGTTTATTGGAGTACTGTGGCTGCTTCAAGCTGGATATGTGTTAGATTATGTGTTAGATTATGTGTTAGATATGGGAGGAAAATGGGACATACTACGCCTTCCCACACACACACACACACACAACCCTCAGAGCACAAGGCCCCCCCCCAGCCTCCAAGTCCCTGGGAATGCCCGTTAGAAGTATACTTCTGTGGTGGATTGGGACTTAAAGGAATAAAGTCAGAAGGGAAAATCTTTGGGAACGGTGAATCGGAACGGTGAATCGGAACGGTGAATCGGAACGGTGAATCGGAACGGTGAATCGGAACGGTGAATCGGAACGGTGAATCGGAACGGTGAATCGGAACGGTGAATCGGAACGGTGAATCGGAACGGTGAATCGGAACGGTGAATCGGAACGGTGAATCGGAACGGTGAATCGGAACGGTGAATCGGAACGGTGAATCGGAACGGTGAATCGGAACGGTGTTCCCGCGCGGTCTTCATTAAATTGTGCCTAGGTCCCATTATATCCTGTCTACAGTGAGAGTTGTCTCATTGTATTTTCTGCTTCTTGGTGCTACCCCTACTTAAAAACTTTAAAAATTCATCTCTCTGGTCTCCCTGATTGGATTGTCAATTAGGTGTCATTTTGTTTAATAACTTGTACTTATTCGGTTTGGTATTTTAATTGTTTTACATTTTGACTTTATTACTGTTTTTGTACTGCATAAATACTTTGCACATTGCCTTAAGTTAAGCCTATCTGCACTGTGCCAGAATTACGAGGGGTTGAGATCAGTGTAATTTAGTGACTTTTAGGGTTCACCCTGAAAATGGTTGTGATTATTCCTTGGGGTGGGTAGTCTCCTACCCTAGTTCATAATCTAATTTTGAGGGGTGTGGCTTAGCCATGCAGCAAGATGGACGCTCTCTGAGAGGGCCGCAGCTCCTCTGGGGTAAGTGCGCGCCAACTTAATTGCTGTGCTATGGAGGACTGCGGCAGGCCGCATCGCACTGGTTGGGGCCAACCAAAGTAATGCTGGCTACCAAGCACTGTTATTGGATGTTCGCTGATTGGATTACCACTACAAGTACGGCCATACTACAACTGAACCTCACCCTCCTTGGATAGGCTGGTTACTGCCCGTGTCGAATATAACATACAGCAGGCCCCCGTCCTACGACGAGCTGGTGGGACAATGATTACTCTTTGCAGACAACACACTTATTCTTCACCCTGCTCTGGGGTCTGCGGTATGAGAGGGCACTCCTGCACTCTTGTGCCAGTTGAACTCACATTAAAACGATTATCCACAGAACGTGCTTAAGTTGACCTGCAATTAGTAAACAAGTTGCCAAGCAAGCTAAACTCATTTGAAAATGGAAATCTCACCCAATAAGCCGAACAGGGCTCAGAATCTGAGCCCAATGTGACTTCATAAGGAGTAAGGGATGCCTGGCAACGATCTTCGCACTATAATTCTGGATGTGAAGTCAAGCCTAAAAACCATCTTTTCTAAATTGGAACTTCTTATAAACTACCTAAACTAAGTTAAACAACGTATTGATAAACACAAAACCTGTCTGGATCAGCAGGAAAACAATCACAGATGCAGACAATTTCCAAGCAGAATCAAAAGAGCATCTACTACAGATGGACAAAGTACTGAGCTTCAAAGGCCAAGAACGAGGACATGGAGGTCTCCTCTAGATGAAACAATCTCTGTATCACGGGCATTGCGGAACCCACTGCTATCTTAAAGAGGATACTTTATTGCATGAATTATTTGGTTCTGATTTTTCTGTCATCTTCATAGTGGAAAGGGCTCAATGATCTCGCTCTGACCCAAGCTGCCGGTGGGTGCCCCACCCAGACCCATTGTGACCTGCATGCTGAATTACCGATTTTGTGATGTCGTCCTAAGGTTGGCCGGAGAACGGGTGGCGCTACAGTATCAATGTAACAACATTTCATTTTATGCTGACTTCACCCAGACGGTCCATCGAGACTTCCTACTCGCAAACAAATTATCCAAAAGCCCGGCATGCCCCACGCCCACACGTATCCATCCAAGCTGTGAATCTTCTATGAGGGGAAGACGCACTATTTGTATGCCAAATCTGCACTTCGATTTGCTAAACATGTTCGTAGGTCCACGGCAACCTTGCCACATTCATCTGCAGATGCCCGGCTGAGCGACAATGATTGACTACCACATGAGGAAATGATGTAAAGCGACATAACTATACTGGGGCCGGAGTGGGGACCTGTTATGTTAAATGATTTCTATAGCGCACAGCTGCCCCAGCAAAGGAGCGTCCCGGCGCTGCAAGAGATCTAAAAGCACACACAACAGGGAAGGTCGTAACAGACGTCACGAACCAAGGACTACACTGAGGGGAAGAGGAAAGTTTTAATAGCTTTCCTGAAAGCAAGCTGGCCGTCCATACCTCGAATATGTACAGGCAGCGACAGTTTAGCGACAGCAGCTAGAGGCTGGACAGAGAGATTAAACAGCGACGGGCTCAATGCTGAGCCCTGCGGAACCCCCTGCCCGATGGCCTGGGACAGAGAGGAACGGGAGGAGGACACACGGAAAGATCTCTCTGTCAAGAAGGATCTGAACCACTCTAGGGCCGACCCAGTGACCCCCGCTGACTCTAATCGATGGAGAAGAATGCCATGTGACACCGTATCAAAGGCAGCGCTGAGGTGCCTCTGTGACCGATAACGATAGTTCTATTAAGGAATGATCGGTCCATCCCATAGGTTTAGGCGTTTCGGACTTCATGGATTGTAAGTTAGAAAAAACAGGGTCTAGAAGGTGCCCGGCTATATGCGTGGGGCCTGACACCAATTGCTCCAGTTGTAAGGCATCCAGGTCAGCTAATAGACTACCAATGGCACTGTCATGAATGAGGTGTAAGTGGAGATTAAAATCTCCCAAGATAGTAAAATTAGCCGATCCTACAACAAGTGTGCTAACAATCTCCAGAAAGGCATCTATGAACTTGGACGCCGGCCCTGGAGGGCGGTAAAACCAAAAGTCCAGAAAGGGTCAGGTGCGGACCTATAGACACCCTGAAGCAGGCGTATTCACAGTCCAGAATGTCTTCCTTAATAAGTAAACCGGAATAATGAGACTTATGAATTACCGCAATGCCTCACCACAAACACATCTCCATGCCATTATACAATTAACTAGTTACAGGTATTTGCACTCCTTGAGGTTGTTCTGAGCTGCGCACATCAAAATTATATAATGTTATATGGGGTTTCCCCTGTACAACTATCTCGGCCACACAGCTGTTAATGGCGGGGAAGTATGCAGGTGACTCCTAGGCTCCCAGAGATAAATTCCTCTTGAACTTCTGATTGCAAGACTGTTCTTGGTTCAAGTGTGGGTATTATGGCACAAACCAATTGGGGTTGATGTGGGAGATGGGGGTGGGGGGGGGGAGGAGGTTTGTTTCACAAATCAAATTGGAACATGAGTTGGGTGGGGTGTCAAACTGTACGTTTGGATCATTACCTTGCTTTATGGATCGACTCAGGTTTTATTCTCTTATTTACGCCATGTGCTCATCACGCCACAATGCACACTTACCAACATCTGGCTATGCTACTCAGACACATTCAGGCCCATACCAAACCCATACCCTATACATAACATGGCTACTGTTTCATGCAATTAAATGGAATGACTACAGAAAAGCGAGTCTAGCTCATACCAATCTCCTTCGACATAAGGTGGATGTGTGTATCTTTTAAGAGACACACTGTTGTGTCGCATCGACTTCTAGACTGCGCACTTGAGGGTGGGGAGACAGACTTCATACTCAAAATATGCTAGGAGAGACGCGGCTGTAATACGAAAGGGACTCCATTGGTGGATGTCCCATGCTTTGACTGACCCGGAAGGCAGATACGTTCTATTAGCGGGCTCGCTCTACGAGACAGGTGACAGTAGCTGCGGTATATGCGTATATGAATGTTTCTACTCCCCCCACCCCATCTGGTCGAGAACAGCAAATCTAGCACTACCACCATCATTTGGGGAGGAGAATTCAACGCTGCCATGGATGACCAATCAGACAGATTTGGCGCCTCTATGTCTACACCCGCAGTCCACAACGACACTCAGGGCGAATACACGATAACTACCTGGTAGACGCTTGGAGGCAGGCATATCCACATACCCGAGATGGCACTTGTGTGTCAACTTATCATAATGCATGGCCTAGCCTGGATGTTTGGTTAGTATCTTGAGGTGTCCAGACCTGGATCACATTGGTGTCCCACTTACCACACACTCCCTCTGATCACACACCAGTTTTATCACAGTACAGATTCCACAAACTGCCTCTGGTGCATTCACCTGGTGTCTACCACCAGAGGCGCTGTTATACAGTATTTTGAGAAGAAATGTGTAAAGAAATCATAGACTATTTTGTACACAACATAGACATAGTAAAATCGCAGACTACTTTGTGTGAAGCACATAAAGTGGCGATTAGAGGCGCATATATTGCAAAACAATCAGGTATAGCGGAGGGCCATTAGAAGAACATTGGATGACATGGAGAGGGAAATTCATTGTCTGGAGGAAGAAGGCTTCCGATCTCCTGACCCTGCAATTCTAGGCAGCATCAGAGACAAACTCACCGAGTTTCAGGACCAAGCTCTTCAGTAAACTTTTACACAGACATGCTCGGGCTAGACGATATGGGGAGAGTGACCGCCCGAGTAAAACACTTGCTTCTCTGCTGAGAATTCCTATAGCTTCCAACTATATCACCGAAGTACATGAAAGTGATTCTAATCCAGTCCACACCCTGAGAGGCACAACTTGGCGACATGTCCTCCTCTTACACCCAATTATACTCCTCCAACCAGTCACTGACAGCAATGGACTTGACTGGATAGTTTGATGCTATACAATTACTTTGGCTTGACCAAGCACACCAAGTCTATCTAGATGAGTCTTTCACCACCAAAGAGATAGTACAGGTCATACAAAGCCTACCAGGTGCCAAAGCACCAGATCTGGACGGTCTCACTACTACTTTTTATGAAAGAATACCCCTCTTTACTTGCACCGGATCTCCTTGCAGTATTTCAAGAATCTTCGGAAAGTGGGAAACCTTAAATGAGGGAAGATGTAATACTGAAACCAGGGAAACCCGACCGCTATCATTAATCAATGTTGATATTAAAATATATGCTAAACTCCTTGCTAACAGGCTGAAACCGTTCCTTCCCGTAATCATTCGACCGGACCAATTTGGATGTATCCCAGGGCGATGAACATCCCACAACCTACGTACCATATTTGTAGTAATGCATCACCTCGACCCCAAAATTCCAGAGTTAAGCAGCCTTGTTAGATGCAACCATGGCATTTGACTCGCTGGAGTGGTTGTACTTCTTTTCTCTTCTAGCTTGGTAGGGCTTCAGTCCACTTTTCATAAAACAGATACAGGCATATGGATTAGCCGGAATACTCCGGAATGGGGAATGCAAACTATGGCAGGGCAATAGCCTGGCTGGAGGAGAGGATCACTATCTGGACTAAACTACCTCTATCTCTACAGGGCCGGACTGCAATAACGAAAATGATAATTCTACCTAAATTTCTTTATTTATTTGCCAATATTCCTCTACTGCTAAAATCACAATTTTTTAAACGTCTACAATCCTGCATGGTTACCTTAATATGGGCGGGCAAACAACCTAGAATATCATGGACCTCCTTACTCTCCCATTAACCCAGGGCAGAATGGGTGCTCCGGATCTGATACTCTATGCATACTGTGCTCAGTCCCAATGCCTACATTTTTGGCTAAACCAGACGGCTTATCAATCGCACATAGCTGTTGAAAAGGACCTAGCCCACTGAATACAGCACAATTACGGAAATACCGGGAAGGAATTAACACAATATAAAATCTTGGATGGGCATGGGAAGGGTTGAGGAAGAGGGCTAAACTCACACTTCTATATGCCCCTTCTATCCTGCTGGTCAATAACCCTCAATTACCTCCATTTTTACACCAAGGCGCCATTGTGCGAGCACACAATCTCAAGATCAACACGTTTTCAGGTTTGTACCCAGATGAACAGTTAATCTCATCATTACAGATGTCAAGGGCCCACAGCGTTATATTCCTTAATACTTTGCTGTATTATCAACTGCGGGCTACATGTTGTACATTGAATGAGACATTTGCTGTTCCACTCCCTGCCCTATCGGCATTGGAACACATGGTCACAGATCTATCTTCATGTAAACTAATTAATCGACTTTAAAACAATATGCAGCTTACCTCCCTGCAACTGTCCTAAAAACTTTGGAACAATGGAAACTAGACATAGATCCCCTTATCACAGATGCGCAGTGGCTTTTCTGCTGGGGACAACTGGAGCATCTATTCCCAAACTACCAACATCGCTTAAGCCATTTTAAATTTCCACATTGTACCTATAGCACGTCCTTGTAATTATTCCAAATGGGGACGGGTTCTGGTTCATATTTCAAGCGTTGCAGAATCCTGCAGGCTAAATGTTTACTCCTGGCAATGTCCCAAAGTGGTTTCATTCTGGGGAGAAGTGTATAAACACATCCAGCTGATCACCGGTCAGGGGTTATAATATTTCCCCCCTAGTGGGTCTGCTATGATAAAGGAAATTGCACATGCACATCTTCCCCTCATCGTCATATTGCTCCTTCTGGCCAAACCTAGACCATTAGGGCAGACGTCCTGCCTCAACAATTTTAGCATGGTTGCATGATGCCACTTAGTGCCTCAAATAACTATCCACATTTTGGGCACTCTTGCCCCTTAGATCCAGGCCTAAGCACATTTGGGGTCCATTCACCACCTGGCTTCGGCAGCAAGAAGCTGACCCAGCCCTACTGATGCCATCACCATTGTTGCTTAAATGATACCTTTTATTTATTGCCCCTTAAGATTAGACAGCACCACCTAAACCGCTTGCAAGCCCTATAAGCCCTCCATTGATGGAGTCTTATACCACAACTGGAGGTCTAAATGTGGGCCTTTAAGAATGCTATGTGGGATATACTGTATTCATATAGCTATATGTGCCAACACTTGACTCAATCTGCACTTAGATATATGATGACAACCAATTGTATGTACTTTTATACCCCCTACCTCGTGCATTTGATTCCCCTTTTGTTTTGATTCCGCCTGCTGTTCAGATTGCAGATGCGGTACTGTTATATTGTTTGCATCCAAAATGCTAATGAATAGATTTACACACACAAAATTAATCGAATATCCTACATGAACACACAATTCATATGTAACAATCATGAAAATCAACTGCACCCCAAATATACAAACAAACATTATAACAGAACAACAATATACATCTATTTCATGCCTTCAAGAAATTACAACCCAAGCACTCGAGGAACTGGTAAAAACCAGCATCCCAGTGGACTGCCCATCAGATCCTTTCCCTCTGCTAATTTTCATCATCTTCTTTTTCAACATCTGTATATATTCCAGTCTGAAATATTATCAGTTACTACTTAGACGCAGAACTTATCCAAAAGGAATTAAAAAAGCATACATAACCCATTACTTGAGAGGAGCAACTTGGACCCACAAAATATCAATGACTAGAAACCAATATCCAATAGACTTTTCCGTGGCAAACTTATGGGGAAAAGCAGCATTTCTCCAAATTTCAGAAATCATAGAATAAAATCAACTATTCTCAGTCCAATAAACATGATTCTGCCCAGGAAAAGGTACCAAATCAGCTCTAATTGTGATTTGGGATGAACTAAAAAAACAGTGTCAACAAAAATCGTGCAGCAGCATTACTACTCCGGAACTTTTGACACAGTGCACCATGACAGCTTAATTCTAACAATCAAGGAAGTCGTAATAGACGGTATCATTTTGCTTAGATTACCTCTTACCTAAACAGGTCCTACATGTTCAAGCCTCAAAAACAAAAAAATAAATGTTGCTAGACCTGCTATCCCCCAAATGTAATGCTCTTGACCGATAAACTGGTCTTAAATTGTGTGATCCTATGCAAATATTTTATTTCCTAGAGCCGTCTTTTTCTTCATCATTAAATAAGACAGCACCTTCAAATATACGAGTTCAGCATTTCTGCTGAGAAAAAAACTATTTTCTTTAATATACAAAACTTTTGATCCATGCAGAATAAGAATCTAGCCCACACATGACCCTTGAATTGCGCCTTAATGCGCCTGTTCTTTCCCAGCTGGAGCGCTCTCACCAGAACGGGCCAGCAGCGGGGACAACCGAGGAGGATATGACTTCTCTTTTATATGGGTAAATAGGCTGGTACACGAGAGAGGTATTCCCCTAGGCACAAATAGCACACAAAGACCTGAATAAGAGGTATCATAGGAGGATAGGGTGTCTTTTCCCTACTCCTATTTTTAGGTCGAGCTGACGTTAGCATTCATGCGAAGCATGAATGCTGTCAGCTCGACAACTAATGTGATCCGTTTTTAGGAGAGTGGACACCAAAGTGTTACGAGCGTTTTCAGTGCCGGATTTCACCTCGGGAGCGCGCAGCATTGTCTGCAGTGGCAGTGTCAGTTTCGCTTTTTTATTACTTTTGTTTTTCCCGAGGCTGGCTGAGGCTGGCTTGGAATGAACAGGCTTGCCCCCGCGCATGCGCAGAGTAACTCACAGCCCTTGCTTTTACAGACGCAGGCAGCCCCCACCCCTCTGCATGCACGCACACACAGGCGAGCGCATGCACACGCAGGCACACACATACAGGCACACAGACACTCGCTCACACACACACACCCCCCTCCCCCACAGTCACACGCACGCACACATACATACAAAGCCCGCCCGCCCGCACATGCTTTCCCCGCGGCCCCCGCCTCCCCCGCGCCCCCCGCCTCCCCCGCCTCCCCCTTCCCCGCTCCCCCCGCCTCCCCCTTCCCCGCTCCCCCCGCCTCCCCCTTCCCCGCTCAGCAACGCACTCACCGGCTTCTTTCGTGCGGCGGCTCTCCTCAGCTGCAGGGCCCGGCAGCAGGACTCTTCTTACCTCCTTCTGCACCGGGGCGCAGGGTAGGCTCCTGCCTGCTCCGGTGCTCCAAACACGGCGGCTCCGTCCAATCGCGGCTCTTCCGTGGGAGGCGGGGTAGGCTCCCGCCCTCCTACTTCCTGTTTCCTGTTGTCGCGCCGGCCTGCCTGACTTCCTGGTCGCAGGCCGGCAGAGTGACGGCAGTGATTTGCGGTATGTATTTAGTTAGTTATTTATGCATTTTTATACTTATCCTGGCATGCTGTGCCTTACACCCCTGGTAGTACTTCAGCACCTATATATGTTGTTGTTTGGTATGCTTTACTTTTGGTTTGGGCTAAGATATCGAGGTTTTTATTGTACTTGCATGTTCTACAATGCTAACATGGCAGTATGCCAGGATTTCTACATAACGTTTTATACCATGACCGTATATTTGTGGAAATGTCCTTGTATGTTCTGCCTTACGTGCATGGTACACACATCTTGTACGGCATACTTAACTTCTGTGACAGTATGTCAATGTTTATACATGTCTTTTTCACGTAGTGGCTTACATTTCTGGCATAATCTCAGTTTATGTATGTATTTTCATGTTCTGTCTCACATACGTGTCAGTATCTCAGCGTTTACCCATATTTTTGCATGTTGTGCCTCACGGTATTAGTTGTGTCTGAATTTTAGACATGTACTTTCATTTTGTGGTTTATATTTTTGACCATTTTCAGTGTTTGTGCAAGTCTTTGTATGTTTTGCTACACATGCGTGGTGTAGCCGTATCTCAGTGCGCACATGTCCTTGCTTGTTAGGCCCTACATTCTTAGCAATAACTCAGTGTTTATACATGTCCTTGCTTTTTGCGACTTACATTTGTGGTACTCTTTCAGTATCTCTGTGCCATACGTGCTCGACAGAATCCCAATCTTCATACATGTCATTTCATGAGGTGCCTTACAGGTGTGATCCTGGGAAACCACTGTATAAACCCCACCCCCCCGCCTCCGTTTCTCCTATATGCCAACATTTCGGTGTTGTGGAGGGAATTATCATAATGTAAACACGTTCTTGAACTGGTCCCTTTTAGGTTTCCCTGGCAGCGCCTTGGGGTATAAAATAACCCTCTTCCTGAGCTCCATATGCACGTCTGTGTTGTGGCTATTCATACTTTTTCAGAGAGATGCAAGAGAAGCGTTTCCAGGCGGAAGTGCCCCCTGTGACCTTGAATTTGTAAAGTGTGGGGGCGGGGTGCTCTGTCTAAGGATACTTTAGAATGTGCACGTCCTGCCTCTCCCCATGGGTGCGGTGGGATTGTTGACACAGGTGGGACCTGTAAATGTGTGGCCTGGAGCGCTATACGTGGGCGTTTCTCAACACTGAGCCAGCGCTTCGAGGGGCCTACTCAGCACGCTGCTTCTTTTCTATAATTTATTGAAGGCGGCCAGATGCGTCAGTGGGATATATATACCTGTTGAAAGAATCTATAGGTTAATGGTTTAACTTCTGGGATCGCCAACGCAAATTTCTATACTTTCATGATAAATAAAACATAACTCTTTTAGGTTGGGTAATAGGACCATTTCAAGTACTATGCGGGCCGTGAGAGCACGTGGTATATAATGCAATTCACATGTAAAAAATAAACAAATAACAAACCCTACTTGCAAATGAAACACGATTTTCAGTAAAGTGCAGGCGGTGGCAAAAAGTGGTGAATGTACGTGCAGTCTGTGTGCAAAAACATCCAGGGCCAAATGTGTGTGCACTGCTTGCGAAATACTGGCAGTAATTTGTGACCAGTAAATATTTTTATGAACCGATCTATGTACCATTAGGTCGGATTGTAAAAAGAAAAAATTGGATTGCCTCCTAATTTGACCTACTTAATATTCATTAATTATAATTAAGTAATATTCAAATTGCAGCTCAGTTCAATTGACCACAAGCACACGGATAGTGGCCTCCAAGAATCAGCATGCCACCATGTCTGTCATTTATTTTCAATAAACTTATTTTTTTTAATGCAGCTCTTTTGTTTTAGAGGAAACTGGCATGCATTTAAATAAAAAGTTTGTTCAAGAGGTGGGTGTGGTCCCCTGGACCACTACCTACTCGCTAACAAACTTAATTTTTTACATTCACAAAGTAGGTGTCCCTGCGGAATCCTTGCCCTTTGTGAATCAGTTACCACCTCCTTTCAGGAGTCTTTAGCCTAGCAAGGTTTTGCGACTGAATTTGTGGTCGCAAACCATTGCAGTTTGGAAGGGATGTTCTAATCTAAACACACCCCTTCCGAATTATTTGGTACTTCTAAAACCTTTTTTGCGATTCGCTGTGCACATATTTACTTAGTTATTTGCAGTTTTATATAGCCCAAACTGGACTTAAATGTATTGTAGTACTTTTCATGAGCACCAGTTACATTACAGAAAGGCACATTCATTTTTTGTTTTGTTTTTTGGCACGGGGTGATTAAGTGACTTGCCCAGAATAACAGAAAGTTGAGCTGATGCCAAGACTCAAACCTGGTTCCCCAGTTCAACAGTCGAGAGCTCTGTAATAGCAGAATGGAGATAATATATACTAAAAAGGCATTTAATGGTTGATAATCCGGTGATTAAAGAATCGCAGCATTGCGGCCATTATAAATGTATTTGTAGATCTGGCCCCTGGATTCCTCACCCCTACTACAGTTAAGGTGTGTTTTGATACACACTGTGCCTCCAGTCAGGATTCATTGCAACAACAACAACCAGGTGAAGGGTGGAATGCTTGAATTAATCTCAGCACACTGGCACAGGGCCTCGACCACAGTCAATTATTTTTCTCCACTATGCCACCTCAGTTTGGACCCAGCAAATCAGTCTTGAGCCTGCTCTAATGAAAACAGTCCAACCCAAACTGCCAGGCAAGGTCCTCACTGAACAAGAAAGCAAGCAACCTAGGACCAGTTTTTCCCTGATCAGGGTTTATCAACCAGGTATAGCTTGATTCCAGGTGCACAGTGAGCACGGGACCCATGTCTAAGCATACCCGACACACACAGGTTGTCACCTACAAAAACAACAAGATAATGGGTGGAATGCATGAATTAATCCAGGTCACTGTCAATCATTCGGGCCGCATCCCAGTCAATCATTTTTCGGCCACTGTGCCACCTCGGTTTGGACCCAGCCATATGCAAATCTGTCTTGAACCTGCTCCAATGGGAACAGTCCAGCCCGACTGCCAGGCCAGGACCTCCATGAAACAGAACACAAGGAACCTAGAACCTGTTTTGTCCTTTTTAGGTCGAGCGACCTATCAGCGGGAGCGAGATATATATAGGGGCTTATCGAGAGTTTACCTAACTGGCGATTTGATACTGTGCCCGTGCGCTTTTAGGTCAATGCGCAAGCGCATTGACCTAAAATGCGCGTGCACAGCATCAAATCGTCAGCCATCTGTTTCCCAGCTTGGTGTCGCTCCACCCCCTGCGGCATCAAAGGCTTTCACGGCCGGCCGGCCGTGCTTTCAGTTTGCCGCTCCACCCCCTGCGGCATCAAAGGCTTTCACGGCCGGCCTCTGGCCGTGACTCGCATTTCTCCTTCCTTCGTGCCCAGCCCCCTCACCCACTTCTATTTTCATCATTTCATAGTTGGCATTCAAAACAAATAAACATTGACCGAATTATCTATATAGCTTACAGTATGTGCAGCTGGAAAATGTGTGTGATCTTGACAATGAACAGTTTATCCCATAATATTTAGAGCCAGTAACTTGCTGCCCAGTTACCTTGCAGCCTCTGTACTTCCAGGGCCGGGGGACTTAAAGCATCGCCACCAACTGACAGGGCATCAGACTTCTATACCTTCAACAACTTTCAGAAACACACCCCCGTCTCATACTTTCTGTATTCCAGGCGCTGCATCTTGTTTTGTGTGTGCAATGTTTACAATTTTTGCATCCTTGCTTAAAAATGCGAGTATTTCAATGTTTTAGTTATGCGAAGTCTCTTCTTTCTCCGTGATTTAAAAGGAATAAAAACATTCTTAACACACGTTAACGTCCGGCGCCACTTCAGTCGCAACTAACTGGATTTTATTAAATGTTGACTATTGTTGTGCTCTCTTAACTTGCGCAGCCAGGTATTGAAAGGTTGGTATGTGGTTGCTGCTGCCCCACCACATCCACCACATGCACCACCACTACATCCACCACCCCATCCACCACGACATCCACAACCACCACCGCATCCACAACCACCACCGCATCCACCATCCCCCACATCCACCACCACCACATCCACCACATCCAACACATCCACCACCACTTCCACCACCACCGCATCCACATCCACCACCACATCCACCATCACCTCCACATCCACCATGACATCCACCGCCACATCCACCACCACCACATCCACCACATGCACCACCACCGCATCCACCACCACATCCACCACACCCACCACCACACCCACCACCACCACATCCACCACATCCACCACATCCACCACCACATCCACATCAACCACCACTTCCACCACCACATCCACATCAACCACCACTTCCACCACCACTTCCACCACATCCACCGCATCCACCACCACCACATCCACCATCACATCCACCATCACCTCCACATCCACCTCCACATCCACCTCCACATCCACCTCCACATCCACCTCCACATCCACCTCCACATCCACCTCCACATCCACCTCCACATCCACCTCCACATCCACCGCCACATCCACCGCCACATCCACCGCCACATCCACCGCCACATCCACCTCCACATCCACCGCCACATCCACCGCCACATCCACCGCCACATCCACCGCCACATCCACCGCCACATCCACCGCCACATCCACCGCCACATCCACCACCACCACCACATGCACCACCACCGCATCCACCACCACCACATCCACCACCACCACATCCACCACCACCACATCCACCACCACCACATCCACCGCCACATCCACCACCACCACATCCACCACCACCACATCCACCGCATCCACCACCACCACATCCACCACATCCACCACCACATTCACCACATCCACCACCACATTCACCACATCCACCACCGCATCCACCACCACCACATCCACCACCACATCCACCGCCACATCCACCGCCACATCCACCATCACATCCACCGCCACATCCACCGCCACATCCACCACACCCACCACCACCACATCCACCACCCCCACCACCACTACATCCACCACCCCATCCACCACCACCGCATCCACCACCACCGCATCCACCACCACCACCGCATCCACCGCATCCACCACATCCAACACATCCACCACCGCGTCCACCACCACCACATCCCCCGCATCCACCACCACCACATGCACCACCACCACATGCACCACCATCACATGCACCACCACCACATGCACCATCACCACATGCACCACCACCACATGCACCACCACCACATGCACCACCACCACATGCACCACCACCACATCCACCACATGCACCACCACGGCATCCACCACACCCACCACCACCACATCCACCACCACATCCAACACATCCACCACCACTTCCACCACCACCGCATGCACCACCACCACCGCATCCACCACCACCACATCCACCACCACCACCGCATCCACCACCACCATATCCACCACCTCATCCACCACCACATCCACCACATCCACCACACCCACCACCACCACATCCACCACCTCCACCACATCCACCACCACCTCCACCACATCCACCACCACCTCCACCACCACCACATCCACCACCACCACCACATCCACCACCATCACCACCACATCCACCATCACCACCATCACCACCACCACCACATCCACCACCACCATATCCCCCAGATCCACCACCACATCTATATGTGTGTGTGTGTGTGTGTGTGTGTGTGTGTGTGGGGCTCTGTGTGTGTGTAGGTGCAAATGCAATGTTCTTGGATTTTCGTCACAATAAAATACACTGAACATAATCTTCACAAAATGTATTTACAAACGTTTAAGCTATTGCCATAATAAATTACAATACATTTTATTTAAGTATTAATTATTTACAAAATTAAAAGCCATTGTTATTTGTAATGTCAATACATGTAAGTCACGTAAATACAACACACATTACATTACAAATGCTATAGGTGTCACATTTGCGAAAGTTAAAACTATTGACATTGTAACTGACAAAGCTATTAATTTTGCTATTTTCAAAACCAACACATAAATAAAAAAAGTGTCATTTACAATACCGATCGCTCAAACTTTCCTAATGCGAGACCTATTGCATTTCCAATGCTTGTTTGTATCATATCACTCACACGGTCCTGACGAAGCGCAAAGGGATCCATTAGGGACCCATAAAGAGCACAAAACACGCACATTCACAGTCACACACAGGCACTAGTAGCAGCGGAGTAATACCGGTACCTCTATGCTATTTGTTAACAGAGGTGCCTCCACACTGCTGTATAGTTCTTTTACCTTTACTTCCCGGACCAACGAATAAAATTTCCCCATGGTACCGGCGGGGTAATTTTAACTCGGTAGCACACACCATTTTAGGCCCACACACCCACATGCACAACTGCGGCGTCTCCTAAAAAGATCTCCGATAAAAGAGCCACCTCGTGGGGCCCGTGGAGGACAGCAGCACCACACCCACGAGGAGCAACGCCTGATGTTGAAGCATGACACTCGCAAGGGTGTGTGAGGGCACTAATTCCTAAAGGAGAAATTCCCCCACCTTCATCTACTGGGAACACTACATATAGAGACTTGCCTTTCTTTTCTTCTCCTTCCTGTTATTGACATGGCCAAATTGGTTATGTATCTAAAGCTAAGGAACAGTTAGCACACAGTGATTAGATGTTAGTTCTTGGGAGTAACGGTACTGGACCTAGTCTTTTCTTAAGTGCTAACTGTCCCTCCACTCGAGTGTTACACAAACAAGAGCACAGCAGAATCATCCAAACAAATTCCAGTGGTGGCCCACTACTCTAAACCTTATTGGTTAACCCCAAACGACCAGCTATTAGGACATACCACATAACACGGTTCCATAAATTAGAAAAAACAAGTTCCTAGAAAAGGACGAAGTTCAATATTGACAGCCAAAAGGAGATCCAAAGATGCCACAATATATTGCACGTGCCTGCATGTAACAATCATCAGTCTTTCCTAGATCCTTCGGACACCTGCCGATTGAATGTTTCGCCTAATGCCACCCACTCCTTCAGCATGTCCTACCTTATTATCCACCAAACGCTAAATCAGATTGCCTTTTAAGCCTTTTATACACACTCCCCCAGAACATAACAGTTTCTAATCACATACTAATCCTGCTTACCTCACTATGCATTTGCATGTTAGCACAAAATTACTTGACGCATCGACTTTTCAAACTCCTCTCTGGTACATAGTTACTCGCCTACCCTTAAACCCCCGAAATAACCAATCTATACTAAATCTCCTTAACAAGGAAACTAGAAGTAAGGCATGAAATGCATATTAAAAAACACAATACTAAAAGCTACTAAATTCAACCGAGCATGAAAATACTAACAAAAATAAGTGAATTAACTAACACTGGGTTATTTTTAATCCAAAAACTTAAAACACCTAGTCAGGGGTAGTAAATGCTATTTAAATGCAAATACAAAGTAGGCCAGTCTCAAAGAGCCGTGGCAGTATCGTCCAATCAGGCTTAATTGTTGTCCTTGTGCATGCTCAGAATGTGTCTGGCATTGCACTTGCTGAGAAGCCTAGAATGTAAGAGACACTTTGCGAAAATTTAACAAGCTTACATAGCAAGCTTGCATCCAAGTCTGCAGATCACGGCAATTGCCAGTGCAAATCTAGTTTTATTACAAAACAGGAGGCATGTTATGCAATATCTCTTATTGCTGTTAATTGAATAGCACCTTCTAAGCACTACATTTTCCGTGATCATGCTATCCGGGCCAGGAATTAATATAAAGAAAATACATCCATCCACTATAAACAGGGGGAGTGCAACCAACATGTGCTTTTTTCTTGCTGCTTGAGTACAATGACATGGTGCCGCTCACAGAGGGTTGCTGGCCTGAAGGGACGACGTGGGACCTGTGCGCTTTGCTAGCGCTTGTAAATCCGAGTGGGGCTACTTCAGGGGAAAGACTGCTGCACACGCCGAGGGACTGCGAGGACCAGCAGTCTCTGTGCTCACCAGCTGCTGCCTCTTCCCTCGGCGTTCCCGCCCCCCTGCCTGGACATTCATTTACCTATCGCGGCCCCCGCTCCGCGGGTGCCGCTCACAGAGGGTTGCTGGCCTGAAGGGACGACGTGGGACCTGTGCGCTTTGCTAGCGCTTGTAAATCCGAGTGGGGCTACTTCAGGGGAAAGACTGCTGCACACGCCGAGGGACTGCGAGGACCAGCAGTCTCTGTGCTCACCAGCTGCTGCCTCTTCCCTCGGCGTTCCCGCCCCCCTGCCTGGACATTCATTTACCTATCGCGGCCCCCGCTCCGCGGGTGCCGCTCACAGAGGGTTGCTGGCCTGAAGGGACGACGTGGGACCTGTGCGCTTTGCTAGCGCTTGTAAATCCGAGTGGGGCTACTTCAGGGGAAGACTGCTGCACACGCCGAGGGACTGCGAGGACCAGCAGTCTCTGTGCTCACCAGCTGCTGCCTCTTCCCTCGGCGTTCCCGCCCCTCTGCCTGAAGTGTTTTAAACCTAGCTCCCAATCCCGCGACGCGGGACGCGCGCGGGACATAGCCCGGGGCTAAGCCCGGGCAAAGGGCGGGCCCTCCACGGCCCTCAAAGGACGGGACGGGCCACCCCCCTTGGTTTGCCACATTCTTGGTTTACTAAAAAATAGGTAAAGACCCCCTGTAAGTATTTTGTGTTCCTATTAGTGGACTCTTTTACATATTAAGGTCCTACATTCCTATACCATCATGACCACCAAGGTGGACCATTTTACCTACGAAGACAGCAGTGGGCAAACGTGCTCTCTGTTAGATGAGCTGAACCTCATTTGCAAAACCACATATGCCTCATTAGAAACTCCTTTTTTGCCCAAAAATGTGAGTTTACTCTCACACAAGGCTACACTTCTAGACTCATCCATATTTGTTAATAAATCCTGCAGTCCGAATCCACAAAGCAATGAGTCCCCTCAGATCCCATCCACAATAAGGAAAAATACCGATGTCATTAAAGGTGGTAATAATCCATCCACTGTAAACTCCCCAATGATTTCTCCGCTGGTGGAGTTTTCAGAAGCCATAGCACCCTCTTCCCAACTGCAAATTATCCCCATTATCGAACAACTGCTTAGTTCCATGATAGCACCCTTACTAGAAAAAATGAACTTGTTAGGGGAACGCCTTTCCGTGATAGAGAAAGCCATTTCCTTAAACCCGTTGGCTGGCAAACACAGTGTTACACCCAATCGCCCTAAGACTTCTCCTATACATCTAGGCTCAATACCATCTGTGCTAGATAAAAGGCATCAAACAAAACCCACTGGCCCTACTGCCTCAGGGCAACAAACACCTAAATTCCCCACTAAACTTTCCCCCCCCACAGCTGACCACACCGAGAGTAGGTCATAATAAAATTAATTCTATTCATTTACCTCCGGAAGCGGCCCCATACGTGTGCATTCTTGCGGGTGTACCTTCTCTCCCATCGGGAAAAATTGAGAGACAATATGATTTAGTCAATAAAACTAAATTCTGGCTCTCAAAAAACAGACCATTGCCTCCTAGTCTATATGGAGTAATAAGGAGTGTTAGAAGGGTTGGTTGGCTGGGCTCTCTTCCCAAAGACACTGCGGGGGACCTGGTACTCGTGAGATTTAGGGACCGAAACATAGTACCTTATTTGAAAACTTGCCCGCCTCGAGTAAGAGATGGCCCAATATCAATATGGGACCTACATGACTTTTACCCCATAATCCCGGGCTTTCCCCTCTGAATATCTGGACATATAACAAAGGCTATTCATGAACTCTTGTGTTTAAACCACGAACTCCTTTGATACTGCTATAACCTTGTAGTGGAAAATAATTTTTTATGTCAGGGACCCTTCCTTACTGTTCTTTAGTTATTTAAAATGTTTTTATATGGATTGTAAATTGTATTTATCATGAACTTTTATGGTTTTGTTTTTCAAAAGCCGAATAAAGTATATTTGATTTGATTGGATTTGACATGATGTACCTAGGTAATACTTAGATTTGGTAGTTGAGAGAGGGACTGTTTTTCAGCCTTGTTTTGTGAAGGCGCTTTGTGTAAACATTTAAGGTTTGTTTGGCCCGGTGGGTGCATGAAGAGAGTAATTAATTATATTTGGTTTCGTGCTAAACTTCCAAGCACCTTCGCTTTGTAAAGCTTTGCTTTTCTTGACAACATTTGCAGCCCGTTGGGAGATTTTTAGGTCTCGTAGAACCAACGCACATGCATTGTTGTTCGAGAGTATTGTAGGCAAAACAACTCTTGAAACCAGCGAGGATTGTCCCCAATGCATGTGAGGTAATCAAGCGTGACGCTTCGCCAGCGCCCGCCTCACTTCTCAAACTCGCTCGCACATCAAAGGCTGCTGGTAATCAACTGTGACGCTTAGCCAGCGCGCGCCTCACTTCTCAAACTCGCTCGCACATCAAAGGCTGCTGCTCCCCCGCCAATGCGCTCCTGCCCCGCCCCCCCACATCAATGCCAAGAGCTTGTTTACCTTCCTTTCCCTTAATATTTAACCAGAGGCGTGGAAAGGATGTTGATGTTGGTAATGTTCTACAATTTTACCCAAATAGATAAAAAGTTAGCAAAATGCGACATAAATCTGGCAAGGAAATAACCAGAGTGTCCATAACTTGATAGATATACTAGAAAAGTAAAGGCGTGTTGTCTCCAAGATGTGTACGCAATCGTCGTTAAAGTTAGGTTTTCAGATGCTGGTTGATGCTTTATATAAGGCAATTCACTTGGGTATACTGACCCTCACTTTGATCCAGATACGTTGAAATTTCTTTTAGTGTAGATCAATTAGTTAGCATTTTACGCCTTTCTCTCTTTTGTTGTCTGTACTGTGGAATTGTCTTAAACGTTGGAATGCAGTTGATGTGATGTAAGAATCAGAATGTTTCTCATCATAGTAACTCCTATGTTCTCGGTCAGTCAGGTCCCTGCTTCGTAGACTTAATACATTTACCCCGCTCCCATGCTGACATACAGTGAACGGAAACAGAGTAAATAGATATAGGCAGATGTGATGACTCAATATAGTGCTTCCTGTTTTAAAATGTACCTGCTGATACGCCAGGGCGCATGCCCCCATTTTTCCATACATGGAAATTTCCACACCTACTGACGAGCGCATTGATTGACTGAAATAATACAGGGAGTAACGTTATGATTTCGACCCGTTCCGAGGTAAGAAGCCCTTTCTCATTCATCCTTAGAAATGGGACAGACCATCTGAGCGTTTTAGATCAGAATAGTCCACCACGCTTGTCAGCTGCACAGTGAAGTGTCTCTTATACATTACAAATGTCGGCTTATACCGACCAGATCAGCTGGTGTGGACACTATAGAGTGTCGGGCGTAGAGCTGACCTATTGAACACACAATGTGTAGTATTTATTTTGTCAGATTGGAAATCTCCTGTGCAAATTCAGGGAATTCTGGGCAGTAGAAGGAATATATAAATTTTATTTGTGCATTGTTTTGATTTGTGGTTATTCATTTTCTTTTGCATTTGGTAGCCAGTTGATATGGTCGAATTTATTGTAAACTTCTGGTATATCTGTGTAACGTATGTAAATAAGATAGTCTTTCATGTTGTTAGTCATTCTCATTGATAGTCATGCAGGTTGTCATTCGTTTTTAAGTGTAATTCTATTTGGTCCATCTCGCTTTCAGTCATTGTGCAGACAAAACTATGTAGTAGAGAGGGAGGAAGTATCTATGCCCTCTATTTGGAGATTTATTATCAATAATTTTTAATTTTTAGGTTTCGACCTGGCAAAAAGCTGCGCAAGCAGCGATTCGCGCAGGCGAAATCTTATGTCTTACACTGTGTGGCTGGGAATCCGCCCCTCTGTTCCATTGGCTAGCTCCATAAATGGAGGCTAGCCATTGGAACAGAGATCTGTCCGTCAATTGCGGAGCAGATTCGGGGCGTTCCGGCCATTTTTACTCATCCTGCCCCTTTTGTCACATCAGTGCGGCGGTGGGCGGGGTTTATTTTTGTGTTCGTCGAGGTTTCTTTTCGTCATTCCGCGGCCGACCGCCGCCGGAGGAAGTCCAGGTCCAGGTGAGTGCTTTACGTGTGTTCCCGCACCCCCCTCCCGCTGTCCGTCTTCCCGTTCCTGCCCCCCCCGCTGTTCGTGTCCCCGTTCCCACCCCCCTCCCGCTGTCCGTGTGCCTGCCCGCCCCCCTCCTGCTGTCCGTGTGCCTCCCATTTTATGTTAAGTCTCAAGTACTGCTGTTTGCCTGTGTGTGTCAGCTATTCCTACGTATGTGTCTTATGGTATTCCCAGCTTCTATGCCACATATTACTCATTGACTCATGATTGCATGTGGCTGTGCCAGGTGTTTGCAGTGACTCAAACCATGCCACTCTGTATACAGTTGTTTACACATGTCTCTGCCTTAGAGACAAGTACAAATGAAGCCTAAAAATATAAATGATGCACGAAGGGCTTGATTATCAGCCTATTTAGGCACGTCTTCCTGTTCCTGCCCCCCCCGCTGTTCGTGTCCCCGTTCCTGCCCCCTCCCGCTGTCCGTGTGCCTGCCCGCCCCCTCCCGCTGTCCGTGTGCCTCCCATTTTATGTTAAGTCTCAAGTACTGCTGTTTGCCTGTGTGTGTCAGCTATTCCTACGTATGTGTCTTATGGTATTCCCAGCTTCTATGCCACATATTACTTATTGACTCATGATTGCATGTGGCTGTGCCAGGTGTTTGCAGTGACTTAAACCATGCCACTCTGTATACAGATGTTTACACATGTCTCTGCCTTAGAGATAGGTACAAATGAAGCCTAAAAATATATAAATGATGCACGAAGGGCTTGATTATCAGCCTATTTAGGCACGTCTTCCCGTTCCTGCCCCCCAACCCTCGCTGTTCGTGTCCCCGTTGCCGCCCCCCTCCCGCTGTCCGTGTGCCTCCCGCTGTCCGTGTGCCTCCCATTTTATGTTAAGTCTCAAGTACTGCTGTTTGCCTGTGTGTGTCAGCTATTCCTACGTATGTGTCTTATGGTATTCCCAGCTTCTATGCCATATATTACTCATTGACTCATGATTGCATGTGGCTGTGCCAGGGGTTTGCAGCGACTCAAACCATGCCACTCTGTATACAGTTGTTTACACATGTCTCTGCCTTAGAGATAGGTACAAATGAAGCCTAAAAATATAAATGATGCACGAAGGGCTTGATTATCAGCCTATTTAGGCACGTCTTCCCGTTCATGCCCCCCCCGCTGTTCGTGTCCCCGTTGCCGCCCCCCACCCCCTCCCGCTGTCCGTGTGCCTGCCCGCCCCCTCCCGCTGTCCGTGTGCCTCCCTCTGTCCGTGTGCCTCCCGCTGTCCTACACTTAAAAATACCAATATACAGCATATTACACTCTGAACATCTATTTGATATACGTGTCCTTATTTGAACACCACTACACCTTAGAGTAGAGAGAAGAATGATAAAAGCACTTTGGCTAAACTATTCATCTGAAGCTCTTTGTTTAAGCGCCAAACTGCTACGTGCAAAATTGAATGCAAACCACTGATATGGCCCTGATAATAATAATGCAGGCCTGACAGACCTGCAAAAAAGCATTAGCAGCTTTGGGGGCACCTGTGGTAACATTGAATGGTAAAAAACTAATTTCTCTTGTCTAGTAAATAACTTGTTATGCTTCTATAAAGCGCGCGCGGGTGTGTGGGTGGTAGTAATTGCTGTCTGCTGAGCTCGTCCGTAGGGTACAATAGTTCTTACATTTGCGAGAGATTAAGCTATTGGCTATGTAAATGACAATGCCATTTATTTATCTGTTTTCAAAACCAACATATAAATACAAATTTTGTCATTTACAATGCCAATAGCTCTAACTTCGCCAAAGGCGAAACCGTTGCATTGTAAATGCTTGTTTTATATCTCAATGATATTGATCAGACGTTATTACACACATTGCTGAACCACCAGAGTAAGCAAAGTCTGGTTCACTTACAGTACAGTGTTTCATGATAAACATATTAACAATACCTGCGATCTCATTCAGTTATTTTCTATTGCTTCGCTCCACTCCTTAGGGAAAGCTGTACCTCTTTTCAAAACGCGCAGCAGTGCAAGCGTGTGTCTAGGCGCACAGCGCTATAACTTTTTTTAAAAATTATCGTTTTTTACTATTTCTGTAAAATTGAAATTGTAAACCCCTGTTTTTAATACCCATCAATCCGCCCACATACCTGCACTTAAATCGTGTCCCCACCGCTTCTAGAGCGGATTACTCTGTGCTGTTAGTGTTACTCGAGGCGCCCGGCCGCCATCTTGGGACTGTCTTGGATCGAGTGTGCCACTTGTCAGAGCGCTCTAGTGCTCAGCGTGGACACCAGGTGAGCCTGTATTTAAGGCGAGCACCTAGAGTGGCTCGACCTTAGGGAAAGCTGTACGTCTTTTCAAAACGCGCAGCAGTGCAAGCGTGTGTCTAGGCGCGCAGCGCTATAACTTTTTTTTTAAATTATCGTTTTTTACTATTTCTGTAAAATTGAAATTGTAAACCCCTGTTTTTAATACCCATCAATCCGCCCACATACCTGCACTTAAATCGTGTCCCCACCGCTTCTAGAGCGGATTACTGTGTGCTGTTAGTGTTACTCGAGGCGCCCGGCCGCCATCTTGGGACTGTCTTGGATCGAGTGTGCCACTTGTCAGAGCGCTCTAGTGCTCAGCGTGGACACCAGGTGAGCCTGTATTTAAAGCTCACACCCTCCCGCGCAGCGGAACGCCTGACTCAAGCCAGAGTCTGCCCCCGTCAGCGCCCGTCAGCGCTAAGGAGGCACAAGAGGCGGGAGACTCTGAACCTTCTTCCTACTATCTCACGATGCCTCCTGACGTAAGTATGTCACGTGACCTCTTATTATCTCTTCGCGGTCCTTATGCTCCCTGTCATTGCTCCTTAGCTCCCCACAGCTGGTACGGCCCGGCCTGTTGTGCTCATGGTCATCAAACTTTAAATTCCGAACTGCCTTCTGAGACATCCACTGATGCTATTTTACTTCGAGGCGGGCTAATTAATGCACGCTCCTTAGTAAAAAACGCCCAGAAAGTTTTCGACCTTATTACTGAATCTCAGCTGGATTGTCTTTTTATCACGGAAACATGGCTGAAGCCATGGTGCAATCCTGCCCTAGCTATAGCCCTACCACATGATTACCACATCTTACGTCTGGATAGACAGGAACAACGAGGAGGGGGTCTTGCAATTATCTATCGAAATATTTTTAAATGCTCCATAGAAGAATTGACGGAATTAAAAGAGTCAGAAGCACTGGCTTTCTCTTTAACAATCCATGACTCCCTTGTATTCTCTGGAGCCTTTATCTATCGCCCCCCAGGCCCCTACTCCATATTTTTGGACTCTGTAGGTGACGTGCTGAGCGATCTAACTCTCAGGTTCTCTAACTTTACAGTGTTGGGTGATCTCAACTTGCACCTTGAGTCCCCAACTGATCCTGGAGTCAGTTGTTTCCTGGACACAATTGAAGTGTTGGGACTTACTCTTGTGAATCACAAACCCACTCATCAGGCAGGGCATCTACTAGATGGCATCTGTTCCAATTTGTCCAGCTTGACAGTTAAATCCCCCTGCCCTCAGGTATGGACAGATAATTTTTTAATTCCCTTTCTCATAATCGAAACCCGGAATTCCTCTTTAAACTCCTTAAAATATAAGGATAAACTCCACACGAAACCCACTCCGGACTGGAAGTCATTAGCCAGGAGAGCTGACATTGTTGAAAAACTCAAAGATGGGTTACCAACCCTTACCGACTGTACTTCCCCAGACTATCAGACCTTCTGTGATTGGATTGCTGGAGCGGGCATGCTGCTTACATCACCTAGCAATGAGAACTTGAAACCTGGGAATAAGAAAAGAAATGCTCCATGGTTTTCACCAGCTCTTAAGTCTGAATTAGGTGAAGTGAAAACGCTAGAACGGAGGTGGCGTCGTAACTACGACACCGCCGCACGTAACACTTATATAGCAGCTAGACGGAAGTATCACGCAGGATTAAAACTAGCAACAAAAAAAACACTATCTACAGGCCATTTCTTCAGCAGGCCAAGAACAAAAAGCTATTTTTAGGATTGTTAAGGATTTTATTAATCCTTCAGCTCTATCGCAGGAGATCCCTCCATCGCAAGATCTCTGCAATGCGATATCTGATTACTTTGACAACAAAATCCTAACCATTACCAACACTTTTCCATCAGGAACCACCACAACAATGGATGACGAAGAGATAGTGAAGATGACTTCCTCCCCCCGTCTTGATGAGTTCGCTCCAGTACCCTTGGAGGAAACTGCTAAAGTCATCTTAGCCAGCAAATCAGGTTTCCCTTTTGACCCCTGCCCCCCTCCGGTGTTGCACCATCTAATAGAGATGGTTAATCCTATGATTAACAGTATCATCAATTCCTCTCTAGAAAGAGCAAGTATCCCAAATAATTGGAAACTCGCAGCTGTTAAGCCACTCCAAAAAAAGGCCCTAGCCGATCCTACTACCCTTTCCAACCTACGCCCGATTTCCCTGTTACCCATTTTGTCTAAGCTGACTGAAAAGTTTGTCAACAGTCAACTGACTAACTTTTTGGAGAAGAATAACGTTCTCCACCCGAATCAGTCAGGTTTTCGGTCAGAACACTCTACCGAATCAGCCTTACTATACACTGCTGAAACCTTAAGAGCAGCAATGGACCAGGGAAAACAGGCCGTCCTTATCCTACTTGACCTGTCGGCAGCCTTTGACACCGTGTCCCACAACATCTTATTGGACCGGTTGGCTGCCGCAGGGGTGGGAGGACAGGTGTTGGCTTGGTGTAGGAATTTCCTCACTGACAGACGCCAAATAACAGTGCTTGGCCCATATCAATCTGAGGCTAAAAATGTCAGCTCAGGGGTGCCACAAGGGCTCCAGTTTGAGCCCTGTCCTTTTCAACCTATATATGGCACCTCTGATTAACTTGATCGCGTCATTTAGGATCAGTTCTATTTCATACGCTGACGATACCCAACTGATTTTGGTGTTGGACAGGGAACGACCAGGTGCCGAAGAAGACCTTAGAGACTGCCTTGCAGCAACATTCAAATGGATGAACAACCACCATTTAAAGTGCAACGCCGGAAAAACGGAAATTTTACCCATAGGGATCAATAACCCTTTTTCCCCCACAGCATGCTGGCCATTAGATGCTGAAGCCCCACCTAACACAATTGTATCTGCCCGTAATCTAGGCATAAAATTTGATAACTGCTTATCCTTCAAACCCCAGGCTGTAGCAGTGGCAGGCATGTGCTTCCAAATCATTAAAGCACTTAGGAAGTTCTTCGATCTTCTTCCTCTTTCGGCGAGGAAAACAGTCGCAGTGGCCTTAATAAATTCTAGGCTGGACTACTGCAACGGACTTTATGTTGGAGCAAATAAAATCGTGCTCCACAAATTGCAGATGGTCCAAAATGCGGCTGCTCGCCTCGTACTGCGTTTGCCCCGTAGATCATCAGCCTCTGCAGCCCTGAACACCTTACATTGGCTGCCAATAGGAAAGAGAATTTTGTTTAAACTTCTCTTGATTACCTTCAGGGCTTTCCATCAACGTGGTCCAATCTACCTACGAAAGGGGTTCAAAAGATACTATCCAGCGCGCTGTCTGAGATCCGCTAGCCAGAATTTACTTACTACTCCTCGCTTCAAACTGGCTACGAAGGGTGGCAAATCCATCTTTGTACTAGGCACTAAGGCCTGGAACAAACTCCCCCTCTCCCTGCGGTCTTTCTCCCAAGAAGCCCCCTTTAGGAAAGCATTGAAAACCTGCATTTTCTTATTGCCTGACGCTCTGTGTAGGACCCTAGTGTAGTGGACGTGTAGAAATTAGGACTTCTTTTCCCTATCCAACTATTCCATCTGGGTTGTGTAAGCGCCAAGATACTCCTTGGAGTGGTAGTAGCGCGTTATAAATGTCCATTACATTACTACATTACATTACTCTCAAACCCTCCGATCTTTTAGTCCATTGAGCAGATATGAACACTGTATATGGTCAATTTAACCTAACTTTGTTCTAATTTCTATGGTTCCTTCTGCCCAAACCCAGGGCATACTCTATAATTCCAATCATTCAGCACCACCACATTATAACTCGGCGCCACCCCAGCACCACTCGGCGCCACCCCAGCACCACTCGGCGCCACCCCAGCACCACTAGGCGCCACCCCAGCACCACTAGGCGCCACCCCAGCATCACTCCAGCATCACTCCAGCATCACTCCAGCATCACTCAGCAACAATCTGTGCAACCATTCAACAACAACTGGTTCAAATATGTTCTCTCAATGTTTCAAGCTTTATTTCAAATGTCACAAAAAGATGTTAATATTTCACTTCTGTCCTTGGATTTTCGTCACAATAAAATACACTGAACATAATCTTCACAAACGTTATTTACAAACGTTTAAGCTATTGCCATTATAGATTACAATCACTTTTATTTAAGTATTAATTATTTATAAAAATTAAAAGCCATTGTTATTTGTAATATCAATACATCTAAGTCACGTAAATACAAAACATGTAGCATTACAAATGCTATAGGTGTCACATTTGCGAAAGTTATAACTATTGGCATTGTAAATGACAAAGCTATTAATTTAGCTATTTTCAAAACCAACACATAAATAAAAAAATTGTCATTTACAAGACCAATAGCTCAAACTTTCCTAATGCGAGACCTATTGCATTGCAAATGCTTGTTGATTTAGTACTCCAGGCTGAAGCCCAGAAAATTTCTGAAACCAGGCCCTTTTGCTTTCCGTTTTAGAAAATAATTGCTCACTTGGAAACTTTTAGGGCTTATGTGAAACCATGTCAGCAGTGCCCTAATGATTAGGCTTTTTAGGAAAACGTTCACCGTGAAGATGAAGGGCGTCTCTGTTGTCAAGAATCAAAATACGAATTGGCGAACCACAAGAACTTAAATGAGGGCGGTATGTCCCAGACCAGTAATTTTGGATAAGAAGGCTCTGACCCCGGTTTTAGACACAAAAACTGTAACTTTCTTGAGCAGGGATGGTAAGGGTCCCAGAAAGTGAGTTGATAAAGTCTGGTTATCACACCAGGACAACATTTTGGACATCTTTGGCCATGGAAAAGACATTTTGTGCCTAACTGAGCAAGCTAAAAATATGGGTGCAACATTAGACTTGGAAGTAATATCCAGATGGGCCCAAAGGGCAATATGTTTTCTGGTTAATTTAAATGCTGGACTATCTTATGAACGATGAAAAAGACATTTGCTTAGAAATTTTTCAACAGGAGTTGATCCAAAAAAGGGCTATTATAACTTGTTTTTTTAGACCCACAAGGGTTTGTAAGCAATATAATTTTGGTTCGAAAGAAAATCAAAGTTCATACCAGTAATAAATCAAAAATGCCTAAATCAGTTTGTCCTTTACCTCCAATTGAAAAGGGAGACCCTGGTCAGTCTCATAGATACTCCACTACCTAGGGACTGGATGATGAGTCTGGAATTGCAGGATGCTTATTTGACAGTACTGATTTTTCCTGGTCATGACAAGTATCTGCAGTTCCTTTGGCTAAAATAGGTGTACAGGTTAAAGTGTCTTCCTTTCAGTCTACTCTACGTTCATTGGTGCTTTACCAAGCTGATAAAACTAGCTGCTGTAGCTCTCGGGTACGAGGGCGGAGGAGAGTGGTATACTTGGATGAATTGATATTCCTAGGCCAAGACAAGAATCTCTTACTGAAGAAGGTACAAATGGTCACAGAATTAATTAGGTATTTAAGGTTTATCATAACAGTGAAGAAATTGAATTTGGAACCATCAAAGATAATGGAGTTTTGGCGGTTTCTAGTAGACTCCGACAAAGAAGTCCTTTTACTGGAGGCGCTAGGGGGCGCACAGCGAGATGGCTGCCTGAGCAGCAGCTCCGCCGGGCGATCATCCACTTGGCGTGATTTCGCCGGTGTCGCCCCGGCCTGCCGCTCCCTGAGCACATCACCAGATGGGGGAAGACCTGCTGCGTTATATGTGAGGCAGCGGGCGCCCCACAGAGCGAGGATTGCCGGCTTAATCGCCGTGAAAAGCGGAGACGCGTTGGAGTGCCTGACAAAATGGCCGACGCTATGGGACAAACGCGCATCTAACGTGATACCGGCGAGATGCGATCGACCTTCCACACCGACTACGACGCTGCTGGGGTAAGACCGAGCACTATAAGACAATCCGGTGCCATTATCTTGCGCCCCCAGGCTGCGGGGCGCCTAGAACCTTCGCAATAGCGCAAATGACCTTGCCTGACAAGATGGCGGTGGTCAGCACGAATCGGCGCGAATATTAGCCGCCTCGTTAAACAGCGCACTTGGGCCCAAGCCCTGCGGGACTGCCGGTCTCCATGCCAAACTTCGCTGAGGCCTGAAAGGCGACTGTGCTGGCGTGAACGGTGTGCATACTGCGCTGGAGGAGCAGTGCAGGTTGTGCACAGCAAGCAGACGTGTGGCCCACTGCAACCACGTGCCACCCCAGTGTGCGGCGAGAACAGGGAGCCAACTGCCATAGTGCGCTGCCACAGGTCATCGCAAATTCACTACGACCGCGTGGCCAATTGCTGGACGTGTTAAGAAGCGCTTGTGAGTGGCTGGGCCTCTTGCGATTCACCACGTGGCCACGCGCCCGGGCGCAAACCGATTCTCTCCCCTTCGCGGCTCTGTGGGGTAGCTTAGCGCAAGGTTGCCATACACCTTGTGGGGATCACCACGGCGACAGCGGCAAGAGTCACGAGGGCATCGGGGCCCGCAAGTAAGAAGACAGTGTGCCCGACCGCCGCCATGGGTAAACCGGACAAGCAACAACAGAAACTGTCGTTTGAGGCCAGAAAAGCGCAGAAACCCACAGAGGATGGGGTGGAAGATGGCGATAATGCAGGGCCCAGCAACAACATTGAAAAGATTTTATTGGCAATCCAGTCCAATTTGCAGGACATAAATGGAAAGCTGGATAATCTAACATGCAGAATGGATAACATGGCGGCGCGGCAGGAGAAGCATGGCGAGCGACTGGACGAGGCCGAAACGAGAATCTCCGCGGTCGAAGATGAGGCGCGTGCCTCCACCTCCAAGTGCGCTGGTATAGAACGACTCCTGGAAGTAATCAAGGCGAAGGAGGAGGATTTGGAAGCGCGCTCGAGGCGCAACAACGTCCGAATCACGGGCCTGCCGGAGTCTACCAACACAGGGCGGATGGAGTCCTACGTGGAAACGCTCTGTAAAGACCTGTTCGGAGCTGAGGCCTTATCACCACTTTTCATCGTGGAGCGGGCACATAGGTCACTGGCCCCAAAGCCACCTCCTGGCGCCCGGCCGAGGCCAATTGTGGCGCGCATCCTCAACTACCGCGACAGGGACACGATCCTTCGACTGGCAAGAGAAAAAGGGAAGATACAGCATCAAGGAAACTTGTTAGAGTTTTATCCAGATCACACGGTCGCGGTCCAGCAGGCCCGGAAAGAATACACCAACGTCAAGGCCAAACTACGAGACCTGAACATTGTGTACTCAATGATGTATCCGGCACGCCTCCGGGTGGTGTGGAAGGAGAAAGCGATTATCCTGGCGACTCCGAAGGCAGCACAAGAATTTGTTAAGAAGGTGCAGCGCGAAATGAGAGACGACACGCAAAATGAACGGCATCATGAATCGGACTGAAGACATCGGGTTGACCCCTAGTCGACCGGCGGTGAGTTCCTTTCCTGTCCGCTTATAAGCGTTCTAGCATGGCGACTGTTGTCTGCATTGGTAGGCCCAGCTTGGCGCAAATCTCCTGAGTGAGGAGCCAAGGTACTGGTGCAGCAAGACCTGCATGGCTGGATGGCAAGGACCCGTTGGGGCAATGAGACTGCTGCTCGGCTGTGTGGGGGTGATACGGACTATGGATTGTGGACACTCTGCGCTGCCAGCCCCCCCCCATTGTGCTGCACTAACTAACGTTGGCGAGGAAAATTGGAGCATTGGGGCGGTCTGTACTGTGAAGCCTGGTTCGCACATTGTGGACCGCAGGACCTCGTGATATGTAAGCTGCCTACTAGGCTCCCGCTCTTGGGCGCATCATACTGTCGCTGTCTTTGCTGTTTCCAATATGCGGTGAATGGGGGTCAGCGGTCGGGGGGGGGGGCGGAGGAATATATTGTTTACTGTTGGCCTTATGACATCACGGTGTGAAGGGCTTTTCCTAGGAATGTGGCTGTTCTACAGCGCTGTTGATGTGTCGCTGGGGGGCGGTGGGGGGGTGGCGGCGGTTGAACACTTGAATTGCATTCATTATAGTTTGTCTAGTGTCGCCCACACCCGTCCATCGGGTGGAGAGTTGTGCCTCCAGCGGACCTCCGTGAGGGTATAACCCAATCAGAGTTCGGAGCTGAGCACTGTAGTTATGGTTCTGAGTTTAAGGGAATGGTGCACTGCAAGGGTAAGGCTTCGGCAGGTTGGGGTTGCTGGAGTGGGTGGGATAAGGGGTGGGGGGTTGCCTACCTGTATGAATGGACCGTCAAGGTGCGATATACCTCTCCTTTTTTGTGGTTCCCCAATGGTTCAGACTGCTGTTGTACAATTCGGAACTCCTAAGGAGGGGACGCTGGTAATTCCTACACAGTTGACAAATGTGGCGCTGTCATGTATTGTATTGATCAAACTTGATGGGTTCGAGGGAGGCGGGTAGGAGCAGCTTGAACATTATTACTTGGAATATTAGAGGGTTCTCACAGCCTCGTAAAATCAGACAGATCTTTGCAAGCCTGACTAGATGGAATGTGGACATAGCGTTTCTACAAGAGTCACACCTAGCACCACATTCACACGCTCAGTTGGGGTCGAGGTGGGCGGAGGCAGTCCACAGAGCTTCATACTCTTCCTACTCCAGGGGGGTGGTCATATTGATAAAGCGTGGGGTAGGTTTTGAGACTCAGACAGTGACACAAGATCCAGCTGGGAGGTATGTGTTGGTATCAGGTACACTAAGAGGCCAGCGAGTGACGTTGTTGAATGTATACGGTCCAAACACGGACGCCCCGGATTTCTTTAGGGAAGTATGGGACCACTTGCAGAAACACAATAGCGAACACATATTATGCGGGGGTGACTGGAACATGACCCTCCGAGATGGGTTGGACCGTTCATCTAACTCATTGGAACAACACAAACAGTCACGCCTAATGGTGGGTCACATGATGAAAGACATGGGTTTAGCAGATCTCTGGAGGCTGAAACATGCGGATGCATCTGGGGCCACGCACATAACAGCTTCACATAACAGCTGGTCCAGACTGGATTACTGGCTGGGCACCAAGGACCTAGCGCTGTGGGTACGTCACCTGCAGGTGCTGCCCCGCACACTTTCTGATCACAATCCCGTTCTGCTGCAGTTGGATATTCCACGGTATGCACCCCCCCCCCTTCCAATGGCGTTTCAATTCGCGAGCCCTCACTGACACGGTATATGCTGATACCATACGAAAAGCGATAAGGGATTATTTTGAAATTAATGAGCATTCGACTGATGACCCATGCCTCCTTTGGGAGGCGTTCAAAGCCACGATAAGAGGGGTCTGTATTAGCACCACTGTAGGGGTTCTCAAGGATATTAGGGGCCAAATCCGCAGATGCGAGCAGCGGATGAGAGACCTGGAGTCCCTATATGAGACCACTAACGATGTCTCGCATCTGGCTGAACTGCGTGTCATCCACACTGAGCACGCAGAATTTCTTGAATCTGAAATGAAGTACCTGAATCGCACGCATGTGGCTAGAGCCTTTGGGGAGGGGGGTAGGCCTGGGGCTGTGTTGGCTCGGAAGATATGTGAGGGCCGTGGTCCGGCTACTATACTCAGGGTGAAGTCCAGAGAGGGGGAGCCACAAACGCATGCTGCGGATATATTGAAATGTTTTGTGGACTCATTTGGGTCACTATACCAATCCCAACCTACAGCCTCAGCGGATGATACGTATGACTACTTGCACGATGTAGCCATTGGCTGGCTGTCGGATGCGCATAGGGAGTACTTAGCCAGGCCTATCACGGCGGAAGAGGTGACCGAGGTAATAGGCTCGCTGCCAAATGGTAAAGCGCCAGGCCCGGATGGGTATACCTCGGAATTTTATAAACAATATGCAGATATTGTCGCACCGCACCTGGTGGACATGTACGGCACCTCCTTTGAAAAGGAGCTGCTTCCCCCCACACTGCGCGAAGCAATGATCATCGCTCTCCTTAAACCATCTAAGGATCCGGAGGAGTGCGACTCATACCGACCACTGTCACTGATCAATGTGGACTCAAAAATCCTAGCGAAGCTTATAGCGAAACGGCTATCTCCTCTGATGACCAGTCTGGTCCTACCGGACCAGTCTGGCTTCGTACCCTCCAGATCGACCACGCACAACACTAGATCCCTGTTTGCACTCTCACACTACCTGCAGCCCTCGGTCAAAGCGGTGGCGGTCATGCTCGACGCTGCAAAAGCGTTTGACTCCATCGAGTGGCGATATATGCTCACCGTCCTGAATAGAATGGGGTTTCCTAGGCGATTTGTGCAATGGGTCTCCTTACTTTACACGAAGCCTTGTGCAAGGATTAGAATCAATGGCTATGTCTCGGATCAATTTGCTATTGAGCGAGGGACGAGGCAAGGCTGCCCGCTCTCGCCCCTATTATTCGCCCTAGCGCTGGAGCCTCTGGCTTGTCTGATAAGGCAGAATTATAAAGATTCGGCGTTAAACTTCATAGCCAGGCCGCTTCACATATCATTGTATGCGGACGATATGTTACTCTATGTCCGTGACCCTGAGACTCACCTGAACTCACTACTCAGGGAATACATCAGATTCGGAGGTCACTCAGGGCTGGCTATAAATTGGGCCAAATCCTCTATAATACCCCTCACTGACACTACATCCCAGTTTACGGTGGACTTCCCGCTAGAATGGCAACAAGACCCGATCAGATACCTGGGAATAATGTACCATAGAGACCCAGAAGAGGTACTACGGGCGAACTACGGTGTGGTACTCTCCAGGCTGGAGGATAGTGTCCAGCGATGGATACATTTGCCCCTCTCGCTGGCTGACAGGATAGCTATTGTAAAGATGAACGTGCTGCCCAAATTATTATACCTATTTAATAACGTCCCGATTACACCACCACAGGCTATATTCCGCCGCATTAACTCCTTGGTTAGGACCCTGATATGGGCTGGCAAACAGGCACGTGTGGATCTGCAAACTCTTACACTCCCCTTTGCGCAGGGTGGTTTCAGCGTGCCCGATTTTCTCCTATACTACCTTTGTGCGCAGGCGCAATACGCGGCGTATTGGTACCATGCGGTCCCATACATCACACATGCGGCTATTGAGGAGAGTGATGCGCATCCTATTCCCCTTTCAGCGATTATTTCACACACACGTCCACCGCTGCATACTAGGGATATTAACACAGTGGACACCACGGTCAAAGCATGGCACAGGCTAGGACAGCTGGCTCATAAAACCCCACTGTACGCGCCGGCCATGTCATTACACCATCATCAGGAGCTGTCAGTCACTAGGGAGAGTGTCGGAATGTCCCTGCTAAGTAGAGCTGGCATTGACAGGATGGGGGATGTGTTTCAAGGGGGCACATTTGTGGGCCTAGACCAGTTAGGTTACATCCAGAACCAGACTCCCATGTTTCACTTTACATATTACAGGCTCACAAGAGCTTTGAGGGAACACTACCCGACGTTCCCATTGGAACCCGAATGCCTTGCACCACTACAACTATTGATCACAACTACCGATTTGTCGCACCTGGTTTCTAGACTCTATTCAGCTGCACAGTCCGAGTTAGCGGGACATGCATTGAAGGCCAAGGGGCGGTGGGATACACTGTTAGACACCCCACTGACAGACGACGAATGGGCTGGCACCTGTGCACTGACTCAACTTCTGACACCCAACGGTAATTTGAGAATCATTCATTTCAAATTCCTTCACCAACTCTATTACACGCCGACAAAACTGCTTAGATATGGGTTGCAGGAGGAAGATAGGTGCAAAAGGTGTAACGGAGAGGGAGCGGGCTTCGCTCATCTGGCATGGGACTGCGCCAAAATAACGAGTTACTGGGTGGAGGTCACCGCAACGTTGTCTATCATTTTGGAGGAAGAGGTGCAATGCACACCCAAAGTCTGTCTGCTAGGGATAGTGCCGCAGTTCAGGGCGTTGAAACGCAAGTTCTGTGTCATAGCCTTGTTGTTGGCGAAGCGACAGGTGGCACAATGCTGGCACAGTCGCAAGGTGCCGAAGGTAAAAACATGGTTGCATGACATGTCCACTTGCCGGGACAAGCTACAAACATACGAGGAGCTACTGCCGGCGAAATCCAGGCCCAAGAGTATTTGGGGTTATTTAGAGGAGTACCTCGCTTCCATACAGGATGATGAAGAGAACCGACCATTGGATTGAATTGATTGGGGTACTGTGTAGGTAAACAACACATACGTGAGTCATGTACCGGCGGGAACCTAGGGGGAACTGTGACTACCATAACAACTGAAGTGTAGTATGTACTGATAGCACTTTACGGTCTAAGTTGGGGAAAGTTGTTCTTTTGTTCACTGTTGAAAACAAATGTGAAAAAGTGAGACTCATTTCATTTAACAGCTAGTAACCATATGTGGGGCGTGCGTAAGAACTCTGCCTCACACTGTAACGCTGATTATGCACGACGTACTTATCCTATGTTGGTTGCTGATATTTACGTAGCGAGCCGGCCTCAGGGTTGTAGGCTCATGCTGTGTCAACTGCTATATGTTAATAAAGGTCTTGCGAAAAAAAAAAAAAAAAAAAAAAAAAAAAAAAAGAAGTCCTTTTACTCCCAGAGGCAAAATAATACAGAAAGAGTTAAGGATGGCGTTGGCTCTACAGCAGATTTCTCTCCGGCAGTTGGCGAAGCTGGTGTACCTTCTTTGATCTTAGATTCTGGTGATCTTCCAAGGACCCCTTAATGGCATGGGTCTTTAACAGTTCAAAGTAAGACAATTACAAAGGGGACTAGAATACTCAGAGATGGTTCTGTTGCATATGGAAGCAAAAACAAAGATAAATTGGCGATTGTGCCATATAGACACAAGGAACGGAAAGGCCATCTTTCCAACTTACCTAGATCTACTGTTAGAATCAGATGCAAGTCTCTGGGGTTGTGGTGCCAGGTGTGGCACCTTCTTGACTGGAGGAAGAGGTTCCAGGAGGGAGTTGTCAATGCACATAAATTGTTTAGTGCTTTTTGCAGAGGTTTCTTTGCAGTTAGGAGTCTGATAAAAGGCAAGTTGAAGTGTTCAGTCCTTCTGCACATGGACAATGTGACAGAGGTCAGATAAATAAACCACCTATGGGGCATAGAGTCCTGGGCTCTTGCGGAATGACCAGGGAACTGTAGGAGTTCTGTCTCGTATGGGGACGACTTTAAAAGCAGAGTATAATCCAGGACCACGCAACAGAGTGGCAGACTGATATTCAAAAACCTCTAGGATAACACGGACTGGTGCCTGGATGGAAACGTCTTCAAGGTGGGGTCCATTTGACATAGATATACATTTCCCCAAGACTCAACTCAGCTATAGAAGTATTTCATCTGGAGGCCTGATCTGGAAGCTTTAGTGTCAGATGCTTTTCTTCAGGGTTGGTTGAATGGAAATGACTATGCTTTTCCACCTTTTATCATAATACTCAGGTGTGTGGCACAGCTGTGCACGCATTCAGCAAGTGTGGTCTTAGTAGCATCACTGTGGACAGCGTGGCTTTGGTAACCATCTCCATTATAGCTTGTGGTGGATTACCCTGTCAGATTGCCTGTGTTGCCTCAGATTTTCTGGGGTCCTCGGAGGCAATATCACAAGCTTGTTCTGGACAAAGGAGGAATGGAACCTCTCAAGTTGCTTGCAGACATTACCAGGACGTTTGGAGTCTGCTTCAGGGTACATGAAGGCCACTTGGGCACAAGGTACATTTAAGGCATATTATTCATCCTGGGAGGTTTGGAATGGTTGGTGTATAGAACAAGGTATGGATTACATTTCATAATATGTCACAGGAATTTTAAATTTCTTAGACGTTTCGCTGACCGGTCCGAAGTTGTATAAGACTATTACAGGGTACAGTCCAGCAATATCAACAGGCCATCAGAAAATGGATGGTAAACCAGTCGGGGAACACAATGAGATTTTCAAGTTGATGATGGTATTCGATATGGGAACCCTCATAAATCCAGATATTCTGTGTTATGGGCTGTGAATTTGGCTCTACAAATGTTCCAACCATGGGAAGATCATGGTAGCCTTTCTTTAAATTTAATATCTGGCAAGCCGTTTAGGTTTGAATGGCTGGTATCATTTGGAAGAGCTTGAAACATTAAATCTTTGGATGTATCTACAATGCATTTCTTGCTACAGGGGGTCCAGTTCATCGTTACAAGGCGTACCAAGTGTGCAACCACCTCTAGAGAGCCCCGATTATGGTAGTAATATATTGTTTATAGTTTTTACTAGTGCCAATCGTGACTAACCAGACAATGGTCTGAGGTGCCAAGTATATGGCTGAAGGAAAACACTTATTTTGGATGGAGGACACGTTCCACATGGTATTTTGCCAAGGCAAAGAGTAAGTAATATGGCTACTAATGAGATGTCTGTAACTTTTTGTACTGTTTAGGTTCTTTCATGGAGTTTGAGCTCAAGTCAAGAAAAGAGAACAAGTTCGTTGCACTGCCCTATTTATAGAGAATGGACGCATGTATTTAAGATGTTACTCCCTGCCCAAGAGAGCAGGATCATGAGACATTTAGTACATTGAATGTGCTTTCAGTGCTTGAAATAAATACAAAAATAGAAGTGCAGGTACAATGTACCAAGGTACCTTCTTGTTTCGAAGAAGGGTTGGGACTCTCCAATTAAAAGTATTGCACTTCTGCCAAAACGTGCGGGCACTCTCCCTCTCAAATTCAAAAGGTGCAGGAACCTACTACCGGCCCATTTAAAGCACTGGTGCTATTCAATAAACGGCATGAATTGAGACTGAATAATATGGGTCTCCTTTTTCTTCAATAAGAGCGGGACTTTTCATAACCAATTGTCTAATAGAATCAGTGATTGCATAATATTTGCCTAATTTGTCGTTAACAAAATTAGGACTTTCTTTCATCACTGGCTAGGAGAATCTGAAGTTTGACGGGTATTGAAATTCGAATGCGATGGCGCCGGTAAACTGCAAGTAACTTGACATGTAGGACTTTAAAAGTCACTGTACTAAACATTTTAAGGTAATTTAATTATAGAAAGTGATCTATACACACAGCATTGATTCTAGGTTAAAAATTAGACACTGCGTGATTAGGCAAGCTTTACTACAATAGGTTAACTTTCAATACTTCCAGACACTCACCCATAATGCATGGTGTGCAGCTTGCGGTCATGCAGGGCAGCCCCGGCCCATGAATAGTGGCGCCTTCGTCTGACCCGAGTGAAATACTTGCTCATCCTGAACTTTGCAGCCTGTGTCTGAGGGCGATTCTGCAATCCGAGTTCACTGTGTCCTTTCTGCGATGCTAGCCACTTAGAGGTTTACACAAATCTAGTCTTCAATCTAACCTGCACTCTAGGAGCCGGGGCGTAGTTTCCTACCCACACACCAAGTTTTGGTACAAATTCAGCCAGACAGCATGCTGGAATTTCGCGCCAAGCGCCATAAACATAAAAGGAAGACTGTCATGTCAAACTCAAAAAGCCAGAGTATCCAATAACACGCACATTGACGGCCATTTTGGAAAGGTACAGCTTCTGAATTCGCTCTTGTAGGTATAAATTGAAAAAGACACAGGTGTTTCAAAAATACTTATATTAAGTCTGTCTTGCCAATAAATATCTCCAACAGAAAGTAACCACAATGAAAATATAAATTAAATTAAGGGTAACACTTTTGGTGTGGCGTGAATTGCAAAACATAAATTATCTATGCATACTACATGTGCAGCACCCGCAACACCACTGTGGGATACATACGCGTTTTCAAAACCTAAGCGTTTAAAAGTCGGCGTCGTTTCATCAGTATTTGCCTGACCCTAGCATGGCAGCAGCGCAGCGTTCTTAGGACTATTTTGGTGTTGTTTATATTTTAATCGGAAGTGTCGTCACACCGTGGAGCCGGAGGTTGCGGTGAACGTCGTGATGCTGTTGCTGTGCGCCAGCGGACGGTAGCTGGCTTGTTTGTGGATATAGGTTTTCTGCCATGGCTAACCGTACTGTGAAAGACGCGCACAGTATCCACGGGACCAACCCACAGTACCTGGTAGAGAAAATTATCCGTACCCGCATCTACGAATCCAAGTACTGGAAAGAGGAATGTTTCGGTCTCACAGGTGAGAAGTTCCAGTAGAGAGCCCCTCTCCTGTCCACTAATCTAGCCCCAATGTTCAGTAAAAAAGCGTTTCATGTATTGTCTTCCCTCTTTCTGCTAGGGATATGCGCCCAAAAACTACATTTAGTGCCCGTATTTGCTTTCCACAACGTCGTTCTTAGCGCCCAACACATTTGAGGTGATCCACGTCGCGGATCTACTTATAGATCATTATGGAACACCCCAGTATCTGGACTCAACGCACCTAGGTTTAAAGAAGAAGTCACACATAAGGGTGCTGTGGAATAGATACACGCAGGTCTTGACAACACCTTGGATAGAGTGCCACCTACTCTACCACAAGTGTTACGGACCTCTTCCACAATTGTTATGGACCTCTTCCATAGAGGGCTGAGTAAAGGTATGATTGGAGTTCAAGTCTCATGCCTGTGCATGGTTACTGTTCTCATAAGCCCTCATAGGCTTGCCATATCTAGTGTGACTAGATGGAACACTCTTCGAGTGGCAGAAGACTTATCTGCACGAGCTGGTGTGATTTACAGCAGCTGTAAGTCAGCGAGGATGTGTTGGCCCCCTGCTCTCATGGTATCATGTCTCCAGGGTACGTTTGGGAAGGTGGATTTTGGACGATGGACCTTTAGCTGAGGGACAGCTGTCGGCTGTTTTTAAGTCTGGTTTGACAGTGCAGGGGTCTAAAAGGTCTGCTCTTACCAATTTTTTAAACCCCACACCCAGCTTAATTGGCTTGAAGCCTAATGTTCATAGAGCCAGATGCTATGGTTTAAACAAAATACTTTGACTAAGAGATCTATGACCGGGCTGCAATGAGTGTCGGAGAGAGTGTGGTCTTTGTGAATTTATGAACATGTGTGCGTATGAGTGAAATGTGTTTGGGTGATTGAGAGACTGTCGTATTTACTTGTAGCACAGGACACACCTTTTACCATATGTGGCACTGCTGCATTTAACCCTTTTACTGCGCCCGCGATTTTGCGGAAGTGCGGCACTTTCGCAAAGTGGGCGGGGCCGCGTCGGCCATTGGCCGACGGCAGCAATGGGGAGGTAGTGCTGCCGTCAGCCAATGGCCGACGGCAGCATGGAAGGGGTTAAAGTGCAGAACAATGTTCTACAGAATGTTCAGATTTTGGACCATTTTTCTACAGTTTAAATTTCTCCAACTTAAAATAATGGCTGTATTTTTCACGTATAAATATGGCACTGTATCGAGAAAATGTAACTGAAAAGTTAACTTTGTTTATGTGGATGCTAGTAAAACTCATCATTTGCATTTCCTCCCATTTCCCAGTGTCACGTTTACAAACACCAAGCATCTTGTTCCCAGTGGCCTATAAACATAGTGCCATATTTATAACAGTAAAATATATTTGCCTAAATGGGGGAAATTATAAGAGTTTAAATAAACATGCGTCATTAAATATGAAGAGGTATTTGGCTTAATTGAAGTGGAGTAAGACATTAATTCTTAATGTTTAATAGACAAAGTTTTCTTTAATTTATATTTTCTCTTAGTGGAAAAAAATGACTGTTTTTCAGCTATAGCACAGTGTCTACTGGTCACTGGGAGTAAAAAGCCTGCTACTTGTAAATGCGACACTTGAAATAGGACGCAATTAAAAGGAAGAGTTAATCATTAAGGTCACTTTTCATTTTAAAGTTCTTCCATTTAAAAGCATTCAGAAACATATTTTTGTTATCCTGCTCCAATATTGATTCAACACGGACTTTTCGTCAAGAGTTAAAAAATTCAGTGCTTCACCTCTGTGACCCAACCTGGCCCATAAATCTGACTGAGCACTGCTCATTATCAGGCTCTGGTATCTGCAGCCTGATAATATTATAAACACAGCCTCACATTAACGTTAAAAGAAAAATGTGACCCTGTGATTATTTAAAAATGAACTCAAGGCTGTGAGCTACTTTAAAGGTGTTTGCGAGCTACAGGTAGATCTCGATTTTCTGGTTGGAAACACATGCTAGTGCCCTGAATTGTTACACATTCATTCTTTATCTCATGAATGCATAGTATATGATATCTAATGCAATTGTTTTCTGTTCTGTTTTGCACTGCAGCAGTCTTTCTAATGTTGTAATCAAAATGCAAGCCATGCCCGTTTTCTTTGCCAGTGCAACGCCTACAGACATATTTTAACTGTTCATTATAAAAGACCTATTGTTTCCAAGACAAAGTCTTAGAGAGGGCGTTTGGTTAGCTTATTGCTTATCTTTTGTTGGCATTGTCATTCTTGTCAATCAGTCTCATTTGCTTCCTTCCTATTTATTTGCTTTCAATCCTGTTCTTGCATTTGTTCTTCCCCTGGAGCGTAGCTTTTTTTTTTTTTTTTTTTTACTGTTGTTTTGATTGGGTGACTTGTATCCTTCTACAATTCTCACCAAGGGACTCATTTTTTGAGCACCACATTGGATTGAAAGTGGTTTATTTCTCTCTCTTTTCCATGTAGAATTCCCATCCCTCCTTCCCACACATGTGCACATCCCCACCACTGTATATACTCCGGATATTGCTGCCTACTCAGTCTTTAAAGTGCAACAACATATTTGGCATGTTTGACTTAAGATCAGATGTTATCAACTTGTCTTTTATTTGTCTCCTGCCTTTTACAAGTTGCATGATAGCCCATGCCTTTGCACAAAGGCAGCATTTATGGCGTGGGGCCTGTTAGTGGTAAAAGATTACTATAAACAGTGGTGATTCCCTGAATACGCGCTCCCAGTTTCGCGACTTGGCTCTATGGATGTCAGTGCTACTGTTGCTACATTGATTTAGATTTATAATCTCCGTGAAGGTGGCCTTTCTGCCTCCCTTTTATGTCATGGCCTTCGTTTGATGGTAAAAAGACACAACCTACTATGCTAATATCTTTTTTCATGAAAGTATTTACAGTGTCATGAAGGAGCCACATGACATACAATACACATTACCCTAACATTTTTTACTAGCGTAAACTACTTAGCAGAAATGGCAGTTTCAAGAAAGATGTGCCTGGTAGGCTCAAAAGATTTAGAGCATGTGGGAGAGTAGGGTCTGCTTTCCTATGGTCACCCCAATTTTTGCATTTTGCTTCACTGGTTTTCGACATAATGTGGCTGTGGGCCTGCTAATCAGACCCACAGCCTGCTGTTATCTCTCTAAATTCACAGACATGTACTTTAGGTACATCACCAATTTGGTACTGGACACCTTATCAGCCCCTGTACAGTGTACTATAGGTACCCAGGGCATAGGTGCATCCAAGGCCTACCAGGGGCTGCAGCATATCTTTTGCCACCCCTGGCTGGCCATTCATACAGACACATTGGCTGATCACTCAGCTGGGGCAAGGTGGTGTAATCACCCCTTGCTTAGATATAGTATACCTATATCTAAACCCATATATGCCTATAAGTCACTCCTATGGCAGGCCTTAACAATCCTGGAGGCAGAGTGCTTGGTATTGTGTGAGATGGTGCTCTAGCATGAGCTGAGCCTGTCTGCATCTTTCGGAACCAAGTCCTTATAGCTGTTCTGGGATATTGCCATACCATATTCTCTTAAGTGCATTATAATCCTCGCGGTTATTGCTAACTTTGGTTTGGCTTTAGCAAAACATGTCGTGTAAGGTGTCATACACTTTGGAATACTACCCCCTCGCCAGTTCTGGCGACAGGGGTAGCATTCCACCCTTCTAGAGGGAGAAGACATGTTACTTTACTTAAACGCGGTTAAATCTAACCAGAGCCTTAGCATCACAAAATGGATGCTGCTGCCACAGACACGGGTCTGGCCTCCTGCTGCTGACCGAAACTCCGGCAGGGGAGGCCTGGACAAAAGGTTTCCTGTCACAGGGAGGTGTTACACCACCCCAGACAGGAGATGGTGGATTGAGGCAGGCAGGGCGAGTGAAACTAGACACTGCCTGGGGCGCACAAGGCTCCCCATGCATAGCCCAGTTCAAACCGGTGCTGGGACACTCCAGTCCCAGCTCTGGCGCGAAACTGGACAAAGGGAAAGGGGTGTAACCACCCCCTTCCTGGGTCCCACCCATAGGAGGGACCTAGCAGGTAATCCAGCCCTTTGATTTGGAATAAAGTGAGGAGCTGTGCCCAGGAGCATTAGATTATCCTGACTGAAACTTTGGTACAGAACTCTGGACCCTTCGACATCCCACATTCGACGTGGAAGACTGAAGAATCTCCCTTGTGGTCAAGGAGTGACCACCCTGTGCAAACAGGCACCATCCAGCGCCCAGCGGTTTGCTTTGTTGCAGTTCCCGCCGGAACTCTAGCGACAGAGATCGACAAGACCCAGCTTTCCTGACTTCTAACAGCCCGATCCACAGTCCCAGCGAATCTGAGACCCGTGGAGGCGACGTGAAGCGTGGGGCCGGCCATCTTGAAAAGACTGCGAAGTGCTGACTGTGCAGCTCCCGAGGCACCCTCGAAGCTGTGCATTGGGGTTTGAGAAGCCCCAGCCCCGAGCAGCTTGTGCATCGAAGATCTCCCCTCCACACTCATCGAGTGCTGCGTGGGGCCCTTTTGCATTTTCCTGCTCGACGCTTCTGTCCGGTCACTTGCCCGTTGGCTAGTGGCCTCTACGATGACGAAACTACTCTGCTGGTCTGGTTGCTCCAGACTGGCCCTCGCTCCCCTAAAAAGGAGCCACCGGTCTGACCTTGCTGGTCCGAGTAAGAAGCGATCTTCAATTCCTGCGTGGGTTGCATTTGCCAAGGCCTGTTAACTCCGATCCGGAAGCCGACACCGCCGACAGCGACAGCCTTTGTGGGACAGCTCGTGATCCACTCCTGGACGTCCTCGATGCCCCAGAGTCCACGTGGCAGCGGAGACAAGCTTCTCGACAACCACCTGATTGCGCCCGACATCGCCTGATTCCTTCCTGGTTCCCTCCTGGTCACTGGCTAGTGACCCAGACTCTGTCTCCTCTGCTTTCAGGTACTCTACATCTTCGATCCACCCTTGGATCCAACCGGACTCTTCGCTCCTGGCCGCCTGCAGCATCTTCATCTCCAGGCTCCATAGAACTTCACGACGAAACCCAACACACTTTGGCACCTATGCACCCGCTTCCTGTGGGTGAGGTAACGATCAAACACCGGTGCTCCTGTAGTGGTTTACACCTCTAGTGTCCTAGTTTAAAGTGGGGTAATTCTATTCCAGTCGGAAGACTTCCAAAACAGTAACTTTCTAACTTTTACGCGCCATTGACTTTGCATTGGTGCATGCGTGTGCTTTAGGCACTGCACCCGTGTCCCGCGGGCCTCTCCCGACTTCATCACTGTTAGTCCCGAGTAGTCCCAGCGATTCACAGAGCCCTAGGCCCTACCATTGTTCGAGAGGTGGTACTTATACCACTATTTTAGTACATGGTTAGAGTGGCCACCGGGCCTATCCAAAATTGTGCAACTTGTGTATGTTTAACTGTGCTTTTGTTTAACCGCTTGTGCCTCTGGACTCCTAAAGAGTACAGAGGATTATTCTAGTAATAAATACATATATTTTTATAATATATAACTTGTGTGGTGTCCTGTCATTTGATATTACAGGATTGCATATGGTAAAACAGCTGGCTTCACATGCCCTCTTGAGTTAAGCCTAAGACTGCTTAGTCCATGCTACCCTTAGGATAGCTGGTCTATAAGGTTGACTTTACAACCACCACCATAAGGGATTGTTTGGACTGATACAAGGTGATCACTATTCTAGTGAACATCATACATCAGGCCAACTTCTCACAGAGCAGCAAGCAGATAAGCAATATATGACATCTTTGTGCGCTGTTCTTTCTTCAAGTGTATCAAGAGTATTGAAATTACCAATGATTCTTAAAGTTAATGACAATTTTTCCGATGAGGGAGGTTCTTAATTTTAATTTAAAAGCCGTTACCTTATTTCAGAGTTTGAAAAATCCACTTGCTATGTCGAGCCTGATTTAATCAGGACAAGCTACATTATGGGCCTACTCGCCCTTTCTGGAGAGCTGACAACAGGAGGTTCTGCTTGCTCACAAACTGAATGAGCAATACAGATACTGTTACGTTTTGTTATCTTGTCCCACTTGCTCGGCTGTCAGAAACAGAGAACAAAAGTCAGTTTGGCTTCCAACATTTACTTTTCTTTCTGTGACTGAAGCTAGAGGATTTTGTAAAGTGAACTGTGTGACAATCGCATTGACATCAGTTCACAGGTCGAGTTTATTATAGTTGGGTGAAGTAGATTATTTGAAGTTACTAGACCTGCAGGTCTAGTAAAATTTTTATTATTTTTCGACCATGGAATTTGAATCAGAAAGAGAATATCTATGTTTTGATGCATATTTGAGTAACGCCTTTTCTTTTCATAGATTAGACACAAAAGTATACATTTAGCAAATGTCTGTTAGCCTTGCATTATACAGGTGTTGATAGGTTTTAGTGTGAAGTTGATGGAGCCTTACACTTGGTTTGGTAGTTACAACAGCTAAATAGTAGTATAGGTTTAGCAATAAGGGAAATGAGAAATAGAATCGGAATATATGCATTTTTAAGATTTGGATGTATTCGTCTTAAAGCTTTGCAGCATCTAAATAAACCATGAAATGATGGAGAGCTTAAACGGAAATGAAAAAGATAGTTCAAGAAAACACACTTGAATATGAAGCAAAGACATGGAGGAAAGTAAGATTCATCTTACTTTAGCAGTGATCAAGCTTTGTAGTGATGTTTGGCTTCTACATCAAGTAGTTTGGTGGGAAAAAAATAAGTCCCGCCCATTTCAATAGATTAGTGGGTACATCTATAAAGACACTCTTTAATGACAACAGTGACAAAAAAACATTGCAACAGCAAGTGACCCCCTACCAACCCTGTGTGCTCTCTTTCGGTTTAATTCTCTTAATAAGGGGACTTAAAAACCCAGCTAAACTAACATCCTCTCCACATGAATGGGCAGTGTTTTAAAGCCAATATACAATATAAAAGTGTTGTATCGTCCGCATTTCTTGTGATGCTTGTTCAACTTCTGCATTTATTTTGATGCTTTTAGCAAAGATCGTTTATAAGGTCTCGCAGACCTGCGTTACAGCACGCATGCCTGCTGGCTTATTGTAATCGAGGAGATTTCAGAAGTGGCGTTTATCATTCTGACTGGATGGCGTCATCGTTTATGCTAAATGCTGGCTTCCCATTGAAAATGAGGCTTCTTGTTACTGCCCTGTCTCTTTCTCGGACCGCCCATACGGACTCGATCGTTTACTTGCGGTGTTACACAGGATGCTTTAGTTTTCAGGGAGCCCAATTTTTTTAAATAAATAATGTGCAACAATGGTGGCGCTTGAATTTGCAGTGCTCCCACACAGCACTCGCGGGACACCGGCGGGCGCTACATGCATGCGCAGCATAGCGCAATGCTCGCTTATACTTTAATATTAACCACCACCACCCCGCACTCGTGGGACAATGCTGTGCGTTATTTATGTAAAATTTTTATACTTCTAAAAATTAGGAGTAGTTCTAGCATTTGTGCGCAGGGATCTAGTTTTTTTCGTGAGTATGAGCCTTTCTTCTTTGTGTGGGCCGGTGTTTCATACCAGGAGTTCTACCATCCAGCAGGAGTACCATTGCTGCCATATTCAAATGTGACTGTGTTCGCGTCTGCAGGGACATAATCACTCGCCGCTCTCTGGGCAGTGCTTATATCAAATTTCAGCACCCGGCCGATGGAAGTGCCACACGACTCTGGCTTACTATTTTATCACAAATGTTTTGTTTACGTTCTGTCTTGTCTTGGTGGTTCGGTCTAGAAAATCACCTCTTTCCCGTCATTGACACTAAAGTGACATTTTAGCCCAATTTCGCTCCTTGGGTGAACCAGAAGAAATAGCGGGATTCACCCAAATAACTCTTCGTTAACCTGTTTCGCTAAACCTTGTCTAGTTATCCACTGTGACTGGGGTCTCGGCTGGGGGAATTGGTGGCTGGAGGTAGGAGGGGGTTGCCTGGGAAGCACTCGCACTCTCTGGGTTTCACTAACCGGAAACACAATGCCATTTTTTCTGTTACTTTGAACTTTTATTTCTTCCACGTTAGCACAGGTTGCACCCCACATCTGCCACCTCGTAACTCCCCCTCCTCCCCCCACCATGGCTGGTGACGCACCAGTAGGCAATAGGGAGCGTCACTTCACACACCTGCTGGCACCACGGGTGATCACATATTACTCGTGTCCGAGGTGTGTTTATATAGTGACCCCACCGTTTCCAGCTGCCCTTCGGCGCTTTTGGAGTTTGTGGGTGTAGTGCGAGGCCGGGCACAGCGGAGGGGCTGCTTTGGGGTTAGGTCTTGTGCCCCACCGGTTTCTACAGGACAATAAATTGATTCTTTTACAGGACTTCACAGCTCCCTTTCGTTTCTAGGCGCTGTAAATGACCGGGGTTAGTGGTGTGTTACAGACTATTGTCTGAGATCAATACTGAGTCCTAAATTATTAATTGAAAATAGAAAATCTACACTGAATAGGAAGATTTGTTTGCACCCTGCCATGAACATAGGGACATGGGGGACCTTTTGCTGGTCCTATATCTGCCAGCCATATTCCACAAGCATTTGAAATGCTATAGGTCTCTCATTTGTGAAATTTTAAGTTATTGGCATTGTAAATGGCAATGCCTTTTATTTATCTGTTTTCAAAACCAAAAAAGGTTTGTCATTTACAATACCAGTAGCTCAAAGTCTCGCAAATGCAAGACCTATTGCATTGCAAATGCTTTTTATAACTCTCTCTATGATGGCTGTCAAGCTAGCGACAAGACAGAAAGGCAGCAAACAGGCCCCCTAATGCCACTTCCATTACTGGGGACATCTTTTCTGAGGATGAGAATTGAAATTTTTGGTCTCCTGGATCCCAGACTGACTTGGAGGACTTCCTTCCCGGATGCCTGTACTTCTTGCAGAACTTCATACACTATATTTTATGAAAGACTTTGAAGACAATAGGCACCTGCTTATTTTATGTCAGGACATGGAAGCTAACATGTAAATCTCATTTTATTGGCCACCCACAGCAGCAACTATGGAAAAAATGTAGAACTTTTCAAACATTCCTGCAAAGTACATAGTCCAGCAACATGCAGCCATCTACCTTCTTTTGTTGCGACTACTCACAAGATAAGTACTCTTTGTTTTACTTATTGCATATACAGCTTTGTGTGGGTGGATGTATGTTTTTCACAACACCCTCTTATGGGGGCGCATATGTACACTACTACATTTCTCCAACTGGCATCCATGCCTGTGGCCTTTCATCCGGGGCTTTATTTTAACCTTGTGTTTTATATTTTTTAATAGTTGTGATTTTAGTTTAAATTTGTTCCATACACCTCTGTTGGTATTAATTGTTTTTCTCCCATTAATTTCATACCGTATTGCTGTTTTCACTTTCCCTCACTTTAGCCCCAGAGTTCTGGCGGTTGACAGTGTCTTGAATCTCGTATCCGGGCTGGAATCACTTGGCGTTCCGTGCATGTAGTCCGGCGGGGACACGTGGCTCCTCCTGTAGCAGCTGCCTTCTCGCTTCTGCAAGGCCTCCTGAGCAGCTTTGAGGGCCACAGTGCGACACGATTGTTGCAAGCGCACGATCAGGTAGCTCCTTACATCAGCGTCAAAACCTCGGTGTGGCGCACGCATTCCTGGCGTCTGCACTGAGTGACTGTATTCCCCTTGGCCCTCCTTTGGTGCATCACTCTTCCTATGCACCTGCACCAATCACACAGCGCTTTCCCTAGAGAGCAAGGGAACAGAAGAAAATACCTTCGCGTCGGCAACGCACCCAGCTTGCGCTTCGGCTGCGGTTTAGGTGTTTGGGCTAAGAATAATGGCACACAATAGGAGTGCCCATTTTTCAACATTGGGAAAGATTTAATAACAATCGCGCTGAGACCTGTGGCAGTTGTAGTCCTTTCATACACCTCAACTGATTTTTCCTGGACAATTGCCCTTTCCTTCAATCATCGCTTATCATTTTGTTAACTAGGCTGCCTTAATATAACACTTTCTTTACTGTGTTAGCTAGTTTAGCCATATAGTTCCTAATACCTTAGATCTTCTAGTATGGTAAATTGTCTGAGGAACAGCTGGATGAGAGAATTGAAGGGAAATTAGAGTATTTGGTGAGCAGGGCTTTTGGGAAATGATGGGGTTGCTAGATGACACCAACAATAGGAAATTGGAGGCATTCTCCAAGAAAGGAAAGGGGTTTAATCCTACTGATCAGCCCAAATGTTCTGGATAGGTAGGTAAGACCCAGAGGTAAAGAGAGCTTCAGGTGACTATTTTATTAAAAAAACAAGGAAAATCAAGGTGATATGGAGGATTTGACACCGAAGAGAGCCAGTGATGGAATCTGCGGGTGGGCAAGGAAAAAGGCCAAATGTCCCTATATATATGGATAATGACTGGGCTTGTGAACCTGAGATTGGCCTCTTATTCCTCTGAACTTGACTCCGACCACGAGGTTAGGAGAAAAGTATCTTGAGAAGAGTCATCCAGGGCCTCTGGATCAAAGATGGGCATAGTTGATCCTTTAGGGGGTGGGGGGGAATATGTTCAGACCCCTTTTAGTTAAACGCCCCTTGTACCCTGAATGGACACCTTCACAGCATGTCGCTGAGTACATCACGTTCTGGTCGAGAAAGGAGATGCCCAAGGAAGTAAGTTCTTGTCTCAAATCCGAGTGCCCCCACTCCTCCCTCCCTGACAAAGTCCCGAAGACCCCAAAAGATGACCCCAAGATATTAGCATTTATTAACAAAGGAGGCAAGGGCCCAAGAAAAGGGCCTGACTTGGCTTTAAGTCCTGCCAGGATCATCTGCTAGATGTTGTTGGCCTTTTTGCCACGATGTAGAACCCTTTTGCCACGATGTAGAAGTCTTGCTTAGTGCCAGGCTAGCAAAACCAAAGGGGATGATGGACGGAGTGTTGAACATTGCAAGCACTCACCCCCAGTCAACTGATCTTGGTTTGATCCATCATCATTCTTTAGCTCACTCTGCCACCCCAGTTCAGACATGGCCATATGCAAATCAGTCGGACCTGTGCCTCATGGTAACAGTGTAGCCCGAACTACCAAGCCATGTCTTCCCTGGAACGGAATCAAGCATCATGGGACTGCTTTCTGGCTAATCAGCCGTCATTAGCCAGGCTTGCTTGAATCCAGTGGCAAAGTGAGCAAGGGACCCACGTCTGGGCATACCCTGCCAACTTAGGGCGAACAAAGCAAAACCAAAGGGGATGATGGACGGAGTGTTGAACATTGTAAGCACTCTTCCCCCAGTCAACTGATTTGGCTAGGGCACGCAGTTTCTATGCTTTAATTTTTGACACAGTTCAGGCAGAGCTGAGGCTACCAAAGTAAAAATCAAAACAGATATGCAGGGAATTGAGGAAAGTATTCGGAAAAGAGGAGAATCAGCGGAGGGTTTAGCAAGGATTCTGGGCCTGTTATCTTCCACAATTCAGGCAATTTTCCCTGGCCCCATGGACTACCGGGCCCTCCAAAGACTCAAAACAAGGTGCATATGAACCAATCGGTCGTACTCGCAAATGTTGTCCCTAGATCAAGATTCAAGGAAGGATTCTGTGGTGGCTCAGGAATACAGTAGCATGGAATAGGAGGGCCATTTTAGGGATGAACCGGAAATAGTGATAGTTGAATGAGAGTTTAGAGGGATGGGGCGCGAGATGTGGTAACTGTTCCACCGGGGTCGCTGGACAGTTCAAAAGAGGAAGTTCCACATCAACTGCTTAGAATTGTTCGCATGTTCATTTGCAATACTCTGCTTTACCCAGGGATTGATAAGATGCTGTGTAATGCTCTATATGAACAATGTGTCAGCAGTGAGGTACATCAGGCAGATGGGTGGACCTCGTTCCAAGGGTCTTGCAGATTTGGCAAAGGTCTTGTGGTGCAACATAATCTTGGGTTAAGCAATGGTGTGGTGGGCTGGCTTTCTCTGAATTTCAGGGATTCCAGCAGCTGTAGATTGAACAGGTAGGTGTTCGTTAGTATTGGGAGGGATGGGGTCCCTTCGGAGAGTACTTCTTTTGGACAGCTTGAACACACAGTTGACGAGATTCTTCAGATGGTGACCAGATCCACAGGCTTGGGGAGTAGATGCTTTTCTGCAGGATTAGAGGGGTTTAGCACCCTATGCTTTCCCTGCGTTTGGCGTGCTGTCACTAGTTCTTCAGCAAGCAAGCAGATGCAGGTAAACTGCAGTGGTGATAACTCCACTTTGGAGGTCACAAGCTGGGTTTCCAATCATGTTGGAAATGGCAATAGACTTTTCTTATCCTAGTCCCGACATTCAGGGATGTAATCCTAAAACCAGGGGAAGAATTTCATACTCTAGTGCAGAGGTCTTCAAACTTTTGTCAGCTGAGCCCCCCCATCTAAAACTTTTTACACGCCGAGCCCCCCCCCCCCCACCATCACCACCACCTGACAAAAATGTTCTGGAAGCTGGTACTCTTCATCATTGATGGTGCTTCCCACCTGCTGAGTCGAGGTCGCATAGGGCAAATAATATTAAATAAATTAAGAGTGTTTAGTAAACTGAAGTCTGCTTGCTGGTAGATGTCTGGAGGACCCATAGGACATCTTGAGTTCCCTACAGAGGGCTGCCTTTAGGGGGTGCACTGACAGTGCTGCGCCACCCTTTGTAGCCTCCTGATGCCTTCTTTGCTTTTTTGAGCCAAGTCCATTTTATGGCTCAGGTGGAGAGGCAAAGAGATTCACCCCCCTGCAAATGAGGAACTGTGGACTTGAGATAGTGCCGGTGTTACATGTTCACCAGTATTACAGAAGGCGCTGCACAAGTGTCTTCTGTAAAATATGAGTATTCTCATTGCAGAGATTCCACCAGAGTGAGGAGACTTCCCCACAACTGCAGGGCCTCTGCCACGAGGGTGGAGGCCCTTTGTGAATCAGTCCCATTGTGTATATGTGTTAGGTAGAGATCTCCAAGCTGCATCATGATTTGAAGTCCGACTTCGTTGAGACATTTATGACTTGATCCATTCTCCTGCAAGAAATGTTACATTATGGGAAATGGTGAAGATCTACACATTTTACGTAACACAAAATTCATTAATTTTACAAGAATACACTTAGATATAAGAAGTTTCACACAGTCCCACCCAGGACGCAGAGAATTTGAATCACAGATAACAAATTAATTGTAGACACAGAATCGACCCTACGTGTATTCAGACCTCATAAAGATGCCAAATAAAATGGCGGACAGGACCTTGAAGTCCGCATGAGCAACATTTTACTTTGTAACATGCTAAAAGATCCTTAAATATAAATTACACAACTTTCTTAAATTCCATTGCAATCAACATTCAGAAGAAAGGTAAACCTCAGGCAGTCAGACATTCAATTACAAGACAGGTCTCTGCTGAAGCTTGAATGAACCCCATTTCTTCTTGACTGTAGTTTGTTTCCTTTCAAAGCTATTGCTTACGCAATCATCTAAGAGCTTCTTTAGATCCTCACTCTCATGTAAAATCCATTATTAACAAGTTGTGCTCTAGCTTTTACTGTAGCCCATTTAGAGCTGAAATAAATTTCTTTGCTCGTGTCTAGTCCAAAACCTATGTGGCCACACAGTGTTACGATAATTTGCACCGAGATGTATTCTTCTGATTTTCTCATATAGGGTTAAATAATTGCTCAAAAGATTTAGGACGGGACTCCAAACCATGCTGTACTCTTGAATTGAGCACTAGCACAAGTGAAGGATTGAAAATCTTCACTAACCAGGAAACTAATACTGGATTTGCTAATCAAATTACAACAGCCAGCTAAGATAACCTGACCACACCCCACCTCTCACTTTTAATTCCTCCATCACACAGCTAAGCTTTCAAACCCACGAGGCGTTACGACACAGCTCTGGGCATTCTCACAAATGACACAAGTCAACTGCTTGAAACGTAGGCTCACAGCACCTACAGCACTTTTCCAACCAAGCACACCCCCATAGCGTACCACCCCTCTGGTAAAACGCTACAGCACTCCGGAGTGGGGCATATAGCGCTAATAAATGCATTATCATACATAATATAAAGGGCATTTGCATGCACAATCTGTGAGATTAGTCTTTTGTCTTGAAAGAAAATTCAACAAGTTGTTTTACTTTTCTTGTAACTAAAATACCGTAAGAGGAGCAGTAATATAGATTTTCATTCTGGGTGTTATGGACTTTAAACAAAAAGTCCAGTATAGGATATTTGAAATATTAGGGAGCTCAACCTATAGATGGCAATTGAATACCTTCTCTAGGCCACTGTATTTGTCTTTTAATGCCATTTGTGTTTATTTAGGATGGTTCAGTTAAGAGAACAATAACACCACTAGGCTCTTTTTGAGCTTCTTGCTCTCCGTTCTGCACTTTCTTCTTCTGGGTCCAAGCCTTATGAGGAAGAAAAAGCTCCCCCCCCCCCCCTTCACCTTACCAACCTTTAAATAAATGAGTAGAACCCAAGACATTTATTAAACTATATTTACCACACATACGCTCTCACGGGGACATTATTCCACATAGTGGTGGAGGGGCGGGGGGGTAGCCCACACCCTGGGGTTACACAAAACAGCAGCATGACTCCTTTCTGTTACTAAGCATACAGCCATGGACTGTAGGTCACTGGGGAGGTTGCTTCCTATGGATAAAAGGAGGAGCACTTTTGGTGTTCCTGAACTTGACAGTCTGCCTCTGCGCAGGGGCACCTATCTGGAGTCTGCTTCAAAGACCATCAGGCGACCTCTACTACAGACAAGACACTGCAGAACGGCACATTAGTAAGTCAGAACACTGGGCCTTTCTCTTTGCAGCCCATACATACAGTCCTATGAGATAGGAAAGGGTGCGCCGCATAAAACGCACTCGGCACCCTGACTTTTGCTTGTGCACTGTTTTGGGTATGAAATGGTTCAGATCGCTGTCACGGTACCCCACGCAGCTGCCACTGCAGCATCACCCGTGTCCCATTTCATTATTGAAGTTTGCAGACATCAGCTCGCTTTCCCGAATTCCCGGGCACCTTTCTTGTGCGGGTCTTACTCTTCAACGATTTGATATAAGGCCCGCATGAGGACGTCATAGCTTACCATAACTTTTCCAATGCATTTTATTTCGGGTGACTTTCACACAGATGCAGTGCATTTCATAGAAATGTAGCTACCTAAAACAATGAAAGGTGAAGTGGTGGGGGGAGGGGGGAGTGTGCACCCCCCTGAGGGGATGCTGTGCCCCCCCCCCAGGGGGGTGCGCCCCACAGTTTGAAGACCTATGCTCTAGTGAAACACGGTCTATTCGTTCTAATGGCTTGGAGGATTTCAAGAGACAGTGTGAAATCCCAGGGCTTGCTGGAGATGCTTTCCAGCACATATCAGAGTTGTGGGCATCTGGAACGAGGAGAGCATTTTGACTGGCATGGAACTAATGGGTTTGTTGGTGTGTTCGGCGTTACGATCCCGCTTCAACTGATTTAGTGCATGTGATTATCTAACAGAGTTGTTTGGTTCAGGTTTGTCCTACAGAACAGTGAATGTCTACAGGTCAACTAAAGCAGCTGGACACTGTTTGGAAGGTGGCGTATCCGCTGGGCAGAACTAACTTACTAGGAAAATCATGCATAGCATGCAAGTTCGGAACCCACCTACACCAAAGTCCACATCCTTGTGGGATTTTGGGGATGTTTTACAGATTTTAGCGAATTGGGGTGAGAACTCTAATCTGTCGTTAAAACATATTTCTTACAAACTGACTGTTTCACTCGGTCTGGTGTCATTTAGGCGGACATACGACGTAAGGGCTCTGGATGTCACCAGCAAAGCCATATCAGTCTGAGGGAGTTTGTCTTTATATTGAAAGGAGAACAAATACATTGACTGCCGCTATGTTCTACTCGCACTTTGAGTCGAATCAAGGGCTTTGCGTGGTTAAATGTCTGAAAAAGTACAGGAAGAAAACACATTTTGAGGAATGATGTTGAACAATTGTTGATTTTATACAGGTGGCCTCAAAGGCTTGAGAAAGAGGTAATGAGGAAGGGTGATGTGGCTGTAACTAGATTTGGGGCGCATTTCCTCAGCAGTGCATCGACATCTTGTGGGGGGTGACTTGCAGGACATTCTAAGTCCTGCAGATTGGTCCAATGACAATATGTTTAAATGTTTCTATAGAACTCTTGCAAATGCAATGGATAAAGTGTTAACACTTTAAACTTGCCTAATGTTAGTCTCTGTGTCATGACACAAAATGTAGTTTTTTCACAGCACGGTGGGCAGAAAACCCAGATTTTTTAAAGACCTAGAGACTAAGATGAGCCCACCACATAAATACCCACCCTGATAGTGCATATTATTTCTATTTTCTTTCAGATTGAGAAGAGTTTGGATAATAATATTTGGAATAACATTTGGGGAGCATTTGCCTTTAGAGTTTAGTTCTGTGTTTGGATTTATCTTGTTCACAGAACTGGAAGAAGGAAGCTGGCTTCATGTTGCTGGACTATATACTTTACTGGAATGTTTTAAAAGTTTAAAAAAAATTATATTGTTGCTACTGTGAGCACACAATAAAAGGAGATTTGCATAACCTTTGTGTCTTTAAATTAATCCAGATTTTCTGCTCACCAGGCTAGGAAAATAGAAAATTTTTCTAGTATGGGACTGGGAAGAGGAATATGATACGACTTTTACATGTTAAGTGGGATAAAGTGTAAGGTAGCCCAGGGCTACCAACATAAAGTTATGCTACTTAATGGTGCACTCCAGCACATGACTCAATGGTGCCCGGAAGGAGCCAGTTGGGAAAATACACTGTTGGTACGGTAGAGACTGAGAAGCTGCCCTGCTATTTGATGCAGGGGCCCGACCAAGCCATTAGGCACCTGGCAATTGTCATCAGGGTGATTATAGAATGGGACACTGTGGTCACGAGATTGCAACGTAGCCAGCCCCTCTCTAGATTGCTACAGTTGGAATGGGACAAGAATAGGACATGTCCTATATAGGATGGTGGGTGAGGGGGTTGTCTTATTTTAGGAGACCTATACCCTGCCATCGCATTTATAATCTAAACTGATGCTTGTACAGCTTTTGGGGTAGGTTGAGGCCAATTCCTTCAATTTTCAAAGCTGAGCAAAACAGCCAGAGAAGTCTTGACAGAGTTATGGAGCACGCCTAAGGTATCTGCATCGTTAGAAATTATAATAAAGGAGGGCAGGAGTCGTCTACTGACTTCCATGCTCTACAAGACCCTAAAAGAGGACAGAGTGAAAGCCCCAACGGTGGTCCGGGCTAGGTGGGAGGACAACCTGGGGAAACCACTACTGAATAAGGAATGAGCGGGAGCTTGTGTGTTGGTCCAAACAATAACATTAGCGGAAGGAAGGCTCCTGAAAGTGGTCCTAAATGATGATAAAGTATTAGGCGAAATTGCCTTGTGGACAGAGATGATTCACCTGCTTGCCACCACTACAGAGGACTTGGCAGGCAGAGGGGTAGGGGAGCGAGACCTTGACAAATCTAACTGAACAACACTCACGCCTGACCGAGCTGGTTTGCTATAGTGCTGAGCGAGAAAAAAATACACAAGGCACTAGGTCAACAGAAAAATCCCATGGCGACAGAAGCATTACTTGATATTGTAAAATACTGCCTCTACCTTGAGTGGGGCTGACACTAAGGAGCCTACAGCTTACCTTTGACATGAGACTACCTGATGTTGTGGGGACCTGTTGTGTGTCAGGTCATTCCCATAGACTATAAATATGATTGCCTTGCCTCCACTGTGTCATCCACGTGCTTTTGTTTTGATTTTACCTCATTTATAAATTTAGACTTTAAAAAATGCTTTGACATAAACCTGACTGCTTTGTGGCGAGTTGAAAGGGATTGAGCATCAGTTTATTTTACTTAATGTGCATGACATCTAGCAGGCTGCTGCCTTTTCGTTTGAGGTGGACAATTTCCCACCCCAAATATTAATCCACTTTCCTAGAACTGGTATTAGTAAAGGCTTTTTGGGGAAATTAGTCTTACAGATTGTGAACCCCCAATTGATAATGGCTGTTAAGACGATATGACACTGTGCTTAAGGAATGCAACTGGCTTGTTGTAAATCAGCACTGCCATTTAATAGCTCAGACTTGAAGCTATAAAATACGGTGTGGTGAACATCTGACTTATTTCAGAGATACATTGTGATAGCTGAATGGCAGTTTAGAGATCTAATCTTAAAGCTGTATTTTACAATGTGTTTTATTTTGAACTACCTGTGTCATAAAAGTGACGCTGTGTGCTGCTTGTGTTTATTTTGTTCCAACCTGGTTGAATTATATGCTTTTAGTGCATTTTGTAAATTCAGAATCTGTCCTTTAAAATTAGATTTCACATTCTCTGCTTGCCTCACTTTTTGAATGTTATTTGCCCTGGTATATCTCAGCTTTGTACTTTTGTTAATTTTTTCTTTTCAGGACACCGTTTTTTTTTTGCTCCTTCCCGATTTCATCACTTACTTCTTTCTGGGTTGATTCATCTCTTTACTAGATCGAACAAAGTGTGTTATTAACATAAAGCAAACTAATGGAAGTCTTCTCTAAAGTAATTCACTTAAGACATTCATTGATTATCATCAAGAACTAATAGGTTTAAATATTTTCTGTATGTGCTATTTGTGTCTCCATCCAATTAAAAAGACTACCTATAAGCTTGTCACACTTTGTTTTTGTTGTTGTTTTTTTTAAACATATTTTTATTGGCATTTTATAGTTTTACCATGACAATTCATAATGCAAGACATACAATCAAGTGATATACTTCATCTGTGATAGTCAATTATACCGTTAGTGATATGTGAAGCTGATTAGCAGGCCTTGTGTCAACGGTGGTATTTGAAGCAGTGCAAATGCCGTATAGAACCGGGACGTAAAAACTGGGGATAGGTGCATGGGTTTACTAAGTATAGGTATCGGATGCAGGTCTGGGTGTTGTGTGTCTCACCAATCGGCATAGCGGTGTACTGTTGCTGCGTGGGGATGGGCACTGTTGAACCAATATCAGAGCCCGATCGCCTAGTGTCATAAGGTGCGGGGTGCAACTGACAACGTTACGAACGTGCCAATGGTGAGTCTAATGTCTGCAGTCGTGACTTGCGTTGGTGGTTGAGTTTCTGTTGGCCTGGGCATGCCAGCATCCGGCTCCTCACTGTGTGCTGATAGCTTGAAGCGGTGTTGCAGTAGAGCCCACTCCATGGAGATGGGGACTTTACGTATCCTTTGACCTCTTCTTCGCGCAATGCCTCCTCCTCTGCGGCCGCCCATTTGTGTACAGCTCCCACCCATGCCGCAAGCGGGGGGGCCCGAGGGGGATCGCCAGTGCATGGCTATACTCCTTTTAGCTAGTAAAACAGCCAGCGAGATGAAGCGTGTGTGCACTTTAAGGTGTTTCTGCGTTCTGAATATGCCTAGCGCACTAGCCTCCCACGTGTTCAAGAGTGTGAGACCTGTGAGGTCTCTCAGAGTGTCATGGATATTTTGCCAAAAGGACCGAATTGTAGGGCAACTCCAAAGTTTGTCGCACTTTGTGCAAAGAAAAGTAACTGTGTTAAGTTGTATTGTCTGAATTGGTTAATCAACTGACTAACTTAACATTTTAGTTTCTGTTTTATTGGGTCTGGCTGCTGAGATACTTGTGGCTATTTTTAGATGATATGGACCTATGTTTATACTACCTGATATTGTAAATTAATTTACAGGCTGAAATAAAATACTTTTTAGTTTTTGTCAAATTGCGTGGCTATTATTTTGTATTTATAGTTACTGTGTTTTTATGGTTTGGATTGTAATGACTTTATTTATTCACCAAAGCATTTTACACATGTTAAGTTTAAAGGCATTTGATTCGTCAACAAGACTGACCTTAATGTTTTTCTGTCTTTTAGCTGAGCTGGTTGTAGACAAAGCCATGGAGCTGAAATATGTTGGTGGTGTTTTCGGTGGGAACATAAAACCTACACCCTTCCTATGCTTGACACTGAAGATGCTACAGATTCAGCCAGAGAAGGATATCATTGTTGAGTTCATCAAAAATGAAGACTTTAAGTAAGAAGATAATAGTTTACTTGCTTTAGATGGTCCCACATTACAAATGGGCACTAATGGAATTTTTGCAGATCAACTTAAAAATAGAAAAAATATTGGTAATAATCTAATTGGAAAGTCAACAGGTAATTTTTAGGGGATAGTGGCTAGAATAGCTGTATGCTGAAGAATAATGGATACGGTCAGGTGGGTTTAAAGCTAAAGTTTACTATTAAAGTAAAGTAAGGGAACATATGCTTCTTTCCTCCTCCACAAATTCTGAGTTTAACCCCGGAAGCCCTGACGTTTTTCCAAAAAATAACAGAAAGAGTATCACTATGAGGTTATTCCTCCCCCACCCCTCCCAACACTACAACATTTTATAGATGCATTTCCAAACAAAAAGTGTGGTAGGGGATATAGACGTTTTTTTTCATAACTAATAAAACATTATAAATAAGTAATTAATACATGGGCAGATGCTATTGTTACAAATCAGTAATCCATGAATGTTGTATGGGGTTGCATTCTGTTGTACAGGTACCCTTCAGTGAAGTTTTTTTTTTTGTTTAGTGGCTAGAGGAATGAGTCACATAGGGTTCTAATTGACATAAAGTACCTACTTGTATGGGTACATTTCAACATTTGGACAGACGGAAAATGTGTCTCAATCCAGCAAAGTTATAGACTCATTACGTGCTTTGGGCTGCGAACAAATTGTAAAATGCCTTTCTCACACAGCCGGTAATACTTGTTTAGGTCCATGTATTGCGTCAATTATTTTGACTCCAGCAAATTAACAGTCAGGCTATCAACAGTGTATATTGTGATACTATTCTAGACCTTCAGCCAAAATCATGCGCCCAACAGCGCAGGTGACTAAACAAAAGTGGAATAAAGTATCTTTAGAGTAGTGATGACACAAGAGGCCAGTGACACGAGAGAAGGAAGGTTTCACTCCAAATAAGAGACCTCTAGGAAACAACAGGGACAACAAGACATGGAGCGCCACAGCAACTGACAGTCAAAATACTCTGAAAGCTTCCAGAACCTCCTCTCCCCATTCTGAATTGGAACATGAATACACTTAAGGATGTAATGGACATAATAGTGAAAAATACACATTCCACACCCCTCCTACTATATTAAGGAAGAAAAATGGAGAGTGAAAATAAATATAAAACCAAACTAGTAAATTTCAGAGCCTTAGAACTTCACTAGAATCTTGAGTAGGAGATTGCTGTAGATCCTAGCTTATGTATCCATTGAGCCCCTGAGTAACAAATGACGCTTTGAAGAGAACCAAGTCTCTGAAGAGGTCAGTTGTTTGAGCTCTGTCCCCTCTGGAGTCATTCATAGGTTTTGGAAGGACATCATTTCCTCCTATCTGCATATCCGTACCGTCAGAACACTGCTCATACATGTTCCTCCTCCGGATTGAAATCACTCTCACACTCATTCATGACCAAGCCAGAAAAGATCAGTGGATCGAAAAAGCTATTCTCATCATCATTAGGAAGAGAACCTGAATTTCTCAATCTCTGCTTGCTGGCTAGTGATACGAACAGCACTGCTTCTGTTCTACCACCCTCTCCCTTGTAACCACACAGAATGGTATTTGTGCTGGCAAAATGAATTCATATTCCCCTTTCATGATATGTAGGTTCTTGGTTAAAGCCCAGTTTCCAGTGCATAAGTCCACTTTTTTTGCTCTTTTCTTGGCATCCTAATACGCTTTCTCTTGTTTCTTCTGAACCCTTGCATGCATCTCATCCACAACAACCCCTGAGTCTGGTCCAGAAAAGGAGTTAAATTAAGTTTTCGACAACTCCCCTATCATTCTGGTCTTAGCGTCCATATCCCCTGAGTAATTTGAAAGGTGAAACACTGGTCACCGTGTCCATACAGTGGTCACCAGTCCAGACTTTTTTGCCTGAGATAGTTTCCCACATCAAAACCTGACGTTAAACCTGTCTAAACACCTTCCTTAAGAAAGCGTTTAGAAGGTGGGCTGTATAAAGCAACCAGCAAATGCTTCACATTGTGTGATATCAAAAACCAGAGTAAAATGAGTGCCATTGACTATAACCACGTTTTTCAGACCCTTCATTGCAAAAAATGTGAATCAAGAAATTGATTAGACTCTGTATCAGATGATTCCACAAAAAGATAATAAAGCCACTTGGAATTGTAATGAATATGAACAGTCAAGTTGTTCATATTTGTGGAGAGTAAACTAAATGGACTTAAGAAATACAATTATCACCAGAAAGTGGAGCAGGAACCAAAAGTTTTTCATGAATATTCCAGTGTTTACTTGACAACAAACATTCACAACGTTTATCAACCATGCTTTGCTGTGGAAATGAACATGGGATTTAAAGGGATGAAGCTTGTGATGGCGTTTGACATGGACCAATATTGTCGCTGTCGAATGGTAGGGTTCTAAGATATACTGATGTACGTGATGGTCATGACCTGTATACTTCATTCTGCTGTTACACAACAACTGCATGAAGTTGAGAATACAAATCAACCATGCTACTTATCAGTCCATCCATTGACGGCCACCAGTAGTATTGTCTCAGTTTCCAACAGGTGTCTTAGACACCCCCATTGGCTACCGTGAGCAATTGTAAGCCTAATATACAACTTCAAAGGCGGTATAAAAAAGTCCTGTCTCAATACAACCCTGTGAACAAAGGTAGGTTCTGAAACAACTTGTGCAGAGCCTTTATTCATCCTGATAGGCCTCTATTTCTAGGCCATCCATTCGTAATGCTTGCTGCAACAACAAATCCTTTTCAGATACTACCAGCCAGTCCGGTTAAGAAAACCCCCCATGCATTCATGAAGTGCATTCACAGGTGCTAGCACACACTCATGATCGTGCAACTCATCTCTTAATGTATCATCTAAAAATGGCATTCTGGACAGCAGTCCACCCTGAATATTTTCCCTCCTTGTACACATGTCTCTCACATATTCATGGAGCATCAATAAAGGCCTGATCAATCTAACTGAATCTTTGCCCAAACCATTACCTCTGACTTGTGGTCTATGTTAATTTGAAATGTTGAACTCTAAAGTAGATTTTAAATCTTTGAAAAGTCCTTACGCAGGCTTAGGTCCCTCGCACTTTGGCACTGTTCTTCATTTCAGGATCTTTGAAATTCCTAATGTGATAGCAACCGTATGTTCGCTGCCTATAACCCAATGTCCCACCACCGCACCTAGAGCACACAGGCTAGGTTTAACTCTGATGACTCATTTATTTCCAGAAATTAAAGGATGTAAAGCAAGGGCTTCAACCACTAGATCAGAGCTCAGAGGGGCGTGACCTCCAGGGGAGCCGTGGAGTAATGGGAATGAGGTCGCGATCTTAATTTTGCAAAAAGACAACATCCCAGGTGGGTAATTCCTGTAGTTAAAATGCTTGGGCTGGAGTGTTATTTAGGGACTCTCCTGTGCTGTGAATTTGAAGCCAGGCAGACAGCTAAACATGCCGTTCTTCCTGTTTGCTACTGGCCTGAAAGAAATGTAAATGTGCACACGGAGTCACTCTGCAAATCCTTTACATTTGCAGATTAACTAGTTGTGCATATTTCTCCTTGTTACGAACCCCCGGGGCGGCGTTCAGATTTGATGCATCCTCTGGTTTACAGATCCTTGTAAATCTGAGAATGTGTCAAACCCCATGGGTGTTGCACGGGAAAACCCACCACAGTGCCCATGGAACGCCCCCCTGATGCAGTGTAGGCGCAGCGTTGCCTTACACCATATCTTGGAGGCAATAAAAAACCACGCAAAGTGAGTTTTCGTGGCCTCGTAGATATGGGTTTGCACTATGCGCAACCAGAGCGTCATAAAAAGTGATGCAACTCAAGAGGCTTGTAAATAGACCCCTATATTTTGGAAGCACCATTTTATCGTAAAGCATTTTGCGCATTTTGTTGTGGTCGATCTTATACTATGTGTAATGCAAGTATAAAATAAAGACATATATTTACAGTGCTTTCTGTCGCAGGCTGTAACCTCATAGCAATAAAAAATACACAAGTTGCTATTCTCCACTGCACCAACCACGATTTTAATTCTGTGGCTCTCTGATTTCACATAGAACTTTGCAGTGTATTAACTAATTGAGGTTTCATCATGTACTATTGTGCATTTTCCACTGAGTAACAACTTTTATTTATTTATTATTCATTGAAGCTGCCTGTTATTTTATATGTAGCCACCTGATGGCGAAAGACCTAAAAACGTTCAAGGTATTTTGTTTTTAGCCACACCTTTGACCCAGCCTTGGTGTTCAGACTCTCAAGGCCCTCCAACCCCCCAAAACATGACTGAAGTCAACAATAGCAGCAAACTAATATAACCAGGAATCGTTTTTTTGCTAAAAAAGCATTAATTTGTATAATGTTAAAAATAAAAACTTTAAAAAAAGTCAAGATAAAGGAAGTTTAAGGGACCGCTTCCTACCCTGGAATTAAAGCATACTACTTGGACCTTACAGTTCATTATTAATGATTGTAAATGGTATGTTTTAATTATGATAAATGATGTTCAGCTACCTCCCAGTTACATGCAGCTGTAAAAGCCAAGTAGTCAGCATCCCATGAAATATAGTATGGTTTTCCTCTAATGCCGTGCAATAAAGTTTCAGCCCATACATTACAGCTATTATACCACTGCCCACTGGGATTGTGCGATTGCAGCATAATTATAGATTTGCTGCATTTGCCACATAATCCATCATCTCCTGCATAATCTGCTAATTTTAACAACCAAAAAAAAGTGTTACTCAAAAGTTACTGAAAAGCAGCAACAGGTGTTGCCGCTCACTAGAAGGCCCTTTGTAAAGATGCACTGGTCACTTGTTTTTGTTGCTTATTGACATATTTGGGTGTTAAACTGGTACTAATGAGGTGCAACCACAGATTGACCTTTTCTGTGGAGAACATCTGTGGTTGTCAATGATAAGGAGTACCAGGTCCTAGAAATATTTGTCAGTGGGGTCCTTATGCCTAAACAATTTTGACGGGGGGAGGGGGGTTTCAGCATCAACAAGTTTTAAGACCACTGCACTAGCTATTTAACCTCCATAAAATCTTCATTTGTTTGTGCAGACCATTCAAGCTTTGAGCCCTTTCTAAGTGAAAGTCTCAGTGGTTGCACATTTATGGTATACCCTATAACAAAACAAACATAATATTCACAAAGACCAAGGAATGACTAACACATTCTTATCTGTGGATGGTGATGCTTTGGGCCTGATCTCAGTGGATGAAATGGTATGACCCAGATAGTCTACTTCTTGGGTAAATAGTTTGCATGTTTCTGGGCTGACTGTTATATCTCTCTCTCTTAGTCCAGAACAGCAACATATTCTTCAAGACCTTCTATACTAATTAAAATATTGCGCTAGAGACTGCTTAAACTTTTTTTAAAAAGTGATCTATCATCTTTTGGAAAATGTTTGCTGCTGAGGCCAGTGCAAATAGAAAATTAAAATAGGCAGCAGACGGATACACAAATGCAGTAAAATGCTGAAAAGTTTGTGTAAGTGGAATTTTATGTTTGGCAGAATGAAGGTCTATAATGGAAAAATATCTGTCTGTGCTCAAGTTGGCTAGCGTATCCTGTATTTTAGGCACTGGGTGGCAGTCGAACAGAATGTTTTTTTTATTCATTGCGAGAAGGTCAACATGCAAATCCCTAGACCATTTACCAGCTAGACTACAGGGAATGCCCATTCTGAACAGTCAGTGGCCGGTATTATGCCTTCAGAGCAAAGGTTATCTGAAAGGATCTTCAGTGCTTAATTTGAGCCGATGTTTTCTGGTGCTTAGCACCGGCACTTAATCACCAACACCGGCGCTTTTCATGAGCACCAGTTAAGGACACATTCATTTGCGGTAGGCAGAGAGTGATTAAATGATTTGCTCACAATCACAGGTTGTTGAGCCAACGCCGAGACTCGTGCCTGGTTCCCCAGCTCCGAAGTTGGCAGCTCTCACTATTATGCCACATCCTTTCCCCACTTTCATGGTTTCAACATCTATATTGCTTTATAGGTTCGTACCAAACGATTTGCATTTTGTTGGACAGCCTTTCCTTCTGCAGGAATTACGCACTACCAACTTCCCTTATTTCACAGTGTTACAGATTGTCAAATATTTCTAGTTGCTTACAATTTTGTAGATGCTTGGTCTTGTGTTGCAAGCCGTCGTGTTTCCTTTTGTTGTTGAATGTTTTGGATTAGTCTACTTTCGACTGCTACTCATTGTTTTTAAATGTGGACACCTTCACTCAGTGCTCAACTTTTTTTATTTAGACATTTTGAAAATTTAGTACAGTTATGCTCTGTTTTGTTAGAAAACTATTATGGCATGTCCCCCAAATCCAGTCCTTTTGGGTCATTCAGCCGCAAATTGGAATTATATGGTATACGCACAGTCTGTGTCTACTTATGAATACTTTAGGTATGCGGGTGAGCGAAGCTCAAATCATGTTTATGTCCTCGAAGTTACCTTTTTCTGATCCAATAATAAGGTAAATGTGCTTTTTATGGCAGTTACTTTTTGTTTTGCTGGTAGGGAGTGATGTATGCACTGCAGATGCTGTGGATGAAGCTGTAGAATGTGTGTGTGTGTGTGTGTGTACTGCATAGGAGTGCTAAGTGTGTCAGTGTAATGAGAAGGTTGTGAAGATAACCTTTTTCCCACTGTTGGTTCTGAAACCTCTTTCTTAACATAAATAATGAGACTCTTTTAACTTGTGTGTGTGTGTGTATATATATATGTGTGGGTGTATAAATGTATATGTTGAAGTCTTTCTTATATTATACTTTTCCTTTTGTCCTTCTACAAGTTCTAGAATGTGTGGCTGCCATGCCCCTCCTGTAGGTTTGGTTGTAGGTGGCGCTAACCGGAGAAATGGGCTGTGCAAGTTGCCTCCTGACGAGAGCCCCGGCACTTACTTTTTTACAAATTGACCACTGCTTCAGGTCATTCTGTTGCAAGGATTTCTCCTCATACACAGAACTGTGCACAGAGACCTAGGACATTAGTGAATTGTGGTGTACCAGAAACTCACCTCAGTACCTAGAAAACCCCAACCAGCTATCATCAGTGTCACATTAGCTCTTCGTCCTATAGCAAAGTAACCAATGATAAGACATCCTAGAACATGCGACTTAGGACCATCTCAGGAATGGTGGGAAGTGAGAACACTCTTTTGTTATACTCTCATACCAGTCCACAACAGGAGTAAAAAAGAGACACAGTAAGGTTAAAATATTTATTTTAACGACGTGATCTCATGCGCAGTATTTTAGTCAACATAAGCAGACATATGATTAAAAATAATATGGTCAGCATGGTTACAATTCCATAAAATACAAAAGGAACTGTGTATTATAAACAAAAGAAGGTCTCTTGGGCTTGTTTTGGGGGACGCCATTATCTTACCGCTCAGTAAGTGTAAATTACATCTGGATCAGCAAGGCTCTTTACATCCCTGGAATCTTCCAAGTGTGTGAAATCATGGCAAGTGTGCTATGATAAAGGCGCCAGAATCTTACTTGGCTCGCAGCTGCCAACATGTTGTGTCTAGAATGTGTTACACGGACATGCCGATAAACAGGCTCACATGTTATGATAACCTTGACGGCTCGGCACTCACTCTGCAGACTAGGGGCACGGTGTATGTCTAGAGATGTCGAAAAACAAACCTTTTCTCATGTGTAGACCTTCCTGAAGGCTAACTTACTAAAACAGCTATGCAGTGTCGTGTGCAAAAGCAGCAAAAGGTAAAATGGCGTTTAAACTTCAAATAAGCCATGCTAACATAACATGCACGCAAAAGGAGGCCCTAAACCATACTACACCCTCCTTTTTCGAATGAGACCGAACCAAGTTCAGGAATTTTGCCAAACTTGAGAATTGGGAGTAAAAATCCGAATTAAAACGTAACTAAGTCAGTGAAACCAATCGTGGCTGGCCATTGTGTGAAAAAAGACCTCAAAAATTAAGAAAAACATTAAGGCATTAAAAGAAAAAAATATTCTAGAGTTTAGTACGTGTTTATGAAGCAGAAAACAAAATCCGTACTTCAATCCAATAGCGTGTAAGCACCATACGTTGCAACTGCCTCCAATAGTAAGTCGTTATCATCCATGAACATTCAGCCTTCCAATTAAGTAAAGGGAAAGAACATACATGTTCCTCGATTGCCGGAGCCTCTAGTACCATCAGAGGACAACTCCGGCTCACTTCAAGATAACTGCGCGCCAGAAAGTCATTAGCCGCAGTCCAAATGCTCCCGTTGCCTAGAACCCCATGAGCCGCTGCGCAGGCCATAATCCCGGCACTTGAACAATCTATTTCATGAGCAACTAAGGGACTCATTAGTAGATTAAAATCCAGATCAGGAGACACCGTGTTGCAGAGACACCAATCCAGGGCCCATTCAAATCTACAATCCAGGCAATGGAAAACAGGCTGCACATAAGTGAAGAACGAAAACCGGAAAGTTAAACCATACGCCACACTCAGTCGCCAGAGGCAGCGATCCATAGTAGTCCAGCATCCGGTTACGAAGCTGGAGCAGCATGGAGAGATCGTCGTGGGGCACAGACTGCGCATCCCTTTTGCAGTAAACAAATTAACAGCAGTATGCCCGCGCCTAAACCAAGCAGCAACGGGAAACCGCCAAAGACCATCGCAAAAATCGAATGAAAAAATGCAGAGATCACACCAAATATAGTTTGAAATGAGGTCACAAGGCCAGAACATACTACTTAAAAAAAAAATGTGCCAGGCCAGTGGTCGACGAGGTATTTAAGATTGTGTGAATCAAAGCACCGAAATGCAGGGGCAGGTCTGTGTTTAATAAGGCATTTACCTCAGTACGAGTATTTGCAACGTGAAGGACAAATATCTCACGCGCAGATGTAAGGGGGACTTCCTTCTGGGACAAAAGATCTCTAATTCGACTCATCTTGTTGAACTCTTCCTTCAAGGTCGGAATAGAAGGCCAGATGTAAACATCGAGCTTCCCATGTGGAGGAGGAAACAAGACATTCTTACAGCAAACTACATGCTGGAAAACTGTAATTATATAAGGAATACCAGCATGCATACCACAACAAACTTCATTATTTAATAACACATAACTAACGTTTGCAGGCAATGTGAATGTCGGTTTAATGGGCGGGACTGGAGTGCCTTTTAAAACACAGGCAAGGTTCGGTGCAAGGACATTACAAGAACCGTGCAATTGCTGATTTGCTGATCTGGTGTGGTGGTGCAATCTTCGCCATTCAAATAAACTTCCTTTCCTTCCCTCAAACACCTGTATGTGAACGGGAGATTCCTAACTTCATAAAGGTAAGCACCACCTAAGTGTTCAAATCTACCTATTGCATAGTGTTTCATGCAGGACTCCAATTTGAAAAATGGAAAAGGTAGAGTTATTAACCCATGGATGAGCCAAACTGCCGAATTGGATGCTGCCACTGAAAACGGTAAAGGCTCAAATTTTTCAATATGCAACAGTGAAAACGTGGCATCCTTCATTGACATAAATTGTTGATTAACAGTCAAATTAGAAGACAGAAATAATAAAGTCGTGTTCATGTAATCCGATGGCACTCTGCCATTTTTCAACGTTTGTAGAGTCCACGCAAACGGCATAACAGAACGCAATGGAATTTGTCCATGAAACAGTACGACAACATCTTCCTGCACAATATCAACCACAGATGATACAATATTATCTAATGTGTAAATTCTGGAAGAAAGGGTGTTAATGCTATTATCTACAACGGCAAGCACTATTTCTAAATTGGCCTGATCAATAGCTCTAAGCCTAGAAGCAGCTTCAATTTGGGACAGTTTCCAAATCTCGTTGTAAGCAGCATATATCAATCTTTTCAATCTGCCTGCTGCAGGATCTTTAACAAAATCATTTAAGTCAACAGTGTTTGTGAGTTTGGATAAATGTAGCTTAACAGTCGCTAAAGATGAATGAGCCAACTCTGGCACAATTTGCCTGCAGAGTAGGTGGTGACTGAATGTTGAGTCTGAAAGCAGGGATCAACTCTAACCTCTGTATAGCCAGTTGTTAGACCCAGAAAACGGTGCTGGCAGGAATCTGCACTTTTTTGCCATAGCAACCAGCCTTCGGGATTAATGCTTGAAACATTAAAGAGGAATTTCTCATCAGGGCTTGTAAGTCACTTAGGGGAGAACTGGTATAATTATTCCAATGGGGAAATTCCCCCAAATCAGTAAACAAAGGGGCATTTAATTTTTTAGAAGTAGCCAATCCAAAGCATGTGCTTTGTGATATAGTGGCATTCAGAAACAACATCTGGTTTGGGATGAGACATGCATGATGCAAAGCCTCAGTGCCTTGCACTTGTCAATGTTTAGAACCCCAAACAGATTTAAGATCAATAGTATCTTTCCACAGTTCCTAGCCCCCAACAGCCAACTAGTCAATAAAGTACTTCGAATACAGTAATTTAGTGTGGGTAAGTCTAACCTTTGAAGAGGACTTCTCAGTCATCTTAAAATAAAATGCATTCGGGTTAGATTGATCAAAATCAGTAAAATAAGAGAACAAAAGTGTTTTTGAGCTGCCTTCCACAGGTGCGGGACAGTGCTCCCACTGTGTGTAGTTAACCACGTTTCTAAATGAATTTGTCTTCTGCAGAAAGTGATTGCCAAAATGCTGGTAACAGTATAAATCACCATAATTCGCAGATTCCAAATATAAATCTTCAGCATCGAAAGCAGGATAGTATTTCAAATCAGAAAATAAAGATTCTACGGCTTTAACGTCCCAATCATCAGAGCGAATATTTTGTTTAACCACATCCCCCATAGAAACATGCAATGCATTGGGAACATTAATAACCTCTGTGGGACCATGTATCTGGAACTTTACAGCATCCCATACAATCCCATCTAAAACAGGCCAAGCAGTTATATTCACAAATGTCTGCTCCCTCTTCATGATGTGCGAAGAGGAGTGGGGAGCCAAAGTTCCATCAATTATTCTAATTGAAGTTCTTTCTTGAACATAGTGTCCATTTATAAAATGAAAAAAATACACCACAAATCCGATGGACATGAACAAAAAAATTGCAATAAGCACCAGCCAAATGTAAGTCCAGGGAGGAATCAAAAATGTTTTTTAAACCAGGTAGCAAAAATCGAAACTTTTAAAGGGGACTTGGATGTGGAAGAGCCAGTGTCAAATGAAAAACGGGATTGATTGGCCGCACGGGTCTCCAAATCAGGCATAGACAAGTCAGTGGGGTAAGTATATTCAGTGTCATTAAGAGGATCACAAGCAGGTAGATTCAATAAAGGATTCGTAAGTGGACTCATTTCAACGACAACATCAGGCCAGATGGCAGGATCTGGGGCCAAAACAGAGTGTCGCACCATTGCTGGACACGAAACCGCAGGCGTCATACTATAAAGAATCGGCCACCCTGTGTTGTTGACATTGTCAATGGAGATGTACCTGTTCCCCTTTCGCCCAGGAAGAGGAGGTAAAATGACTGTTCTTTTACCCTGCACACCAAGCGCGGCAACTGGAGCTCGATAGGAAGGGCCAAATTCGTTCTTGTTGTCTATCTTCTCTCGGACCAGTTCTCCAACTTGGGGTAGCCAGCTGACTACCGGAATCTGCAACACAGCTTCAGACGTGGAGGGCAAGTGTTCCTTTGCAAGACTGTCTCTGTTTTTTTATAGGTTCTGCAAAACATTAGAATGTTCATCTACGTCAAAGAATGCAGCTCCTGCCACCATGTCTAGACCATCAAGGTCCGGAACAAACATCTTGATGCCAAAGAGCATTTCGTATGGGGACCACCCACCCAGAGACCTTCTATAGAGATTATTTAGTGCATGTTTAACGCTATTGAGATGGGTTAGCCAGTCTCTGCCAGCACCTAAAACTTTTGCTGTCAAGGATTGCTTTAAGTCACGGTTCATTCGCTCCACAACACTATTACCCTCAGGCCGGTATGGAGATGAAAATTTGACCTGGACCCCCAATGAAGCCATCGCATCCTTGTACGCCTTAGAGGCGAATGCTGGACCCTGGTCCGAATGGAAGGTACCACACGCAAAAATTCCCACAAAGACACGCAAATCCCTTACGACAGTTCTAGAATGCGCGCTCCTTTGAGGCCACACCTAGACAAAGCATGTGCAAGAGTCAACTGCTACTAAGATGTACTTACACGCAGTATCAGAGGAGAAAGGACCGCAGTGATCTAAATAAACACACGCAAGTGGTTTATTAGACATGCACAACTGAGTTTGGGGCGGGCGTGCAGCAGAGGAAGGTTTAATTTGCTGTCCAATCCCACATTGAAGGACAAAGTCATGTGTCTGTTTGTACAAACCCCGTCACCAATATCGTTGCTGGAGAAGAGAAACGGTAGCTGACACGCCTGCGTGCTTCGAAGCCATCCCAGTGTGGGCTGCTGTAATCAAAGCCTGTCTGCGGTCCGCGTTGGGAATCAACCTGTCACCAACGTCGTCAATTCTCACATAAGGAACTTTATCAGGACTTAAGTGTATTTCGAAGGGAAACTCATAGGGTAATTACCTCCTTTCTCCGTTCGTTGCGGCAATAGCTGCCTAGATGTCATCATCAATCTTACTTTTGGAACGTGTAACTGCTGCCACTGCATATGTTGCAACTGCTGTCTTCGCAGCTTCGTCCGCAAGACAGTTGCCAGCAGTGTGAACGCCAAAACGCTGATGACCCAGAGTATGAATTACAAAAATGAGTGGGAGTCGTTGTTTGAGCTCAGCCACTCGAACCCAGATCATTTTATGTTTTATTGTGCGCCCCTTGGAGTCACAATAATCATTTTGAGTCCAAAAGGGTAGATTGTCATTGTAAGACTGAACACAGTAGTAAGGGTCACTCACAATAAGAGTAGTCGCACTGGGATCGGCGTACTCCAATGCCAGCATCGGAGCACGAAGTTCTGCCAACTGGGCGGTACAGTCCCTAATGTCTGTGTATGCACGACATCGGACTTTAATTCACCATCCACCATAGTACCAACCACAATTGAGCAGGCCGAAGAATATGCGTGCTTTGAAACCGTAGCCGCTTGCGCGCTTCAGTCAGTGTAAATGATACAACGGGAATCCTCAAGTAAGCGCATAGTCAGAGGAACAGGAAGAACAAATTCATACTGCAAGTACTCTTGAGTCTGCAGTGAGGAATCAAAAATGAACGTGACAAGGGTGCAAAGCTTTGGAATTCGGTACACTGGTTTCGTCACTGCCTCCAAGGCAGGATACGGAGTAACAACCAAAATGAGTTTTCCCTGCCACAGTGCACGTTCCTTAAGATTCGCCATTTGCACCGCTGTCAACTTTTTCCACAGTGGAAAACCGCAACTCAGCCGAAGTGTACAAGTGTGACTTGTAAGCGATAAGGGCTTTGTTACCCTGATTAAAAGTAAGGTACGTGAAACCCACCGCCCCTGGTACGATTCTTATCACCAGGTTGGTGTGTTTGTTTTTTGTTTTTGTTTTTTGTTGTTTTTTTTGCAGAGTTTTATATAGCGCGAACTAGAACCGAACCGAATCAGTTATCAGAGCGCTTTACATAGCACCAGTTACGTTACATGAGGACACACTTTCATTTTTTTTTTAGGCACGGGGAGATTAAGTGATTTGCCTAGAATCACAGGGGTTTTTTGGCGTCGTTACCGAGACTCGAACCCAGATCCCCAGGTCCGAGGTCGAGCGCCTTAGCCGTTAGGCCAACCCCTCTCCCCATAATTTTTCCCCTAAATATTAAAGGAATATGCTAGTCACAGCAGAGGCTTGCGGCCTGCGTTTTTACCCAAATTGTCAACTGTGATAATTCGGTTAACAAACAAAGGTTGTTTCTCTGTTGTGTGCATAGTTCATCTAATGCATTTTGCTACAGCCTTTAAATTATAAACTAATATTGAAACAGAAGTGTAAAATAGAAAACAGCTCAATCTAAAGGCAGCTATTTAACTCTGTACCGCTACGCGGAGTCGGGGCTCTCAGGTGATGAGCTGACAGACATGCACACAGAGTGGTTAAGAGGAAGAACAGTCAGGTGTCTCAGATGATAGCGTATCACCTGTGTATTTTATGGGCAGACTAAGGCAGGTTTAATCCAATAACTCTTAAATGCGCCCCTACAATGTCCACAAGGACCCTCAAAACGTCTTGGCACCGACACAGAATCAAAACTTCATCTTATTGTGATACTAGTCCCATGAAGCTCACATTTGTCAATGTTCACCGAGGCAGCTGGCAGCTCTCTCCTTCTCTGTCCCCTCATTCTGTCTCTATCTCGCTCCTCCTCACCTGCTGAAAACCGTGACTTTAACACTCTTCCTTTCCTTTTCTGCAATCGTTCCCCTCTAAAATGGACCCAAATGAGAGAAAACAAAAAAACCACATTGATGAAAATGTCTTTTTCTGACATTTTCCCTTCCAAAGTGCAGTCTCGGAGCAGAAAAAAAGGAAGCCTTTTCCCCCAAAATCTATCAAAATAAATAAAACAAGCCACATGTCAGAGAATGCAATCTGTGAACGTGATATCCTGCAGGGCCCACAAACAGGATCGCTTCTGTAACTCCTAATATGGCAGGTGGAAGCAGGCAGCTATTATGGCTGTATGGTGTTTTGTGGCCGAAAAGATATATATTGCGGTCTTTCTAGCTCCTCAGCTGCTTTTACGATTATTTCGCGAAATACTGAAAGATCCGATTGGTCATTTGCATCACAGATCTTCCTGAATCTATGCTTGCTTACTGGATTTTTTTGGGCCCAGTTTCATTTCAGATCCTGTTGACTGCCTGCTGCTTGGCCTAGTCAGTTGGATGGTTTCTCTTGTCTCTAGTTTTTCGCCTTTCTGCTGCGTTATTTTCTGGAGATGTTTTGGACATCCTGGTTCACGCTGGAGTCCGATCCTGCCTCTTGAAGTAAAAAGCCATATCTCCGAAAGAAGAAGACCCTCAAGTGTTGCCCAGAAAACCAGCTCTTGTCAACGAGGCATGGTGGCTGGGCTCACATTGCTTTTAGGATTGATATATCACCTCAAAGTATTTTATCAACATCAGAAGACTGGCTGTGGCGTAATTTATAACCTTAAGAATATTGCATTGGAATAAACTTTTCTCCTAAAGCTAGATAGCCTGATAATTAGGTTTACTAAATCAACCAATTGAGTGCCCCCCCGCCCCCCCCCCCCCCCCAACCGAAGACGTATTTAGGAGTGTGTCCAACATTTGCCATGTTTCCATCTATGTTTGGCGGTACTAATAATGTAACTCATTTTAATTGCAGGGGGATAGCACAACATTAACATTCGTTTATAGTAAAATACCAACATTTGTGAATGTGGCGATTTTGGGGTTTGTGGAGACTAAAGATTCTCAGACATGTTTGTTTAGCTCCCAACTTACTAGTCCACCAAAACATAACTCAGCAAAATTGACGAGACAAGCCTGCAGGTTTTCTTTTCTCCAAAATAGTCAAATTTATTTTGGGGCTAAGGAAATCTACAGAAAGCAACTCCAAAAATGTGATGGTAGGTGACACTAAACGTATCAGTCACTGCAGCAGAAATACTCTCTGTACAATGGCACAAGTAGCCAATGTTGGTTTCTGAGGAGCCACAATTTTCAGTCACAAGCTTTCTTTCAAAACAAATGCCCCTTAATCGGGGTCGATGCATTGCAGGAAGCAGCCTTTCTAATCCTTAATGCTCTCACGAAATGCAGCACAGGAAAACGAATCGACGATCACAGTCCAGGTTTTTCCGAAACCATTGTGGCGATCTAATTGGGAGATCTCAAATACCTGCAGAAAGCTCCTCTCCTTTCCTCACTGGCCCTGGTTTTCTTTTCTAGGCAGCTCTCTTCCATCTGGTTACCTCCATGACTCATCCAGGTCACCAAGAGGGTTCCTTGATTGAGGACCTTCCAGGCAGCACTTCTAGCAGGGTCAGGTCCCAGTCCTAATGAACAGCTCCTTAGTTGCCAGGTTTCTGCTCTGGGGGTTGCAGTCTGTATCCACCAAGCAAACAGTCTTCTGCAAGCAGTCTATAGCTCCCCTAGTAAGACCTTGCCTCGGGTATCCTTTTTAATCTGAAAAGGAGGCTGGCAATTAAACGGAAGCCTTTTTCCCTCGCTGTTGTCTGAGACTAAACATTGAGAATCCTTGGCAGCCACAGAAGAACTGACCATGTTTTGTGAGCATTTTAGCCCCATGAGGAGAACGTTTTTAAGACCCATTTTAAAGGGGAAGGGATTCGTGCAAGTCAGACCAGCTCTACTATATATGCAGTTATGAAATAACCCATGGGAGATTTTTAATGTTGCGAATTTTTTGTTGGCGGCAGGCAGACATAGGAAGAAAGGGTGTTAGATATTTTAAAGTGTTGACTGAGTTTATATATATATATATATATATATATATATATATATATATATATATATATATATAATTGTTTTTATCATAACACTAATGAACTAGAAGCCATTTGTTTTTATTGGCATTATTTTATTGTTTGTATGTGGTATATTTTAATGAATTTAAAATGTATTAATATGTTTTTTATTCAGTCTTTTATGTAAATTGGTCACTGTGGTGTACTTTTATGGCTTTGGTTAGCCGAATAAAGTGGTTTGAACTGAACAGTATTTTTGCTTAGCTATTCCATTTTTTGCTATGTTCAATTTTGGGGGCTTCTCAAATCAGATCTTCCAGACAAGGATGTTATTGCCAGAAGCCTATCTCTGGAGGTGGATCATACGAATACCGGACTTTTTATTTATTAATTTCAGACTGATACAGCTATCTCTTTTGTCAACCAAAGATGCAGTATGATGTGGTTATCACGAGTCGACAAGAATTTAGATTCAAGAAGGTCAGCCCGCAAAGATTGCAAAATGGCTGAATGTTCTGGCAGCCAGCACGATTTGGAAAAAGTAGGTTGTATCAACACCTAACGCGCTTTGATACGCTGGGCATATTCGGGAATGTAGGTACAACCGAAATTCAAACAGCCCAGGAAAGATTGTAGCTTTTTCAGTGTTGTCGGAGCTCGCAAAAGTGCGTATTTCTCCAAGAAGTGAGGCGCTAAACCTCGACCTTCATTGTTGAGCTCGTAGCCTAAAAACAACACTGTGTACTCTGCAATGTATGATTTAGCAAAGTTAAATTTATAGCCAAAGTCCGCAAAACGGCAAGTTATGCGGTCAACGCGGCACAGATGCGGCCATAACTCGTAGTCTGTGAGATATATATCATCCACATATGAACATGCATCTTCGTCGGGCCTCTCCAGGAGAGAGACCATGCAGGCGGCAAAAACGCCTGGACTATTCTTGTAGCCCATAGCCAAACGGAGGAATTGGCGCTGTTTGCCACCACTTGTAAAAGCCATCCATTGACTACTAAGAGAGGACAGATTGTGGGCAAAAAAAACATTGGATATGTCAAGGGTGGTTTTGAACCTTTTACGCACCAGACTGTCCACAAGGGCAGAACTGTGAATATTCTGCACCGCGCACGTACGACAATGTGAGTTTAAGTGGTGATAATCCAATACCAAATGGTACGAGCCATCTGGCTTGGTCACAGTAAAAAGTGGGTTATTCATTGGAGACTCAGACGTTTCAATGACACCTTGATATTCCAATTGTTCAAGGATGTCTGCAACGGAGGCTTTTGCTTCACGTCGCAAGGGGTATTGGGGTTGAGGCTGTGGCATCGAGCGCAAGGAAATCTCATGTGGAGGGGAAAATTTGTCCCATCCACAGTGAGTACGGTACAACGCCGGCACAAGCGCCTTAGCCCAATCTTCTGCAAACTGCAGAGCATGCTCCTTCTGCACAATGTGCGCGAAAGCAGGGAGGATCACCTCCTCCCCTTGCGGAGCAGCTAAGACAAAGGGTGGGGGCCAATCGACCTCTGCCAACAAAATATCATATCTAGTTTTTAGATTTTCCCCCCCAAAAACTTTTATTGTACGTTCTATGTCACCTTCAATTATTTGGACAATTTCATAAAGCCTATCCGGGGGAGCCACTCTAGTGTCAGCTGTCTCAACTACAACAAAGGTGTCAGTCACTGTCACCTTCAGTAGTGGGCGCAATGCCTCTCGAATGATGGTAATCTCCGCCCCGCTGTCCAGCAGCGCCAGCACCCATGTCAGATTCCGAAGCTGCGTTTTCACTATCTGTGGCATATCTCACTGTTACCGCAGCAACTTTCTTCTTCTGAAACAGGGGCCTTTGACGCAGTGACTCCTCCTGCTTGCCTTTTCAGTCAACCTTGCGAGGCTGCTCACGGCTCTGTTGGGCAACTTGACCTCTGCCGCCGCCTCCTCCACTGGTAGTTGTTACCGATGTTTCCTGCAAAGAGCGAGGAGAACGTTGTTCAGGAACCTGGAACCTGAAACCTATCAGGTGACTTAATAGTACCGTGGTCGCGCAACTCATATGTACGTTTAGCAGGGGCAGATGTAGGCGAAGCAGGACCCTAGTGCAGCGCCTCAGCAACATCGGAATCAAGGAGAAGGCACTGGACTGGATCATCTCCTTCCTCGCCGGAAGGACACAGAGAATCCGCCTCCCCCCGTTCAGATCAGAAGCCACCGAAGTCATCTGCGGCGTTCCTCAAGGCTCCTCGCTCAGCCCAACCCTCTTCAACGTCTACATGAGCCCCCTCGCAGCCATCGCACGCCAGCACACCCTCAACATCATCTCCTACGCCGACGACACCCAGCTGATCCTCTCCCTCACCAACGACCCCGCCACCGCCAGAGCCAACCTACACGAAGGGATGAAAGAGGTAGCCGAATGGATGAAGAACAGCCGCCTGAAACTGAACTCAGACAAGACGGAAGTCCTCATCCTAGGATCTTCACCCTCCGCCTGGGACGACTCCTGGTGGCCCCCCGCCTTAGGCAGCGCACCCAAACCATCAGACCACGCACGCAACCTGGGCTTCATCCTGGACTCCTCCCTCTCCATGACCAGACAAGTCAACGCCGTCTCCTCGTCGTGCTTCAACATCCTGCGCATGCTACGGAAGATCTTCCGGTGGATCCCCACCGAGACTAGGAAGACGGTCACCCAGGCCCTCGTCACCAGCCGTCTGGACTACGGCAACTCCCTCTACGCTGGAACCACCGCCAAACTCCAGAAGAGACTCCAGCGGATCCAGAACGCCTCAGCACGACTCATCCTGGACATCCCCCGCCGCAACCACATCTCCGGATACCTGAGAGACCTGCACTGGCTCCCGGTCAACAAGAGAATCACCTTCCGTCTCCTCACCCACGCACACAAAGCCCTGCACAACCAAGGCCAGGATACCTCAACAGCCGCCTCAACTTCTACGCTCCCAAACGCCAGCTTCGATCGACCGGCCACGCCCTCGCCGCCGTCCCCCGCATCCGTAGAGCCACCACAGGGGGAAGGTCCTTCTCCTACCTCGCCGCCAAGACTTGGAACTCCCTCCCAACCCACCTCCACCTGACCCAGGACCACCTCGACTTCAGGAAGCAGCTCAAGACCTGGCTGTTCGAGCAGTAGCGGACCCCCCGACCCCCAGCGCCTTGAGACCCTCCGGGTGAGTAGTGCGCTATATAAATGCTCTGATTGATTGATTGATTGATTGATTGATTGATTTGATTGATTGATTGACTGGACCCCTGTTTCTGTTTCCCCTGTTTTTTGTTCTTACTCCGATTTTGTTTCTGAAATTTTGGGCGATCATCTTTATCAGATGATGCTTGTTGAGTTTGCTGCTGTTTTTTCTTTCTTAGCGAAAGGCTTAACACCCAAACTATTGCGGCCAACTGTCTTATAAGCCTCCGTAATAATTTTCTGTAACTGACTGGGTTTGTCGGCGTCTGGGACATCGCGCAGAGCATTAGAGACTTGGAAACTTACCGCATCCCCCTTGACATTAGCAAGGACGAGACTGGGTACCATGTCAAACGCTCCCACGAGTCGCATTCACAACTCCACAGCTTCCTCTGGTCCGCGTTCATCCTGAACACGCTTGATCACAGAGGGCAGGACAGTCATTGACGGGGTGCCAAAGCACCTAGTATAGACTGCCGCAAAAATCGCACCCCAAGTTGTACATTCATTTACGTCAGGCACTAAGTCTTTCTGCAAACTAATTGTGAGGATCCTGTGTTTCTCCACAGGACTAGTATTCAGGAATACTGCTTCCAGTTGGTCTAATTTCTCGGCAAGCCAAAAAGGCATCTCATCCTTATCCTGGGGACGCTTGCCCATGACCGCATTAACCATGACGGGACTAAGCTTCAGCCCGCCCCCACCAACTGGATGCGCCACACCACCCGGGAGGTGGCGGGTAATGTAATGAACCAGACCCCTAATAACTGTCACTGCAGATGCATATAGGGGTCTTAGTTGCGGAGCTGTTAACGCACCCGCCTGAGGATGTGGGGTGTAAGCAGCTAAAACAGGCCAAGTAGCGCCTGGGATCGACAACTGCCCTTGTCTGACCGCTGTAATAACGTGTGGGAGGGCGCCATTAAACCAAACGGCATGCTGCCAAGCAGAAATCGGAATTTCCACTGTTCGATATGGAGCGTACGCTGCAGGAACATCAGCAGGGGTGTAAGAGTGAAATACACCAATACCAGCATTTACCGCTGGAAATGTAACAAATGAGTAGAACAATTCAAATGGGTACACTGCGTCAGCTGAGACTACAAAAATCACTGCCTGTCCCTCTAAAGAAACGAGGTATTCCTGCAAGTGATTCCGCACAGCCACACGACTGTGTGCTGGGATATCAACCGCAGCCACATCGATACAGGAATAGAGAAGTACAATGCGATATAAAAAGGCCCAACTGGGTAGTAACTGAAATAGCAAACCGTTTTAAAATATCAAGCATGAAGAAACCTATGTAACTATAGGTAGGTTTTATCCGTCACTACTGTCAACCGGAAACAATAGTGAGGGGGTCGTAGACTGATATAAGCACTACTCAAGTGTCTCACAATAAGACCACACTCGTTGACGGCGCCATGTTGCATGGATTTCTGCTCATATACAGAACTGTGCACAGAGACCTAGGACATTAGCGAATTGTGGTGTACCAGAAACTCACCTCAGTACCTAGAAAACCTCAACGAGCTAGCATCAGAGTCACATTAGCTCTTCGCCCTATAGCAAAGTAACCAATGATTAGACTACCCAGAACATGCGACTCAGAACCATCTCAGGAATGGTGGGAAATGAGAACCCTCATTTGTTATACTCCCATACCAGTCCACAACAGGAGTAAAAAAGAGACACGGTAAGGTTAAAATATTTATTTTAACGACGTGATCTCATGCGCAGTATTTTAGTCAACATAAGCAGACATATGATTAAAAATAATATGGTCAGCATGGTTACAATTCCATAAAATACAAAAGGAGGAATCCTATTATAATGATAGTGCAAACTGGTTATATAGTGCCTAGTTTTAACACCCTCCCTATCTAGGAACTATGTATTATAAACTAAAGAAGGTCTCTTGGGCTTGTTTTGGGGGACCCCATTACCTTTCTGCTCAGTAAGTGTAAATTACATCGGGATCAGTAAGGCTCTCTGCATCCCAGGAATCTTCCAAGTGTGTGAAATCATGGCAAGTGGGCTATGATAAAGGCGCCAGAATCTTACTTGGCTCGCAGCTGCCAAAATGTTGTCTAGAATGTGTTACACGGACATGCCGATAAACATGCTCACGTTATGATAACCTTGACGGCTCAGCACTCACTGTGCAGATTAGGGGCACGATGTATGTCTAGAGATGTCGAACAACAAACCTTTTCTCATGTGTAGGCCTTTGTGAAGGCTAACTTACAAAAACATCTATGCAGTGGCGTGTGCAAAAGCAGCAAAAGGTAAAATGGCATTTAAACTTCAAATAAGCCATGCTAACATAACATGCACGCAAAAGGAGGCCCTAAACCATACTACAATTCCTGACATTCAAGGTTACTGGTCTGACTGCGTGCAAAAGATGGATGGAGGTGCTTTTCAACTTAATGTTGTATTCAAACCCACTTACAGTTCCGGAACCATCAGCAAAACTTGCTGAAGTAGTCACTCATTTGACTCAGCAGACAACACAGGTAACTAAATCAGCACTACTGGATTGTCTGAGCCCTGTTTTAATAACCAAAGTTTGCTAAATCTTATCATCTCCAAATGTCTTTCTTCACCCACCACTTGTACCTTAGATTTTATCCTCCAGCCTAAGCGTTCTAATGGACTGAAAAAAGAACCTAACATTTCAATATTGTATTCCCCAATGCTTTAAGGTTAATATCCGTACAACATAGCACTGTTTCACTTGATCATTGTTATGAAAGGTGACATCAAAATGAATAGGAGGCATGGCCAGCCATCATGGCCGCTCAGACGTGAATCCGAACAGCTCCGTCCCAGGCCCCATGATTAAAGGTACTTACTTAGAGGGTGCTCACCGGCTCGCTGAGTCCCACCAATCTTCGTGATTATTGGGTGAACCCTCCTGCATGTTGCGAACCTCTTCCTGGGCCGCGATCTGACTGTTTTAAGGAAATAAGAAGCGGCGGACCTGCTTTGACGCGGCGCCTCACCAAATGACAGCCGGTCGCCGACAGCGCCCTTGGAACCTGTGACGCCGCCCCGTCATCACCAGCACAGCTCCGGTCTCCGACCGGTTATTAAGCACGGAGAGGCGCCACTGAGAGCCATCACCCCCGAAGAAGAGCAGCGGTCCGGTGGGGGGCGGGACCCAGGCGCGGGGTGCCACGACAGCGTGGTCCAGGTGAGTGGCAGCGCAGGCTAAGATCAGAGCAGTTTGCCGGCAGCCCCATCCCCGCAACTGGAGAAGGCAGAACCCCCTGGGAACGATCCGGGTGACGAGTCCCAAGCTTTGCACCGTGTCTGTCCTCGAAGTGGTGACTGCCGTACTCCAACATGGCGGCCAGTCGCCATTTTACTGCGAGAGATCTCCGATAAGCGCCACAGACCCGCAATGAGAGCCAGCAACAACCTGCCTCCTCCCCATACCTGGTTGCTGCTTTGAATCTCACAGTGCTGGTCCAGGCCCACCTACAGCAGCACCGTCAGGGCCCTGCCTCGAGAACTCCATCTCTCACAAGCTGTGGTCTTGGTGTCTGGCATGGGCAAAGCAGCACAAGGGTGCCAGGTCAAATACAGTGCCTGCGAGAGCTGCTCCCTGGGAGTGAGAAGGGGGCTTAGGAGCAGAATGGATGGCATGGAGTGGGGACCCGCCTCACGAGTAGGGCAGCTCATCTTGGCGCCGCAGGCCCAGTAATCCGGGGCCCCGGATAGACCTCCGGGAGAGGGGTATCCTCACTTCCTTGGGGAGGAGTCGGCTAGCAGTGAAAAACCATCTACCCTCAGGGGGCACCCACTTGTGCGCCATGCCCAGAAGGACAGCACTTGGCCTATACATCGAGCCAGGGGCATAGATCTGTGAAATCCTCGGCACCAAGTCAGCAAGGGATCGCTGAGGGGCTTTCCCTCTGGGGAACTTAAGCTCTGTTGGGAAGGGCCCGGTAGGCCTCCTCCTTGGTCCCCATATGCCACCCAAAAAGGCTGCGACCAACAAAGTCTCGAATTACTTTGGCCAACCAGGCACGGACCCCGCCAAGGAAACTGACGCACAATTAAGCTGCTACATGGCGCTCAAACGGGAGGATCTTTTAGCGCCACTCCGAGACTTTAAAAGGGAACTAAGAGAGGGCCTCAAGGCGGACATGACTGCCTCCTTTGAATCCTTCAGGGCAGAGATGAGAGCGAAGACTGTGGCTCTGCAGTCCGATGTGGACTCAGTGGGGTCGCGTACATTAGATGTGGAGGCGAAATGTCAAGAACTGGAATTAAGACTGGGTCCCTGGAGGAAGGCACGGTGTTGCTCAGTGAGCAGCTGAGGGTCTCTGTCCTTAAATGCGAGGATCTCGAAAATCGCTCCCAATGCAACTACATAAGAATTAGAGGCCTGGATGAAGGATGTGAGGGCCCAGACCTGGAAACCATTCTACTGGGCCTCTTCTCCACAGTCATCGGAGAGGGAGGTCCAGAGGTGAAACTCCAGGCAACCCTGATACGTCGCGGTACAAAAGGGGGTGGTGATGGATGGAGCATCTGAACCAATCAAACACTCACACCCAGTTAACAGATCTGGGTTTAATCCATCACCGTTCTTTAGCCCACTCTGCCCCCCCAGTTCAGACATGGCCATATGCAAATCAGTCTGACCCTGTGTCTCATGGGAACAGTCCAGCCCGAACTGCCAAGCCAAGCCTTCCCTGGACCGGAAACAAGCTTCCTAGGACCGGTTTCTGGCATTTCAGCCGTCTACAGCCAGGCTTGCTTGAATCCAGTGGCAAAGTGAGCAAGGGACTCACGTCTGAGCATACCCTGCTAACTTATGGCGAACAAAGCGGTACACCCTGATACGTCAGCAGCAATTCCGGCCGGTAACAGAAGCTCTGTGAGACGACAAGTTAAGTACAGATGGAGCTACCCCTTCTGCACTGCCTTTCACATTGACAATAAGCCGGTTCACTACACTGACCTCGAAGAAGCGATGGAGCTCCTGGGTCTCAGACCTCCCACCTTCCCAAGCGAAACCATGTCACTGCGCAATGAAGGGACCCAGAGAAGGGAACAGAGCACCGCCAGTGCATGGAGGATGACAAGTCGAGTAAACTAGAAGACTCCAAGTTAATGCTGGACAGATGCAGGTACGCTGGGTACATTATCGGGCAAGCAGATCCACCTGAGGGGGAGTGACATTGAACGATGGCAAGACGATCCTGGGGGGGGTCACGGTTGCCAGAACACAGGATTGAGACACCCACATAGAATTCCCCAGCGTGGTGCCTCTTAGGAACGGCTGCCCACTGAGCGAACTGGGCTTCTGGTTAGAAATATGGGAAAGGCGGATGGTTACATCGGCTTAAGGGAAGAAGTACACACCTTGATTATACAATAGCTGGGGTAATTGGGAGCGGAAATGGGCTCGCCTCTGGAGTTGTCAGACAGGAGTCCCTCCTCTGGGGTGGAGGTTCCTACAACTCACAGTTTTAGTTATGTGTTGTAATATTTGTTGTGCATTATGGTGATTTTTCATTTTGCATTGCGCAAGTGGTAACAGGTGGGTGAGGGAAGAGGGGAGTAGACAAGGGGTCTTAGAGGAATGTACTGCAGGTTGGGTAAGTCGTACCCTGGAATAAGGTTAACTGTCTTTCCTGGAATGTAAGGGGGCTTAAATCCCCCAATAAACAGCAATCCTTATGGAAATATCTAGTGGACCATCAGACCCTCCTGGCCGCACTACAAGAAACACACCTCAAGAAAAGTGAAGCGGGTCGGCTGAAATACAAGAGGTACCCCCAGATATTCCGTTCTTCGGCTGTCTCGAAGCTAATTGGGGTAGCTCTCCATTTTCATTCCACGGTCCCCTTCAATCACCACGCTACTAAATCAGATACGTCAGGGCGTTTTTTAATGGTGCGGGGGGAGCTCGGGGCAGAAGGTGCATTATAGCCACATTATATGCACTTAACACAGGACTCCGTGTTAAGTGCATATAATGCATATAATCCTCTTTTGTATACGTCCGACCCCGTTCAAGCCACCATCAACTCCTGTGAGCCAGCTACCTGCACAGGGCTCCCATCCAAGTTCCATAATCTCCCCGCCAACTCTTGTAGTGCAAAGTCTAGGAAAAACTGTCTCGGAACCAAGGAGCCCCCCTCCGTCAGGTCTGCAAAAGTACAAAGTCTGCCTCCCCCCACGAAAACTCTTGTATCCTGCTGTGGTCCAGGCCTCGTCCTTGTAAACGTACCGTAGTCCCCTGCACTGCAGAGGTGCCCAAAGAGGAAGGCTAGGAGCATACGGCGTTGCCCTTTTTTCAGCTGAGTATGTGTTTCTTCCAGCACCACTTTCAGCAATGTGCCGGGAATAGGACGGTGTGAAGGGGGAATCCAGGAACCATTCCATTAATGGGCTGTCCCCAAAATTAAAACACAGAAAATCCCTCTCTGTGTGGGAGGCATCTAATAAGCATCAAAGAGGCCGTTGAAGCTGGGCCGCTGCATAATAAAGCTCATAATTAGGAGCACCCAACACCCTGTCCTCCAGTGGAGCATATCAAAATTAGTATTCCTAAAAACAATATCATCAGTCAAAGAAATTGCAGGGCCTGTGACTACCTGGGATTTTTCAGGAGTTAAAAATGACAAATTAATGTTGTTGTCTTTGAGAAGTAGTACTTCTATGCTGGGGTACATTGAGTGAAGTGTTTCCGTTAGCCTCGATTGAGATGCAGAACATACGTGGTAATCTATTGCACATGGCGAAAGCGTGAATCATATATGTATCAAAGGGTTTTACCCATTCTGTGTCTATGGGAAAATGTGTTCATACATATGGCCCAAAGTTCTATTCAGTGTTTCTTTGTTGTACTTGCAAAACAGCTTGCGTTCATGTTGTTTGGCAGGCAGAGATGCATGTAGGTATTTGAGAAGGAATTAATTTTATTGGATACCTGTATGTACAAGTACGCAAATCACAAAGGATTGAACCTTTTTTGGGGTAAAAGGGGGAAGTATACATGGCGACTTGTTTAGTGCCAAATTGTGGATATTGGTGCTAAGTGACGAATATTACGGTTGTGATGATGTGCACAATAGTATGTGTAAGCACATGGGCTTCTGCGGCACGTTAGGGCTTGGGGAGTTGCTCACAAGCATTCTCAAAGCTAATCGGCCTAGAGATAATGTGCAGACAGAGCGTAAGTAGATTAAAGCCAGACAACAAATGAAACGAGGGGAGCTCAGGGGAAGGAGGGAGATAGGAGAGTGTGGCGGACAGCGGGAGAAATTAGGATATGATTTATATTTCCAAAACTTATTGTCAGTGTGTTAATTGTTATGTTGAATATGTTATTAACTTGTTGGTAACACAAACTTGAAGTTATCAACAATATTTACACCAGCATCTCGGATGTCACAAGCAGCATGACTAGGGAGTCTGTATAAATAATGTAGGTATTGGCGGATCCAAAGCACGCACAAAATAAATCCCAAAAGAAGTAAGAGATTCAGACAATATTTGCGACTGAGATGAGGAACAGAGTTAAGACACTACGGAAGGAGCCATCAGGATAGGATAGGGCAATATATTGTAAAGTAAGCTTTTGTGCAGTTTAAAGCGAGCACTTGACTGGAGGTGGTAAGGATACAGCAAGTAGCATTATATTGGAGATGAATACTCCACTGGGCTGAACTAAGATGCAGTTGACAAAGTTTCAAGCAAATGTCTGAAAGGGGGTGGCTGAAGAAAGCCATTGGTTGAAGGGGTGGACACAAGCCCACTCTGTATTTTATGAGCAATAAGTCTGTTTGACATCTGTGCTGTTATATCGATCTATAGACCTATAATTTTCAAACCCTGTTAATCAAACTTTAAAAAGCAATTAAAACTTTGGAATTACTTGTAGGAAACGTAATGCTTCTCGGCCCAGTGTCAAGTAAGGTTTTTTATGTTGAAGGACGGAGTTAGGAAATGTACAGAAGCACGAATTATGCCCAGTACTTTTTCCATATTTATAAATGTGCTCCATTCTGCAGTAGATGTTAAGTTAAAGTAACTTTCACTGCATCTGCTCCATAGGTGTGTATTTTATTTTTCAACTTTTCTTACAGGTATGTCCGAACCTTGGGAGCACTCTATATGAGGCTAACTGGAACAGCCACTGATTGTTACAAATATCTCGAACCGTTGTATAACGATTATCGGAAAGTAAAAACACAGAACAGGAATGGAGGTATATTTTCTTGATTTGTCCGACATATTTTTACATTGGAAAAAATGCTTAACAGGTTTTGTAAGCTCGAAACCACATGAGCTGATGTGATTATGAAGCCATCTGAAACCGTAACTCTAATTTTAAAGTTCAGAGCAGAGGGACTCCATGATATCTCCACAATAGTATGTTTCGAGCTCCACATGTAGGCTTCCAATTATTGGTTTGCTTGTTAGCCTCATTTTGCCATTAGCTTGTTCTAGACCCACATCTCGATCGCTCAGATCATAATATTATCTAGCTCTTTAAAGAACACAATACATTAACCTTCCAAAACCTAGCTTCCTCTCTTCTTACTCATTGACTTTATGCTTTTCTGTGACTATGTACAGTACTCTGCTGCCTTTTGGTTAGGTTCACACTATAGAAATACCATATATATTCATACATACACACATACCTACCTGCTAGTTCTAATTCCTTCATTGACAGCACGGATGTCCTTTGTTTAAGCAACTTTTCTATGGTCTGATTTGCATGAAAGGGCACAATCATAACCCGTTGCTCACCACAACAATTGGCTTGTTAACATCTCCCAGACTAGCTCTACAGTTTGGTCTGAACATTAATTCTCCATCCACTCTACTCTGCCACTGCTCACTCCTCTACAAACAGCTTATATCATTACCCAGGCCAGGGAGGCATATCCATTTACTGCATTTCACAGTTTTTGTTCTACAGGGGTTGTCCCTTCCTTGCTGTTACAAACCAACCATTGACTGATCAGACCTGTGCAACCTCCACCCTTGCCACTAGAAAAGTGTGTTCTTCCAACTACAATTAAATTGCAGGTGAAGCCCCTGACCAAGCTGTTCATTCTTGGGTTTCCCAACCCTAGCTTTTATGCTACTTCTTTGAAGGACCTTGGCACAAATAATACTGCTGAAACTCCTTTAGCCCTCATCCGAGATTTTACAAGGTACATATTAGAATTATAAACAATATCTGCCATAAATAAAGGAAGCACCTACCTCCAAAAATACTGCAGTGTCTTAACCACCCACTACATCTCAGCATTACGAATTCCTTCTGTAACAGTTTCTGTAAAGAGCCTTCCACGTTCTTCTTACATTAAGTAACTGTGATTGGCTTTACATCCGCCTTGCATGCTTCTCCTGTCACTCTTGTGCCTGAACGTCCTGTGGCTGCATTCTCTTGCATCCCTTGTGAAGCCTTCAGTCATGTCAAAGGAGCAGAACTGCACAAAGTCTAGAAGACATCCTTCTTACCCCGTGCATCATCACTCTCCATTTAGCTATTAAGGGGGGGGGGGGGGGGGGTATTGAGTTGAGTTTTTGAGAGAAAGGTTAGAGCCCAGTTGTATTTAGCATTGCCATCTTTAAAGCCAGATGAATGCAGAGTGTAATTGACAGTTTAAATCCGGGACTAGGACAGTCTTTCATATGTACTTGGTTTTATTGATTTGTAGGATATGTAAAAAGCTTTGGGAAATAGCACATAAAAACAAAGAAAACCAATAATTTAGCTACTATGATTATCATTATCAACATCCTTAATGAATAACTTGTCTTAACTCTCGACCATAAAAAATTAACTATTGTTCTTGGAGTAAGTAACTCCTGTTTTACCTCGATCTCTTTTCTTTCAGATTTTGAACTAATGCATGTAGATGAGTTTATTGATCAGCTCCTCCACAGTGAACGTGTTTGTGATATCATTTTACCACGCTTGCAGGTATGTATTTTGTGGTTGCTGGGTAGGTATACAATTGTTACAAGTAGGTTGCTAAGCATATGATTTCTTCCATTGGAGAAAAACAATTGCATTGTTCATACACCCATTTTGTTGAATAGCTTGCAAGCTACTACTGACATACATTTTAAACTTACTTTCAATAGAGGAACTCTTCATCAGGATTTGAACATCTCAGTAGCAACCTAGGATTACATATAAACAGAGATTTTAGATATGATATTGTGGTTACTCCTACTTCCATTTCTTTTAACTTTTTCAACTTTTTAAGAGTCCTTCAAATTCCTGGAGGAAGAACTGGTAACTGTACCTCATAAGTGACTTTGAGGCTCAAAAGGAACATATTGTATCCAGTTGATACCTGTTATTCGGTGACCGGAAGCCCCAGTGGGTAAATGTGAGCATCACAATACACGTGTTATGTTATCTTTACAAGCTACATTCCTAGAACACTGTGACCCCCTCCCCCCGCAGCGCTTTGAATCCAGAAACACCATTGTTTTTTGGCTGCTGCAAATTATAGCCACTTTCCTCTCTCTTTAGCTGTCTTTCATTATTGATGCACTGGCTCTTTGAACTGCTAAGACCTCTTGGGTAAGTAACTCTTCTCAAAGATCACAGGTTAATCTCCAGCACATGAGACTTAATGAGAGATATTCAAGAGGATGCTTTAAACTTTGTTCCTAAGTCTCCAGGACCTATCCTAGTTGAGAGAGAATGTTATTTAGCTCAGTTAATGTATCTTTGTCTAACATTTCTGATACTTTAGAGTTAAACAGCTATCCAATGAAAGTGGTGATTGACCACCTTGATGGTGACCTTACCTGTGCAGTGCCTTCTCTGCTGTTCATTTGTCCTGTTTGAGCAGTAAATGGTCAATAAC